>NC_065581.1:71320646-71949313 GCF_024542745.1 Macaca thibetana thibetana | reverse complement strand
AATTTCTATTATTTTATCTTCAAATTCACCAATCCTTTCCTCCGTCTCCGCCACTCTGCAGTTAGGTTCATCTATTGAGATTTTATTTTGGTTATTATATTTTTTTATTTCTATTTAGTTATGATGATTAGTAATGTTGAACTTTTTTTCAAATGTTTGTCGACTGTTTGTATATCTTCTTTTGAGAAATGTCTGTCTTTTGCTCACTTTTTAATGAGGTTATTTTTCTTGTTGATTTGTTTGAATTGTTTATAAAATCTAAATATTAGAATCTTTATAGAATCTAAATATTAATGCTTTGTCAGAGGCATAATTTGCAAGTAGTTTCTCCCATTCTGTAGGCTGGTGGTTTACTCTGTTGATAGTTTATTTTGCTGTGTAGAAGCTCTTTAGTTCAAGTTCCATTTGTCTATTTTTTATTTTGGTGCATTTGCTTTTGGGGTCTTCATCATAAATTCTTTGCCAAGGTCAATGACTAGAAGAGTATTTCCTAGGTTTTCTTCTAGAACTTTTATAGTTTGAGATCTTACATTTAAGTCTTTAATCCATTTTGAGTTATTTTTTCTATATGGTGAAATGCAGGGGTCCAGTTTAATTCTTCTGCATACAATTTTTCCAACACCATGATGGTTAATTTTATGTACTAACTTGTCTAGGCTATGATGCCCAGTTGTTTGATAAAACACAAGTCTAGGCTGGGTGCGGTGGCTCATGCCTGTAATCTCAGCACTTTGGGAGACTGAGGTGGGTGGATCATGAGGTCAGGAGATTGAGACCATCCTGGCTAACATGGTGAAACCCTGTTTCTACTAACAACACACACAAAAATTAGCTGGTGTGGTGGGTGCCTGTAGTCCCAGCTACTTGGGAGGCTGAGGCAGGAGAACGGCATGAACCCGGGAGGCGAGGAAGCAGTGAGCCGAGATCGTGCCACTGCACTCCAGCCTGGGCGACAGAGCGAGACTCCATCTCAAAAAACAAACAAACAAAAAAACAAACAAACAAAAAACACTAGTCTAGATATTGCTGTGAGGGTATATTGTAGATATTAATAGCTGCCATTGGTTGACTTGAAGTAAATGAGATTACTTTTGTTAATATAGGTGGGTCTCAGTAACTTGAGGGTTTTAAGAGTAAACACTAAGGTTTTCCAAAGAATAGAGAATTCCGCCTCAAGATTGTAATGTAGAAATCCTGTCTGAGTTTCTACTCTGCTGGTCTGTCCTATTGATTTCAGAGTTTTCATTCTTTGCACTCACATGAGCCAATTCCTTAATCCTTTGACGGTTTGCCCTGAGAACAGGGCACTTTTGCAGAAGTGTTTACTCTGAGATAACTTTGCCATGAAATATCTTGCTTTTATTATTATTTTTGTATTGCACTAGTATATCAAATTTGGAAACAAAAGACATCATTCTATTTATAGAATTCTAGTTTTAGTAGTTGTATTTCCATTTACAAAATACAGTAATTCTCGACCGCTGAAAATGTTAAGCCCTAGAAAATGTGGAATTCCTACGTGTGATGTCAACATCGTTCTCGAGGATTCATTTGATGAATCTCATGTTTCTGAAATAGATGATCCTGATGATTCAGATGATTCTGATGTCAGTGCTGTTTAGAAATAACTCTAAGAACTGTTTTTATTTTATTTTTACACTGAAAATCAGTCAAATTTGCTTCATCCTCAAAAAGTGTGTTTATTTATGAAGAATAGGTGCTGGCAGCAAGCTGTACTTTATTTTTCTAAATGGGAAAATGGTTAAAATAAATCTCTCTTTTTTTCTCTTTAAGATCAATCTATATATGTATGTATGTATGTATCATCTATCATCTAGCTAGCTACCTACCTACCTACCTACCTACCTCTCTTATTGGTTTTCTTTCTCTAGAGAACACTGACTGACAAGTTACAATAGAAATGCTACAACACTATAGAGATTGAATTTTTTTAAAGAACAGTGATGAAAATTTTAACAGGAAGGAAGAAAAGGAATAGAGGAGAAAAGAAAGAAAGTGAGAAAGAAAAACAGAAGAGAAAGAAGAAGGAAGAAAGGGAAGGAAGGAAGGAAGGGAGGAAGGAAGGGAGGGAGGGAGGGAAGGAAGAAAGGAGAGACAAGAAAGACAAGAAACAAAGAGCAAGAAAATAAGTCATTGTGGTAATGGTAGAGGATTATATCAATAGATCCATCGAACTGAATACGACCCAGAAATACGTTTATGGATATATAGGAACTTTATCATACAGAGGGCACCACATATCAGCAAACTTGAAAGAGAAAAAAGAGATGGGAGTAAGATGGCCGAATAGGAACAGCTCCAGTCTCCAACTCCCAGCGCGAGCGACACAGAAGACCAGTGATTTCTGCATTTTCAACTGAGGTACTGGGTTCATCTCACTGGGGAGTGCCGGACGATCGGTGCTGGTCAGCTGCTGCAGCCCAACCAGCGAGAGCTGAAGCAGGGCGAGGCATTGCCTCACCTGGGAGGCGCAAGGGGGAAGGGAATCCCTTTTCCTAGCCAGGGGAACTGAGACACACAACACCTGGAAAATCGGGTAACTCCCACCCCAATACTGTGCTTTAAGCAAACAGGCACACCTGGAGATAATATCCCACACCTGGCCAGGAGGGTCCCACACCCACGGAGCCTCCCTCATTGCTAGCACAGCAGTCTGTGATCTACCGGCAAGGCAGCAGTGAGGCTGGGGGAGGGGGGCGTGCCATTGCTGAGGCTTAAGTAGGTAAACAAAGCTGCTGGGAAGCTCGAACTGGGTGGAGCTCACAGCAGCTCAAGGAAACCTGCCTGTCTCTGTAGACTCCACCTCTGGGGACAGGGCAATAACAAACACAGCCGAAACCTCTGCAGACGCAAACGACTCTGTCTGACAGCTTTGAAGAGAGCAGTGGATCTCCCAACATGGAGGTTGAGATCTGAGAAGGGACAGACTCCCTGCTCAAGTGGGTCCCTGACCCCTGAGTAGCCTAACTGGGAGACATCCCCCACTAAGGGCAGTCTGACACCCCACACCTCACAGGGTGGAGTACACCCCTGAGAGGAAGCTTCCAAAGCAAGAATCAGACAGGTACACTCACTGTTCAGCAATATTCTATCTTCTGCAGCCTCTGCTGCTGATACCCAGGCAAACAGGGTCTGGAGTGGACCTCAAGCAATCTCCAACAGACCTACAGCTGAGGGTCCTGACTGTTAGAAGGAAAACTATCAAACAGGAAGGACACCTACACCAAAACCCCATCAGTACATCACCATCATCAAAGACCAGAGGCAGATAAAACCACAAAGATGGGGAAAAAGCAGGGCAGAAAAGCTGGAAATTCAAAAAATAAGAGCGCATCTCCCCCGACAAAGGAGCGCAGCTCATCGCCAGCAATGGATCAAAGCTTGAGGGAGAATGACTTTGACGAGATGAGAGAAGAAGGCTTCAGTCCATCAAACTTCTCAGAGCTAAAGGAGGAATTACGTACCCAGCGCAAAGAAACTAAAAATCTTGAAAAAAAAAGTGGAAAAATTGATGGCTAGAGTAATTAATGCAGAGAAGGTCATAAACGAAATGAAAGAGATGAAAACCATGACAGGAGAAATACGTGACAAATGCACAAGCTTCAGTAACCGACTCGATCAACTGGAAGAAAGAGTATCAGCGATTGAGGATCAAATGAATGAAATGAAGCGAGAAGAGAAACCAAAAGAACAAAGAAGAAAAAGAAATGAACAAAGCCTGCAAGAAGTATGGGATTATGTAAAAAGACCAAATCTACGTCTGATTGGGGTGCCTGAAAGTGAGGGGGAAAATGGAACCAAGTTGGAAAACACTCTTCAGGATATCATCCAGGAGAACTTCCCCAACCTAGTAGGGCAGGCCAACATTCAAATCCAGGAAATACAGAGAACGCCACAAAGATACTCCTCGAGAAGAGCAACTCCAAGACACATAATTGCCAGATTCACCAAAGGTGAAATGAAGGAAAAAATCTTAAGGGCAGCTAGAGAGAAAGATCGGGTTACACACAAAGGGAAGCCCATCAGACTAACAGCAGATCTCTCGGCAGAAACTCTCCAAGCCAGAAGAGAGTGGGGGCCAATATTCAAAATTCTTAAAGAAAAGAATTTTAAACCCAGAATTTCATATCCAGCCAAACTAAGTTTCATAAGTGAAGGAGAAATAAAATCCTTTACAGATAAGCAAATGCTTAGAGATTTTGTCACCACTAGGCCTGCCTTACAAGAGACCCTGAAGGAAGCACCCAACATGGAAAGGAACAACCAGTACCAGCCATTGCAAAAACATGCCAAAATGTAAAGACCATCGAGGCTAGGAAGAAACTGCATCAACTAATGAGCAAAATAACCAGTTAATATCATAATGGCAGGATCAAGTTCACACATAACAATATTAACCTTAAATGTAAATGGACTAAATGCTCCAATTAAAAGACACAGACTGGCAAACTGGATAAAGAGTCAAGACCCATCAGTCTCCTGTATTCAGGAGACCCATCTCACACGCAGAGACATACATAGGCTCAAAATAAAGGGATGGAGGAAGATTTGCCAAGCAAATGGAGAACAAAAAAAAGCGGGGGTTGCAATACTAGTCTCTGATAAAATAGACTTTAAACCATCAAAGATCAAAAGAGACAAAGAAGGCCATTACATAATGGTAAAGGAATCAATTCAACAGGAAGAGCTAACTATCCTAAATATATATGCACCCAATACAGGAGCACCTAGATTCATCAAGCAAGTCCTTAGAGAGTTACAAAGAGACTTAGACTCCCATACAATAATAATGGGAGACTTCAACACTCCACTGTCAACATTAGACAGATCAATGAGACAGAAAGTTAACAAGGATATCCAGGAATTGAACTCATCTCTGCAGCAAGCAGACCTAATAGACATCTATAGAACTCTCCACCCCAAATCAACAGAATATACATTCTTCTCAGCACCACATCGTACTTACTTCAAAATCGACCACGTAATTGGAAGTAAAGCACTCCTCAGCAAATGTACATGAACAGAAATTATAACAAACTGTCTCTCAGACCACAGTGCAATCAAACTAGAACTCAGGACTAAGAAACTCAATCAAAACCGCTCAACTACATGGAAACTGAACAACCTGCTCCTGAATGACTACTGGGTACATCACGAAATGAAGGCAGAAATAAAGATGTTCTTTGAAACCAATGAGAACAAAGATACAACATACCAGAATCTCTGGGACACAGTTAAAGCAGTGTGTAGAGGGAAATTTATAGCACTAAATACCCACAAGAGAAAGCAGGAAAGATCTAAAATTGACACTCTAACATCACAATTAGAAGAACTAGAGAAGCAAGAGCAAACACATTCGAAAGCTAGCAGAAGGCTAGAAATAACTAAGATCAGAGCAGAACTGAAGGACATAGAGACACAAAAAACTCTCCAAAAAATCAATGAATCCAGGAGTTGGTTTTTTGAAAAGATCAACAAAATTGACAGACCACTAGCCAGACTAATAAGGAAGAAAGAGAGAAGAATCAAATCGACGCAATTAAAAATGATACAGGGGATATCACCACCGACCCCACAGAAATACAAACTACCATCAGAGAATACTATAAACACCTCTACGCAAATAAACTGGAAAATCTAGAAGAAATGGATAATTTCCTGGACACTTACACTCTTCCAAGTCTAAACCAGGAAGAAGTTGAATCCCTGAATAGACCAATAGCAGGCTCTCAAATTGAGGCAATAATTAATAGCCTACCAACCAAAAAAAGTCCAGGACCAGATGGATTCACAGCTGAATTCTACCAGAGGTACAAGGAGGAGTTGGTACCATTCCTTCTGAAACTATTCCAATCAATAGAAAAAGAGGGAATCCTCCCTAACTCATTTTATGAGGCCAACATCATCCTGATACCAAAGCCTGGCAGAGACACAACAAAAAAGAGAATTTTAGACCAATATCCCTGATGAACATCGATGCAAAAATCCTCAATAAAATACTGGCAAACCGGATTCAGCAACACATCCAAAAGCTTATCCACCATGATCAAGTGGGCTTCATCCCTGGGATGCAAGGCTGGTTCAACATTCGCAAATCAATAAACATAATCCAGCATATAAACAGAACCAAAGACAAGAACAACATGATTATCTCAATAGATGCAGAAAAGGCTTTTGACAAAATTCAACAGCCCTTCATGCTAAAAATGCTCAATAAATTCGGTATTGATGGAACGTACCTCAAAATAATAAGAGCTATATATGACAAACCCACAGCCAATATCATACTGAATGGGCAAAATCTGGAAAAATTCCCTTTGAAAACTGGCACAAGACAGGGATGCCGTCTCTCACCACTCCTATTCAACATAGTGTTGGAAGTTCTGGCTAGGGCAATTAGGCAAGAGAAAGAAATCAAGGGTATTCAGTTAGGAAAAGAAGAAGTCAAACTGTCCCTGTTTGCAGATGACATGATTGTATATTTAGAAAACCCCATTGTCTCAGCCCAAAATCTCCTTAAGCTGATAAGCAACTTCAGCAAAGTCTCAGGATACAAAATTAATGTGCAAAAATCACAAGCATTCTTATACACCAGTAACAGACAAACAGAGAGCCAAATCAGGAATGAACTTCCATTCACAATTGCTTCAAAGAGAATAAAATACCTAGGAATCCAACTGACAAGGGATGTAAAGGACCTCTTCAAGGAGAACTACAAACCACTGCTCAGTGAAATTAAAGAGGACACAAAGAAATGGAAGAACATACCATGCTCATGGATAGGAAGACTGAATATCATGAAAATGGCCATACTGCCCAAAGTAATTTATAGATTCAATGCCATCCCCATCAAGCTACCAATGAGTTTCTTCACAGAATTGGAAAAAACTGCTTTAAAGTTCATATGGAACCAAAAAAGAGCCCGCATCTCCAAGACAATCCTAAGTCAAAAGAACAAAGCTGGAGGCATCACGCTACCTGACTTCAAACTATACTACAAGGCTACGGTAATCAAAACAGCATGGTACTGGTACCAAAACAGAGATATAGACCAATGGAACAGAACAGAGTCCTCAGAAATAATACCACACATCTACAGCCATCTGATCTTTGACAAACCTGAGAGAAACAAGAAATGGGGAAAGGATTCCCTATTTAATAAATGGTGCTGGGAAAATTGGCTAGCCATCAGTAGAAAGCTGAAACTGGATCCTTTCCTTACTCCTTATACGAAAATTAATTCAAGATGGATTAGAGACTTAAATGTTAGACCTAATACCATAAAAACCCTAGAGGAAAACCTAGGTAGTACCATTCAGGACATAGGCATGGGCAAAGACTTCATGTCTAAAACACCAAAAGCAACGGCAGCAAAAGCCAAAATTGACAAATGGGATCTCATTAAATTAAAGAACTTCTGCACAGCAAAAGAAACTACCATCAGAGTGAACAGGCAACCTACAGAATGGGAGAAAATTTTTGCAATCTACTCATCTGACAAAGGGCTAATATCCAGAACCTACAAAGAACTCAAACAAATTTACAAGAAAAACACAAACAACCCCATCAAAAAGTGGGCAAAGGATATGAACAGACATTTCTCAAAAGAAGACATTCATACAGCCAGCAGACACATGAAAAAATGCTCATCATCACTGGCCATCAGAGAAATGCAAATCAAAACCACAATGAGATACCATCTCACACCAGTTAGAATGGCAATCATTAAAAAGTCAGGAAACAACAGGTGCTGGAGAGGATGTGGAGAAATAGGAACACTTTTACACTGCTGGTGGGATTGTAAACTAGTTCAACCATTATGGAAAACAGTATGGCGATTCCTCAAGGATCTAGAACTAGATGTACCATATGACCCAGCCATCCCATTACTGGGTATATACCCAAAGGATTATAAATCATGCTGCTATAAAGACACATGGACACGTATGTTTATTGCAGCACTATTCACAATAGCAAAGACTTGGAATCAACCCAAAGGTCCATCAGTGACAGATTGGATTAAGAAAATGTGGCACATATACACCATGGAATACTATGCAGCCATCAAAAAGGATGAGTTTGCGTCCTTTGTAGGGACATGGATGCAGCTGGAAACCATCATTCTTAGCAAACTATCGCAAGAACAGAAAACCAAACACCGCATGTTCTCATTCATAGGTGGGAACTGAACAATGAGATCACTTGGACTCAGGAAGGGGAACATCACACACAGGGGCCTATCATGGGGAGGGGGGAGGGGGGAGGGAATTGCATTGGGAGTTTACCTGATGTAAATGATGAGTTGATGGGTGCAGCACACCAACATGGCACAAGTATACATATGTAACAAACCTGCACGTTATGCACATGTACCCTACAACTTAAAGTATAATAATAATAAAAAAAAAGAGAAAAAATATAATTGAATCTCTACATTACAATATACACAAAGCTAAATACCAAATAGATTAGAGGTATGAATTAATAGTTGTGATATTATTAAAACTGAATTTTCTTACAAAAATATTAACTGCCTGCTAACAATCTGTCAGAAATCATTCACAATGTCTAAAACTGAGAGATATTTGATTTACAAGATATAAGAAATAAACATGAAAATAAATAAACAAAATAAAACTGAGGAAACAATAGCTGGTTACCAGAATAGAGAATACAAATGTCCAAAAAAAATATGGAAAGATGCCCAATATTAGAATTCTCACAGGATGATAGTTTTTACTAAAAATATAGGCAAAAGATGCGCTTAATACTAGTGGTATTGGCAAAGATTGAGGTAAGATAGTGCCAAATATTGGCGAGAATATGTGGGGTCAGGGATGAGAGTTGAAGTGTACCACCATAGTGGTGTGTATGAATATATCCTTCCCTACCAGCATTCTGAATGTAATGAGTCAAATTTTGTTATATATTATCTTATGACCTAGTGAAACAAGTCTTCAGAAGAGAAACTTTCTCACAAGCCAATCAAGGAATTTGATGGCCTTCAACATTACCCTGAGTATGGCAACTGGGACATGGAAATAATTCAGGTGTCCATTTCAAGGAAATGAACAAGGCAACGTGTTGAGTGTATACTATATAAAAACTATGCCCTCAAAAGAACTGAATGTACATAGCAATGTGAATAAATATTAATAATGTAGTGCTGATAAAAAATTAAAGCCATAAAGTGATCTGTGGAATTTTCAAATACCATTTTTTGAAAATTAAAAACACACGTACAGTGAAAACAACCTATAGATTTTCAAAGTTGCACAGATATCTAAGAACATGCATGAAACATATTAAGATCGATGTGCATGTTAGGGAAAGGGAGGGAAGAATGGAAACTGGAAAAAAGGGAAAAAACAAAATAATCAGAACAGTCCTGTAAAAGGTGGACCATGACCTAGACCAGTATAATGATGGCAATCTTGAGCACTCAAGATACTAAAAATAAATAAATAAATATTGTAAAAAAGGAAATTCTTGGACAGACACCCACAGAAGCAGAAGATCTGCATATGCTGCATAAAATGTGCATTTTTAACAAGCTCCCAAGGCCATTCTTACACATGTGGAAGTTCCAAGTTCAGAGTTTGGAATTGGGACTGAAGGCATTAGATTTACATCTAGTTCCATCAGTAATATGCTCACAATTTCCTAATTCTCTACGTCTCCATTTCCTTATTCTTCATTTATTACATAGAATTTATCTTATCTGACTCTTCAGTGAGGAAAAATTTTTTTTAATGCAAGTGTTTTGGAAACATGTCAGTAAAATGATTATTAGATTTAATTAAATTTTTTGTACAGACTAAGGAGTTCAGGACTCAGATTTTGTACAGCCTGTAGAAGGAAACAAAATACAGACAAATCCTGCAGAATTTGGATGATGGGTATATTTAATTAGGAAAATTGCCATATCAGTTCTAAAATAGAAGTCAAATATAAAACCTTCAAGAAGGCAGTGTAGGGCTCTTCCAACAGAGGTGGGAATTTATACGTTGTAGGAGGAAACCACATGGAGAGCCCATGGAAACCACATTGGAGAGCCCAAAAGCACTAGGATTTTGGCATCTAGAGATTTATTTTTACTTTACAGCCTGAAAATATGCAGCTTACAAGAATAAATAACATTTCTTGAAACAATTTTTCTGGAAGACAAATATTGCTTTCCATTTTGCCCAATCTTGGCAGAAAATGTCATTACTATTCCCTTTATTTCCCTGCCCAATTATGTATTTACATTTTGGAAAAAGAAAATGTAATACAAATGTGTAATACTATCCTGAAATCAGACACTATATACAGAGGTTCTTCATTGAAGGAGATTTTGTCCCTCCCTGCCTCACAGCTAGTTGGCAATGTCTGGAATCATTTCTGGTTTTCAGAGCTGGAGCGTGTAGGATTGCTATTGGCATCTACTGGGAAGTGGCCAGAGATGCTGCTGTATATCCTATACTTCATAGGATAGCACACACAATGAAGAATTATCCCACCCAAATTGTTCACATTGCCACTGATGAGAAACCCTGTTGTGTAGTATTACTTAATCATTCTATTTACGTCATGCTTAATTCTAATGAGCTCTATAGGAAAAATCCAGTTAATCCTCTTACATTTGTTTTACAGACAATCTTACAGTATGGAATATATGCTTATGACTGCCCAACATCGATTTAACCATTTATCTGATCTTCACTCACTTAACTCTAGTGTACATTGGCTGTCTACTATGTGCCAATAATCATGCAAAACACTCCAAAGCCAAGGAAGAGTAAGACCCAGTCATTGCATTGTAGATAATCTCGGTTCATGTAAAGAAGTGTTATAATATAATCTAATATGGTATAAAATCATCATGGTAAAACAAGCTAACATAGAGGAAAGAATAATTATATATTATGCTGTATAAATTAATGAAATGTAATAAAATAATGACAGCATTTTAATATGCTAAATACAGTAACATACATACACATATATATACACACACACATATATATGAAGGTCTAAATACCCAACAAATGTAATTATTTTAATTAATTTTGCATTTTCTTTTTTTTTATTATTATACTTTAAGTTCTAGGGTACATGTGCATAACGTGCAGGTTTGTTACATATGTATACTTGTGCCATGTTGCTGTGCTGCACCCATCAACTCGTCAGCACCCAACTACTCGTCATTTACATCAGGTATAACTCCCAATGCAATCCCTCCCCCTTCCCCCTCCCCATAATAGGCCCCGGTGTGTGATGTCCCCCTTCCCGAGTCCAAGTGATCTCATTGTTCAGTTCCCACCTATGAGTGAGAACATGCGGTGTTTGGTTTTCTGTTCTTGTGATAGTTTGCTAAGAATGATTTTTTCCAGCTGCATCCATGTCCCTACAAAGGACACAAACTCATCCTTTTTTATGGCTGCATAGTATTCCATGGTGTATATATGCCACATTTTCTTAATCCAGTCTGTCACTGATGGACATTTGGGTTGATTCCAAGTCTTGCTATTGTGAATAGTGCCGCAATGAACATACGTGTGCATGTGTCTTTATAGCAGCATGATTTATAATCCTTTGGGTATATCCCCACTAATGGGATGGCTGGGTCATATGGTACATCTAGTTCTAGATCCTTGAGGAATCGCCATACTGTTTTCCATAATGGTTGAACTAGTTTACAATCCCACCAACAGTGTAAAAGTGTTCCTATTTCTCCACATCCTTTCCAGCACCTGTTGTTTCCTGACTTTTTAATGATTGCCATTCTAACTGGTGTGAGATGGTATCTCATTGTGGTTTTGATTTGCATTTCTCTGATGGCCAGTGATGATGAGCGTTTTTTCATGTGTCTGTGGGCTGTATGAATGTCTTCTTTTGAGAAATGTCTGTTCATATCCTTTGCCCATTTTTTTGATGGGGTTGTTTGTTTTTTTTCTTGTAAATTTGTTTGAGTTCTTTGTAGGTTCTGGATATTAGCCCTTTGTCAGATGAGTAGATTGCAAAAATTTTCTCCCATTCTGTAGGTTGCCTATTCATTCTGATGGTAGTTTCTTGTGCTGTGCAGAAGCTTTTTAGTTTAATGAGATCCCATTTGTCAATTTTGGCTTTTGCTGCCGTTGCTTTTAGTGTTTTAGACATGAAGTCTTTGCCCATGCCTATGTCCTGAATGGTACTACCTAGGTTTTCCTCTAGGGTTTTTATGGTATTAGGTCTAACATTTAAGTCTCTAATCCATCTTGAATTAATTTTCGTATAAGGAGTAAGGAAAGGATCCAGTTTCAGCTTTCTACTTATGGCTAGCCAATTTTCCCAGCACCATTTATTAAATAGGGAATCCTTTCCCCATTTCTTGTTTCTCTCAGGTTTGTCAAAGATCAGATGGCTGTAGATGTGTGGTATTATTTCTGAGGACTCTGTTCTGTTGCATTGGTCTATATCTCTGTTTTGGTACCAGTACCATGCTGTTTTGGTTACTGTAGCCTTGTAGTATAGTTTGAAGTCAGGTAGTGTGATGCCTCCAGCTTTGTTCTTTTGACTTAGGATTATCTTGGCAATGCGGGGCTCTTTTTTGGTTCCATATGAACTTTAAAGCAGTTTTTTTTTTCCAATTCTGTGAAGAAACTCATTGGTAGCTTGATGGGGATGGCATTGAATCTATAAATAACCTTGGGCAGTATGGCCATTTTCACGATATTCAGTCTTCATATCCATGAGCATGGTATGTTCTTCCACTTGTTTGTGTCCTCTTTAATTTCACTGAGCAGTGGTTTGTAGTTCTCCTTGAAGAGGTCCTTTACATCCCTTGTCAATTGGATTCCTAGGTATTTTATTCTCTTTGAAGCAATTGTGAATGGAAGTTCATTCAAGATTTGGCTCTCTGTTTGTCTCTTACTGGTGTATAAGAATGCTTGTGATTTTTGCACATTAAATTTTGTATCCTGAGACTTTGCTGAAGTTGCTTATCAGCTTAAGGAGATTTTGGGCTGAGACAATGGGGTTTTCTAAATATACAATCATGTCATCTGCAAACAGGGACAATTTGACTTCTTCTTTTCCTAACTGAATACCCTTGATTTCTTTCTCTTGCCTGATTGCCCTAGCCAGAACTTCCAACACTATGTTGAATAGGAGTGGTGAGAGGGCTTCCCTGTCTTGTGCCAGTTTTCAAAGGGAATTTTTCCAGTTTTTGCCCATTCAGTATGATATTGGCTGTGGGTTTGTCATATATAGCTCTTATTATTTTGAGGTACGTTCCATCAATACCGAATTTATTGAGCGTTTTTAGCATGAAGGGCTGTTGAATTTTGTCAAAAGCCTTTTCTGCATCTATTGAGATAATCATGTGGTTCTTGTCTTTGGTTCTGTTTATAAGCTGGATTATGTTTATTGATTTGCGAATGTTGAACCAGCCTTGCATCCCAGGGATGAAGCCCACTTGATCATGGTGGATAAGCTTTTGGATGTGCTGCTGAACCCGGTTTGCCAGTATTTTATTGAAGATTTTTGCATCGATGTTCATCAGGGATATTGGTCTAAAATTCTCTTTTTTTGTTGTGTCTCTGCCAGGCTTTGGTATAAGGATGATGTTGGCCTCATAAAATGAGTTAGGGAGGATTCCCTCTTTTTCTATTGATTGGAATAGTTTCAGAAGGAATGGTACCAGCTCCTCCTCATACCTCTGGTAGAATTCAGCTGTGAATCCATCTTGTCCTGGACTTTTTTTGGTTGGTAGGCTATTAATTATTGCCTCAATTTCAGAGCCTGCTATTGGTCTATTCAGGGATTCAACTTCTTCCTGGTTTAGTCTTGGAGGAGTGTAAGTGTCCAGGAAATTATCCATTTCTTCTAGATTTTCTAGTTTATTTGCATAGAGGTGTTTATAGTATTCTCTGATGGTAGTTTGTATTTCTGTGGGGTCGGTGGTGATATCCCCTTTATCATTTTTTAATTGCATCAATTTGATTCTTCTCTCTTTTCTTCTTTATTAGTCTTGCTAGCGGTCTGTCAATTTTGTTGATCTTTTCAAAAAACCAATTCCTGGATTCATTGATTTTTTGGAGGGTTTTTTGTGTCTCTATCTCTTTCAATTCTGCTCTGATCTTAGTTATTTCTTGCCTTCTGCCAGCTTTTGGATGCGTTTGCTCTTGCTTCTCTAGTTCTTTTAATTGTGATGTTAGAGTGTCAATTTTAGATCTTTCCTGCTTTCTCTTGTGGGCATTTAGTGCTATAAATTTCCCTCTACACACTGCTTTAAATGTGACCCAGAGATTCTGGTATGTTGTATCTTTGTTCTCATTGATTTCAAAGAACATCTTTATTTCTGCCTTCATTTCGTTATGTACCCAGTAGTCATTCAGGAGCAGGTTGCTCAGTTTCCATGTAGTTGAGCGGTTTTGATTGAGTTTCTTAGTCCTGAGTTCTAGTTTGATTGCACTGTGGTCTGAGAGACAGTTTGTTATAATTTCTGTTCTTGTACATTTGCTGAGGAGTGCTTTACTTCCAATTATGTGGTCAATTTTGGAATAAGTGCGATGTGGTGCTGAGAAGAATGTATATTCTGTTGATTTGGGGTGGAGAGTTCTGTAGATGTCTATTAGGTCTGCTTGCTGCAGTGATGAGTTCAATTCCTGGATATCCTTGTTAACTTTCTGTCTCGTTGATCTGTCTAATGTTGACAGTGGGGTGTTGAAATCTCCCATTATTATTGTATGGGAGTCTAAGTCTCTTTGTAAGTCTCTAAGGACTTGCTTTATGAATCTGGGTGCTCCTGTATTGGGTGCATATATATTTAGGATAGTTAGCTCTTCCTGTTGAATTGATCCTTTTACCATTATGTACTGGCGTTCTTTGTCTCTTTTGATCTTTGATGGTTTAAGGTCTCTTTTGTCAGAGACTAGGATTGCAACCCCTGCTTTTTTTGTTCTCCATTTGATTGGTAAATCTTCCTCCATCCCTTTATTTTGAGCCTATGTATGTCTCTGCGTGTGAGATGGGTCTCCTGAATACAGGAGACTGATGGGTCTTGACTCTTTATCCAGTTTGCCAGTCTGTGTCTTTTATTGGAGCATTTAGTCCATTTACATTTAAGGTTAATATTGTTATGTGTGAACTTGATCCTGCCATTATGATATTAACTGGTTATTTTGCTCATTAGTTGATGCAGTTTCTTCCTAGCCTAAATGGTCTTTACATTCTGGCATGTTTTTGCAATGGCTGGTACCGGTTGTTCCTTTCCATGTTGAGTGCTTCCTTCAGGGTCTCTTGTAAGGCAGGCCTAGTGGTGACAAAATCTCTAAGCATTTGCTTATCTGTAAAGGATTGTATTTCTCCTTCACTTATGAAACTTAGTTTGGCTGGATGTGAAATTCTGGGTTTAAAATTCTTTTCTTTAAGAATGTTGAATATTGGCCCCCACTCTCTTCTGGCTTGGAGAGTTTCTGCCGAGAGATCTGCTGTTAGTCTGATGGGCTTCCCTTTGTGGGTAACCCGATCTTTCTCTCTGGCTGCCCTTAAGATTTTTTCCTTCATTTCAACTTTGGTGAATCTGGCAATTATGTGTCTTGGAGTTGCTCTTCTCGAGGAGTATCTTTGTGGCGTTCTCTGTATTTCCTGGATTTGAATGTTGGCCTGCCCTACTAGGTTGGGGAAGTTCTCCTGGATGATATCCTGAAGAGCGTTTTCCAACTTGGTTCCATTTTCTCCCTTACTTTCAGGCACCCCAATCAGACGTAGATTTGGTCTTTTCACATAATCCCATACTTCTTGCAGGCTTTGTTCATTTCTTTTTCTTCTTTTTTCTTTTGGTTTCTCTTCTTGCTTCATTTCATTCATTTGATCCTCATTCGCTGATACTCTTTCTTCCAGTTGATCGAATTGGTTACTGAAGCTTGTGCATTTGTCACGTATTTCTCGTGTCATGGTTTTCATCTCTTTCATTTCATTTATGACCTTCTCTGCACTAATTACTCTAGCCATCAATTCTTCCATTTGTTTTTCAAGATTTTTAGTTTCTTTGCGCTGGGTACGTAATTCCTCCTTTTGCTCTGAGAAGTTTGATGGACTGAAGCCTTCTTCTCTCATCTCATCGAAGTCATTCTCCCTCAAGCTTTGGTCCGTTGCTGGCGATGAGCTGCGCTCCTTTGCCGGGGGAGATGCGCTCTTATTTTTTGAATTTCCAGCTTTTCTGCCCTGCTTTTTCCCATCTTTGTGGTTTTTATCTGCCTCTGGTCTTTGATGATGGTGACGTACTGATGGGGTTTTGGTGTAGGTGTCCTTCCTGTTTGATAGTTTTCCTTCTAACAGTCAGTACCCTCAGCTGTAGGTCTGTTGGAGATTGCTTGAGGTCCACTCCAGACCCTGTTTGCCTGGGTGTCAGCAGCAGAGGCTGCAGAAGATAGAATATTGCTGAACAGTGAGTGTACCTGTCTGATTCTTACTTTGGAGGCTTCCTATCAGGGGTGTACTCCTCCCTGTGAGGTGTGGGGTGTCAGACTGCCCCTAGTGGGGGATGTCTCCCAGTTGGGCTACTCAGGGGTCAGGGACCCACTTGAGCAGGCAGTCTGTCCCTTCTCAGATCTCAACCTCCATGTTGGGAGATCCACTGCTCTCTTCAAAGCTGTCAGACAGAGTTGTTTGCGTCTGCAGAGGTTTCTCTGCTGCTTTTGTTGTTATCTGTGCCCTGTCCCCAGAGGTGGAGTCTACAGAGACAGGCAGGTTTCCTTGAGCTGCTGTGAGCTCCACCAAGTTCGAGCTTCCCAGTGGCTTTGTTTACCTACTTAAGCCTCAGCAATGGCGGGCTCCCCTCCCCCAGGCTCGCTGCTGCCTTGCCGTGAGATCGCAGACTGCTGTGCTAGCAATGAGGGAGGCTCCTGGGCGTGTGACCCTCCCGGCCAGGTGTGGGATATTATCTCCAGGTGTGCCTGTTTGCTTTAAACGCAGTATTGGGGTGGGAGTTACCCGATTTTCCAGGTGTTGTGTGTCTCAGTTCCCCTGGCTAGGAAAAGGGATTCCCTTTCCCTCGTGCGCTTCCCAGGTGAGGCGATGCCTCGCCCTGCTTCAGCTCTTGCTGGTGGGGCTGCAGCAGCTGACCAGCACCGATTGTCCGGCACTCACCAGTGAGATGAACCCAGTACCTCAGTTGAAAATGCAGAGATCACCGGTCTTCTGTGTGGCTCACACTGGGAGTTAGAGACTGGAGCTGTTCCTATTCGGCCATCTTGCTCCGCCCCCCTAATTTTGCATTTTCATAAGAACTCATCACTCACTTCTGGAGATTCACCAAATAGAGTTTGAAAGTGTGTGGTGTCCTGTCTTTTCACATCAGAAATGATCAATACAATGACACATGCCATATGCAGGTAAGATTAAAGAGACCTTCTCTGAAAAATCATGATGAGGCTTATTTTTTATGCACGAGGCAGCCAAAGTATGAACAATCAGTACATTAACAATTCAGAGAATCTCAGAAAAAAAAGTAGCATTTTATTTATTAAAGGAGGAGAAAATGGTCCATAATATATTCAGTATGTGCCTCTGTGGACTTGGAAAGTCTCTGTAAATAGAGCAGAGTCTTTCCTACTTATTTCAAGAGCTACTCATCAAAGTTTTCCTACTGCAAATCTCCTCCATTCTGTTTAATTTATTTTCAAAATTTTTAGAAATTGAGTATGACAGTTGTTACTCATATTTATGAGTAAGGCTATTCATTTTTTTACAAAAAAATGATTTTGAGATAAAATTGCCTCATGAGAAGAGGGACTCCACCAAGTTTTGTGGGTAATAACTTTGCCTTGGTCTGGCAGAGCAGGTTTCATGTAAGGAATTTTGGGGAAGAAGTCGTCCAGGAAGCTGAAGTTCCTGGCCCATAATGTATTATGCTACTTTCTATAAGTCTATGTGATTAGGTGGTCCACATGCTTCCTGATACACTAGGCTTATTGAAACTGATGTCCTTGACTCGCAAAGGGGAAAAAAAAAAAAAAACAATTAAAAGCAGTACAAGAAAATAGACTCAAGGATTGTTCCTGTGTCGTGAACTGATGTGTTTCCTGACATAGCCGACTGGACCAAAAAAACAAAATGTTAGAGATTTTGACATAACAGAGGCATATGGAATAAGTGGTATATGAAATTACCTTTTTTCTCACTAAGGAAGTTGTAAATGTTCTAATTTCTTAAAATAGATATACAGAAATTTAGAAAAATTCCACGCCAGAAAAATATGTCCATGTGCCAGACATATTGCTCTTCTAAGTAAATGTTAAAATATATTATCAATTTCATTTTCAACATGTTGTTTTCAGAAAATGCTTTGAGTGCCACTATGTTTACTCTTTTTAACTGTGTACATCAATGGGTCATGCCACTGAAATATACTCCATGTGAGCAAGAGAAATTTATCTGACATACCAAAGGCTTCTGTAGAAGATAAGATACAAGCCTAAGCATGTAACATTCTCAAACGTCATATGAATAGAAGGAAAAAGTAAATATGTGAGAAAACCTCTCAGGCCAAAAAGCAGACAAATAAAGGAAATAATTTGTACATTTTCAATTTAATTTACAAGTTGTAGAAACTCCAGGGAGGAAATATAAATAAATAAATACATATATATATATTTGAATAATCATATACGTGTGTGTGTGTGTGTGTGTATGTCATTTGTCAGTGTACTTCATAGAATTTTTTATGCCCAAGGGAAGTTGTCAGAAATGTCACGAGGAATGACAAGAACAATAAAATGTGTAACCCAGATGTCCAAGTCATCTACATCTCCATGTAGTCAAGATTCTTAAAAATTGTAGAAACAGCAGAAAGGGAACAAATGATTCCTTCCCTGGATAAGCACTCTCTTAATCATGCTATCAATTTATTTGTTTCTTTTTTTAAATATGTATACTTGTTTATTATTTCTGGTTATAGAAGTGACATATTTGTTGCCAAAATATTAAAAATACACAAATCATCTTTTTAAAAGACGTTGTTACCACCCAGAATTTAAAGTATATTCCTCCAAAAACATGTTCATCTTAACATTAAGATGAAGAATGATTGGCAGCTGTTAGCACTGATTTTGCAGTCCTACTCAGTGTACCCGTACTATGGGCAACTCATGTCAGCCTTCTGCCATCAATAGGGATCTTGAGAAGCCCGCCAACATATCTCAGTCTTCTTTCTGGACAGGAGAAGAGAGAAGAAGGGAATAGAAGGGAAATAATTAATAAAATAGAGTAAGAGGAAGCTGATACTATTTGTATTTAAAATGTTAGCCCTCAGCAGTGAGGAGAATGGGGTCTTCTGGGAAGTAGGAAACTAGGAACCATAAGTGGTTCCACATTTTACTTGCCAAGTATTTTCTAGACTGTGTGTAAGAGCAAAGATACTGGAGGTCTTTGCATCATAATTTAAAGAAATACTTCAATCTCGGACATTGGTAAATGGAATAAAGGACACTGTATATATGTATGTACCCCTTTTTCTTATTTTTAGGACAGTAGTAATAATCAGTGACTTCTATTAACTGTTTCCTACGTGTCAGGCACTATGCTGAACTTTACATGCATTATTTATTTTTTTTTTTATTTTATAGATAAAGTGAGTAGAAAAGGAAAGATATAACCAACAGTTACAAAGTGGCAGAGCCTGGGCCCAAATCTATTTAGATCCTATGCCAGAGCCACTATCCTCCACCACACTTCCCTATCCTTACCAGCCCCAACAACTATGTGAACCATTTTTTAAAAGAGTATCTTTCAAGGTAAAAGATTTCCAAAAGAAAATTTCTTAATGAATTAGTTATTAGAAAATTATGAGATACTATTTTAAAAATGTACTATGTGGAAAACAAGTGAAGACTTTGAAAGAGCCAGACACTGTTGATTAACATTATGTTTATAAAATAGACTGTCTTTTAATCCCTTAATGGTGATGTATAATGCCATAATCAGTTAAAGAGTTTATCTCATGTCATTACATCGTCTTTATATTGTATTTTTTAAAAAAAAAAAACAAAAAAAAAACATACTGTCATGGGACTGAAATAATAATTCCTGATCCATTGATCTTTCAAACATAGCCATATCATCCTAAATACACCGATAAAATAGAAACAAAAAAACGAACTAGTTGGACTTACAACTCCCTCAAATACATTGAGCAGGTAGTAAGCAAAAAGCCTTCCACAGTACCTGTTGGTATCTTAGTGGGTTAAAAAATAGAAATTATTTGTTCTGTACTCATAAGCATAATGATTTCTAAAATATTTGAAAACAAAACAGCAGGGAGTTGTTGTTTAATGGATAAAAAGTTTAGTTTTCCAAAATAAAGAGTTCTGGAGTGTGCTTGCATAACAATGTGAATGTACTTAACACTACTCAACTGCACACGTTAAAAAAGGTTAAGATGATATATTTTATGTTATTTGTATTTTGCCAAATAAAATACATGTAAAAATGAAAACAAAATAGCTTTGGTCTCAGGTCAGAGTTTTCTCTCCCGGCCTTCTCTTCTGCCCTGCTCTGAGTCTTCCTTTAACTGAATAAATTCAGCTTGTGAGCAAAAGAAGAACAATTTGCTATCATAATCATTACAACTTTTAAGATATGTCAGTGGTTTGCTGCTGACATATTAATTATGTCAGCAGTAAATTTATTAATTTATATGGTTAATTAATTTATATGGTTTCTATTAATTTATATAGTTTCTCATAGTTACTATAAATATTGAAGAATTACTTGCTTCCAGAGTTGATAGATTAAAAAAATAGATCTCTCACTATGGCTTTCCTTTTCTTACTAGAATTTTTCTTAATTTCTCTAGGACTTATCATAGTGAATGGCAGCCTTGATCACCACCCCTACTGATTATCTTTTACATAGTTTCCAAAGAAGGGATGACAAAATCTAACGCCTACTGCTTGGCAAATCCCAAAGAGATTTGTACAGATTCCTTTAGCTCATTAGAAACAGAGTTGGAAGAGTTGTTTCTCATAGACACTTGGGCTGTTTCTTGACACATGTCGGCTCTGTGATGAGGCATACCCCAACCTTCTTGTCAGAAGCCAGTTTTGGCATGTCAAAGATGGAGTCACTTGGCAAACTAATCTTCAGGCAGTTAACCATAGAAGACATGAGATAGTCTAGTCCCAAGAGTCCAGTCCCAAGAGTCCAAGCTACTCCTCTGCACCAGAGATTAAGACCACAGTGGAATTCTAGCATATCAATGCTGCTTGGAAAATGTACACTCTCCATCTTAATCAAAACCCAGTTTCATTATGGTTCCTCCTACTGGGTACTATTTCTTTTGGCTTTAATCTAAGTAGCAGTTGCCCAAAATAGAATCCCCATTCAGCTATGAGTCAAACTCAATTGCACGGTTTATCCTAGAGTTTGACCAGCTTCGGAGATCCAGAGTTGGAAATAAAGGATCAAGGAAAACCAACAATTTTCTCAAAATACAGACTGGAACACACGTGCTTCAGCAACAGCTTTGTTGACCCAGCTTCTCCTTCGAGAATTTGGCTTGACTTTGAGGCATTCGTTTTCAGTGAGGTGAATGAAGAGTTGGCAGTCTGGCTCTTACTTACTGTAATTGAGTCAGACAATTAAATTGCTTCCCAGTTACTGAAAATGTAAACCACATACACGTTATGTAGGCCACAGCATTCCAGTGGTGCATGTCCAGTATAGTGACTTAATGCCTGGATATGGAGGACATTTGAGTCAAAGCAGTACAGCACCCTGGCACAGCAGATGCACATGCGTGCACCAAGGGAAATACCAAAGATCTGTAGCTTTGGAAGATATCCTAGAATCAGTGCTGCGGCGAATGGATTTATTTAGACAAAACAATGTATCAGCTTATCATTGTGCTATAATTTTTGGATAGCTTTCCTTAAAAATCTTAAAATGAAGTATGTTTTAAAAATATTTTTATTTACACAGAACCCTCCCCCAAATTCTCCATTTGTCTTCCCAAAATCAAAGTTGTAGTTAAAGATGTAAAATAAACATTTTTGCACTGAGTACTTGAAGAAAGGCTGACCAATGTCTCATCTTAGTTTGTGACGTTATGTAGACTTTGGAAAAGCCAACTTAGTGACACTGGCAGAACTGAGGAAAGGAGGTAGACTGTGCATATGTTTAACTTGATTTAATATGAATGCCAGTGCTGTCCATTGATTATTTTAATATCAGTGGTGATGAGGAAGTAATGTGTTTTAAAATCAACCTTACTTTCAGGTTAATAGCTATTTTTTAACATCTTAAAATTTTATAATACAAAAAATAATATTGTAATCCTATAATACAAAAAGTGTTATAATACAAAACATAGACTATTAAAACTGTTACTTAAGAAAAAAGATCTGTATTTGGATTTTCCTTAGCAAATCTTACATCTCAGGGCTGTGTAACCTCTCACTCTGTAAGTTTTTTGGTATCTGGCTCCATAAGCCCATGTTGAATGTTAAAGAAATGCTTTTCTAGCCTAGCACAAGCAGAATTACCAAGATACATTTGTATGCATCAATGTGTCTGTGTGTGTTTCCCAACCAGGGATATTTCCTGTGCAAGCATCTTTACTGATTCTTATTTCAATCCATTCCTATACTTAGCATACTATGTTCGTAGAATTACATTAAGACTTCAATGAGGAAATCCAGTGTTTTCATTGGGCTTGCTCTCTAATTTTCCCCATTTCAATTCTGAGTGTTCTGCTTATGAGATTATCTTCATTAGCATTAACCTTTCTCCAGTAGCCTTGGGTTAAAAGATAAAGTCTAAACTTGTGAATCTGGCTATTATTTTGCTACTAAGTTTTATTGCTTTCATTCTGAGTGCAATAAGGTTAAAAATTTCTCAGTTTCAGAGAAACATATTCATGCTAGTTCCACCTCTTTCAGGTTTTCTGAAACCAACCTTCTTCTGGAAGCTACTTTCATTCTAAGGACGGAGCCAAGTGCTCCATAATAACGGTTATACTTGTTCAATTTCCAAGTGTATGTCTTGACACTGTGATAGAAAAAAATACAACACTAATGGTGAAAAATAGTCATTATACCAAGTCCTGTTCCCATTAATTACTTTTTAAATTTTCTAATTCAAGGAATGCATTAATTTGTATTTCAAGGAATACATTATAATTCAAGGAAAGCATTGTGATGTTTAGGGGAGGTGAGGAAATAACATGGTTAGTGTATGTATGTCCTATACTTTAGATAATCTGAAAAATTGTATTAGTCTATTCTCATGCTGTTATGAAGAAATACCCAAGATTGGGTAATTTATAAAGAAAAGAGGTTTAATTGACTCACAGTTCTGCAGGGCTCAGGTAAGCCTCAGGAAACTTACAGTCATGGCAGAAGGGGAAGCAAACATGTGCTTCTTCACATCATGGCAGGAAGGAGAAGTGCAGAGCAAAAGGGAGAAAAGCCCCTTACAAAACCATCAGATCTTGTGAGAACTCACTCACTATCACAAGAACAGCATGAAGGTAACAACTCCCATGATTCAATTACTTCCCATCAGGTCCTTCCCACGACATGTGGGGATTATGGGAATGACAATTCAATATATTTGGGTGGGGATACAACCAAACCATATCGTAAACATACACACACAACATATACAATTTTAGAACATAATATTAAAAATAAATTTTAAATCTTAATAAGCATTTATATCATTTTTTATAAAATTCTTTTTTCTACAAGTCTTTGTTATGCAAAAGTTCTTAAATAGCCAAAATAAAGCATATAAATACAGCAAAAGACAAAATTATGACATATATTACATTATGAAAACTAGTTTAAAAATTCTTTCATAATGAAGAATTATAAAAGATGCCAAAATACCAAATAAATTTTCCCAGAAAAGTTTCCAAGGCACAAAGCCTATCATCCCAAATATCACCTATAAATGCAATGCAAAAGAACTCTAATTCACAATAGCAATTAATTTACAAACATCCACGTTTGCCTCTAATAAGAAACATGTTACCAATTTAGAGAAAATAACAACAGAGTATAAGAAAATTTGAATGACAAGAAATAAAATGTTCTTATTTTAAAAGATGTCAATAATTTTACCCAAATTATAAGAGAACACTGACAAACTTGCAATGAAACATTTTAAGCAAAAAATGAAGGAAAAACTATAAAATTAATTTCAAAAGTCCAAATTTACTCCCATTAAAAAAATATATGTTCAGAGGCTGGTATCATTGTTCAGTTGTGGAGTATGGAGTAGGGAGTGTGCAGATGTCGCTAAAATAGGGGGAAGCCTCACCTCAGGAGTGACAGGCGCCAACAGCAGACAATCAAATAGAATTAGAAAGTGTGATAAAACACGCCTGGCACTTTCAACACAAGGACGAGCAGTCTCTACTAAAAATACAGAATTGGTGGCTACTCCAATTAGAGAAGTGTGGGAAGGAGATACAGATTGAAGCTACAAAATCTGAAATGCTCCAAAATCCTAAAATTTTTATCACCAGCATAGTACTCAAAATGAATACTCTTCTGAGGATTTTGGATTCTGGATTTTTAGGTTTGGGATGCTCAAACATAATACAGATCTTCAAAACTCTGAAAAAAATTAAAAAAAAAATCTGACACTTCAGTCCTAAGCATTAAAGAAAGGAATATTTTACCTTATATATGTCATGTCTCAAGCATCATGTCAGAAATCCCAAAATTCTAGTAGCAAATCTAAGTAGAAATAGTACATAGAAAAGAGTCTAGACATAAAAGTATGAAAGAGACGCTACTTCTTATCATTCATCTGACCAGGATGTAGTACCTGAGTGAGTTGGCATGCATATACAGAAATAAACTGGGAAGAACGAGAAAGTTGTGAATAAAAAGAAAATGGGATGACTAGCTCTATCCTTTGTTAAAGCATAAATATAATGATTTTCTTTTTAAAAAATAAATTTAAAAGCATGATGCAGTAAGAGGGAAATACAGAATCTAATACTAAGTGGTATTATGACAGAACAAAAGAAACATCACAATTTAGCTTCACCCAAGGCTGCTATTGAGAGAAATAATTAGTAATTTATAAGAAAAATATGTTTAAATCTCATATCTCATCATAATATAAAATACATTTCAATTGGCGTATAGAATTAACTATATTTTAAAACAAAGAAAATGGTAATTTACTATTTCATACCTATTTATAGAGTACCTATGTGTATGTTATTACTCCTATTCTGAGTGAAACAGGTCATCACTGAAGAATTTTAAACAGAGGAATGAGATCATCTTACTTAACATTAAAAAAAAAATGTCCCTGGGCCGGATGCGGCGGCTCATGCCTGTAATCCCAGCACTTTGGGAGGCCGAGGCGGGCAGATTAAGAGGTCAGGAGATCGAGACCATCCTGACTAACGGTGAAACCCCGTCTCTAATGAAAATACAAAAAATTAGCCGGGCGTAGTGGCGGGCGCCTGTAGTCCCAGCTACTCAGGAGGCTGAGGCAGGAGAATGGCCTGAACCCAGGAGGCGGAGCTTGCAGTGAGCCGAGATCGTGCCACTGCACTCCAATCTGGGTGACAGAGCGACACTCCTTATTTAAAAAAAAAAAAAATCCCTCTCTCTACTATAGTGAGAATAGATCATGAGGAAGCAAGAGTAGATTCTACTTAGAGTAATGTAGCTAAGAAAGATGGTAGCAAGTTCTATTCAAATTATGAATAAATTATTTAAATAAAGAGTAAATGGGATTTGAGAAGAAACTCAGTGAGGATTTTGAGAGAAAGAGAGATCCTAAGATGATCGCAAATTTTTGGCCAGAGCAACTGGAAAGATGTCGTTTACTGAGATGGGAAGTCTGTGGGAGGATCATTTGGGGGCAAGATTAGCAGTTCACTTTTGGACATGTTTGCTTGAGATTCTGATTAGATATCCAAGTAGAGATTTCAGGCTGGGTGGAGTAGAGGGAGTGGGTGGCATTTGATTTAGTCTAGAGTTTGGGAAAGAGGTCTGGGTTGAAGATAAAAGTGTTCAAGTTTTCAGAATATAGATGGTATTTAAAGTTGCAAGATGTGAGTAAAGACTGAGGAAATGGGGCGAAATCAACAAAGGAGACTAAAAAGGAGCAGCTGGTGAAAAGAGGAAAATCAGGAGTGCGTTGTCCTGGAAGCCAAGAGGGGGACAAAAGTGTTTCAAGGTGGAAGGAGAGATCAATTGAGCCAAATGTTCCTGATAAATCAAGCAAGATGACAACAGAGAATTGCATTTTGCATTGAGGAGTGGAGTACGTGGTGACAGAGTAAAGGGCTGTTTCAGTGGAAGGATTTTAGCAAGAACTTGATTGGAGTGGGATCAAAAGAGGATAGATTAAAGGAATTAAAGATAGCACACATAAATAATTTTGGGGAGTTTTGCAATCAATGGTAACAAAGAAATGAAAAGTGTCTGGAAGGAGATATGGATTCAGGAGATATATTTTTGTTTGGTTGGTTGTTTTTTAAGTGGAGAGAAATTGTGTTTGCCAAATGGGGTTACATAGTGGAGAGAAAAAATTCATAATGCAAGGAAAAGAAGAAAAAACATGAACCAATGACCTTGAGTAGGTGAAAGTTGAGTGGAAGGTGTTGAACTTTGTTAGGTATGGGGCCATCCATCAGTAGTAACATGAGGGAGGGCAGACACATGGGTACAGATACAGGTAAGATGGTAGATGTGGCAGTAGAGGCATGGTTTAATATTTAACTATATGTTGTAGATTGTTTTCAATTACGTACGAACAGTTACTCTTATCCCTATATTCGTATACAGTTTCTCATATCAACAGGCTGAATCTATTAAAACTACCTGTGGCTCCTGGTGCAGCCAGTGGATTTGTATTCATTTCACATGAGATGAATTTCTTAATGATTCAAGCATTTTATTAATGAATAGCTCTAAATCAAATGTAGCTCAGTTATATTTCCTTTTTCAATGTCATTCTCTACGGTACATTTTGCTTCTTAAACATCCAGCAAATCTATGATTCTCAATCTGGGATGATATCATCCATGGGGGTGTATTTTAATCTCATGAGTGTGGAAAGTATATATGTATACTTTAAAAACCCAAATTCAATGTTATACTCTAATTTTTTCTTTTGGGAAAAAACTTCCTGTATTATTATCATCATATAATCTATAGAAAGAAAACCTCAACAAAATATTTTATTACAAGAATACACAGAAAATAATGGATTCCTCTGGGAATCACACTCAGTATGATGTATCAAAATTGGTGGGGGTCGTAGAAGCATTCATGTCCTATATGTATCCAAGGGAACATGCTAAAAAACACTGATCAACATTAGATACATGATATTATTGGTCAGTATATTAAAATGTAGGGCACATGGGTTTTAGCATCTTTTACAACTTCCCTCTGTGATTCACTTCTTTCTTTCCTACCCCCATCTCCAAACTCCAGTAACCCTTTCTTTTATTGCCACTTCCACCCACATCTTAATGATACACTGCTCTGCTCACAGCACAGAATCCTCAGGATGATTAAGCTTAAGCCACTACTGCCCAGGAGGAGCTGGCACTTGACTATTGCATATTGACTTTGAAATTAATGAGATAATTGTACAGCTCTTCATTCCACATTCCCAGAATAGTTTCAGATTGTGCGTTGAAGTAATTTACCCTGAAGCTTAATCCATAAATTTGTTGTAAAAAATGAAATAAAGGTCCAGTGAATTATGTACAATGTCAAACACCTATTACATTTGGTATTTGGAAAATGTTAAACCACTGTAAAATAATTGATTTTCACTTGCCAAGCATTTTCATTGCCATTACCATGACCATTTGTTGAAAACCTTCTCAATTAGGAATATTAACTCTTAAGAAGGAAATAAACATACACACACACACACACACACTAACTTGGTGTGTATTTGAGTTTCAGCCACCAAAACATTTCTCCTCCTTTTCTTTTCCATTTCTGCAGCAAAAAATAAAAGATTTTAAATTTTCTGAAAAAAAAGTCTAATGTATTTCTAAGTCTACATGTTCTCCTACATGTATGTTCTGGTGTATAATGACTTATAAGACCCTTTCTTACAGAGTACAAAACCTAAGTAAGGAAATCATAAACCTTCAATAAGCCTATATAGTCAGCTGTCTTCTCTCTTCTATTATATCCAACAGACAAGGTCAGAGATGACTTAATGAAAGAGCTCATGATAGGGGAACTGGGTAGACCTGGTTGGCAATTGATGCTAGCATTCAAATTGTTACCGTGGTCTCAGTAAAAGGTTAAGAATAGCCCCCATATATTTTATTTTTATTTGACTTCGTTTCATTTATAACCAAGTCAAATGTCTACAGTAGTTAAGAGAGAATCACAATTTTGGGGGGAATGAAAATATTGCTGATCGTAAAAACAAACTTTTGAACTGTTTTAATTCATTTAATTAATTTTGAATTCTCATTACTTCTGTAATGATTTGAGATATTAGAATTTCTCTAACATCTTTGGTTTTAGTTCTGGTAGATCTCATTGTGCTTTTGTGACCTTATTTCCTGCAATGGACAACTCTATCTGCAACATGTCCAGGGAATGGTAAACCTGAATTGCATGTTAGGTTATAATAGTAGATGCACATAAATAAAACCTGCCATTACAATAGGCCCTCATATCCACAGGACAGATTCAACTAAGGCCAATGGAAAATATCTGGGGAAAAACAATAAAAAATAACAATATAACAATAAAAAATAATACACATTTTAAAACCAATACAGTGTAACAAATATTTACATAACATTTGCATTGTATGAAATACCTATGTATTACTTATAATACCTGATATAATGCAAATGCTATGTAAATATTTGTTATGATATTTCAGATGATTTAAAGCATACAGGAGGATGTGACTAGGTTATATGCAAACACTGCCATTTTAATTCAGGGACTTGAGCATCAAAAGATTTTGATATTTATGGGGTAGTGGGGGAGGGGATAAGTGTGTGTATTTTGGAACCAATTTCCCTCAGATACTGAGGGACAATTGTACAATAATAAGCAACTGCTATGGTATTTGGGCTGTTGCTTTTTAAACTTAGCAATAAGAGATGAAGATGTGAGTGCTCTTCCATTGGGTTTTGCACTCCAATTTAATAAACATCCCGAATACAGTAACAGCTGAGATTAGACAGGATTCAAAAGTTGGTTCAAATATTTTAATTAAAAATATTCTTAGAATATAAAACTTTTTTACATGTTCGCATTTAGATAGAAAAGAACAAAATATTTCTTTGCAGAAATTAAACCAGGTTCATGTTTTAGTTGTTGCTATTTATAGTTTTCACATTTATGGCACTATTAGGAACCTATGCTATGTTCAAATATATGAAGTTATTATCTGGATAATAACAGCATTTACTAAATTGTTTCTTTGATTTTAAGATAAGCTGTATTTCAGATTTATAGAAATGTAGAACTACCAAAATCCTCTATGGATTGACTAATTCATGCTTCCATTTTACTAGCAGGAAAATTAGAGAGATTAAAAGGTCTGCTCAAAAATCACAAAGCAAATAAGCAGAAGATCGACCACTAAAAGCTAGACTCTGTTTCATTCAGCAAATGTATGCAGGGTCTAGTTTGTGCCAGGTGCAAAGACAAGTTGTACACACTCTCTGTCCTTCAGTTGCTCATTATCTACTTGAGGGAGTCAAATGGCTTAACAGGTCACTATAAAAGAACAAAGGGACAAAGATTTTTACAGGGTTGAGTTTAAAGGTTAGATTAGGGTGGCTTCTTGGAGGAGGTGAAATATGAAGTGGCATTTAAACCACCTAGAGTGATGGAGAAGCAGAAGGATGTGTCAGGCAGAAGGTAATTCCTCAGGCTCAGAGGTGAGAAAACACATGGTGTTTAAGGGACTGTGGGTCTCTCCACACACTGGAGTAAAGCTGGAGCTGGCTAAGAGCAGAGAGAGAGGAGATTAGGGTGATGACAAGGGGCCAAGAGCTTTGTCAAATTTTGAAATTTACACTTTATTCTGGAGGCAATTGAGGAGACATGGTTGGGATTTTGGCAGAAAAATAACACTATCAAGCTTGCATTTTAGGAATGATATCAGACTGCAGCATGAATATTGAACTGGAGAAAGGAAGAGACAAGAAGCCAGGAAAATGCTTCCTCTATCACAACACAAAGGGTCTTTGTAAGAATTAGAAAAAGAACTCCTTCCTATTGGAAAATTGTCATAACACGCAGAAGTTATTAGAACAAGATTCTCTATCACCTTTTGCTGCAGAATTACTGGCATTCATATAGAAATCTATGTGATGTGATATGATACTTTTGTGCAATACACAGCCTCCCCAACTGGTTCTGACCTGCCACTCCTCCTAGAAAACCCATAGAATAGTTATGACTAATTCTGTCTAGCTCTTGAAAATTTACAAGTCCCATTCAGAAACATTATTTCATGTACTGTTCCTGATAATCCTGTGAAGTAGTTAGAAAAGGAAGTGTTTTTACCCTCATTTTACAGATGAGAAAATTAAGCCTCAATTAGGCCAAGTGACTTGTCTACCACCACAGCTGGAGACAATGGAGCCCAAATCTCTCCACCGTTATTTCAACCTCTAAACATTATGCTTCATCAGTTTCATTTCTTTATTGCCTCTATGACTTATAGCAGGTAAAAATATCAAAAATATAAAATATGCTAATTTCTTAAAGAAGTTTAGCAAACATCTGACAATATAGCTAGGGTTTGGTAGGGTGGGTAAAAGACCATAACCTTTCCTTTTTTTAAGGTCAGAAATTAAATTCAGAAATTGTGCCATGGAATACTGATCTACTAGTTAGTCTCTGAGTGTGGGGACAGGAAATTGACTTAGTTCTATTTTCCTGATTCAAAAATGCACTTTGTTTTTCTAATATTTAAAATCCTCTAGGATTTCAAATGTATTGCAATTCATATTTTAGTAACTCAGTCTGTATTTCTTATCCTGCACATCTTTAATATAGATATACATGAATAAGAAATTAAGTTCTAATTACAAATAAATATTCCATATTTTGAACTAATTGAGATATACAATGTGTTAATATAGCTGTTAAATACCAAAATGTGTAATGTATTTCGCACTTGTCACTTTTCATCTAATTAAGGAAACCTTAATGACTCTGTTACGAAAAACATTTGGGGATTACTTTATAACCTTGCCTGCATATTTTAAACTGCTATTTAGTACAAAATATCAAGCATATTTGGTTAGCAGACATTTTAAATGTCACCTAGAGGGAAGGAAATTAGAATCAGGATTAAACATTTCATAGCTATGCAAGGATGAGTGATGGTTCTTCTGCTGTCCTGTCATTGGGGCTGAACAATGGAATTAGTTATAGAAAATCAAACTCTATCCATAGGATTAGAGTTGCATGGAGTGTTTTTTTGTTTTTTTGTTTTTTTGTTTTTTGGTTTTTTTGGCCTGGAAAATAGAAGTGAGAAGGTCTAGCAGAATTCTAATTACTTGATGGTCCTCTTTTCAACACAGCCCTCCAATGCAGAGAAGCAGTGCGTGCTATGGTTAAGAGCAAGAGTCTTAATAGACTGGGTGGCTATGCCACTCTGCCACTGAGCAGCCATGAGACACTGGGCAAAGTTCTTAACCTCATTTTGCTTCATAGAGTGGTAATGAAAATTACATAAATTAATGTATGCAAAAATACCGGAACAATACCTGGCACATAATATGTGCAGTTGTAAGCAGCAGTTTTTGTCATTAATAGGATTGGAAGGAGTATCAAATTCCATTGTATCTGCTCAATTGTGAAAATTAGGTTGCTACTGAAAGTTTTATTACATAAACACTATGGAGCATGTGAAGAAATAGAGTTAAGAAAAGCTTCCCAAATCTTCATTAGGAAAAGAAAAGGAAACTCTACAACTTTATGTTTCCTTTCTAGGGTCAAGTTCTATTACCTTCTCTATCTTCAAAAGGAAAGAAGGTAGATTAGTGAAATTGGAATCCTTGTAGATGCTCAAAAGGCATATACAAATAAGACTGTGTAAGTTATAATTGACTGGGAGGAAAACTTTAGGTTAAGAAAGCATCAAATAAGCAATTCCTGTCTGAAAGTCTGTTTGATTTATACCTAATACAGTGTTTCCAGGGCAATTCCTAATGATGTCCATTACGTAGTGGGAAAAAATTGCTCTAAATACCTGATCAGTGCTGTCATTTGCTTTCAGATAAATAGGATGTAAATGCATTTCAATTAGCAATCCTTAAAACATAAAGATAAAAGCAAACCACTGATTTCAGTGGTTTGTGTGTTCATCTTCTCCACTAAAATGTGAGACTCGAAAACAAGAACTATTTAATTTTGAAAATATTTTTACTTAGAAATAAAAAGTAAACTCTAATTATTGTTTTTAATAAAATGATTACTTCTTAGCATTCTCGCTATCTCAAAAGTGAAATAAACATAGGTTTGTTTAAGAGCCTAAATAGCAGACTTCTCAGATTTCAGGTAATTGAAGAATATACAGCTGTGAACTTTATACCATAATTTAAAACAGGCAGGACAGTACTATAATTTTCCACAGATAGTCATTTAATATTTCCACAGAAATGCCATTCTTCTTAGATTTCAAATGCTTTAAATTTTGTAACGTATCATAGTTTTGCAATAAAATGTTTAAAGAAAGATTATTTCGAAATTTTCTGCTGTCTGGGGAAAAAAGGACAGGACATTTTTTATAGCTAAGTTGTAAAGGTTAGATTTCTTTTGATTACAAGTGAATGAAGATCCAAACCAAACTGGCTCAAACAAAAATAAAATTTATTGCCTCAGCTAACCAATATGTTCAGGAATAAGTCTAGCTTTGGTCAAAGCTTGACCGTGGTAAATTATATCATCAGGACATGCTTTTTCTCTGTAACCCTTGGCTCTGCCTTTTACTTGTTGTAGAGGAGTAGTTGTCAAATCTCAGATGAAGTTGACTTTATGGTTATAAGTTGACTGCCAGTGGTTTACACTTACAGATGTGAATAATCCAGCTGAGATAAAAGACCCAGAATGCAGTCTCAGCAGCTCTGATAGGTTGAAATTGAAAAGGACACAAAAAAGTAAGGATAGTCCATGAGTCTGAATTAGAAGAATTTAATATTATTAAAATGACAAAACTTCCCAAAGCACTTGACAGATTCAATTCAATCCCTATCAGAATACCAATGATCTTATCTACAAAACAGAAAAAAAAAATTCTAACATTTTATGGAACCACAAAATACCTCAAAAACACAAACAAACAAACAACAACAACAAAAAAAATCATGAGCAAAATGAACAAGCCTATACAAATCAGAATACCTGACTTTACATTACAAAATTTTAGTAACCAAATCAGCATGGTACTGGCATATAGACCAATGGAACAGAATACAGAATCCAGATATAACTACACATATATTTATAGCCAATTCATTTCATACACTGGGGAAAGGATGATTTATTCAATAAATGGTGCTGGGAAAACTGGATAACCATATGCAGAAGAATGAAACTAGACCCTGTCTCTCACCATATACAAAAAAATGAAATCAAAATGGATTAAAGACTCACACCATGAAACTACGATGACCTCAAAGACCTCAAACTATGAAACTGCTATGAGAAAACTTGGAGAAATTCTTTAGGACATTGGTCCGAGCAAATATGTTTGTAAGTCTTCAAAAGCACAGGCAACAAAAATAAAAATAGACAAATGGGATTACATAAGCTCAAAAGTTTGCACAGCAAAGAAAACAATCATAAAATGAAGAGACAACTCAGAGAATGGGACAAAATATTTGTAAACTATTCTGACAAGAGATTGATACAAGAACGTAAAAGTAGCTCAAACAAATCAACAGCCAAAAAGGAGAAAAGAAAAGATGAAGAAAGTGGACAAAACTTCTGAATAAACATTTCTCAAAAAAGACAGAGAAATGGCCAACAGCTATATGAAAAAAAAAGCTCAAAATCACTTATCAGAGAAATGTTAAATGAAAATTACAGTGAGATATCACCTCACTCCAATTAAAATGGTTTTTATCAAAAAATAAGGAATGATAGATACCTGTGAGAATGTGGAAAACGGAGAACTTTCTCCAGGGTTGGTACACCATTGGTGGGCATGTAAATTAGTACAGCTGTTATGGAAAACAGTATGGAGGCTTCTCAAAGAACTAAAAATAGAGCTGCCATGTGATAGAGCAATCACATTACTGTGTGTTCATCCAAAAGAAAAGAAATCAATATATCAAAGAAATACCTGCACTGACATGTTTGTTGTAGCATTATTCAGCAAACATATGGAATCAATATCAATGTCTATTAGTGGAAGAAAGGATAAAGCAAATATGTTATTGTTATACAATAGGATATTATTCAGGCATAAAAATAATAAAAGTTTGTCATTTGAAGCAACATAAATGGAACCAGAGGTCAATATGTTAAGTGAAATCAGCTAAGCACAGAAAGACAAATATCACATATTCTCATTCATATGTGGAAGATCAAAAGTTAAAATAGAAAGGCGATTGTTGGTTCCTAGAGGAAGGAAGAGTATGGGGAAGGGAGGGATGAAGAGAGGTTGAGTAATAGGTATAAATAAACATTTAGAAGAATTAAGACCTGGTGTTCACTAGACCAGTAGGGTGACTAAAGTTAACATTAATTGATTGTACATTTTGAAACAACCAGCAGAGAATAATTTGAATGTTCCTAGCTTAAAGATAAATATTTCAGATGATGGATATTCCCATCACCCTGATTTGATTACATGATTATATCAAATCACAGGTAGTGCAAAAATATGTATATCTAATATGTATCAATAAAATTAAAAAATACTTGTGATTTTGTTGCTTCTTTGTATTGTTATGTAGTCTCCATTTCATTGATTTCTACTCTGATATTTATTTATTTTCCTAATTTTGGGTTTGGTGTGTTCTTGCTTTTTATTTTCTTGAGATGGATCATTAGGCTGTTTATTTGAAATCTTTCAGTTTCTTTTTTATATAGAAATCTATTGCTATAAATTTCCCTGTCAGCACTACTTTTTTGTATCCCATAGGTTTTGGTATGTTGTGTTTCCATTTTCATTTGTTTCAAGGAATGTTTTGTTTTTCTTTATTTATTGACATAGTGGTCATTCAGGAGCAAGGCATTTAATTTCATATATTTTTACAGTTTCCAAAGTTCCTCTTGTTGTATTGATTTATGGTTTTACTTTATTTTGGTCTGAGAAGATACTTAATACAATATCAATTTTTTAACATTTGTTGACACCGTTTTGTTGCCTAATCATATTCTATTCTGGAGACTGTTTTGTGTGTGAATGAGAAAAATGTATATTCTGCAGCTGTTGGATGACATATTCTGTCAATGTCTGCTAGGTCCATTTGGTCTGTTGGGCAGATTAAGCCGGTGTTTCTTTGTTGATTTTCTGCCAGAGTGATTTGTCTATTGCTGAAAGTGGGGTGTTGCTGTCCCCAACTATGATGGTATTGGGTCTATGTCTCTTTTTAGCTTTAATAATATTTGCTTTATATATCTGGGTGCCCTGGTATTGGATACAATTTACAATTGTTATATCCTTTATCTAGGTTAATTGCATGTATTTGCAATTGTGAATAGTGCTTCAGTGAGCATTCATGTTCATGTGTCTTTATAGTAGAATGATTTATTTTCCTTGGTATACCCAGAAATGGGATTGCTGGTGTGAATGGTAGTTCTCTTTTTATATTCCTCTTTGAGGAATAGCCATACTGTTTTCTACAATGGTTGAACTAATTTACATTCCTACTGACAGTTGTATAAGTGTTCCCTTCTCAATGCAACCTCGCCAGCATCTGTTATTTTTTGACTTCTAAATATGGCCATTCTAACTGGTGTGAAATGGTATCTGTCTGTGGTATTGATTTGCATTTCTCTAATGATCAGTGACATTGAGCTTTTATTCATAGTCTTGTTTGCCACATGTATGTCTTCTTTTGAAAAGTGTCTGTTCATGTCCTCTGCCCACTTTTCAATGGGGTTTTCTCTCGTAAATTTGTTTAAGTTCCTTATAGATGCTGGATGTTAGATTTCTGTCAGATGCATAGTTTGCAAATTTTTTCTCCTGTTATGTAGGTTGTCTGTTTACTCTTTTGATAATTTTCTTTGCTGTGTAGAAGCCCTTAAGTTTAATTAGATTCCACCTGTCAATTTTTGCTTTTGTTGCAATTGCTTTAGGTGTCTTCGTCATAAAATATTTGCCCGTTCCTATGTCCAGGATGGTATTGCCTAGGTTGTCTTCCAGGGTTTTTATAGTTTTGAGTTTTACATTTAAGTCTTTAATCCATTTTGAGTTGATCTTTGTATATGGTGTAAGGAAAGGTTCCAGCTTTAATCTTCTGCATATGACTAGCAATGTATCCTCGCACTATTTATTGAAGAAGGAATTCTTTTCTCATTGCTTGTTTTTGTCAATTTTACTGAAGATCAGATGGTTGTAGGTGTGCAGCATTATTTCTGGGCTCTCTATGCTGTTCCATTGGTCTATATGCCTGTTTTTGTACCAGTACCAAGTTGTTTTGGTAACTATAGCTTGTAATATAGTTTGAAGTTGGGTAACCTGATGGCTCCAGCTTTGTTCTTTGTGCGTAGGATTGTCTTGGCTATTTGGGCTCATCTTTAGTTCTATATGAATTTTAAAATAGCTTTTTCTAGTTCTGTGAAGAATGTCATTGGTGGTTCGATAGAAATAGCATTGAATCTGTAGATTCAATGGGCAGTATGGCCATTTTAATTATATTGATTCTTCCCCTCCTTGAGCATGGGTTGTTTTTCCATTTGTTTGTGCCATCTCTGATTTATTTGAACTGTGTTTTGTAATTCTCATTGTAGACGTCTTTCAACTTTCAACTAACTTTCTTTTTTTTATTTTCTGACTGGGTTATTTCAAAAGTCCTATTTTCAAGTTCAGACATTTTTTTTTCTGAAATATGAACTAGTCAATTGTTGAGGTTCTCAATTGTTTTTGTTTCATTCATTGAGTTATTTATTTCCAAGATTTCTATTTTTTAATGATATCTGATTTTTTGTTGAATTTCTCATCCAGATCATGAATTGTTTTTCTCATCTTTGTGTTGTTCGTCTGTGTTCTCTTGTATCTCACTAATTTCCTTTAATATTACTTTAAAAATTCTTTTCAGTCATTTTACAGATTTTCTTTTCTTTGGGATCTGTTACTGGAGAACTATGATGTCATATTTTCTTGCTTTCTCACGTGTTTTGTTTCCTTATTTTAATATCTGCCTAACTGGTGTAACAGTCACTGATTCCAATATTATAGATTGGTTTTTGTAGGTAAAGATTTTTCCTATTGATGCATCTATAGCGTTTATTGGGTAGACTCCTCTTTAATTCTGGGTGAATGTAGTAGTATAATCTTCATATGGTTTCTTTCTTGGCTATAGTCAGCATTAGTGGTATCTGTAAGCTCCTCAGTGGTTTAGACTGCAGTTGTTAGTGAAGGTTGTGGTGAGGCTTTGGTAGGACAGAGTGGGCCAGACCTTGGATACCGATGGCAGGCATACTGTGCCTGAGGTTTTAACAGGTTTATAGTCCTTAGGGTTTTAACAGCATATGCTGGTGCTGGTGGTGGTGGGTTTGGGTGAGCTAGTCTTCAGGCCTATACGCAGCATGCTTAGGTGCCAACAGTGGCACCAGCAGACTGGGTAGGCAGATCCTTGGTTCTAAGTGATGTGTGAAGGTACCTGTGGCGGTAATGCTGGCCTGGGTTGGGTGGTCCCCAGGCCCCCAGGTGAACACTGGAAGTGGCAGTAGTGGCAGGTTGGACAAAATGTTCCCCAAGCCCCTTACAGGTTCCTGCAGGCTCTTAGTAGGTCAGTGTTTATGATCCTGGATGGTGAACACATGCATCAGTGGAGGTGGACAGGGAAGGCCTATCCATAGGCCCGCAGACAGTATATGTGAGCCATGATGGCAGGTGAGATGGGTTTGTCATCAGACCACAGTATAAGTATGTAGGCACTGGCAGTGGCACCAGTGGGCAGGTCAGGCATCTCCCCAGGATCCTGAATGGCATGCACAGGTGCTGGTTGTGGCAATACAGACACAGGCAGGGCGGGTCAACCCGCAGTTCCCTGAACAGCTTTCTTGAGCACTGGAAGTGGTGGCAGTGTGTAGAGTGGGCCTGTCCTCAGGTTCTTGAACTTCAGGCACTGGTGTTGGTGGTAGCAGAAACTTGGATGTTGTGCACAGGTGCTGGTAGTGGTGATAATGTATAGGGCAGGCCCATTCTTAGGCCACTGGATGGTACTCTTGGGCACCAGTGGTGGTGAGCATGTCAGGCTGATTTGCAGGTCCTCAGATGATATGCCTAGGTTCTGGCAGCAGCAGCAGGCAAGGCTTGACTGTCCTTAGGCCTTGTTGGTGTGCATGAGTGCTGGCAGCAGCAACAGGCAGGGTAGACTAGTTATGAAATCATTTGATGAGACGTGGTTGCTGTCAGTGGCAGGGGTGCTAGGCAGGCTGCTGTCAGGCTCTGGAGAGCGCATGCTTCAGTTCCCTTTTTCTGAAGACAGCCCCCTTGGTCCACTGTACTGCCTGTTCCATGGGGTGCAGGAAACTGTAGGTTAGAGTGCTGGGGATCTGGCCACACCTATGGTCCAGCTAGCATCATCACACTGCAGCTTCCTGAGTGGACGTTGGGGGATATCAACAGGGTTCCAGGGATGTGGAGATGCAAAGATGATTGGGTCCTAGGGTAAGATGTATTTTGCTGGGGGCTCAGCTTCCAAAATAGCTCTAGGCTGCAGCTGCTTGGGCCTCAGCAGGTTGCAGGGAGAGTACAGTGGGACCCAGTCCAAACTCCCTCCCTGAAACAGTGTCATCATGGGGATGTCAGGTTCAGGGCTACATTAGTCTCAGGGCCTTCAAAGGTTGAAGGGCTCTCCCATGGCTAGGATTGCAAGAGCCCGTGGTGGGAATACGAACTGAGGGGGATCTCTCACTTAACTTTCCCTGCAATACGGAGTTCCCCTGGCTCTGAATTGATCCTGGACCTGCTGGCTGCTTTGTTTCCCCCTTGTTCCATGCTTCAGAGTTTCCCTGTCACTTTCTTTCCAGTGTTCTCTCCTAGAAGCTCCAGTCAGCGTGCAGTTACCTACTCACTCTTCTGGTCCTTCTTTGTGGAGGAGGTGAGTGCAGGGTGCCTCTAGTTAGTCATCCTCCACCCCTGGAGTCCTCATATTTATATTTTTGTTATGTCATGTGTACTAATCTGGTGCTCAGGAAAGATTGCTCAAAAATATGAATTATTGTTCACCTTAGCACCTTTTGCTTTGTAGAAAAAAATTGTTGATTATAAAATCTCTCAAAATTGACTGAAAACTGCAGAAATACCATTTACTCTGTGGCACAGCTCTATTCCTAAGCCTATAAACACTTAGGAATTCCTTTTTCTCTATTTAACTTTGCATAACAAGTAACTTAAGTATCTGCTGGTAACCGCTGATTACCACCACCCTGGCAAACACACACACACACACACACACACAAATCTCTAAAGTCTAAGCTACTAAATCTGAACTTACACTGAACCAGTATTTTGTGTACAAAGACTGTTCTATGTTTGAATTGGGTCTTCATCAGTCAGTGAAAGATGACACAGTACCAAATATATCATCATTTTCCCCTTGAATTACTAGGATTTCCACTTAAGGAAAATAGGACATATGCGTGAAATATATTTAAATGCAACTTCCACAGTGACATTAAGAAAAATAATTGGAAATAAAGTTGTATTCGTTTCTTTGGTGGTAGTTTGCTTCCTTGCTTATGAAGCATGTTATTTTGAGTGCAAATATCAAAGAATATGAAGGAATAATGTTACTGAAGCCAAATACTACAGGATATATAAATACCTGAGTAAATCCTTATGAGAAGAAGAAATGTTTTCAAATCCTCAGCTTTTCAGAACAGAAACAGTGTTGATTCTGGCACTGAGTGTAAACCACCTACATATCACTTTTCATGAGCTTCCAAAAGATGAAGCCAAAGGACAAAAATCTATACTGAAACTCCCTGTTGAGAATATGTCAAAAAAAGAGAAGCCCAACAATAATGGTAATATTAAGTCTGTATATTTAATAGTTCTAGACTATTCCAACCAAGGAGTGAGGATTGTAAATACTTGGTCATATTTATTTCTTGTGTTTCATTTATTGCCTGTTTTTAAAAACAATAGGCATTGTAGCCAGCATTTTATCTGTGTGATTGACTATGTGAATTTGCTTAAGACCAGCTCTGGGGAAAGAAATTCTTTTTTCTGAAGACTTTGTCCCTCTGACCCATGTAACTGGAAAGAAGAGGAAAAAGATTGATGACAAATCTCATTGTTTTCTTTCTTGGATATATATCTCTTTTAACTCTAAGACCATAGTCTAACCAGAACATAATGCTATTATAGCATTAATACAATACAAATATTGAATATTTATTCAATATTTTGAATAAAGGAAACTTTTAATATTTTTATCTTAATATGTTGTACTTGATTGACCCCTGTGAACTACTTGCTGCTAAAAAATATTAATCTGATTTTTTTGGTAGAATACTTTATGAGCTACTTCAATCTATCCAAATATTTAGGTAGCATCTAATTCAGTTGTAATATATAGAGTTATAGCAAGCACATTTGCAAGGAGTTCTCATTGATTTCTTAAAAAGTGTTTTATTGCCTAGGTGTAATATTTTAAGAAAATCATGGTAAATCTACCAACAGAAATATACAGTCATTGAAAAGTATGTTTAAAAATAATTTTCAATGTAAAATATTTTTTAAAAAATAATGCTATTGTCGATGAGCATTTTTTCATGTGTCTGTTGGCTGTATGAATGTCTTCTTTTGAGAAATGTCTGTTCATATCCTTTGCCCAAAAAATTTATTTGAGTTCTTTGTAGGTTCTGGATTTTTTGCAAAAATTTTCTCCCATTCTGTAGGTTGCCTGTTCACTCTGATGGTAGTTTCTTTTGCTGTGCAGAAGCTCTTTAGATCCCATTTGTCAATTTTGGCTTTTGCTGCTGTTGCTTTTGGTGTTTTAGACATGAAGTCTTTGCCCATGCCTAGTCCTGAATGGTACTACCTAGGTTTTCCTCTAGGATTTTTATGGTATTAGGTCTAACATTTAAGTCTCTAATCCATCTTGAATTAATTTTCGTATAAGAGTTCCAGTTTCAGCTTTCTACTTATGGCTAGCCAATTTTCCCAGCACCATCAGCCATCAGATAAATGCAAATCAAAACCACAATGAGATACCATCTCACACCATTAGAATTTCATTAAAAAGTCAGGAAACAACAAGTGCTGGAGAGGATTTGGAGAAATAGGAACACTTTTACACTGTTGGTGGGATTGTAAACTAGTTCAACCATTATGGAAAACAGTATGGCGATTCCTCAAGGATCTAGAACTAGATACCATATGGCCATCCCATTACTGGGGATATACCCAAAGGATTATAAATTATGCTGCTATAAAGACACATGCACACGTATGTTTTATTGCAGCACTATTCACAATAGCAAAGACTTGAATCAACCCAAATGTCCATGTTTTGGATTAAGAAAAAATACACCATGGAATACTATGCAGCCATCAAAAAGGATGAGTTTGTGTCCTTTGTAGGGACATTGCAGCTGGAAACCATCATTCTTAGCAAACTATCACAAGAACAGAAAAACCAAACACCGCATGTTCTCACTCATTAGGTGACTGAACAATGAGATCACTTGGACTGACATCACACACTGGGGCCTATCATGGGGAGGGGGGAGGGGGGAGGGATTGCATTAGTTATACCTGTTGTAAATGACGAGTTGATGGGTGCAGCACACCAACATGGCACAAGTATACATATGTAACAAACCTGCACGTTATGCACATGTACCCTACAACTTTATAATAATAATAAATAAATTTTTAAAAAAAATAATAATGCTAATAGAATATATAATTTGTAATGCAGCATCAACTTAATTATATATAAAATATATAAATAGTAAAGATAAGAAAGAAATTCAAAATATGAACATTGGTTGCAAGACACATGTGACTATGACAAACTTCTTTCATTATTTTATCCGTGCATCCTTTAAACCCTTCTTCTCTTCTTCTATTATTATTATTGTCTATGACTCAACTATCCAATTTTTCCTGTAGTCAGAAGCATGCCATAGGCTTTCCTCTCTTTGAATAATGTCAAATCTAATCAATTGTTTTAACCTAGAAATTCTAATTTTCAAATATTTTTATATCTTGTTTTTTCCATTTCCTGTCCTGCTATTATTGCCCTGTATCAGGCTTGCATCATCTCTTTCCTGGACTGTGCAACAGCCTATTACCTGTTTTCTACCTCTACTTTTGGCCCTTTGACAAGCATCCTCCGTGATGTACTCTAGGAAATTCATTTCAAGTGATGACATTACCATGCACTTGTTTTTAAATGATGTCCTCTTGCCTATAGAATCAAGTTCCTCAGTGTGACATAAAATAATCCCTCTATGACCTAGCCCTGATCTTTTCTTCAGTCTCATCTTGCCCTCCTCATATTTACTACATATGCAGAATGTATACATTATGAAATTTTACCCTGTATAGATTTGTTCAGACTATTTCTACTGCTCAATATCCCCTAAAGAAAGCTTATTCCTACTACAACTTACAACTAGGGTAGCTTCTCCTTCCTGGAACCTTTCCTCTATTGAGGCTAAGTAGCTTAACTATCCCTGACATATCCCTATTGCTTCCCAGTTAGCCCATACTATATAATATTACATTAATTTACTTAGCAATTTATTTTTTTCACTATAGTAAAATCTTTTGGAGAGCAGACACTGTTAATAATTCACAATTCATTCATCCCAGTACTTAGCTTGGGTCTGGAATACAGCAGACACTCAATAAATATCTGTTGAATGAAACTGAACTTACAGTTACATAAAATTAAATTTGGATTCAATGTCTTGCTCTAGGAAGTTAATGCTTAGCTATACTAAGAACCAGTTAAATAGATGTTGAATACTGGAATTGGGCAGTGTTATCACTACTTTGGTATAATACAGAAATCTAAAAATAAAATAAAATAAAATAAAACTAGTTTATCTTGTGACGTTTCTGTCTCTTGTTACATCCTACAAAATTGTATATTGAAGTTCCTTAGAGATATGAGGGCAAAGGAAGTGTGTTCTTCTTTAAAGCTTTGAATAAAAAAGCAGACAAGTATAATATGTCATAAATTAAATAGGCACAAGGTCAAACATTGTCTCAATTCTATTCTATGTAGTTTCTGTGGCTTGGAAGCTTCTTTTAAAGGCATCGTATTTTTCCTGACACTTACCTAAGAGGACATACCTAAGGTTTGGAAATCAGTAGAGAACATCCATTTCTGAGAAATTTCCTGTGTTTTGTGGTTCTGGTCAAGATGGTCAAAAGCACTGTGCCATGTATCCTTTTGGTCTGGTCTCAGGCTTAGCATAAGAAGATCCTTGAGATTCAGGTTCAAATACTGATTAACTGCAGGCTCTGAGAAAACCAAAGAGATGCTTGGGTTTCAATTTCCTTCTCTGTTATACACCAGCATCAATACTTCTCAGGAAAAGAGGTCAGCCATCTCATCCAAGCATGACCAGACAGTTGCTTTCACCATCCACTACAGTCTCAGAAACTACCTGGAAGAAGCGCAGATTGCAGAGCCTTAACTTTTAGCATGTTGTTACTGGTTTTCTAAGATATTGTGAGAAATTAGATCTATTATTTCAAGTTTTCAAGTATGAATAGTATTCACAACCCAAAGCCATTCTTCACTGGTGCATTGATAGCCTGTGGTTCCCTGTCCTATGTCCACCAGTTTCCTTTGTGTTCTTCGTCGTTAGTACAGTTGTGCAATCTATAATTATATGCTTTATAATGCATTGCCCATTATTCTTTTGATCTGGCCATTGTTTGATAATGTCTTTTCCTGGGTTAGAATAAGTTCCCAGGTAAAATGTTTTGGGAAGCTGGTTATATGTTAAACTTTTACTCTTTCAAATATTTACGCAATTATTTTTCACACACACACCCCCTCATTCTCATCTAAGCCATAGAAAACCCTCTTTATGCAGAAAAGCACAGATTGCCCACCAGGAAGGGGATTCACTTCTGAAACCAGAACAAACTTTTACTCTAGTAGTTTTACTTTTCCTTCACCTTAAGGAAGAAAGCAACAAAACAATCACTTATAAAAGGGGATTAGAAATAGACTGAAACAGAAGTTTGGCGTGTTTAGTTCTTCTAATTTTATCCACTGATTTCTTCCAGTGATGTTAATAGTACCTAGTATAGGAACAGTGGACAAGGAAGAATGAAATACAAAAGAGAATAGTAATCTATAATTAGAAGAAATAGAAGACAGAACAGGGAAAAGAGAAAGAGACTGAATAAAGAAAGGCGATTGCTTACTCTGTGTCAGGCAAATAGTCCAGAGCTTTAAATTTTTTAAACCATTGAATCTACATTTTACATATTCACTAAGCAAATAATCTTATTATTCCCACTTTAGAATTAAAGACATGAGTCTTGCAAGATTAAGTAACTTGGCCAAGGTTACACAGTTCAAGGCAGACCTTCCACTTCAGTTTCAACAAATATTTGTCCAGTCTTTGTTAAGCGTCTATGCTGTGAATAATATAAAGATCTGTGACTCATCTTCTTTAATTTTCTGAGGAATAATTTTATAGCTCATTTTTTCTTTCTGTATAAGCCAAATATTATACATTTGTTTCCCTACACATATTATTTAAATGTATGATTTTATTCAATATTAACAATTGGAGAAGTGTCTTTGAAACGTAATGAAAGCATTTGGGTCTTCTTCAAAGAATTAGGTTAAATATAATTATTTTCTCTTGGCACAAAAGTATATTGCTTCATGATAAAACATTATTTTTCAGAATTAAGAATCTAATAAAAATAGTTTAAATGTATTTAGCTTGTAATATTTTTGATGAAGAGAATCAAATAAAGTTTCATTATATTTTGAAGTCAGCATTTTAATGGCATGTGAAATTATGCTATGATAGATAAAACTGTTTTTAGTTATCTGTGTACAGAAAACATTAAAATGGAAAATATTAGATAGTTATAATCAGTCATTCATATTATATGCAGATAAATATGGAAGATGAAATGTATTTTAAACAATATAATTCACTCCTATAAATCAGTTATCACTGTTACATATTCGAGAGTTTCAGTAAGTATGTAGCATAGTTAGATATTTAAATAAGTGCTTATTAGAGCTGGCTATAGTGGTCAAATTTTGCCATTTTGAAAATATATTAGCTATTTATGAATATTTATACTACAGAAATTCTTAGAAGTTTTACAGGAGGAAAGATATTATAAATTAGGGCTAATTGTCAAATTCATTTAAAACTTATGTAATCTTACCCCTGATGATTTTAGGGAATTAAGAAGCCAAAATGTATTATGTGTCAAACTATGTTATAGAATTGTCTTATTCAAAATATGGCATCTAGTAGCTAATTGGAGGAATGTGGTTTTTGTCCTTAGAATGGAAATACCCTAAACATAGGTAAGTGAATTGTGTCACATTATGAGGCTGAAAAAAATCAGGTCAAATTCCCAGGGGTCGTGTGCTTCTGGCTAGCTGTCACCTGCCCTCTCTAAATTGGGAATAATAAACTGTAGGGTTTTGTAATGTAAGGTTGTCATGTGCGTGTGGAAGAAAAATTCAGGAACTAGAAGAAGAAATGAACAAATAATATCTTAGGCAGTTTCCATTATACAGTGAATAGATTAATGAGAAAAATCAGAAAAGAGATAATATGGCACTTAACACCAGGGATTGGCAAACTTTTCTATAGAGGGACAGTTAGTGAATTTTTCAGCTTTGTAGGCCATACTGCCGCCATTATAACCACTCAATATGTTATTGTACTGTGAAAGCAGACATAGACAATATATAAATGAGTGAGCATAGCTGTATACTAATATAACTTTGTTAACACTGAAATTTGATTTTCATGCAATTTTTATGTGTCATAAGATACTCTTCTTCTTTTGATTTGCTTTCAATCATTTACAAGTGTAAAATCAATGATTCTTAGCTCCTGGACCACATAAAAACAGGCAGCAGGCCAGATTTGACCTTAGATGAATAGATGAATTTTTGTCTGGATGGAAAAACAAGGCTAGGAATCAGAGAATTTGCCTGAGCAGCATCCACATACCACATTGCTATGCCTGTGGTGAATATGGCCAGAGCTGATCACACCCAGTTCTGTTTTGACTAGCACCCAAGGACACTGTGGGTACAGAATAGTAGCGAGGAGTAAACAGAGCATCTCCTTTGAACTGTTAAGACAGTTTTGGCTTTGGGGTCTTCATGGTTAATGTCTGTCTTCTTCAAAAGCCTGATAATTCAAGGAAGGCAAAGGCTGTGTACAATACCTGGCACATAATAGCAATCTTTACATATTAGATAAACTGAATAGGCCAGTGACTGTTAGACCCCTAGCAAACATATACCCAATTTGTTCAAAATGAATACATTCAATTGCTTTATGATAACAATTCTGAGGTGGGAAGACAAAATAATATAAGAGATATAGCAGAAGCTTTTATTTGTTCAGCTAAAAAATCACATACAAGCTTCAAGTTAATTTGATAGTTAAGTGACCAAAAAGGCATTACTTAAACGCAACACTATGCATTATGAATAGAACTTCATAAAGTTGTTAAGTCTATATAAAGTTACTATAAACTTTAGCTGATATATAAAGAACAACACGAGAACCAGACCTAATGAAGTATGTCTGCTTCGGCTCAAGTACAGAAGCCCAGCTCATTCTCTGCCACTGAATCAAATTAGAAGCAGATGGTAATTTGGACCAGATGAAGTTTCAAAGGGCAGAGATGCAGGACATTCCAAAGCACACATTGAACTTTTTTCCACAGACTAATGTTCATTACTATGACATTGTAGCCACTGAACTTATACACGGCAACCGAATTACCTTGACAGTAATGCAATTCATTTTCACAGGCTGACATCATTCAGTATTTTGGGGAAATTAATAGGAATCAGTGACTTTGTTAGTTACTTTGTCATGTTTTACATGCTCTGTTCTACAAGTACTGCTTCCTTACAAAAAATAAAAGTCCTTTTATATTTTGCTTTATTTTATTCATATTAAATCATTTAGTTTCCACCAAAATTAATATTTTATTAAGCCAGCAAAATAAACTTTTTGTGAGTGTATGCAGTGAAGTTCATTTATAGTTATTCTATTATATATTCCATTTTTCTGTCTGTATAATTCCAACATATTCTTTAAACAAACAAAAAGTAAATATTTAAGTTAGAGTGTTTCTGACTTTAGTATAATCCAGAAACACAATTTTTTCAGTTTTAGGAGAACACTGTTTGGCAACTACTTATCAGAAGGGTTTGTGGGAGGAGCCACAGGAAAATGTATTCTTATTTTCTTTATCCCCAGTAGGAGCCCATGCGTATTACTCTAGTAGTGGCTCTGACCATGAGTCACCAACCATGACAGGGAGATCATGTCTACTGTGGATAGATCATGCTGGATGAACAGCCACTGAGGACTGCCACTTTAAAGGTTAAACAGACCAGCACAAAAAGCAAGTCCTGACTGGGAAGTAGTCAGATTACAATTAGTAGGGGACAGTTTGGAGTACATAAAAGAGAACACCAATGTGATTCCCCTTTTCAAGAACCTTTGGGTGATACACTGAACACTGTGATCTAGCCCACCAGATTACCTCTTTCTTATTAAAGCCACCTCTGTTTTTTTCTGTGTGCTTTTGTGGGAGCACAAAGCTATTTCCTTTCCCATGAAATTCATATCATACATCCCTATCTTCTTTAGGACCCTAGAACCCAAGCCTGTGGTATCTCACTCTTCCAAATGTCCACGGCAGTTATTAGTTTAACACAGAATTTGCAAGCTTAGCTGCATATGGAGGTCAGGATCTTAATGAATGAACTGAGCTGGTTTAGCAAGATAGTTCCTTACAGAACGTCAATGTTGGATGCAACTTACCTCTTTTGGATAAAGCTGCCTTCCTTCCAAGCCATTCACGTGAACTACATGGGAATATGGGCCTGACATTGCCATGGATGCTAAGTGAAAAAAAAAAAAAAAAAAAAAAGAAAGAAAGAAAAAAAAAAGTGCAATCTTAATGTGAAAATTTCAAGGGTTGGCAACACTAATTTAAATTCTCAAATATGTACATTCTACATTTTTGCTTGAAAGGAATCATACTGGTACCTGTTCTTTAACTACTTATTTGAAATCAATTTATATATGATGCTTTGAGTGTTTGACATTAACCATATGAGCATCATAAACATTTATTTAAATAAGTTGTAATTTTAGAATATATATTAGAGTTTATTTTTCTCTATCCAAATAAAATACAGACTCCTTTGGGGAGATTATATTTTATACAGTTTTATTTCAGAACTGCAGGGTGACATGTGCATAAAAGTGTTGAATAAACAGCAATTTGGTTGATAAACTATTTTTTTAAAAGAACATGAAAATTATGACAAGGAGGTATAATAAGTAAAACGGGAAAGAATAATAAACAAATTTTAATACAAGTTTGTATTAAAAGTGATACTTACCTTTGACTCAAAAGAAGCCTTTGTTATAAGGCTCAAATGAGACATGAGATGAGAAAAAAATCCCTTTGTAAATTGAAAAGGACTATAGATATGTTCAGGGTGTTATTTTAGAGAAAAATCAGGGAAGTATTTGAACTTCTGTAACAAAATTAACAATGTCCTACAACTTCATTGGCTCATTCATTGATGGTTAATTATTGTATCTATTTGGGGTCTATAGTTGCTAGTTTAATACAAAAAACCATCTCTGGGTAAAATTTTCATTCCTTTAGGTTTTCTTCACTGTATACTAATTTCCTTTAAAAATAATCCTGTTTTTTTAGATTTGAGAAAGTCCATCCATGGGAGCAGGACAAAGAGAAAGAATCTGATCATCCCTAAGAGGTTTCAAGGTAGAGTATATTCATTGTTATTTTACTTCTCTTCGCTTACTCTAGTACAATAGCTCTCTCAAGACAAACATTTTTAACAGGAAGTTGTTGTGAATGAATAACCTATTTAAGAGAAAGAAGTAAGGTAATTTGGATGAAAATTTAAGTTTTATACTATATTGAACATGGGAATTATGAAAAAAAAACTGTCCTTTCTCTTTGTGTCCTTATTGAAAAGTTTCATATGCACACATTTGAAAAATAGAAAAGTGAAATAAAATGTTATTATTTTTATCTCAAGAAACAAGCTTTCTGACCTACTTGAGATATTAAGGAGGGAAGTCTGTTTGCAGTTAATAGAAAGAGATCATTTATCAGATCAACTTCCAGTACATGTTAAGATTTTAGAGGACATCATTGTGCTCTAATGTTTTTCCCCATTCTCCCGAACTATGGACCTTCTAATGTTCGAAAGGACTGCCCTTCAAGTGGCCAGAGGTTAACCCAAACCTCCCTTTTCACATTTCTATTTGGGTTCTAAATTTCGGATGCCCTTGGAATCCAGACAAGCCATATTCTGACTGCCAAATCTCAGTGAGAAATGGCAAGCAGATAAAAAGGAAAGTGGTGTGAAACCTTCCCATGGGTAACCAGGAGGAGAGTCAATGGTGAAAATGTGGCTGGGAGCAGGCCTGGTTGGTCAAGAAGATACTGAGAGACTCAGGGCCTCTTTGATATGTGGTCAGTCATAAGGCTTCATCTGTAAGTCTCACTGTTTTTTTTTTTTTTTTTTTTGGTGGGGGGCATTTTTCAGTGGATTTAAGGCCAGAAAAAAATATTTATGAAATGCAAAATGACATTTTGTGTTTATATTTTGTTTTTGATGAACAAGCTTATTTAATCAGTCTGGGTTACTTGCATTTTATGTGAGAAACAAAGAGATTAAGAAAAGAAAAATGTTCATTCAAAGACCAGTGTAGAAGGGAAGTGATCTTTCTGTTTAAGATCCTTCCAGTGAAGACTAGCATGCTGAAGAGGACATTTTTGTTGTTTATTTGTTGATGACATTGAGAACTACCAATATCTGAGGAATAAGTTTGGTGTAACTTTCAGGATGTGAAGAATTTAGTTCCCTATGTTTTCTGTAACTAATCATGTTACTCTCAAGTTTCCATTCTGGCCTTCTGGCTTACATGATAACTAACTTAAGTGCCCCACTGGAATTTCTGAAAGGTGAGAAAGAGTGAGGAAGGCAAAGAGGCATATGGAATGTTCTAGGCAGAGGCAGGGAGAAAATAGTAGGTACAAAGGTCTGCAAGAGGCTGCTTGTGGCTAGAGCCTAGAAATAAGGAGGACCAAGTGAAGAAGAACTTGCTAACCTTATTTTAAAGTGTTTGAACTTTATCCCCAGGGCCATTGAAGGGTTTAGTTCAGAGAGGTACATAATTGTATTTTCATATGCCAGATATTTGATCATCTAGAGGCAATTAATATCAAATAGAGCACATGAATGTAGCAGAAGGGGAGCCATTCTTTTCCTTTGACTTGACCTCACTCCTATACATACACCTCATATGTCCCCATGTGATGATCTGCTTCAGATGTAGTAAATATGAATTCGGATCTCCCCTCCCCCATGTCATCCCCTAAAAACCCCCACTGCTCAGGAGGCAAAACTAAAGAATAGCAGGGTGAATGGGAGGCCTCTTTATGATAGAGAGAACAGAGTAATGATACAAGAGCACAAGCAACACATTTAATTTAATCCAATGTGACAAAACTTTATTGAGCACCTATTTTGTCTCTGACACAGTGAAGGTAGTGAGATTAACACAAAATAAAATAGCTAATCTCATTCTGATATGACTGTATTGTTACACAATTACTATTCAATATGATGAATCACAATCATGCCAAAGGAAGTTATAAAGTAAAAAACTATGTCTAAAGTTATTTTCCAAATACTATGGAAATACATGTACTGTTAATTGTTCAGACCAAGAAAAACAACAGCATTTTGGGAGGCTGAGGCTGGCAGATCACGAGGTCAGGAGATTGAGACCATCCTGGCTAACACGATGAAACCCCACCTCTATTAAAAATACAAAAAAAAAAATTAGCTAGATGTGGTGGCAGGCGCCTGTAGTTCCAGCTACTCGGGAGGCTGAGGCAGGAGAATGGTGTGAACTCAGGAAGCGGAGCTTGCAGTGAGTCAAGATCATATCACTGAACTCAAGCCTGGGCGATAGAGCAAGACTCCATCTCAAAAAAAAAAAAAAAAAAAAAGAAAAAAAGAAAAGAAAAAAGCATTTATAAAAATGGACAAGAGAGGACATACTTTTCTGTATTTATTAAATGCCTTTTCATTTCTTAATCATTTACTCATTTATCAATCAACTCATCAATCAATCAGTTAGGTAATAAAGACTTACGGAATATCAAACTTGCCAGGCATTGTGTTTGGTGCTAACTATACCAGGAAACATATAACATGTTCCTAGCCTTCATGGATGCACAGATAAACAAGACCGTGCTTGCACTTATAAGGAGTAAAATATATACATGACTATAGCAACTTATGTGTAGAACTTCTCAAAGACAAATTATTTTAATACACATCACCCAATTCAGTTTTTGTAACAATATTTTTATGAAACTTACCACAGTAAGAATATAACTTACCAAAAGTTACATTCAGAATTGTGTCTTAAATCTTGATCATCATCCCAAGGCCCAAGTTCTGCACACCAAACAAGGTTGAGTGGACTCAACCTTGACTCAACTACTCAGAAAGAAGAGAGAGAAAGAGAGAGAGAGTCAGGGATGTGCCATATTCCAGGCAAAAGAAGCTAGCTATAAGTTTGTGAAGATAACAGATGGTAGGACTTAAATGACTATGGATCCTGAAATAGGACACTCCAGGATGACAGTAAGCAAGAGGTGGGATATTAGAAACCACATCCAGGTAAGTCTTCCATTTGGTAGGAATATAGGGTTTTTATAGGGTATGGGAAATATGGGAGGAAAGATAGGTAAGGATCAAATTCTCCAGTGTCAGAGAAATTATAGTCTATATAGAGCAGGGAACAACTCTCCTCAAATAACTTATATAAAATGAAGGAACATGGATTTGAAAAATAGTTAAAGTTCCTTCAACAGTAACGTTTCATCACTTTTCCATACTATGTCTTCTAAATAGAAAATCTTATCAATAAATAATCCTGAAAATTTTAATAATCTAAGTAAATCTTATTTTTCAAATCATCTGAAATGCCAATTAATTTTCCTATAAAATAGCTTTGATCATTTTCTCCTAATAGAACATTATCAATTGATGACAGATCAAAATCTGGGACTGCTAAAGCTTTAGTACATTGTCTAGTGTTCAACTGACAGTTATTTATTGATCAACTATTTATGAGTTATATAAGCTTTTTGGAGCCTAGATATACTCATTAGTAAAAATAATAAGAGGGGCATATTTGTTGTCAATGATGCTTTCTGAATTCTTTGAGTCAAAACATCTCAAATGAGTAGTGCACAATGTAAGTAATCCACATCTAATGTTATTCAAACAGAGTATATGTTCTAAGACCAAAAATCACATGATTATAATGGAAAAAGAAAGCTCAAACAGAATATTCCATATATATTCCTTTGAGGAAGCATTAAACACACAAGGCCATCAATTGATGCTTCTTTTATTTAAATAAGCTTAATAGAGTATTTATTGGGACAGACAGATATCTCAGTCCTTCTATATTTTCAAAGGCATATGTGATAACTTTAACCTTGTGAGCTATAAGTTTGTATAGCCATGCAAAAGATGAAGAAAGCAAAACTTAGCCATAAAAGGTCACAGACTGCCTCAGAGTTTTGGAGACTTGCAGAACTAAAACTGGATGGTCTTTCCTCAAGGTTCAGCCTCTAGAGAGGAGCAGAGTGTAATTTAATCCTGAAATTATGGGTCTGAGCAAAGGACTAAAGACCCAAAGTTTTGCTTTATAAATATAGACTGAAATGTGAATCAGTGAATGAATCTTTGCTGAAATATAGCCCCAGCGAGAAGATTATGGATTGCATCTGGGACATTCTGTTTTTTAGGCAGCAACAAAGACCATCTTTCACCACAAATATGTACTCTAGATTAACACTACTTTTCTACTAAGGAAAAAAAATGGAAATCCTTTTCAAAATTTCAAAATTTATCATCAGTACTGGTAAAAGTATTATTGGGATGAATAAGTTAAAGTTTGCTTGAAAGGACAGAAAAGAGATTGGTCAGCTTTTTCTGTAAAGTGTCAGACAGTAAACATTTTAGGCTTTGCAAGCCACACAGTCTGTGACCCAACCACTCAACTCTGTCCTTTGGTATGAAATAAATCATAGACTATGGGTAAATGAATGGGAATGGCTGTGTTACAAAATCATTTTATTTACAAAAACAGGTGTTGGATAAAATTTGGCATCTAGGTTTTCCATATCTCACGATACAAAAATTTTCCGAAACTAGATGATGCTCAAGAACCATCTAGGAAGTTTTTTCAAAAATACAGCTTCCTGGGCTGTCCCTCCAGGGATTCTGATACAGAGGAGGTAGATGGTAGGGAACTAAACTTTAAGAAACCCCATGATGAACTGTTTTCAAATGCTCATGAAATTATAATGAAATTAATTATAAATAGTTGTAATGAAATTAATTTGCACAGACTGTAGTAGAGCCTTGGAGACCAGAAAGCAGCAACTGTTCATGTATAACCCCAGACACCAGGACCCCTGATATAATATATTCCAGAGATACATGATCAGTCATCAGCTTGCAGAGAGGTGTCCTATAAACATTTAAGAGTCATCCAATCCTCTTTTAACAATCCTGAGTCATTGTCACAGTGACTATGCAGCTTAATTCCTTGATCTCTGTCCCAGTTAACTCTTTTTTTACTTTGTTGTTCAGTTATTTCCCCTTTTTAATAATTTCAAACACACAGAATTCCTTATAAATCCATTTTTAATGTTGGAAGTCTTTAATAATGGTCATAAATTTAAAGGCCTTAATCACATATGTAGCATTTTTATAGGATTTATTGAGGTCTATTACTTTCTATTTTCTTTGGTATCTGATAAGATTTAGTTGGCCTTCCTATCTTGTGGATTTCATAGATATAAAATAAGGAATTCATGCTGTGTTGCCCAGAGCTATAACTTTTTCATGCAGTCAACAGGAGTAACTCAAAAGCAAAGCTAAAATGCCTTTTTTGAATTTTCTGATGTCAGAAAATAATTGTGACATAAACCCTCTCAATGTGTAACTCAATCTTGAACTTACTTGAGGATGTAGTTTGTGGGAAACCCTAGATAAGCTGGAGTTCACATATCTCTGGTGGTACACAGAATTTCTAAGAGACAAGTGAAAATGGAGAGTCATAAGGGGATCTATTTCTAAGTTCTCACCTTCTTTAGGTACTCTTTCCCAAAACTGACTTGCCCCTGGAATGTGTACGTTGAAGTCATTCAGTCAGGGCCAGCTTCATGGGCATGTGATCTGTGCAGTAGCACAAGGTCACACAGTGGTTTAATGCGCTCTGTCACCATCTGAAAATTCTTAATAATTTTTTTAAATAAAAAGAGCTGTACATTTCCAGTTCACAAATTACATAGCTTGTCCTGGATGTAAGTGTTACTCTGGTTCTGCTTTACGACAACTCCTTTTCCCATTTTAGAAAAGAGAGTTATAACTTTCATTTATCAATCTTACTAAAATACATTCCCCTGGAAGAAGGAGCGGGGTGGGGTGGGGGTCGGGGAGTGCAGGATGTAAAAGAGCCTTCTGGCTGCAAATAAAGGGACAATTCAAAATATTGATTAAGGCCTGGGCTGGCTGTTTTGTCTGTCTCTGTTATATACATATGTCCTTAACGTTAAACTTGATTTTAGAACTTTGAGATTGTGTCATGTGTGTAACTCTTCTGAATTCCCAGCGCAATGAGAATGTTTATTCTTACCCTCATTGATTTCATCCTTGGCCTACCTTCAAAGAATATAGTGGTCTGAAGGGAGGTTCCCCTGTGGGCAAAGTAAAGGAAACAGTACTGAAGGTAGCAGCACCTCATTCCATCCAGGTCACCAGTTCTGGGCAAGGTCCTGCGCTTCATCCTTCTACTGAATCTCCCTGCCAGCCTTACTTAGCTCTTTTAGAATTCCAATTCAAAATTATGATGCTTGCCTTGAAGTTGAGTACTAACACAGTTATTTAAAAAGGAAAGGGGAAATCAGACACTTTTGGGAAGAACTTATGTCAGATTTAGCTGAGGTTGATAATTGGGACTGACCTGGTAATTTATTTTTTATGGGGCTATTTTCCATACATTAAATTAAGTATATGTGAAGTTTCAATGATTTTTATTTATAAAACCATTTCTGGGCACATACTATTTGCCAGCCATTATTCTAGGTGTTTGGGGAGGGAGGGAGAGAGAGCGGGGTGTGTGTGTATGTGTGTGTGTGTGTGTGGGGGAGAGAGAGAGAGAGAGAGAGAGAGAGAGAGAGAGAGAGGGAGGATGAAGAGAAGGGAGGGAGGGAGGAAGGAAGGAGGGAAGCAAGGAAGGAAGGAAAAAGTGAGCAAGCTTACTGCCTTTCACATGGAGCTTACATGCTAGTAAGTGAAAACAGACAAGGAAACATAAATACAAAAGATAAGTAAATTATGTATGTGTATGTCCTGGGCTTTTTTTTTTTTTTTTTTTTTTTTTTTTTTTTTTTTTTTTTTTTTGGTTGGTAGGCTATTAATTATTGCCTCAATATCAGAGCTTGTTATTGATCTATTCAGGGATTCAGCTTCTTCCTGGTTTAGTCTTGGTAGGGTGTATGCATACAGGAATTTATCCATTTCTTCCAGATTTTCTAGTTTATTTGCATAGAGGTGTTTATAGTATTCTCTGATGGTAGTTTGTGTTTCTGTGGGGTCAGTGGTGATATCCCCTTTATTATTTTTTATTGTGTCTATTTGATTCTTCTCTCTTTTATTCTTTATTAGTCTAGCTGGTGGTCTATCTATTTTGTTAATTTTTTCAAAAAATAATCTCCTGGATTAATTGATTATTTTGGAGGGTTTTTCATGTCTCTATCTCCTTTAATTCTTCTCTGATCTTAGTTATTTCTTATTTTCTGCTAGTTTTGGATTAGTTTGCTCTTGCCTCTCTAGCTCTTTTAATTGTGATGTTATATGTTTCTAGCTTTCTGATGTGGGCATTTAGTGCTATAAATTTCCCTCTTAACACTGCTTTAGCTGTGTCCCAGCGATCCTGGTATGTTGTCTCTTTGTTCTCAATGGTTTCAAACAACTTCTTGATTTCTGCCTAAATTTCATTATTTATCCAGGAGTCATTCAGGAGCAGGTTGTTGAATTTCTATATAATTGTGTGGTTTTGAGTGAGCTTCTTAATTCTGGGTTCTAATTTGATTGCACTGTGGTCTGAGAGACTGTTATGATTTCAGTTCTTTTACATTTGCTGAGGAGTGTTTTACTTCCAATGGTGTGGTTAGTTTTAGAATAAGTACCATGTGGCACTGAGAAGAATGTATATTCTATTGATTTGGGGTACAGATTCTGTAGGCATCTACCGGGTCTACTTGATCCAGAGCTGTGTTCAAGTCCTGAATATCCTTGTTAATTTTATGTCTTGTTGATTGGTCTAATACTGACAGTGGGGAGTTAAAGTATCCCACTATTATTGTGTGGGAGTGTCTCTCTGTAGGTCTCTAAAAACTTGTTTTATGAATCTGGGTGCTCCTGTATTGGGTGCGTATATATTTAGGACGGTTAGCTCTTCTTGTTGCATTGATCCCTTTACCATTATGTAATGACCCTCTTTGTCTTTTTTGATCTTTATTGATTTAAAGTCTATTTGTCAGAACTGGTATTGCAACCCCTGCTTTTTTGTGCTTTCCATTTGCTTGGTAATTTTTCCTCCATCCCTTTATTTTGAGCCTATGTGTGTCTTTGCATATGAGATGGGTCTCCTGAATACAACACACCGATGGATGTTGACTCTTTATCCAATTTGCCAGTCTATGTCTTTCAACTGGGGGCACTTAGCCCATTTACATTTAAAGTTAGTATTGCTATGTGTGAATCTGATCCTGTCATCGTATGCTAGCTGGTTATTTTGCACATTATTGGATGCAGTTTCTTCATAGTGTTATCTGTCTTTATATTTTGGTGTGCTTTTGCAGTAACTGGTACCAGTTTTTCCTTTCCATATTCAGTGCTTCTTTCAGGCCTTGCAGGGTAGGCCTGGTGGTAACAAAATCACTCAGAATTTGCTTGTCTGGAAAGGATTTATCCTCTACTTATGAAGCTTAGTTTGGCCGTATATGAAATTCTAGGTTGAAAATTCTTTTCTTTAAGAATGTTGAATATTGGCCCCCAATCTCTTCTGGATAGTAGAGTTTCTGCTGAGAGGTTTGCTATTAGTCTGATCGTTTTCCCTTTGTATGTGACCTGGCCATTCTCTCTGGCTGCCCTTAACAGTTTTTCCTTCATTTCAATCTTAGAGAATCTGATGACGATGTGTCTTTGGGTTGATCTTCTCATGGAGTATCTTAATGGTGTTCTCTGAATTTCCTGAATTTGCATGTTGGGCTGTCTTACTAGGTTGGGCAAGTTCTCCTGGATAATATCCTGAGGTGTGTTTTCCAGCTCGTTTCTATTCTCTCTCTCTCTCCTTCTGGTACTCCAATCAGTCATAGTTCAGTCTTTTTATGAATTCCCACATTTCCTGGAGGCTTTGTTCTTTCCTTTTCATTCTTTTTTCTCTAGTCTTGTCTGCATGCCTTAAGAAAAGTGGTCTTCAAACTCTGATATCCTTTCTTCTGCTTTGTCAGTTCAGCTATTAATACTTGTGTATGCTTCACAAAGTTCTCATGCTCTGTTTTTCTGCTCTATCAGGTAGTTTAAGTTCCTCTCTAAACTGGTTATTCTAGTTAGGAATTCCTCTGACCTTTTATAAAAGTTCTTAGCTTGTTTGCATTGGGTTAGAACATGCTCCTTTAGCTCAGCATAGTTTTTTATTACCCATCTTCTAAAGCCTACTTCTGTCAATTGGTCCATCTGATCCTCCATCCAGTTCTGTGCCCTTGATGGAGAGACATCGTGATCATTTGGAGGAGGAGAGACACTCTGGCCTTTTGGGTTTTCAGAATTTTTTTGATTCTTTCTCATCTTCCTGAATTTGTCTAGTTTTGGTCTTCAAGGCTGCTGACACTTAGATGGGGTTTTTGTGGGAGCTTTTTTTGTTGTTGTTACTGTTGATACTGTAGTTGTTGCTTTCTGCTTGTTTTTCTTTCAGTGGTTAGGTTTCTTTTCTGTAGGGATGCTGTGGTTTGCTGGGGGTTCACTTCAGGCTCTATTCATCTGATTTGCTCCTGCACCCAGAGTTGTCACTCAAGAAGGCTGGAGAACAGCAAAAATGAGTGTCTGCCCCTTCTTCTGGGACTGCCAACCTCAAGGGGCATCAACCTGATGCCAGGAGGATCGCTCCTGTATAAGGTGTCTGACCACCCTGTTGGAGGGTCTCACCCAGTTGGTGACATGGGGAATAGGACCCATTTAATGAAGCACTTTGTCCCTTGGTGGAGGGGATGTGCCTTGCTACAGGGAAACCCACTTGACTGGGCTGCCTGGATTCCTCAGAACTACCAGGAGGAAAGGGTAGGTCTACTGGTTTGCAGAGACTGCAGCCACCCCTCCTTCTAGGGGCTCAGGCCCAGGGAGATCCTGGTTCTGCCCTTGAGCCTCTGCCTGGAGTTATTGGAGTTCCTCCTGCAGGAAAGCCCTGCCCAATGATGATGCATGGGTCATGGTCAGGCCTGAAGGGGCACTCTGGCTGCAGACTGCCACGGCCAATGTATTAGGCTGTTGGGGACAAGTCTTGGGACCAAGCTGTCCAGTCTCCCTGGCTCTAGCAGGGGAAAAGCGCAGCCTGTAGCTTCCGAGATGGATGCCACCCTTCCCCTGTCTAGGGAGCTTTACTGTGTTAGGCAGTTGCCAGTCCCAGTGCTGGCTGCTGCCCCTCCCCCAAGGAGTTCAAACAGGTTAGACAGCAGGCAGCCACAGCTGCAGGTGCTGGTCACCCCTTCCTGCAGGAGTTTGGTAGGCTTAAGCAGATTCCAGCTGAGAGGCTTTTGAGAATCTGCACATTCCAGGGTTGGGACAGGTAGGCCCCAGTGGCATGGGTTTGAGAGTGGGATTTTCCAGTCTGTGGGTTGCACAGTTCTGTGGCAAAAGCATGATTTCCCAGGCTGGGTAGCATGCTCACTCATTGCCTCCCTTGATTGGAAGGAGGGGTCCCCTACCCTGTGTGGCTCTCAGGTGGGCCATCACACCACACTGTTCTTCCTTCTCTCAGTGGGTCATGCCAGCCTCCTAGTCAGTTCTGATGAGAGAACCTGGATATCTTGGTTGCCAGTGAAGGATTCACAAGCTTATTCTGTTTTGCTTTGTTTCTTTTGTTTTGTTTTGTTTTGTTTTCCTAATGGGAGGCTCTGAACGCCACTGTTTCTAATTGGCCATCTTGACCCTGCCTCCTCTAATCTATTTTTATAGTAGATGATGGTGGGTGTCAACTTGCTGTTTTTTATGTTCCATTGAATACATTGAGAAGAGTCATATAACACTATTTTATATCAACATCTATAGTATGTTGTATATTACATTCTCTAAAATTATTTATACTCGTGTTAAATATTTTTAGATGTTAAACATGTGTGAGGGGCCAGAGTTTTTCAAAATTATTTTAGGAGGAATGTCAGTACAAATTTTATAGACCACCAAACCACTGGTTTGGGCTTTATCTCTGTTCTAAAAATTCTATCCTTCCTTGGGTTCCTTACCATTCCATCATCTGTTTATCTTCCAATATCTCTGACCTTTTCCCTGCCTGTTTGCTGGCTTCTCTTTCTCATATAATTTTCAAACTATAGATAATAGTGTTTTTCCTTAGTTTTCTCACTTCTGTGTCACACATTTAGTCTCAAAGTAATCTTATTCACTTTAATATTCAGTTCTGACCTCCTCGCAGGGGATTCTAAACATAATTTGTGGCTGTGTTAACATGGTTGTAAACTGTAATGCCTCATTGCCAACAGTAGGCTGGTGGTGGTATCTCAAACTCAAAGAGTTCAAACTCCCCCCAAATAAAATAATTTTTCTTCTGAATTTAATGCAATTGTAATTATCATTTAATCAGTAACACTAGCCTGAAACTTTAATTTCCTTTCTCTCCTATACTCCATCATTGACTTTTTTATCTTCAAAAATTTCTGAGTATTTATGGTTTAGTGAAAATATACACAGAACGGTGAGAGAACTGACTCAGTATCTGAATATTTTTTCTCTCTTTGATGCCAAAATAATTAATAAGAAACCTCATAACCAGTGAGTGGTTGATACTTTCAGTAATGATTTGTAATGTGGATTTGTTCATTTATTAAAATGGAATTCCTTCTAATTATTGATTCTAAAGTAATATTGATGACTTGGAATTCATATTTTATATCTCAGTGTAATTATTTGTTTAAGCTTAAATTTAGGAGATAGTGACAAGAAAGAAAAGACTTATTTAGCAAACTACAAGTTTTCTTTTAATTCAATCTTTTATACATCCTTCACTATGAAGATGCACAATGTGTTTACAAAACTACTGTAGAAAATTTCTTATCAATGCATATATTTTCATAAAATATTAATAAAACAGCAAAGTGTGCTGTTTAAGTGACTCCATTTTAAATCAAAATGTTTACTTGATTAATCGTGTATTTACTAGAAAATGAAATTACTTAGAACACATGATATCTTTAGTATAATGAACAAGACTTTGTTGTTTTGTTTTCAAATGTAGAGAGAATGATCTGTTTCATACCAAAATTAGTGACCCTTACAACTACTCATAGAAATTACTTTCCCCCAAAATTACGTATTTTAAAATTAAGAGGAGTAAATTGTGAGTCAAGGAAAAATACTGAGAATAATAAAATGTGCCTCTAAATTAAAACAGAAGGGATATTTTATTAGTCTGTTCTTATGCTGCTGTAAAGAAATACCTGAGACTGGGTAATTTATAAAGGAAAGAGGTTTAATTGACTCACAGTTCAGCATGGCTGAGGAGGCCTCAAGAAACTTACAATCATGGTGGAAGGTGAAGGGGAAGCAAGACACCTTCTTCACAAGGCTGCAGGAAGGAGAAGTGCTGAGTGAAAAGGGAAGAGCCCCTTATAAAACCATCAGATCTCATGAGAACTCACTATCATGAGAGCAGCATGGGGGAATCCACCCCCATGATTCAATTACCTCCACCTCGTCTCTCCCTTGACATTTGGGGATTATGGGGATTACAATTCAAGATGAGATTTGGGTGGGGTCACTAAACCTAACCATATCATTCTTCCCCTGGCACCTCTGAAATCTCATGTCCCCTTCACATTTCAAAACTAGTCATGCCTTTCCAATAGTCCCCCAAAGTCTTAATTCATTCCAGCATTAACCTAAAAGTCAAAGTTCAGAGTCTCCTCTGAGACAAGGCAAGTCCCTTCCACCTACGAGCTTTTATAATCAAAAGCAAGTTAGTTACTTCCTAGGTACAATGGGGGTACAGGCATTGTATAAACATACCTATTACAAATGGGAGAAACTGGCCAAAATGAAGGGTGTACAGTCCCCATGCAAGTCTGAAACCCATCAGGGCAGTCAAATTGTAAAGTTCCAAAATGATCTCCTTTGACTCCATGTCTCACATCCAAGTCATACTGATGCAAGAGGTGGGCTCCCACAGCCTTGGGCAACTCCACCCCTGTGGCTTTCCAGGGTACAGCCTCCCTCTAGGTTGCTTTCATGGGTTGGCATTTAGTGTCTGTGGCTTTTCCAAAGTTATGGTGATGGATGCAAGCTGTTGATGGATCTACTATTTGGGGTCTGGATGATGGTGGCCCTCTTTTCACAGCTCCACTAGGCAGTGCCACAATAGGGACTCTGTGTGGGGCTCCAACCCCACATTTCCCTTCCACACTGCCCTAGCAGAAGTTCTCCATGAGGGCTTCACTCCTGTAGCAAACTTCTGCCTGGACATCCAGGCATTTCCTTAGGTCCTCTGAAATTTAGGTGGAGGTTCCCAAACCTCAATTCTTGACTTCTGTGCAGCTGCAAACCCAATACAATGTGGAAGCCACCAAGGCTTGGGGCTTGCACCCTCTGAAGCAGCAGCCTGAGCTCTATGTTGACCCCTTTCAGCCATGGCTGTGATGCAGGGCACCAAGTCCTGAGACTGCACAAAGCAGGAAGGCCCATGAAACCATTTTATTCTCCTAGGCCTCTGGGCCTGTGATGGGAGGGACCACCATAAAGACCTCTGACATGTCCTGAATAACTTTTTCCCATTGTCTTGGCAATTAATATTTGGCTCCTCATTACTTATGGAAATTTCTGCAGACAGCTTAACTTTCTCCCCAGATAATGAGTTTTTCTTTTCTATTGCATCATTGGGCTGCAAATTTTCTAAACTTTTTTGCTCTGCTTCCCTTTTAAACATAAGTTCCAATTTCAGATCATCTCTCTCAAGTTCAAAGTTCCACAAATCTCTAGAGCAGGGCAAAATCCTGCCAGCCTCTTTGCTACAGCATAGCAAGAGTGACATTTACTCCAGTTCTCAGTAAGTTCCCTATACCTATCTGAGATCACCTCAGTCTGGACTTCATTGTCTATATCACTATCAACATTTTGGTCAAAATCATTCAACAAGTCTCTAGGAAGTTCCAAACTTTCTCACATCTTCCTGTCTTCTCTGAGCTCTCCAAACTGTTCCAGCCTCTGCCCATTACCCAGTTCCAAAATTGCTTTCACATTTTTGGGTATCTTTAGAGCAGCACCCTACTATATTGGTACCAAGTTACTGTATTAGTCCATTCTCATGCTGCTATAAAGAAGTAATTGAGACTGGGTAATTTATAAAGGAAAGAGGTTTATTTGAGTCACAGTTCAGCATGGCTGGGGAGGCCTCAGGAAACTTATAATCATGGCAGAAGGTGAAGGGAAAGCAAGGCACCTTTTTCACAAGGCATCAAGGAAAAAAATGTGCTGAGTAAAGTGGGAAGAGCCCCTTATAAAACCATCAGATCTCATGAGAACTCACTCACTATCATAAGAACAGCATGGAGGACACTGCCCCCATGAGTCATTTACCTCCACCTTGTCTCTCCCTTGACATGTGGGGATTATGGGGATTACAATCCAAGAAGAGTTTTAGGTGTGGACACAAAGCCTAACAATATCAAATATAAAATAAAAATAGTAAACATGCATTGTCAAAGATCTTGAGTAAACTTAGCAAGAAGACTAGAGACAACTGTTATTTATGATTGGACACATTCAACTACCACTCTACTTTATGGCATAATTTATGCCATAATTTGGACATAGAATAGATGGAATATAGACTGTTTTTCTCTGAGAAAAATATGTTCTAATAGAGAAAAGACTAGTAATTAGATAATTTCAATGTAACTGAGATGTCTATAAAGATGATATAGAACTTTATTAACATGGTTTTTAATTTACACAAGTAGTTTTTTATTCTAAACACTGTAAATTGTATTAATTTATTAAGTCAGAAAGCGAAGTGTTTTTGTATTTCAAGTTATTAGTTGACTAAATTTGTGTTAGTACCCATAGGGACCAATGTATATTGGGCATATAAAAATATACAATAATTTTATTTTAATGACATCCCTAAACTGTTATATATATTTTAAGTAAAAATGTTCTCAGACTTTTATGCTAATAGTTAAATTTGACCCTATGTCACTTAATACAAGGGAAGAATAAATGTTTACATGTATCAAGATAAAAACTGGTTTACTTCTTTTACAAAGAAAGTAATAAGTAGATACTTACTAGATTCAACTTCTTTAAAAACACAATTAACTTCATTAAAAAATTCAAAAGATCAGTGTTCTAATCCATTTAAAAATTTAACTGTGATTAAAGACAATATCATTATGCTTTGATTTCTCCAGTCTATAAGGATAAGAACTAATACCTTACCTTCGCAAAATTATTTAAAAACTTAATTGAAAACTAAATATGCTTTATTAATATACTGCTTACCTGAAAAGGTACATACATTTTTCAAATGCTGGATTGTTTGATTTTCAAAAAAGTTAGATCAATTTAAATATAGTTATAAAGTTAAGAACTCCAACTATGAGGTGAGTGAGTGCTGCCAGTTTTATAGGTTTATTTTGTATTGGTTCTTTTAATTTATGCTCCACTCCACAATTTTGTGAAAATTTTGTTTTTATTTCTTATAGAACACTTTAAGTCAGATAATAGTAATGCTTGAATAAAATCAAATTTAATTTAATTATGTTAATTTAATTGCAGTTATTTTTTATAATAGAATATTTTATAGCATTTAAAATAATGGGTAATCAAAATGAAAACTATTTTATTTGCAGCAAATGGGTCTCATGAAAGATTCTACTAGAGTTCAACATTAGTGTGCTAAAATAGTCATCTGTATGACTGTATGAAAAGAACAATATTAAAACTATAGTATTGTAAAGCATAGAATTTTATAAGCTAAATTGAGAATTTCTGAGCTAGATAAAACATATTTGTTTGGGACTCAGATAAATCACAACAATGAGATATTCTATAGTGGTTCATTCTTTTATGTTTTTTTATTTCATTTTTGATTTTGTTTTTGTTTTAAGACAGAGCTCACTCTGTCACCCAGGCTAGAGTGCAGAGGTTCAGTCTCAACTCACTGCAACCTCTGCCTCCTGGGTTCAAGTCATTCTCCTGCCTCAGCCTCCCACGTAGCTGGGATTATAGGTGTGTGCCACCACACATAGCTAATTTTGTATTTTTAGTACAGACAAGGTTTTGCCATGTTGACCAGTCTGGTCTCGAGTTCCTGACCTCAGGTGATCTACCTGCCTCTGCCTCCCAAAGTGCTGGGATTAGAGGGGTGAGCCACCGCACCTGGCCCTATAATTGTTCCTTTAAACGAAAGTTTCACATTATAAAATGCAGTCAAGGGGAGAAACTGATACACATATCGTTTTTTAAATGGCTGCCATAAAACTTTCTAGAGCTCTCTGGTTGTGAAAAGTTTGTTAGCAGTGATGTGTTTAATAGGCCAAAGAAAGCCAAATAGCTAAATAAATCAGACATTATTTATTTGTCTTTTCTGGTCTATATTTTATATTACCTGCATCTATCCTTAAGTTAATATTTAGCCAAAATTCCAAGTGAAATTCATTAAAGATAATACACAATCTTTCTATTTCAATAAGATCTCACTTTTTACTCCAAACCACGTGGTCTTAGCGTCCTCATTTTCCATCCTATTCTTTTTTATTTCCCAGGACCTTCAGACTGATTTCTCAGCAGAAGAGTCCACTTGGCCAGATTCAGACTTTAGCTCTTGGTCTTTTGAGGACACTAAGACCACGTGGTTTGCAGTAGAAAGTGGGAGGTCGGCCTAGAGATTCCCTTAGAAGTAGTCTCCAGGCTGTAGCCCTAGGACATTCCATAGGGAACCTGTAGGTTGGCTCAAAGATAGGAGGGACTCAAAAAGGTATTAAGCATGCTTAGCCACCAGCTTTAGGCACGTGATACTTGAAAAAATTCACTGACTCTATGTCACTTTCCTTTTTAAACTATTAAATATCATGTATACCTGTACCAATTTGGAAATTTCCCACTGAACCATCAACAACAGAGTTCCCCACGGTTGTATATGTGTGTGAGTATATGTGTGTGTATGTATGTGTGTGTGATTTTGTGTTCGTGCTTGTCCTATTTTGGACGGCTGATAGTATGCAATTGACCAGTGATGTTCAGGTACAGTTCAGTGGATGAGAACAATTTTTTGAAGATTATTATCCATGAACCAAAACCAGGGTGGAGGAAATATTGAAAGAATGTTTAAATTCCATGGTTTTAGGAATACAAACTTCAGTACAACCCTTTTGGGATTTGTAAATTTTTATTTGGGAACTCTAAAATACAAATTGGAACATTATTATTTTGCTATTCTCTGATATAGGTAAGGCCACAATACAATTTTGTAATTGTTTTACTCATTTTTAATCACCATTTGTTTTCTTTTCTGGGAAGTATGTGATTTTCATGAAACTCCCACCCCCAACTTCACATTCCATTTTACAAAAAGAATTAAAGTCATGAAACATTGATTAATTCGACAAGTATTTATCAAGGCACTTACTATGTGTCACAATCTGGGTTAGGTGTTAGGGTACAATGATTGGGTGATACCGGTAAACATGCACTTATAAATACGAATTAGATGTATAGTTTGCAAATATTTTCTCACATTCTGTAGGTTGCCTGTTTACTCTGTTGATAGTTTAGTTAGCTGTGCAGAAGCTCTTTAGTTTAATTAAAGCTCTTTAGTTTAGTTAGGTCTCATTTGTCAATTTTTGCTTTAGTTGAAATTGCTTTTGGCATTTTTGTTATGGAATCTTTGCTAGTTCTTATGTTTAAAACAGTATTTTCTAGATTATCTTCCAGGGATTTTAATAGTTTTAGGTTTTACATTTAGGTCTTCAATCATTTAGTTGATTCTTGTATATGGTATAAAGTGGGGGTCCAGTTTTAATCTTCTGCATATGGCTAGCCAGTTATCCTAGCACCACTTATTGAATAGAGTACTTTTCCTCTTGCTTTTGTCAGCTTTGTCAAAGGTCAGATGGTTGTAGGTGTGTGATTTATTTCTTGTCTAATATCCAGGATCCACAACGAACTTAAGCCTACAAGTGAAAAACAAACCCACTAAAAAGTAGGAAACAACATGAATAGACACTTTTCAAAAGAAGACATAAATATGAACAAGTAAATGAAAAAATGCTGAATAGCCCTAGTCATTAGAGAAATACCATCCAAAATCACAATGAGATACCATTTCACACCAGTTAGAATAGCTATTATTAAAAAGTAAAAAACAAACAAACAAGCAAAAAAAACCACAGATGCTGAAGAGGTTGCAGAGAAAAGGAAACACTTATACACTGCTGGTGGGAGTATAAATTAGTTCAACCATTCTGGAAAGTAGTGTGATGATTCCTCAAAGAACTAAAAACAGAACTACTATTGTGGTATATACCCAAAGGAATATAAATTGTTCTACCAAAAAGATGCATGCACACATATGTTCACTGCACTCCTCCTATTCACAATAGCAAAGACACGGAATCAACCTAAATGACCATCAGTGATATACTGGATAAAGACAATGTGGTATGCATACACCATGGAATACTATGCAGCCATAAAAAGAACAAGATCATGTCGTTTGCAGGAACATGGATGAAACTGAAGGCCATTATCCTTAGCAAACTAATTCAGGAAAAAAAAACAAATACCACATGTTCTCATTTATAAGTGAGAGCTAAATGATGAGAACACATGGACAGTAAGAGAGGAACAACAGACACTGGGGCCTATCAAAGGATGGAGAGTGGGAGGAGGGAGAGGTTTAGAAAAAACAAACAAAAACCTATCAGGTACTATGCTTGGTACCTTGGTGCCAAAAAAAAAAAATAATAATAAATCTGTACACCAAACCCCTGAGTCCCAAGTTAACCTATATAACAAACCTGTGCATGCACTCCAAACCTAAAATAAAATTAAAAGATTAAAAATAAATTGCTAAATAAAAACTTAATGTAAAAGATATGCATTAGTCCTGGCTAATTAGACATAAAGAGACTTTTAGTGAGCTTCTGGGAAAGCTGTTCTCCCCTGACAAGAGGCAAGGACACTGCAAAAGGAAAGCTCTAGGAATCCCTTCTCTCTGACCTTGTTTTGGATTCCATTGTTTGAAGTCACATGACTGCGAGGTCAAGATGGTGATCACATTGCAACCCTTACGGGCAAGCTGGAACATGAAAGACAACATGCTAATAGTGGTGAAGCAGAAGAATAGCAAGAGCCGGGATCCTTGTGAATATTCCTGAGATGCTTAACTAATATCAATACTCTCTACTTCTGGATATCTCACAGGCAAGCATTTAATTTCTTGTGGTTTCAGCCACTGTTAGGCTTTCTTTTTTATGCCCAAAATCATCCTGACAGAAAATGTCATGGGGGCACTTAGGAAGCGCACCAACTCCATCGTTCTTGGAGAAGAATTGATGCTTCCACCATATATATGATGAAACCTGAAGATGTACTATACGACTGACAGTCAAATGAGGGTCAGATGTGAGTGGGAAGGATGTTCCAGGCAAAGGTAGCAGCATACAGAGATACTCAGGAGAGTAAGAATAAGGAAATCCAAGTAGTGTGCCCCTCCCCAAAACACGGATATGAAGAGAGAAGTCCAGAGAGATCATGTCACTGTTCAAAACTCTGCAAGTGCTCCCCAATTCCCTCTTAGTACAAGCCAAAATCCTTAGAATGACCTTCAAGTTTTCACAAATTCTTGCTCTGACTTCACCTCCTACTTCTCTCCTTTCACTTTCTCTGCTCTAGCCACCATGGTCTAATTTATATTCCATAAATATCCTTAACCTGACTTTGCTTCAGGACCTTTGCACTTGTTATTTCTCTCTCTGGAATACTTTCTCCATACATATCTTCACGGCATACTCTCTCTTGCTTTCTTTAGGTCTCTGCTGAAATATCACCTTCTCGGTGTATAAAATAGCATGTTCTAACAACCTCTTCCCCAGCATGTTTCTTTAATCCTGTTTCCTTTCTTTTTTTTCACATTACATGCCAGTATGCTATGTTACAGTTTTATGTTTTTATTTGTTGTCATTATTTCCCCCTTGAGAACAATAATTTGTTTTATTTCACTGATACATCCCTAGCACCTAGATGTACTTTGTTTCACTCCTAGATCCCTAGCCTCCAGCCATTATCAGGAGGCTCACAGAAAAGTATTTGTTAATAAAATGAGCAAATCAATAAAGACAAGTCATTTGGATTCCTGGGTGCCATGGTTGTAGGCCCATTAATCATATTAACTTGCTTCTTTCTCCTACATTTCAAAACTTAACCAACTCCTCATCCATCCTTTCCTTCTGTCAGCATTGTAGGGGGTGGTTGGCATGCAGCCAGAGACATGGGTTGCTTACAAAGTGTTTTGGGGCCATATGAAAGAGTTCAGGATTTTTACTGAAGTATTTGTAGCAGGACAGTGATGTTTTCCAACTCAGCCCCATTAAAAAGTGGGCAAAGGACATGAACAGACACTTTTCAAAAGAGGACACGCAAGCAGCCAACAAACTATTCAAAAAGCTCAACATCACTGATAATTAGATAAATGGAAATCAAAACCACAATGAGATACCATCTAACACTAGTCAGAATGGTTGTTATCAAAAAGTAAAAAATAGCAGATGCTGGTGAGGTTGCAGAGAAAAAGGAATGTTTATACAGTGTTGGAGGGAGTGTAAATTAGTTCATCCATTGCGGAAGACAGTGTGACAGTTCCTCCAAGACCTAAAAGCAGAAATACCCTTTGGCTCAGCAATCCCATTACTGGGTATATATCCAAAGTAATATAAATCATTCTATTATAAATACACACATGTTTGTATGTTCATTGCAACACTATTCAAAATAGCAAAGACATGGAATCAATCTAAATGCTCATCAATGACAGATTATATAAAGAAAATGTGGTACATATACATCATTGAATACTATGCAGTCACAAAAAAGAGCAGGATTATGTCCTGTGCAAGTATATCAGTAGAACTGGAAGCCATGATCCTTATCAAACTAATGAAAGAACAGAAAACCAAATTCCACGTGTTCTCCTTCATAAGTGGGACCTAAATGATGAGAACACATGGATACACAGAGGGGAACAATATGCACTAGGGCCTATTGGAAGGTGGAGAGAAGAAGGAGGGAGAGGATCTGGAGAATAACTAATGGATACCAGGCTTAATGCCTGAGTGATGAAATCTGCACAACTACAACAAAACCCCATGACACAAATTTACCTACATAAAAAACCTGCACACATACTCCTGAAATTAACATAGAAGTTAAAGATAATTTTCCTTAAATGTACAAAATGTAGAGAGGATGAGACCTATGAGGAGGCATTGCAGGGGAAGAATGATGTCTGAGGCCTAATTATGAGGGAAACTCTAAATGATGTATTATACAGTTCGACGAAGGATATGGAATTCTCCAAGTAGAAGTTCCATAATCTAGAAAGACAGTATCCTGAAATGATTAACAAGAATTGGAATTCCAAGAGAAAAATGTTGTCCTGAGGCTGTAATTATGAGGGAAACTCTAAATGATTTATTAAAGATCATCCAAGATGAAAAATGACAAAATCTGATGCCTCCAAAATGAGGGAGACAATTGAAGAGATGAATTAGAATATTAGAACAAATTGAAATGGACAGTTGGAATTGAGGGAAGAATGTTGTCTGAGGCCTAATTATGAGGGAAACTCTAAATGATTTATTATAAGATCAGACGAAGGATATGAAAGAGAAGACAAAATCTGGAATGCTCCAAGTTTATGTTCCAGAGATCTAGATAGACAGTTTATCAAGAAAGGGTAGGTGCCAGCCTGGGCAACATGGCAAAACACTATTTCTACAAAAAATACAAAAAATTAGCCAGATATGATGGAGCATGCCTATAGTCTCAGCTACCCAGAAGGCTGAGGTGGGAACATCAGGAGGTCAAGAATATATAACAGAAAATATTTAATTTTCTATTATTTTTAACTTTTATACCCTGTTCTATTATAAAAATTTATTCTATAAAAGATGTGTCTAGAGATATATTTTAGAGCTAGGCTTCAACAGTAGTCTGGATCCAAGCTGCCCTCCCTTACTTCTGCTTTTTTTGTATTTCAGTGCTTGTGGAAGTCAAGCCCTTGAGTCAGAGGCTGTATACAAATACTCCAGCATCAAATCAATCACTCAGTGTAGAAAGAGATTTCAGTGCTTGTGGAAGTCAAGCCCTTGAGTCAGAGGCTGTATACAAATACTCCAGCATCAAATCAATCACTCAGTGTAGAAAGAGACATGACAAATGGTTATTTGAAATCGTGTAGTCTGAATGGGTACAAAGGGTATCAAGAGATGGGGCTATAGTCGCTCATGATCTAATGAGTCTCATGAACCAGCATGAGTGAGCTGAGTTGCTTTGCCCCGTATAGGCTTAATATAAATTCTGCTCAAGGAAACCTTTCTAATACAGATGTCCAAGTTGCCAAGAATAAGCTGAAAGTTAGATACCCAGTGTCAGTAGAGTCTTCTGAGGGTTTCCTGGATGAAGGTGGGGCCCAGGCTTTGGTGCTGGTTCTTACATGCCATCTCCACAGTCTTTCAGCAGATTGACTCGGTGGCTAATGCTAATGTCATACATGCTGTGAAGAAGTTTGCTTGTGGCCAGAAGTCAATGGCAGTAAGTGGAAATTTGGGGCATGTACCTTTTGTCGATGACCAGTAATACTGAAGCATATGTTACAGGAGAGAGCTGAACATTTTGTCAGCCCAGAGCAGCAAATACATGAAAGTCAGAAGTCCCTCATACAACGTTTGTCTTATATTTTTTCAATGAGATAAAATACCTTAAAGCATAAGTGCAGATAATTATTCCCAGGTGACCTAAAGTCAAGAAAACATCCTGCTTAAAAAATCCTGCTTCATGTAGATGTTCTGCCTTTTGTGCACTGGGTTGGACCTGTGCATGTGTTCTTCATCTATTACAAAGAAAAACCATTCAAAACAGTCCTGGGAGAAAAGGTCAGAAAAGTGAATTATGCCAGTTTTTGTTTTTTTTTTTTTTTTTTTTTTTCCAGACTGGTGCCTGTTTTCACAACTCATTATTCCTGAGGGAATTCTTTAGGAAAAAAAGTTGACAGGAGATGATTCACACTAGATGTAAATATGTGTACAGAACGCAGTGGTATAGAGAGTATAACATCTGAAATCAGAAAAGATAACTCCACCATTTGCTTGCACTGTTATGTTTTAAAAAGCTAACCCATATTCAGTGTTTTCACTTATAAAATGGAGATAATGGAGATAATTACACAAAAACATTAGAAATATTGCAAAGGTTCATTGAAATGAGGAATACTAATAGCCTAATGTGACTCTGGCATATAATGGATAATATGTAAAACAAACAAACAAACAAAAAGCATGTGGTTTCTTTCTTCCCTAAACAGCCAGCCAAAGTGCTGATGTCCTGCCAATCACATCAGCAGGTCATTTCACACAGATCTTCATAGCTTGTTCTTCTACTTGGCCAAAGGCTCATCTAACTCTACTAAAAACATTGCTTTTCTTTAAAAGTCTTTCCCCTCTTACTGCTATCTCTCTCCTGCCAGCATCTTATCATTCCAGGAAAGCTGAAGGCCCACAGGCTGCCCAAATAACTACACGTGTTTGCCTTGAGTGAAACACTAGATTGATGACTCCAATACTTCACTCACTGTGCATCTATACTCTTTGCCATGGTTGGGGTGATGTCCCCTTTACTCTGGTTTGGCAGTGGGGCTGCCTTTGGCCAATGGGATGTTAGCAGAGTTGACACTAGAAGAGGCTTGAAAAGTACTTGTTTATTACCACCTTTGCCCTCTCATGCCATGATGACCACCATGAGAACAAACACAGGTGGGCCTTCTGAGGATAAAAGGGACATGAAGGAGAGCTGAGTCACCCCAGGTACCCTCGCTAAGCCCAATCTAAATTGCTAACCTAAAGACCTATAAGCTAGCTAATATTTATCATTCTAAGCTGCTGAGTTTTCTGGGATTTGTTATCCAACACTACTTTGGCTGTAAATAACTGGTAAACTCTGTCAAAGATGAGCATGTTGTCAACTGCCATCAGGGGCCTGCAGAAATTATTTCTGCTGAGAGAATTAATTACAAGTTTTAAAATTGAAAACACCTATACACTGTGGGTAGGAGTGTAAATTCGTTGAAATCATTGTGAAAGATAGTGTGGCTATTCCTCAAGGACCTAAAACAGAATACCATTTGACCTAGCAACCCCATTACTGGGTATATACCCAAAGGAATGTAAATCATTCTGTTATAAAGACACATGCATGTGTATGTTCATTGCAGCACTACTCACAATAGCAAAGACATGGAATCAACCTAAATGCCCATCGACGACAGATTATATAAAGAAAATGTGGTACATATACACCATTGAATACAATGCAACCACAAAAAATAATAAGATTATATCTTTTGCAGGCACATGGATGGAGCTGGAGGCCATTGTCCTTATCAAACTAATGCAGGAACAGAAAACCAAATACCAGTTGTTCTCTTATAAGTGGGAGCTAAATGATGAGAACACATGGACACATTGAGGGGAACAACACACACTGGGGTCTACCAGAGGCTGGAGGTGAGAGGAGGGAGAGGATCAGGAAAAATAACTAATAGGTACTAGACTAAATGCCTGTGTGGCGAAATAATCTGTACAACAAACTCCCATGACACACATTTACCTATATAAAAACCCAGCACATGTAGCCCTGAACTTAAAATAAATGTTATATTAAAAAACAACAACAACAACAACTCCTAGCTGCACTCTCTTATGGAAAAAAAGCAGGAGCACAGAAAGACTGAAGCACCCTCCTGGGACTCCAGTCTTGTATAATGGCTCCCTGATGCTGTAACACTCTTCTCCTTTGTTCCTTTTCCCTTTGAGGAAGAATTAACCCAGCTTAATGGTCATTTGCAAGCATACATTTCAGTCTCTCCCCAGTTCTATGTAGGTGGATGTGAGACCTAAACTCAATTCAAATGCTTTGACAACCTTTCTGTGGTAGAATGACAGAACGTTACACAAATCCTCCTGTAGAAACTTCATTAATCAGCCTCTCGTTAACCCCATACTCTGTAATATAAACAAATGAATAAGCTCTAGAAAGTTCAGGATTTTTAATCTCAATTTCTGCCTCCATCCCATCTATGTGAGTGCATTTAGTGTCACTAGGCCCTGTTGTCCCCAGGTTTCTTGTCTTTGGGAAATTATTAGATGACAACTAAATTCTTTTACTATGGCAATGAAGCCAGTTGATGAAGTTACCTCTCCTTTCCTGACCCTAATCTAAAGTGTTCCTAACATGCAACCATTTAAGGCAGTTGACCTGGAGCTAGTTTCAGCCTTCTGTCTGCTTTGTTACAAGGTAATATTATTTTTATACAAAGAATATCTATTATAAAGTATATTGTCTAACTATACTGTCTTTGTGAAACTCAAATTGTAGAAATACAAGGTCAGCAAGATGTCAGAAAAATTGTCTCAAAAATATTTTGAACAGTATGTACAATTTTCAGGAATCTTTTTGGGAGCATGAAACAGCTTGAGAATATGTTTCTGCTTGATCCTACTCATACAATCCTTTACTATTCCTGTCTGTGCTGTCATACATCCATTTACCACTATTCAATAATTAGTCAAAGTGTAGGTGCAAACTGCATACCTTTATTTCTGGGATGATAGGTCTTTTTGGTGGACTCTGCCATTTAATTAATAGTAGCTTCGCTTGATAGGTGAGAAAAAAAAATCCTTGATTTTCCCTTAAAAACTGGATAAATATCCCCCAGATCAACAGAAAATTTGAGGCCACTTTCCTCAATCATCCACACTCGGAGATTGTTTTGGAAAGGAAAGTGGTATTTATTTGTATCTAATGCCACTGAACACAGCAGGAAAATCCTTAGACTAAATAATAGCACCATATCAAAGGCTAAAACTTAAACTTGGAAGCTCATACCTCTTCCCCAGTGCACCAATCCTAAAGTGTCCTAAATCTGCTTGGCCTGCCCCCAAACAAAACCAAAGTATAATTGGGTAGAAGACAGACCAAGATCAAGACCTGTTTTTGCTTCTAATTTCTTTTTCTGAGTTACTTTATCCTTATCGTCTACTGTTTCACCCATTGAGTTGTTAGAACCATCCTACAAGAAGGTGAGTAATGAATAACCTATATTCCTTATTTTCTTAATCTCTCACAGTGCTGATTCCCCCTCTCTCTGCCTCCCTTTATTTTTTCTTTTTTCCCCTCAAACAAAGGCATTTCCTCTCAAAGAATTGCTTCTGCTACTGTTGCGGTTACTCTCCTTCTGTTGCTCCTTGGAATGTATTGTGAAATGCCAGACAAGATGACTCAGGAAACGGAGGAAAAATTTTGCAAGTCTTGGTCTCACATAGTGTATGGAATAGACTACAATTAAAGAGAGTATATTTTGCCAAAGTCATTGGAATAATATGCTGATAATATTTTCCACTATCAAATGCAATACCACGAGGACACATAAATGATGAATATGAGCAGGAAAATGTCCTTAATGGTTTAATTTGTGGAAGGAACATGGAAGTGGGGTGTCACAGCCTGGCTAGAAACTCTGTACACATTTAGACAGTGAAAAAAAAATGTGAACTTGGTCTAAGAAATGAAACCAAATGAGGAAATATGTACTTAAGAGCCCTGTGCTTTTCATTTAGTGAAAATATGCCCCTGAGTTCTGTCAATGTAATTTTAAATGTATTATTTAATATTTGAACTTTGGCCACTGTTGCAAAGAACACTCCAGCATGGAAACTCAACAATTCCAGAAATTCCTTGATCTCAGTCTCCCCATTTTCATGGTTCAGAAATAGCATTTCACTCTTGGGTGGAGACACAAAGGGGACTGGGAACAGGGAGAGACAGCAAGGGTTGGAATTGGAAGAAGGGCCGAAGAAAGACGAAAAGATGAAGAAAATAATTTTTTTACATGGCCCTTGCTTTTACTAGGCTATTAAAAAAAAAAGATTTCACAACTAGAAGAAAACAATTGAACAATTAATGTCAAATTTCCATAATTTTTCTTTTGTCATAAGTACTAAAATTTTTAGAAGGGAGTGGAGAGCAGGTTATTACTAATAAGATCATCTCAGATTGCATAATGATTTCACTTTTCAAAGTCATTTTATTGGTAACCTTATTTATTCTTTGTAAACCAAATATATTTTCTTAATTTGCATAATTTCCAAACTCAAAAGAAGGACTCCCTAGATGACTAGTAGATTTACAGGATAGCCCAGTGTCTGTCACGGGATGCCTGGAGGGTTCTGCATTGGGTCCATGTGACTGATGCTCCTTGACTGCACAGTTGCGAAGTGGAGTCAGGGACAGCCTGCCTCTTACATCCTACCTTGGGATGAAGTCGTCAGTTTACTCTTTCGCAAATTGGGAGTAAGACTAGATGTCTTTTAAGAATACTTTTCCTTTGAAATTTTAAGGTTTTCATATAAGAGTTTCAAACTATAATGACATATATCTATTCTCTTTCTTTCCCCTTCCACACCAAGGGATGTATCCTTCTGTGTGAAAATATCCCGCCTCTGGAAGTTGCCAGAACAGAATCAAGTTGCTATTTTCAGATGATACAGCCTGTTAATTTAACGTTTATATTCTTGGAACTATCTCCAATTCTCCATGGGTAAATGTGGGGTTAAAGATGTAAATAAACAAGTCATCTACTTTGCAAGTTTCCCATGAGAGTAGTAAAACTTGGGTTAAGGCTGTCATCCTGGAATGGAAGAGAAAGACCACGTTGAGATACTTTGCTGATAATTCTCAAGAAATATATGATATATCTTGGAGAACAGGCGAGGCATACCTGTTTCAGGAGAAAAATAATAAATAGTCCATGGACAGGCGGGTGGGGGTGCGAGAAAAAAGTCCTCTGCCAAAAGTCACAGCTGACTGTTTTGCCTGTCTGCTTTGAGTAAAAACTATTTTTTCATAACACTTTGACAGAAGGTCAAACTGGCCAGACAAGACTGAGCATGCAGATGTTCTCATGATAACCCCAAATTCCCATGATTTTTATTCCTTCTTAAAAGATGAAGAAGTGAAACTTGACATATGTTGTTTGCCAAAAGACACTTACTTATTAATAACCAAACTGTGCCTCCCAGTAGTCACAGGCTTATTTGAAAACTTTGAAACAGACTGTGGCAATCTGAGTACTTAGATTGAACTCTTTACACTTCCAGGAAACTTTAAAAGCTATTTCTCCCTCTCTTCTATATTAAGCATAACTTCACATCCAAGTGGCTAAGACACTTACTTAATCTATTGGCACTATTTCTCTTAGATTCAAATCATGCAAGTTGTCTGGAGAAAGGAATACCATGGAGTTACTGGAGATGAGATGGATTAAGAGGAATAATATGGATTTTGATTCGGAGTTGAGGCTGGATCCTGGTTCCACTGTTTACATGGGCAAAGCACTTAAACTTCCTAAGCTTCTCATTTATCATACATTTTATGGGAATAACAATACTTAACAGAACTGAAGTGAGACAAAAGAAGTATGGGAAGGTTTAATACAATGCCTGGTGGATAATAAATGATAGGCAGCTCTCATGATAAATGTTAACTCTTGTTTGTATAACAAATAATAAAGACTAAAATAGGGCTTGACAAGCTTTTTCTACAAAGAGCAAGACTATATTTTCGGGTTTTCAGACCATACAGTTTCTGTAACAACAACTTTTTTGTTGTAGCACAAAAGTAGCCATAGACAATAAGGAATGCTTGCGTGTGGTTGTGTTTCAAAAAACTCTATTTATAAAAATGGGAGATACAGCAGATTTGGCCCAGGGAGTATAGTTTGCCTGACTCTGGGCTAAAGTGACAAATTATTTTTAAGACAATCAGTGTTACAGTATTATATTTCTAATAGTCTCTAAAAGAATTATCTCCAAAGAAAAATTGCATAGTAAATTTTTCGCCATAGGCAATTTCAAATGTCCCTGTTTGGTAGGCAAACTTCATGAATTCTAAATCATAATCACTCACAAGTTATTCTTTGTATGAGATGACATTTGCCACTTTATTGTTTAATCTGTTAGCCACTTTTGATGACTAAATTGCAAGTGGAATTAGCAGCTGTTCAAATCACATGCTAAAGTATATCAGGAAAATCTGGGGTTCAGAAGATCAATTTTCAGGGCATTTCACAGTAGATTGAAATCCACAATGAAGTACCACACAGATTTTCCAGATAAATCTTTGATGTTAAGCCTTTCTGACAGTATATAAAATTTGTCAGAGTCCGCCTTTGTTGAAAATATGAAAGTCTCAAATATTTAAATGATGTAGTACAATTAATAAAGTTATGTTAATCTGTTTAAGATTTGTACAACAGTTTTAACCATACCATTCTTTTTCTTGGTATTCACTTTATTTTCAGGTCTTGTGAGAAGTTTTTGTGCTATCAGTTTTAGTTTTATGTGATCACATTGAATTCTGTTCAAGCTGTGAAGAAACAAGTTTCAACAGAAACTAAATTCAATCATTTTTAGATACATACACAGCCAAGAAGAACTATGTAAAATTTTTAAAAAATGAAATGACTATGATTTATCATTCACTGATTTAAGATCTTTATTAAATTTAATAAATGATAGGTAGCTCTCATCATGATAAATGTTGATCTCATACTCAGATCTCATACTCAGATCTAAACCTCATGGAGTGAGAACTATGGTGCTGAGTCATCTTTATTTTAGGGAGATTACTTTCTCTACTGCAGAGTGGAATCTGATGGAGTGCAACATTGCTGAGTTTTCTTGCCAGAAGCTATTCTCAAATCAAGGACAATAACATATTTTCTGTGATTAATCATAAGCTTAATTGCTCACTTCAAAACTTCAAAACTTTGTCTATAAAATCTCCTTTTACTTTATGTCATGATACAAAAATTGCATGCATTTTCTTTGTTATTACCCTTATATTACCATAGGAGTCCAGAGACTTGTGGTAGCTACCTTACTTTCCTCCGTGTAGACATGTTGGGCAGCAGTGACACTTCAGTACTGTGCTGATTCCCCCCCCCAGTCCTACTCTTGCCTTACCTCACAAGGGAAATTTATGGACAGCAATTTTTTTGAAGGGTGGAATAGCATATTTGTCTCAAGGCTGTATTTGCATAGCGAACAGACTTTTTCTTTAGTATGTCTCTTTCAGGTGGCTTGATGGAGACCGGTAGAGATCATGGAGTTTTTATGGTCCCCCAGGCTACTCCTTGTTTTAACCATTATCCCTTCCATCAGCCTTAGTTTTCCCTAAAGTCCTTGTATTCGCTATAGTTTTCTTGCACACAGCCGTATTATTTACGCTGTGCCACACAGGAAGTGTTGACATTTTTTTTACTTGCTTCTTATTTGCTATCCATGTCAGAACTTCTTGCTTTTCTTTAAAGAGGAGGTATGAGGCAAAATTACATCCCACATAAGAGTTTTTCAGGAATCTTGTCTCTACTAAAGATGTATATAACAGTTGTCCAGTTAAGAGCTGTTCCCACAACAGTATTCAGGAATATTTCCTGAGGATGAAGAAGGACGAATTCATCCTGTAGACTAGTTAACCAGTGCTGTGATTTTAATGCGCTTTGATTGTAAACCTAGATTTTCCTCCAACTATTAAACAATATTGTTGAACTGAATTGATTTAAAAATGATCTTCTTTATAAACATCCTAACTCTTCTTTTTCTACGTGTAATGCATAATTAAAGTTTACTTCTATATTATAATAAGAATATTATTCACAAGGTTTAAATTAGCTATCAAGACTTAAAAATCAGTAGATTGCACATAAACATTCTTATTTATGGCTTTCATAGGAAAGTGATAGTTAACATTGTTGGGATGGCCTTTCTCCTTGTAAATTTGAAGGGAAAAACTGTTTCAATGTCATGTTGAAGGGCTGAGGAGTCAGTTGGTTCTGAGGATGGCCCAATTTTTGAGTTCAATTTGTACTATAAAAAAAAAAAAAAAAAAAGGGAGGCAGATAAAAATTTATGGTCTTTGAGTAAATTCTCTATGGAACTTTCATAGTTCATGCTGTGAACTGCCTTGATGTCAGCAGTTTTCTTTGGCTGTTTCAGATTGAGGTTTCCTTTTTCCCCATAGACAGGATATTTGATGGCACATTTGTTGCTTTGGCATCAACAGAGACAGGAGATTCCACCACAGCAAGCAGGAATTGGGGCAGGAAAATAGTGGGTGCTAACCAGTGGCCAAGGACACTACTGTGCAGCACATTCATGGAATAAACTTGTAGATTCCCCCAAACAATGAGTGGCGAATGTGAGAGGTTTTTGTTTCCAAAGAATAATTTTTGTAGAAAGCCAGATAACTATAAATTATGATTTTTAAAAATTTACAGGCTGGTATTACTTAAAAATATGAATTATCTATGTTAAATTTTATATTACCTCATAGATCTCTGATTGAAGGATTTCTTAAAGTCTTCAGAGAAATTATATTGCAAAAGACTGACAAATATACAGTAGTATAAATGTTAATTATTATCATCATTAATATTTTAGTATTGTTCTTGCATATTCTAAATGAAGAGGGTGTCTTAAGCCATCAATCTTCAATTTAATTATTGTATTCAGAACGGTAATAAAAATCAACATCATTATACATTGTAGAGGCTAGATACCAAATTTTACAATAAAAGCTTTTTGTGCTTTTTAGATGACACTTTCAAATCCATATTGCTTTTGGAATACATTCTTACCAAGAGCAACGCTGACTGCTTGGGACTGTTTGATCAACATTATACACTTTTTAATATATTCAAGGAAGACATGCCAACATCATTCTATTAAGATATAGTTAGCATCATCATTGCATGAAAGAGTTTAGTAGCCAGTGCTATTACTTATGCAGAGTTTCTGTTCTTAGCGCTAGCAGCTTACTGACAGGAAATGTCAAATAAAATTTTCTTTTCCACCTTCCACCTAAATAATATGAAAACTATTTGCCTTGCCACCTAGATCAAACATGAACTGTTTGCAAAATAAATTACCTGTGAGGTTATTTGTAGGCCAAATACGATCCTGGAAAATATGTGTATATGGAAGGATAATGCAAGTCAGTGAAAAGAATAATTGATATCCAGAGTAAAGAATGAGTATTGAAAAAATTTCCAAGTTGGAAAAAATGAATAATTGAAAAGGGATTTGCGTTTTCTTTTCCACTGACTTTATTTTGAAGGCAAGAACTCTGTGGAGAAATCTCCAAGTGAAGCTGCTATTTCCTAGTCTCACATTTGATTTTAATGCTCAACTTTTGACAAATAAGAAGGAATAATATTTCTGCTAAGGTCAGATGTTTCTGTGGTTATATCTGGCCCTGAAATATAAATATCCTCAAAAAGAAAGAGTTCATATCATGTACTCATACACTTAAGGTTGTTAAAAAGTGCATATGTATGATTGTGCATATGTGTGTGTGCATATGTGCATGTCTGTGTAGAAATTCATTCTGCAAAAATAATTTCTAACATTGAAATATGAGGCTTTTGCTGTACAAGTTGTACATAATTTCCCCAGAAATTAGTGCAATGATTTCTTGCATGTATACTGTGTAAGACAGAGTCCTTTTGATGCAAGAGCAGTGTTTTATTTGTTTTTGGATCCCAAGCACCAATAGAGTGCACACCTCATAGATATTCAATAGATCTTCCTGATGATTAAATCTTGTGGCCAGAAATTGCCAATGGCATTTAATATTACAAACTAACTGGTTCTAAAAATATATATAATTAGAGGTGGCAATATAATGGAAAAAAAATGTATTTGAAATAAAAAGTAATGAAAATATCTGGATTCAAGCCCTGGTTCTCATAAGTTACTACTGTATGGCCTAGATTATTGTGCCTTCAGTGGATAAAAGGAGGAGGGTAAAGAAGTGTAAAAATAGTCAAATAAAAAGACTACATGGGGATTATTAATTTTTCAGTGATTTTTTCAGTCATTCAAAAAATGTATTTTAAGTTCTTACTATGTGTCAGACACTGTTTTTGGGTAATGAAACGATGGAAAGATAGCTTTCTGTTCTCAGGAAGTTTACATTCTGGGGAGAGTGTATTATGTTATATTACATGACATTACACTATACGTTAAGTACTACACTTTGCAATTTATGCTATATATTAAATAGTATATTAAATAATATTGTGTTGATAGACATTTTAGAAAGTGTTTTACCACTACATTAGTGAGATTATATACAGATGTGTGTGCATATATATTTATTACATAGACACAAAAATAATTAGTATGAAGAAAACTAAAGAATTGTGAGATTATGGTGTTGACATTCTAGATGAGATGGTCTGAGAGACGACATTAGAGCAGGGCCCTGAAAAAAGTATGTCAGTAAGTCATTGAAGAAATAGGGGTAGAGTATTATAAGCAGAGGGAAACTGAAATGAAATGTTAAAGAAAGACTCAGCTTTATTTCTTCAAGAAAAAAATAAGAACTTCTGTGTGATCAAGCATCGTGAGTCAACTGAAGCATGGAAGGCCATGACGTTGGAGAGCTGGGCTGAGGCTGGACTGTGAAGGGGCTTTCTATGCTGTGCTAAGTGCTTGGAACTCAGAATAAGTCAGTCATCAGTACCTAATACATAATCAATTCATAAGTACCAATTAAAGTCAGTAGAGAGGAAAAATTCCCAATGACTGAACCTAGGGAACTCCTGTATTTAGAATTTGAAATTGGGATGAATACACAGCCAAGGAGACTCGAAAGAAGCGGCCGGTGCTGTAGGAGGAAAATGGGGAAAATGTGCTTCACACAAGCAAGTGTGAAGAATGATGAGGGACCATCTGTGTCAAATATCACTGCAAGATTGAGGAAGACAAGGACTGATAATTGTCCTTTGAATTTGCTGCCCTTCACAGGAACAGTTTAGTGATGTGATGGAGACAAAATCTTGAAATAGGAACTTTGGGACTTGGGATGAAAATGGAAACTTGGAATGAAAAATGAAGAAATGGAGCTATTGAAAGAGGGGGTGTGGGGGAAATGAAATCTTTCTTCTAAGATGGGATATATCATTTCATACGTGTAAGACAACAGGATTGGACAGATGGAGATTGTGATGGGGAGTGTATTCCTGGAAGAGCAAACTCCACGAGCAGTGATCACAGGTCTGGCTAATGCTGAGGGTAGAGGGGTAATAAGAGTCATAATGTCAATGTTATCAAGTTTACAGTCTCAAATTTCCAACCCTAAAAGCTAATGAAAGCACTTTGCATTATCAATATTGAGAGGACAATATAAAATAATCCTTTTTGTACTTTTTCAAAGTTGTACCCTATGTAAACAGTTGATAGTAGAATATAATAGAGCCTAAAGTCAACAAGTAGCTTCAGTTCCTCTTGAGTCAGCCTTACAACTGATGAGTTATGGGTTGTTGGTAAATATTTAACCACAAACTCTCTGGAGAAAAGAAAACACCCTGATTTATAATGACTGCCAATTATTGTAGTGTAAATACTCTTACCATGGACGACTTAGGCTACCAACTATTTAACAAGCAGGTTACAACATTCCTGATTATTTAACAAGCAGCTCTCATATGTGTAGGAGCCAGCTGCTGCACAACATGGCCAGTTATAATTTCAAAATTACAGTCCCTCCTTGAAGACAGACACTGTGCCTGGTCCATTTCTCTATCTCTTTAAGCACTGAGTATGTTGATTTACCTAATGTGGACGCACACTAAATATTTGGCGAATGAAGGAAGGATGGCAGGTGCTCTGACTAATATCTGGAATAACATCTGCAACTGGAACTGTGCCTAGAACACGCTTGCCTGATTCTGCCTTACATGACTAACCTTAATTGTCACATTGTTAGAAGGGCCTCTCTACTTATTCTAAACAAGTAGATTCTTCACAATTATTTTATCTCTCTGCACTCTGTTTACTTTATTCATAGTATTCATCATGATTCTTATCATTTTACACTATTTATTTATTTATCTAACTAACCTACCAGACTATAGTTACAAATAGAGCAGGGACTATGTTTATTTTATTCCCAGTGCATAAATGGCACTCAGAATAGCACTTAACCCATAATACACACTCAATCAATATACTTTGACGAAGTAAGTGTTTTTACATGATTTATCAGTAAAAAGCTAGTTAACAAAATGCTTAATCTTACTGGTAAATTATTTTGATATCCACAATACCATTATTCTTTATTTTCAATTTTTCTTATTAAAATAGAAAGTTCATGTTGTTAATGTTCACCAACTTTGTTTTCTACATGTAGATGTCATTGTCATTTTGAAACTCTGTGATACTATGTTAGTTTTATATTCTAGAATGTTATCCATTTTCTCTGTGCTCACTTTCGAAATTCACATATGCTGCCATACACACATTAGAAACAGAGGCAAACACCGGTAGACAAAGAAAAAGACATTTATCCTACTAACATGCATTAGAAAATGTGAATTTTAGCTACAGAGACCTCCAGCCTAGCATTGTATGGCCTTGCTCACCTATTTTTTATGATGCTCTTTGTTAACACTGTTTGCTCCAACTGGAATGTCCTTTTCATCAGAGTTGCCACCATCAAAATTCTATTAACAAATGCAATCTCTACTGTCCAACTGTGAAATGTTTCTCATTTTCATACATCACTCATTAAAAAAATATTTACTGAGAAACATCTATGTATGTTTCTGGGACTAAGTGATTACAAGTAATTCAAGATAAATAAGATAATAGCCTGGCTGTGAGGAGCTTACTGTACAGATGGGATTCAGACAAATAAGCCAAGTGGGCTTCACACAAGGTCAGGTGGGAAATGGTAATCAAACCTGAGCAGTCAGGAATTGCTAGAAAAGGCAGTGGTTATCCTGAGTCATATCCTCTCCAGATGTGTTTTCCTCTTCATTCAAGTCCTACAAGACTTTTATTTTCCTTATGATGTTGGTAAAGTTTTATACTTATTTAGATATTATAAGTGTATATTATATATCACGAATATGCTTATTTCTGTATGTGTCTTTATTTGTTAACACATCATCTTTATTTCTCATTCATGTCAATTAATTATTTGGCTGGTGGCCCACCTGCTTACTCAGGATCTGGGTTCCTTCCACATAGTGGTTGCTCCAAATACCCCATTGGTTCCTCTGAGTCTGGCCAGGAGATGAGAGAAGAGAAATATCCAGTAGAGAATCTCAGGAACAATTGCAAGGGTCACCTACCACACTAGACACATTCAAATGGCCATAAGTAGGTACATGTGGCCTCAATTAATTTTACCTATTATTAAACTGTGAACTGAATTATGCAACTAATTTCTAATATAATGGTAATAACCATTAAAGTATATTTATTTATAATACCTTCCCATTCTTTTTATCTGAAAAAAAAAAGAAGTTAAAAGTTTAATTGCATACTTTTCAATATTGTTCCTGTCTAGCATTAAATCCACACATCTGGTAGAGAATTCTCATTAACATTCCATGCTGGGGAGTGAGGTACCCAAAGAGGCAGTTCATCCTTGAGTTAAATGTGCAGTCCTGGTCCAGACACAGCTATGGGTCACCAGGAGGTTTGGCTGTTGAACACAACACTTTCTGTCTTCTGGTTTATAAACACTAATTCAGCAATTTGAAGTGAGAATATTTTTCCAGAATTTTATGAAAATGTGGCATTTTTCAAAGCATTCATACAAGAAAAGATCTAGCTACAAACTCTATCCATAGACAATACCACCATGTTTCCCAATTTTTCCCTTTAAAAAGTGAATGAATTTGTGTTTCAATGCCTTCTAGATAGAAATTTTTCCTAGGTACACTCCAGTACCATAGTAAAGGCCAATGACAGCTGAAGGGTTAATAGTTTCCTAAACATTGTATGAATTGAGAATAGGCATAACTGCTAAATATTGGGTGACCATGTAATTTATCTTGTAAGATGATATAAGTTAGCATCAAGTCTGTTTATTGACACAGCAAGAATTACACATCATGAAATTGATGTATATGACATAGATATATGAGGCTAAGAAGATCAACATGTGCAATTAAAATATTCCTAGTCATTAGGGTTATAAATTCACTTCTAACAATTCCTGACATAACAGCTGAGCCCCCTGATAGAGCTATAATCCATCCTAATTATTTTTAAAATTATATAACTTTAGCAGTGTATACATACATAGATGCAGAAAGTTTGGAAAATAATGAAAATGATAAAGAATATTTTCTTTATAATACCAGAAGATTAGCATTATAAGATTTTGCTATATTTTACATGTATCTATGTATATATGCGTGTGAATATTTGATATAAATGCCAAAATATATTTTAAATAAAATTAGGCCTCACATAGTTTTGTGTCCTTATTTTTTTGACTTATTAAGAATTTTCCAACATTGAAAACAAGACTTAGAATACATCAAATAGAATTCTTCTTTTGCCAGTCACAAATACTGAATTGAACTAACGTAGCAAATATGAAATTAAAGGAAAAATATGACTGAACACACAAAATCAAAGGGATTTGTTAAGGACAGGAAGCAAGAGTGGAATTGAAAATATCTTGAATGGCATGAATCACTGTACCTTTCTGAACCAAAGCCAACCATGCAGCTGCTGAGCTAGGCATTATCCCTTTTATTTATTTATTTATTTATTTATTTATTTATATATTTTTATTTTGGTTTTCTTATTTATTTATTTTTTTCTTTTTTTTTAATTTATGTTTTATTATTATTCTACTTTAAGTTCTAGGGTACATGTGCATAACATGCAGATTTGTTACATATGTATACTTGTGCCATGTTGCTGTGCTGCACCCATCAACGTCGCACCCATCAGTCACCCATCAACTCGTCATTTACATCAGGTATAACTCCCAATGCAATCCCTCCCCCCTCCCCCCCCCCCCCCCCCTCCCCCCTCCCCATGATAGGCCCCGGTGTGTGATGTTCCCCTTCCCAAGTCCAAGTGATCTCATTGTTCAGTTCCCACCTATGAGTGAGAACATGCGGTGTTTGGTTTTCTGTTCTTATGATAGTTTGCTAAGAATGATGGTTTCCAGCTGCATCCATGTCCCTACAAAGGACACAAACTCATCCTTTTTGATGGCTGCATAGTATTCCATGGTGTATATGTGCCACATTTTCTTAATCCAGTCTGTCACTGATGGACATTTGGGTTGATTCCAAGTCTTTGCTATTGTGAATAGTGCCGCAATAAACATACGTGTGCATGTGTCTTTATAGCAGCATGATTTATAATCCTTTGGGTATATACCCAGTATTATGGAAAACAGTATGGCGATTCCTCAAGGATCTAGAACTAGAAGTACCATATGACCCAGCCATCCCATTACTGGGTATATATCCTTTATTTGTTGGAATGTTGGGTCTTGCAGAGGGTACCTGGGCAGAGGCTGGGTTAGCTGTGGCAATGAAGAACTCTCAGAGGGCAACAGCTACTTATGAATAAGTTTAGAAATAATTTTATATTTTAAAATTATTTCAAACCAGAAAGGCAGAACAGTGTATCCAGTGGGATGTCAGCCATAGCAGAAATCAGAGAGCCCTGGTGAAGCTTATCAGCAAAAATTGCTTGAGAGCCTTGTCTAGGCACCAGCAATGGAAAGAATAAATAAATATTTCATTTTTCCTTTCTGTGTGCAAAATATTCAAATTTCAGATAAGGACTCCATTGGCTTTCCTTGGGTCAAATGTCTATCCCTTGGCTAAGGGGATATGGGACACCTAATCTCATATCCAGTAGGGGAGAGATATTTGGAAGTATGATTACCAAAGCAAGGTGGAATGAATACTGCCATTTGTGTGAAGATATCATAGTTTAATTTACCATTTCCTCTTTGTCAGACCTCTGAGGTGTTTCTAATTTTATCATATATAACACTATGCTACTATATATATGTGTGTATATATATGCTTATGTATATATAAAATAATATGTTTTTCTACCTTATATTTTTAAATTTTTAATTTTTGTTTTAAATAATTATGTGCATACATAGTAGGTGTATATATTATATTATGTGTATTGTATAACTCTATAAATCTTTGCTCTTAACTCTGATTTTTAAAATTGTTTTTATAGAAATAGTGTTACTGAGTAAACAGGTTTGAAAATCATTGAACTGAGACATAATGGGAAATTACTTTCTACAAAGATGATACCAACCTATATTCTTGACTAGCAGTGGTTTAAAGTGCTCTCAAGAGTACTTGATAATGCATTTTATATTCTTTTGTACTTACAATGGGCCGATAACCATTTCAGTCTCCAGAAATATGGTGGCAAACATACATCTTTGCTACTGTAGAGCTTAAATTCTAAATAGACAAGAGCATTTCACAACTGGTAAATGCTATAAAGAAAATTAGGGGAAATGCTATAAAGAAAATGGAAAGTTATTCCCACCTGAGGCTAAAGCACATTGGACAAAGTAGCCAGGAAGATTCCTCTGAGGAAGTGACATTTAAGCTGAGACCTGAATGATGAGAAGGATCTATCCCATGAAGACCAATGGGAAGAGTTCTCTTTGTTTCCCCACTACCCTAATTTTTACTTAAAAAAATTTTGTGGGTACATAATAGGTATACATATTTTGGGGGATACGTGAGATATTTTGATACAGGCATGGAATTTGAAATAAACACATCATGGAGAATGGGGTATCCATACTCTCAAGCATTTATCTTTTGAGTTATAAACAATTTAATTACACTCTTAAAGTTAATTATAAAATGTGCAATTAACTTATTATTTACTATAGTATCCCTTCTATTGTATTGAGTAGTAGGTCTTATTTGTTCTTCTATTTTTTTTTTTGTACACATTAACTGTCCCCACCTCCCACCCAGCCTCCCACTACCCTTCCCAGCCTCTGGTAACCAACTATCTACTCTCTATATCTACTGTTTGATTTTTAGATCCCACAAATAGGTGAGAACATGTGATGTTTGTCATTCTGTGCCTGGCTTATTTCACTTAACATAATGATCTCCATTTCTATACACTTTGTTGCAAATGACTGGACCTCATTCTTTTTTATGGCTGAATAGTACTCCATTGTGTATGTGTATCACATTTTCTTCATCCATTCTTCTGTTAATGGACACTTAGGTTGCTTCCAAATCTTACTTATTGTAAACAGTGCCGCAACAAACATGGGAGTGCAGATATCTCTTCAATATATTGACTTCCTTTCTTTGGGGTATATACCCAGCAGTGGGATTATTGGACCACATGATAGCTCAATTTTTAGTTTTTTGAGTGTATTAGTCAGGGTTCTCTAGAGAGACAGAACTAATGGGATAGATGTATATATAAATGGGAGTTTATTAAGGAGTATTAACTCAGATAATCGCAAGGCCCCACAATAGGCTGTCTGCAAGCTGAGGAGCAAGGAAGCCAGTCTGAAACCCAAAACAGAAGAACCTGGAGTCCAATGTTCAAGGGCAGGAAGCATCCAGCATGGGAGAAAGATGTAGCCTGGGAAGTTAGGCCAGTCTAGTGTTTTCATGTTTTTCTGCCTGCTTGTATTCTGGCCACTCTGGCAGCTGATTAGATGGCGCTCACCCACATTAAGAGTGGGTCTGCCTTTCCCAGCCCACTGACTCAAATGTTAATCTCCTTTGGCAACACCTTCACAGACATACCCAGGAACAATACTTTGTATCCTTTAACCAAATTGACAGTATTAACCATTACATTGAGGGACCTTCAAACTGTTCTTCACAGTGGTTGTACTAATTTATATTCCCACCAACAGTGTGTGAGGGTTCCCTTTTCACCACATCCTCGTCAGCATTTGTTATTGCCTGTCTTTTGGATATAAGCCATTTTTACAGGGGTGAGATGATATCTCATTGTAATTTTGATTTTCATTTCTCTAATGATCAATGATGTTCAGCACCTTTTCATATGCCTGTTTGTCATTTGTATGTCTGCTTTTGAGAAATGTCTATTCAAACTTTTGCCCATTTTTTAAATCAAATTATTAGATATTTTTCCTACAGAGTTGTTTGAGCTCCTTATATATTCTGGTTATCAATCCCTGGTCAGATGGGTAGTTTGCAAATATTTTCCCCCATTGTGTGGGTTGTCTCTTCACTTTGTTGATTGTATCCGTTGCTGTGCAGAAGCTTTTTAACTTAATGTGATCTCATTTGTCCATTTTGGCTTACGTTGCCTGTGCTTTTAGGGTATTGCTCAAGAAATACTTTGCCCAGACTAATGTCCTGCAGATTTTCCCCAATGTTTTTGTAGTAGTTTTATGGTTTGAGGTCTTCGATTTAAGTCCTTAATCAATTTTGATTTGATTTTTCTGTGTGTGTATGGTGAGAGAGAGGGATATAGTTGCATTATTCTGCACATCAATATCCAGCTTTCCCAGCAACATTTATTGAAGAGACTGTCTTTTGCCTAGTATATGTTCTGGCACCATTGTTGAAAATGAGTTCACTGTAGGTGAATTTGTTTCTTGGTTCTCTATTGTGTTCCATTGGTCTGTATGTCTGTTTTTATGCCAATACCATGCTGTTTTGTTTACTAAAGCTCTGTAGTATAATTTGAAGTTAGGTAATGAGATTACACCAGTTTTCTTCCTTTTGCTTAGGATAGCTTTGGCTATTCTGGGTCTGTTATGATTTCATATAAATTTTAGGAATATTTTTTCTATTTCTGTTAAGAATGCCATTAATATTTTCATAGGAATTGCATTGAACCTGTAGATTGCTTAGGGTACCATGGACATTTTATCAATTTTGATTCAAGAACATGGAATATGTTTTCCTTTTTTTGGTGTCTTCAATTTCTTTCATCAGTTCTCTTAGTTTTCATTGTAGAGATGTTTCACTTATTTGATTAGGTTAATTCTTAGGTATTACATTTTATTTGTGGCTATTGTAAATAAGATTACATTTTAAATTTCTTTTCCACGTTGTTCACTGTTGGCATATGGAAATGTCATTGAATTTTGTATGTTAATTTTGTATCCTGCAACTTTATTGAATTTTTTTTTCAGTTCTAATAGTTTTTGGTATCATCTTTAGGTTTTTCCAAATATAAGATTATATTATCTGCAGACAAGGATAATTTGCCTTCTTCCTTTTGAATTTGGATGCCCTTTATTTTTTCTCCTGTCTGATTGTTCTAGCTAAGACTTCCAGTACTATACTGAATAATAGTGATGACAGTGGGCATCCTTGTTGTGTTCCTGATCTTGGAGGAAAGGCTTTCAGTTTTACCCCATTCAGTATGGTACTAGCTGTGGGTATGTAATATATGGCTTTTATTATGTCGAGGTATGTTCCTCCTGTCCCCAGTTTTTTGATGATATTTATCATGAAGGGATGTTAAATTTTATCAAATGCTTTTTTAGCATTAATTGAAATGATCATATGTGTTTTATTATTTAGTATGTTTATATGATGAATCATATTGATTGATGATGGCAAATGTTGAACCATTGTTACACCCCAGGAATAAATCCCACTTAGTCATGATGAATGGTCTTTCTAATGTATTGTTGAATTTGGTTTGTTAGTATTTTGCTGAGAATTTTCGTATCACTATTCATCAGAGATATTAACCTGTAGTTTTCTTTTTTTGATGTGTCTTTGGTTTTGCTATTAAGGCAATATTGGCCTCATAAACTGAGTTTGGAAGTATTCCCTTCTCCTCTATTTTTTGGAATAGTTTGAGTAGAATTGGTATTATTTCTTGTTTAAATGTTTGGTAGACTCAGCAGTGAAGCCATCAGGTCCCAAGCTTTTATTTTTTTATTTTTTTACTAGGATTCTTTTTTTTTTTTTTTTTTTTTAATTTATTTATTATTATTATACTTTAAGTTGTAGGGTACATGTGCATAACGTGCAGGTTTGTTACATATGTATACCTGTGCCACGTTGCTGTGCTGCACCCATCAACTCGTCATTTACATCAGGTATAACTCCCAATGCAATCCCTCCCCCCTCCCCCCTCCCCATGATAGGCCCCGGTGTGTGATGTTCCCCCTCCTGAGTCCGAGTGATCTCATTGTTCAGTTCCCACCTATGAGTGAGAACATGCGGTGTTTGGTTTTCTGTTCTTTTTTGTACAGCTTTGATCTTGTTAGTTGTTATTGGTCTGTTCAGAATTTGAATTTCTTCTTGGTTCAATTTTGGTAGGTTGTGAGTGTTTCAAAATGTTTCCATTTATTCTAGATGTTCCAGTTTGTTAGCATATATTAATAGTTCCTCATAGTAGCCACTAATGTCCTTTAAATTTCTACAGTATCAGTTCTATTATCTTGTAATTTCTGATTTTATTTAGATCTTCACTCTTGTTTTCTTAGTATGACTAAAGATTAATTTTGTTTAATTTTTCAATAAAACAACTTTTGTTCCATTGATCTTTCTTTTTTCCTTTTTCATTTCAGTTTCATGTATTTCTGCTCTGATCTTTATTATTTCTTTACTGCTACAAGTTTTTGGTTTGGTTTGCCCTTGCCTCTCTAGTTCTTTAAGATGCATCATTAGACTGTTCATTTAATGTTTTTCCTGTATTTTGATGTGGCATGTGTAGCTACAAACTTCCCTCTTAGTGCCGTTTTACCTGCATTCCATAGGTTTTAGTATGTTATGTTTTCATTATCATTTGTTTTGAGAAATATTTCAATTTCCTTCTTAATTTCTTCACTCACCCACTGGTCATTCAGAGCATATTGTTAAATTTCAATTTATTTGTATAGTTTCCAAAATGTTATCCCACTGTGGTCAGAAAAGATGCTTGATATTATTTTAATTTTTTAAAATGTTTTAGGACTTGTTGTATGACCTAACATATAGTCTATCTAGGACAGTAGTTCATGTGATGAGAAAAAGACTGTATATTCTGCAGTTCTTGGATGAAATGTTCTGTAAATATCTATTAGATTCATTTTATTTATAGTGCAGATTAAGTCTGATGTTTCTTTGTTAATTTTCTGTCTGGAAGATCTATCTAATGCTGCAAGTAGGATGTTGAAGTCTTCAACTGTTGTTACACTAAGTCTATCTCTCTCTTTAGCTCTAATAATATTTGCTTTATATACCTGGATGCTCCAGAGTTGGGTGCATATAAGTGCTATTTGGGAGTCAGGGACTACAGTAAAAAACGTTAGAAGTCTACCTGGTGTTCTATTGTATTGCAGTTGAACTGGCACTCAAACCACAAATTGTAGTCCTTCCCACCTTTCCCTCAACTTTCCAAAAGCAGAGACACTTCACCCTATAGCCCCACTGGCACTGCAGTCCACAAGGGGTACTGCCAGTCTATCGCTGATGTTCCCTAAAGTTTCAATATCTCTTAAGTTAGCTTATGAATGTTGCCTCGCCAGGGACTCACTCATCAGGGCAGTGGGTTCCCTGCTGGCTCAGGGCAGGTCCAGAAATGCTGTCTAAAAGCCCACTTGGTGTTCTATCCATCTGTGGCCTTTCTGTTACATAAGGTGCAAGTCAAAATCCCCTTTACTTTTCCCTCTGATTTTTATAAGCAGAAAGAGTTTTGCCACATAGCCACCATAGCTGGTAATGTGCTGAGTCTCACCTGAAACCAACAAGTCTGAGAGACGTGTCCAAGGCCCTCAATGTAGTACTTGGGTATCATTGCTGGTTATTCAAGGCCCAAGGTAGCATCTTCAGGTAGTAGGTGATGAACGCTGCCAGGAATGGGACATTTCCTTCAAGGCAGTGGGTTCCCTTCTAGCCCAGGATGTGTCTAGAAATGCCTTGGAGCTGGGGCCTGGAATGGGGGCCTCACAACTGACTGGTGCCTATCTTGCTGTGGATGAGCATGTATCCAGGAAGCAAGACAAAGACCTCCCTCTTTTTTGCTTTCCTCTCCTAAAGCAGAAGCATAGGATCTCTTTTGAAGCTGTGAGATGTGCAGGCTGGGGTTAGGGGAGGGGTGACGCCAGCACTCTGTTGGATGCCCCAGCTGATGTCTCAGTATGTCATATGCCCTCCCAGTCCACTGTCTGTGGGCCTAGTTCAGCACTGGGTCTCACCTAAGAGTTGCAGTCCTTATGTCCTAGACTGTCTTTCAAGTTTTCTTGGAGACACAGAGTGCTGTAGCCTGTGGTGGCGAGGCTTGTAGGCACTTACATTTTGAAAGCTGGGATTGGAGATTCCCCTCTGGCTGGGATTGGTTTAAATGCTCCCTCTATGTGTGGGCATCAGCTGAGTTTGGTCCAGTTTTCCTTTCTACTCTCCTAAGACAGCCCTGAGTTCAATGCCTCACAAATACTGTGCTGTCCTTCCCCCAATACCCAGAGATGGTTTCCCAGCACCATGCCACCTCAGCTGAAGGGTGGGAGAGGGGTAATATCGGTGGCTCAGGACTGGTTTTTCCTATCTCTTCAGTGCATCTTTCAGTGATATGAAGTTAAAACCAGGTACTATGAGTGACCACCTGATTTTTGGTTCTTATCAAGTGTTTTTTCTGTGTAGATAGTTGTTAGCTTGGTGTCCTTGCTGAGGGGACAATTGGTGGCACCTTCTCTTCAGCCATCTTACCCAGGAACAACTGTCTTAATTGGAGGAACAAGTGCTAATGACTTGAGGCAGGAAGGGTCTTAATATGTTTAAGGAAGGAAAAAAATGCCATTGCTGTTGAAGATGAATGAGGACAAGGTGCTGAGTAGGAGAAGATGAGAAGAGCAAGATACAGGAGGGCCAGATAATGCAGTAGCTTCTCCACCAAGCGAAGATATTGAGATTTTATTTTGTTATTGAAGAGTTTTAAACAGGATAAGGATATTATATTCATTTTCTAGGGTTGCCATACCAAAGCACCAAAGACTTGGTGTCTCAAACAATGGAAATATATTTCCTCACAGTTCCAGAGGCATTAAGTCCAAGATTGAGGTGTTCTTAAGATGGAGAGTTGGCAGGGTTTGCTTCTTCTGAGGCCTTTCTCCTTGCCTTACACATGGCCATCTGCTTCTGGTGTCTTAGCACAGTCTTCTTTCCATGCCTGCCTGTATCCTACTCTCCTCTTCTGACAAGGACACCAGCCATATTAGATAGGGCCCACCCACATGGCCTCATTTTTACCTTACTTGCTTCTTTAAAAGCTCTGTCTCCAAGATATAGTCACATTCTGAGGTATTGGTGGTTAGGCCTTCAACATATGAATCAGGAGAACAAAATTCAGCCATAACAGTTATGATGTGATTTCTTGTTAAAAAGACAGTATCAACCTCTCTTTAGTTTTTCCGTGGGGAATGGATTGTAGGGAGGCAGCAGTGGAAGTAAGGAGATACATCAGGAGGTATTTATAACAGTTCAGTTAGAAGACGATAGAGACTTGAACAAAGCTGGTAGCAGAAAATGGAAAGTATTGAACAAATTTTGGATATGTTTAGAGGTCAGTGGAACCATCAGCTCTTCTTGGTAATCAGTGTATTAGTTATAGAGGGCTGAACTCTAGTACCAAATAGTCAGTGTGTATTTGTGCCTCTGTGTGTATGTATGGACTTCAATAGAACTTTATTCCTCACTGTTGTACCAACCCAAGGAAGATTTTTTTAATGTGAATTGGCAGCAGTCCTACAAATGAGGATTCAGAGACTCAAATCTTCATCTTTTGACTGACAGATATCCCCAGGAGACTTATGATCATTTTCTCTAACTTAAGAAAGCAAGAGGATATTGGCTTGAATTTCCAAAACAATTTTGGACAACAGTGATGAAATCCAGAATCCTTGCCATTTTCTTAATTTTAATGAGTATGCATACTGCCTGTTCTGTGGAATATAATTTATATTAATATGTGGTTGAAAAAATGAATTCTGTGTTCCTTTAGTTTGAAAAATGATGGTTGAACAAAATAGTCTGGTCTCTTAACTGATAGACTTCTTGGAGCCTTTAAAATTCTATAAATTGTATAACACCAAGAATAGGCTGCCTTATCCAAAATTTTGACCATGTAGCCTCCTTTATTTAAGGAAACAATGTGCAAGATTGATGTACAAAAAAGCCAACAATTTGGGAAACAGTTGTTGAGCTCCATTTTAAGTACACATCTGGCTATTAGTTTACGATAGTTTTTATTATATTAAGTATGGAACTTTCTGTTCCTACTTATCTAGGAGTTTGTTTTATTCAAAAATCAGTATGTATTAAATGTAATCATAAAATGGCATAAAAATCTGTTGATATTACCATATGTCTATTTATAGCCTACCTGTTGATAATGAGGTATTTAACTAATATTTTTGTAACATTGTACCATCCTTTAATTCCTAAGATAAATTCTACTTGTTAGAGTGAGTAGGTCTTTCTATGAGCTATTGAAATGTGTTAATTAAATATATACCTAGAATTGTTGTATCACACAAATATAATTGTCTTTACCTTTCTTCTTTTTGTGCTATTATTAGCTTTTACTATCATTATAAAGCTAATTCAAGCAAATGGTAGTGGCTGTACATTGTTTTGAATCTTTGGAAAGAGTCCATATTATATGAAATTTTAAAGAATGCCCCGTAATGGACCTGGAGCTGTCTTCATATGTAATTCTTTGAAAAAAAAAAAAAAGGTAGTTGCTTACATGGTTGTCAATCTGCTATTTCCTTTGTGTTTTAATTTTGCTATATATTGTCTCATTTTTAATTATTTTTAATATCTTTCAAACACTTTTTCAAAATTAATGAGCAATATTACATAGTTTTTCTTACACTTTAGCAAAACTCTTTATTGTTATTTCCACATTCTCCTTTCTATTTTTGTTTTACTTCTGTTTTCTGTTTTTTGCCTAATTTTATTATACTGCCCCCCTTTTTAAAATTTTACTGGTAGCTTTTTCTAAAATAACCATATTTTAGAGTAATTAATCTTTTAATGTTTCTGTTTAATTTATTTGTCTTTTGTAAAACATATGAGATCTTTCTTTTTCTCCCTTTATTTAAACTTCATTAAGAACTTACATTTATAATAGCCAAATGCCTTTTTAAGGGCATTTTTACTGAAGACTAAATTTTAAAATTCACTTGCTATATTCCTTTCCGATTTTTGCTTTATTAATTATGATTTAGCCACTTTAATATTTTCCAAATATTATAATATATACAATATTTTAAATAAATAATAATAAATACTTAAAATGTTTCAGTGTTTGAGAAACAAGCTTTAATCTATATTTTTCTAATTATCAAAGTCAAGTATGGTACAACTTTGACTACAATTTATATATCAATGCTATTTACAACTCTTTTACTTTCCTCACTTCTCTACTTTCCAATAATTTCAAACTATGTGTTCTAAATATTATCCTTGGATTATTTCACTAAATATATTTTTAATATGTTTTTAATATATTTAACTGTATTATCATATTACTGTTGCCAGTGCTATTCCCCTAGCATTTCAATAGTGTCTTTTCTCTCCTGAGCTTTTTCTTATGCTCATCTTTTGCTTAGTTGGCATATTTGTTCAAAAAATGTTTTCCAGAGACATAGATGACAATAGGATTTCTTCTGAGGTGGAGGGAAACTACCTTCCTCCTTCTGATCATTTTCTTCTTGCCCTAGAAGCTTAGGCACAAAGAGGATTATTTCTTAATCCAGCATATTAATTATATAGTTCAGATAATTTATCGTGTAATTGACAAATCATCAGTCAATATCCTGCATTTCTAACATTTTGAGATTTGTGAATTTTTTGAATGAGTCTTAAACATGGAAAGTTGGAGGATCTAATCTCATCCACAATCAGAAGTAGAATTAAATATTAAAGGTTAAGAAGAAGACAGCATCTCTGAGATTTCTGTGTTTATATTGCAAGGGTCATAAAACTTTTCTCTAAAAGGCCAGATTGTAAATATTTTAAGCTTTGTGGGATGTACAGTCTTTGTCACGATTACTCAATTGTGCAGTTTCTGTGTGAAAGTCGCTATAAACAACATGGAAACAAATCGATGTGGTTGTATTCCATCTGACTTTTTCAATGTCAGGTGTCATGCCAGATTTTTGCTCCACTATCAGTGTTTTATTGACTCCTCTCATATTCCATTGTAATGTCATGATTAAAATGACACCATTCTGTCAAATAGTCTGTTATTGAGTTTCTGTGGCTGGCACAAGGCATTGGGATATTTGTAATTATCCCTAATTTCATGGAGTTTTCAGATTTCAATCATGCAAATAGCCTAAGACCATAAATTGATTACAACCTTTGTCTTCAGTACAGCTACAATGTATTGATTCACAGCTATTTAGCAGAATGATGACAGACAAGATGTACATGATATTTTCCACGGAATAATATCATCAATGAGTATAGTCAATTTTCCCTAGTTATTACACCTAATTCTTATTCTCAAGGGAATGAATCATGGCTTGAAGGTACCCATTAATAAGGTGAACACTCTGTGCTGATGCTGACCAATAAGGAGAAAATATTAAGATTAAGTTAAAATTGAGATGAAGTAATAGCCAGTCCAAACATGTTAGTTTGAACTAACATGTTGGGCTAACATAGCCAGTCAAAACTTTCTATTTGATTAAAAGGTGTATAGACATTCAGGACAGAGCTGTGAGGGCAAGACAAAGATAAAACACCCTAACATTGGAGTTTGAATTGGGCCTCTGAAAGAATTTCCTTACCTACTGAGTAAATGTTTAAAAACATCCATTATTTTCACTATCACTATCATTATCCACTATCCATAATCACTATTCATTATCCACACATCCATTATGTTCATTGTGGAAGAATGAAGTTCTCCACCTTTGGTAGTTCACATTCAAATCATTCTCCTGGACTTTGAGAAAGACAAATAGATCAGTGGGCATGTTCCTTGGAGAGGAGCAATGAGATAACTCTCATTGATGAAAATACCTCAGAGTATTTTATTTAATTATTTATTTTTAATTTTTTATTTTTGGAGGATCATATTAGTGTTCAGTTGCTGTCATAGTGAACTCATAAACTTACTGGCTTAAAACAACAGAAATTTACTACCTTACAGTTATGCAGGTCAGAGGTCTAAAGTGAGCCCTAGTGGGCTAAAATCAAGGTGGTGGTGGGGCTGCATTCTCTCTGTTGGCTCCAGAGGAAATCTGTTTGTCTTTTCTAGCTTCTAGAGGCTGCCTGCATTCCTTGGCTATGATATGGTCAGGAGGCCAGGAAATAACTGGGCAGAAGAGGGTGGGGTCCCATGCAAGGGCTCCACCCTCAGGCCTGGGCCCCTGGCCCTAAATGAACACTTCACATCCCTGTTTTCCTACCCAAATGTTGCTTTTTGGCATGTCCTCCCCACTCTCTTATGCCCATATAAACCCCAGATCTCAGCTGACAGAGAGACAGGCTGCTGGATATCAAGAGGAGAAGAAGCTACTGAGCGTTGTCAGAGACTATGGATAGACACAGCTTAAACTCAGACGGCACAATTTCAAAGAGGAGGTGGCCAGGCTTCAGGGAAAGATCACCTCCTTCCCACACCATCCCCTTACCAGCTCCCTTCCACTGGAGCCACTTCCATCACTCAATAAAAACTCTGTATTCCTCACCTTGTAAACTGTTCATGTGACCTGATTCTGCCTGGACACCAGACAAGAATTCGGGATGCACTAAGTGCAGGAACACAAAAAGACTGTCATACTGGCCCTTTGTCCTTGCTGGCAGAGGGCAGTCACCCCACGTGATGAAGCAAAAGACCCACTGAGTCGGTAACACACCCTCTGGGGCACCGGGGATTGCCGGCACCCCCTCTTCCTCAAAGTCAGCAACAGAAGGTCGAGTACCTCTCATCTCACATTAATCTGACCTTCTCTTCTGCCCCACATCTTCCCCTTTTAAGGTCATTACATTGGATCCACCTGCATAATCCAAGGTAATCTCCATATTTTAATGTCATCTGATTAGCGACATTACTTATCTCTGCAAACTTCATTCTCCTTTGTCATATAGCCTAGCATATTTACAGGTTCAAGGAGTTAGGATTCAGCCATGTTTGAAGCCATTTTTCTGGAAAACACAAGGATAAAGTTATACATAGAGTGAAATAAATTAAATTGAACTTTCCAATAGAGGTATTGATGGGTCCCTAGTCATCCTTACATCTGGTGTACCTGAAGAACGAGGCCAAGCATTTGTTGGAGAATTAGCGTATGCACTCAATTTTATTTTTAAAGCCCTAATTAGCATATCTTATCATTTACTTAATGGTTAAGAACATGGGCTCTAAAACTAGAGAACAAGCACCTTCAGATATAAGGCCTTAAATAGCTGACTTAGCCCTATAATTCAGTTTATTCATCTGTAAAATGGGGATAATAGAAGATCTATTTACCTTGTATAAAATTGTTGGAATAATCAGAAGAGATGACATTTAGCCTCTTAGAAGGATTTCTGGAACATGGAAAGGGCACAGGTACCAAGAGCAAAGGCACAGGTGACTGACTTACTTAAAGGACAATTTATTCCTCCCTTAATATTGTTTGCCTGGAACACACAGAGGAGGAGATAGGGAGTGGGACAGGGTGGGTTTTCTTAACTTTGATCTGGTATTCATATTATTTTCATTGTGGAAGAATGAAGTTCTCCACCTTTGGTAGTTCAAATTCAAATCATTTTCCTGGACTTTGAGAAAGACAAACCAATCAGTGGGCACGTTCCTTGGAGAGGAGCAACAAGAAAATGCTCTACGAGACTGTTCTTCCTTGAGATGGCCTGCATCCCTCATTTGGTACAGTTTGACATATGAAGTAGTAGAATTTAGCATATTGAATTCCACTCATTTTTGTGGTACTCTAGGCCGCTCTGTTACCCTCTCAACTCCAAAATTATGCTTAATTAATAATTAGCTAAAATTCTGCTCTGCCATTATCTTAGTTAACACAGGTAACATATAACTATTTATGTTGATAGCCATAAGTATTTCCATGTATTCTGACTAATATACTTTCACGTTTTACTGCTTTGACACATACAAAAATCTATATCTTAGGCAATATTTCTGAAGAATTCCTGAACCAAAGGTGGTTACAAAATGTTAGAATAAAAAAGTAAGGAAACCTCAAATAATTAAAGGATTCTTTTCTAGGCGTCTCTAGGACGCACTGGCCAGGTTTGAGATTTTGAGATTGAAGACTCAGGACTTATTTTTTTTCCCGCTTTATTGAGGTGTAATTGACAAATAAAAATCATGTATATTCAAGATGTACAACATGATGATTTGATATACATATACTGAACATTGTGAAATGATTACCACAATCAAATTAACACATCCATCACCACACATAGTTATTATTGTGTGTGTGTGAGGGGGTGAGAATACGCGATACTCTCTTAGCAAATTTCAAGTATGCAATACAGGATCACTAGCTATAGCCATCATGCTCTGCATTAGATCCCTAGAACCTGTTCATCTTATAACTGAACATTTGTACCCTTTGGGTAACATCTCCCCATCTCTGCCTCCCTGGCAACTACCATTCCACTCTCTGGCTCTATGACTTTAACTTTTTTAAATTCCACATATAAGTGAGATCATGCACTATTTGTCTTTCTAGGCTGAGGGCCTATTAAGTTACAAAGGTCATTTGCAATCCAGCAATCAGCCTTGGCTTCTTTAATACCATGTTTTAGACAACTGGGTTCAAGTCACAGTTATCGTGAGAAGATGGCATGCCTGTAGTAAGTTTTTGTACTTTCTAATGAGTAGTTATTATTTTGCATGATTTTCTTTTGTAATTTGAATTACATGTACTTATCTGAAACATAACAAACTAATATTAACATTGTTTTGGTGGTATTCTATGCTATTTCCAGCATCCTTGACAAATAGTTTGTGAACTTTCTGCTCTATTTCCTTAGGCTTGATTAAAACAAACAAAAGGTTTATGTCATTTTTTGTAGCTAAATAATATATAAAATGCAAAAGGAAATAATATTTATTGAGCAGACTATATGCCCCAGACAGCTTAATTTATTTCAAACTTACAACAGTCATCCAAGAGACACATTAGTAAGCCTATTAAGAAAATGAGTTGGAGAGGTTAAGTAACTAGCCAAATTCAGACAGCTGGTGAGCAACTGAAGGTAGATTCCTGTGTAAACTCTGAAGTCTCTGATTCCAAGCCTAGATTCTAGTAACCATATTACTATGTCTTCTTAAGACCCCGCTTATCAAACTGAATGTGCTAGCCAGAGTGATGCTACCTGATAGTTATTAAGTACTGCAGTCAGTCTTAAATCAGAATTTCCCTGTGGATTTTTAGACCTGTAAATAGCACTCCATTTAACCTGGCGGTACATGAATGGAAAGCCCTGCACTCTGGCACAAGGACATTTCCATTACTCTGCTTTCTGCTGATTCAAACCGTTACATGGATTTATATAGTGGGAGTAACTGGATTATATGTGTGTCAAAGACAGTCCAAATAATGTAATAAAACATATACTTAGGAAAAAAAGTATATGCCTACAGAGTTCAATATTAAACGTTATTTAAAATAATCCATGTTTACTTCACTTCAAATCTATTCTTCTAAACAAAACCTTTCAAGTGAAACAAATCTACCACTTTTATTTGGCCAAAATTCATCATCGACAGGCTTACTCACTCAGATACTCCATTGTGTGGACAGACAGACCATTTGCACTCACCAAAAAGGTCTAGCATAGATATGGAAAGATTATAGTTAGCCTATTTCTTTTTGAAATTTTATATGCTAACAAAATAAACAATTTCTCTTGCATGATATGATTTCCATTCTACTAAGGTTTTCAAGTCTTTCTGCTTTCGATTATCTTATTTTACTGAGCAAGTGGTTATTTGTTTCCCTGAGAAAAGAATTTTACTTTTTCCATTTCAATATTCATACACAATCTTCCACAGTTACTTATAGTGTAACATCTGGTATTTCTAAATAAAACACCAGAAAACCTCTGAATCGTAGTAGGAAGAACTAAAATATCAAGTACTGTACAAATGATATACTTCACAGAAGTGGAAAAAAACTTCCTGCTTGATATAATTGCTCTTTAGAGATCACAAACAATGCTTACATTCTTGCATCTATGTGGAACAGATCCTTTGTGGCATTAAAAGCCTAACTGTTCATTTGATGGCCGTGTGTAATTCCTTTTAGAGAAACTAAAAATAAGTTTCCAACAGGCTTACTCACTCACATACTCCATTGTGTGGAAAGACAGCAAACAGGGGCAGAGAGCTAAGCCTTGACCCACTTACCACCGTCAGATGGTTCTGATCAATGTCTAAGAACCTATTAAAACCTTACTATTAGGGGATTAAAGGAAATAACAGATTCCTCCTGGTTCCCCAGAGCTTTTGCCTTTTTTGGGACAAAGTGGGCAAGTTTTTTTTATCTGATCTTTCCCCGAAAGTATGCCAATGAAATTACATACTCTCATCCTATAAAATGTAGTCAAACTTGATACAGAAACTAGTTCATGAAGATCCACAGAATTCCTATATTGTTACCTAAGAATTACATTTTAAATTTAACTAATACAAGAACTATTCTTTGTTCATGCAGTATATTTGCTTGCCTACAGAAATAACCAGAGTCCCCTGAGCCCTTGTGTTTCAGCAGTTTACAATATTAAATGGTCAAACGCCCTGAGTCCAGCTATCCACACTGCTTGCCCCCATCCTTCCTCCAGGCCATTCACCTGGTTCTCAGGCCTTCCCAGGTGTTCTTTCTGTTCTGCTTTCTGGCTACTACACACTGTCTCCCTTCCTGTTTCTAATGTGCAGATAATTTATTACTCTCCCCTTCTTGCTACACAGACTCACTATGTGAGCCCATAGATTCCTTTGTAGGTGGTATTCCTGTTGTTGGACCTGTGGTCTCTCTGGCTGCAGGAAAGTGGTATTGGTGATGCCTCTAGAAACCTAAGATACAGTCCAGGCTCCAGCCCTGACATGCAGGGTCCAGCCTCAGTTTGGCCTCTCACCCATTTAATATAAATAATTATCCAGTGACTGAGCAAAGCTATTCTTGAACTTAGAGTATTTTTATTGGGCTTTAAAATTTTCCACCTTTATATTGACACATTCAATAAGTGGCTCTTATATTAAGGCAACATAAATTTATTTTTAGCAAAATTATGCTGCTGCTTGATCATTAGACCAAACTCACAAAAATTATAAAATAGATTATAATTATTTAGAACTTAATTGTTGGTTTCCCGGTTTGATACTGAGCTTAAGGACCTGATAAAAGTGTCTTTACATTTCCATCATTGACTGATCTTTCTACAGACAGGTTTACTTCTGTTTCCATTCAAGCTCTGATAATCACTAAACCAAGAGGTTTACTTCACACCTTCTTTTATTTTCCTTGTTTCTCTATTGTACAATAGCAAAAGCCTGGGCTGGTGGGTACACCAGAGGTATCTTGTCCCCAGCCCTCCTTAAATGCTTCATATTCTCAGGTACTGTTTGCCCTCACTTGCTTTTCTTTCTCTTTCTTTTTGCCCTCACTTAGTTGCTTTTCTTTCTCTTTCTTTTCTTAGTCTTTTTTTTTTTTTTTTTTTTTTTTTTTTTTGGTAGTGGCATGATCACAGCCTTGACCTCCTAGACTCAGGAGATCCTCCTGAGTAGCTGGGGTTACAGGCACCCACCACCACACCCGAATCATTTTTTTGTACTTTTAGTAGAAGTGGGGTTTCACCATGTTGGCCAGGCTGGTCTCGAACTCCTGACCTAAGGTGATCCACCAGTCTCGGCCTCCCAAAGTGCTGGGATTACAGACGAGAGCTACTGCGGCTGGCCTGAAATGTATTTTCTAAAATAATCTATAAATTCTCTATATAAGATCTTATTAAATACTTGAATCAATGACAAATCAATAAAATAAATAATTTGTTTCTGATGCCTAAGAAAAATAAAGCTTTGCTAATAGTTACCATATTTGTGGATATATAGAATTTCAATTTATGGGTTATGGTAGTGGTTGAATTTTTCAATGTATTTCTTAATGGAATTTTTCCATATATAATCTGATTTTTCTGATGAATTATTTAATCTGTTTCAATGTGCCTTAAAATTGGGGAAAAAGGTTATGATAATATATGGAAGCAACATGGTGGTGTTGGTGACTCAAATTTAGGTGTACTTGTTACTTGGGTAGAAATTGAAAGATTTTGTAACATTTGCACTCTTTTGGATATAATTAAATACCACATGTATATAATTTTAAATTTTTGCTAGTTTTTCACACAATTAAATTATTTGATCCTCTTAACAAATTCATAAGGTAGATGGGGTATATTTATTTTTAATATTATTTTGCAGATGAGTAAATTATCATTAGAGAGGCTATATGGCTTTGAATTATAAGTCATGCTCACTGGCACCATTCATTCCTTCATTTAAAAAATAGTCATCCCACTATGTTCCCATCACTCTTCTAAACAATGGGAATATGGTGATGAGCAAGATAAAAAATGTTTCTAAACCGATGTGCTTTAACCTGTGTTTCATCTGATAATAGACATACCAAAGCTAAATAATTATTTGAGCCTTGGATATGTTATTAGTACAGTGACCATAGAACCTATTGTCCAAACCAGGGTACTTAATTATGAAATAAGGAGCTCTTAAAAAATATGCTGGTTCAAGAGGCATAAACTAGGGACTCTTGCAAACCAATCAGGACCAGTGGTCACCCTATCTATGGAGGCAGTCCCTTGATAAGCAAACCACTAGAGAACACCATCCTACTTATTTTTAAAAGTTTCAGTCTGTGGAATCAACCTAAATACCATGGACCAGATAAAGGAAATATGGTACATATACACCACGGAATACTGCACAGCCATAAAAAAGAATGAGATCATGTTCTTTGCGGCAACGTCATTGGATCTGGAGGCCATTATCCTAAGTAAGCTAATGCAGGAACAGAAAACCAAATACTGCATGTTCCCACTTTTAAGTGGGAGCTAAACCATAAGTACACATGTACACAAAGGAGGGAACGATAGACACTGAGACTATTTGAGGGTGGAGGTTGAGAGGAGGGTGAGGATTGAAAAGCTACCTATCAGGTACTATGCTTATTACCTGGTTGATGAAACAATCTGTATGCCAAATCCCCACAACATGCCATTTACCTGTATAACAAACCTGCACATGTACCCCTGAACCTAAAACAAAAGTTAACAATAAAAATAAATAAAAGTTACAGTGTAATAAGAATTTCAAAATCTGACCTTCATTATTTTAGGGACTTCTGAATACACTGCTTTCCTCTGTCAATTAAACAGGAAACTGCCAGACTGAATCAATAGAATGTTTTTGGCTGTAAGAAATAGAAAACCCAACTGAAACTTGCTTATTCAGTTAATAGAATGTAATATCCTAAAAGGTCTACAGGTAAAGCTGGCTCAGGTAGAGGTTTTATCTAGTGGTCCAGCATTGACACGAAGGACCTGGTTTTGGTCTATCTCCTCGTTCTACAAGTTTTGATATAGGCTTCATCACAGGCAGTTATGCCTCAAGACCACCAGATGGCTTCCATAATCTCTCAGTTCTACAAGTTCCTGTAGTCCCATCAAGTAGGACAATGTCATTGTCTTAGCGGAAAAAGTTGTTATAAATGTTCATCGTTCATAGCGGCTAAGTTTATTTGACTATTTTTGAACGATTCTCTGCATCTGGAGGATGGAATGTGCTGATCAGCTTAGCCTAATGTGATGGTTAATACTGAGTGTCAACTTGATTGGATTGAAGGTTGCAAAGTATTGATCCTGGGTATGTCTGTGAAGTTATTCCAAAGGAGATTAACATTTGACTCATTTAGATTTACTATCATATTTGGTAAAGCAACTTCTTCTCTGTGTGTGTGTGTGTATACATATGTGTGTGTGTGTGTGTATGTATATATATGTTTGTGTGTGTCTATATGTATAATATATGACTGCACAAAGAACAAGCCAGTTTCTGAAACATTTTCTACAGCTTCTACTATAAGGCAAAAGCTGTTTTTTATTGTTATGAATATGTATTTGAAGCCCTCTAAAGGTTAGTCACTGGCAGACAAGGAATCAGACAAATATTGAAAAACTTGTGGGTACAACTCAGTCAAGGAGTCGATTCTCCTCGGGGAAACATAATAATTATCCAATTTTTCGTAACCAAAATGTGGTTCTAAACTTTCTCAGAGACCCTCTTCTATGAGAGCCAATAATATAGCTAACTGTCAACAACCCCACAATACCAGGTTTACCCTTTAAATACAAGATGGAGTACATAAACAGATGGAATGCCATGTACCCAGACAACTTGATCCAATTCCCTGGATCAGCAGCCCTCAAAATGCCTTGTCATTAATCCACTTGCAAGGCTCCCCAAACATGACAACAATTCTGGAAACCCCAAACCCCAGTCGACTTGGATAGGATAGCTAGGTCAACCTCTGCATCCATTTCTTATTTTCTCCCTACCATCATAAGTCCACAAAAAATGTCTGGACCTCTTTATAGTACAAGCCTAGAACCATTTCCAAGCTACCCAGAGTGGCATTCTGCATGGTAACCAGAGTAGGGTGAAAGAGATGGCAGAGAAATTATTCATGCCTCAAACAAACTAAAGACCTTCCACCCTGCAATTTGGGCTTTCCTCAAGGTCTTACAGAAAGAACTGCATTCAGGAGCTTGGGTGGTCCTGTATTGGCAGGGGCCAGAGGAGAAGTGAAGCAATGCATGAGGCACTAGAGACAAGCCTACAGAGTTAAATGCAGCTAAGATACTAACTCATCAGTCAACATCCACCCCTTTCTGTTGTGATGCATGCCATTTTAAATTTAGTGATTTGTTCTTGGACAAAATGCCACATAATACTTGCTTTCATTCTTGAGTTTTCTATTCAGAACACTGTTATAAAAGATACTAGTTTCCACCATGGAAAGCAATCATTGGTATGATTATGTGAATGGAAGATAAATCATTTAAATTTCTTTTCTTCTACTCTTATACTAACAGGATTAAAGGCTATAGAACGAAACAGTAACAGAACAAGGACAGTCAGTACACAAAGGAAGAAATAAAGCAACTCCATTAGTAGCCAAAGAAAGGAAAATCAAACTCATCATCACATAGTATTTTTACCTATTATAATGGCAAAAAATGAAAAATAATTGAAAATAAATTAGAAAACCTCCAATGTTGTTTAGGATGTAAGGAAACAGACTTTCATTAACTGCTGGTAAACATGTAAATTGTCAAAACATTTCTGGAAAAAGATTTGGAATTATCAGAGATATTTGATACATGTACAAAGGAATTTATGTGTCAAAGAGTATAATGTATTTGTAAGTGTTTATGCTGCAGTCAGAATATACACAGAGTTGTTTGGTTGGATGTGTCTTTTGATTGGTCAGCCCCAGGCTGTACTAGTTGTAAAATATTTTTATTTTCATCCCTACATATGTGCTAGCACTCATTTCAATATATTTCTCACACTAAGTATATTAGTATAATTTTAAATGAATAATTGGTAAGTAGTAAATGACATTTCTCTGATTTAGTTTTTATTTCTATAATTGTTGGTAAGATTAAACATATTCCCATGTTTACTCAGTATTGCAATTTTTTTTTGAACATTGCCTATTTATATTGTTTGACTTCATTTTTCTATTGGAAAGTTTATCTCCCAGTAATTCATTAGAGCTATTTGTACATTAGGAATAGGTAACGTTTTTAATAGCTATCTTTCCCACTTAGTCTTGAGACCACAATAATTATTTCTTCATTTTATAAATAAAGCATTTTAAAAATTTCTCAGCAGCATAACCATTTCTTCATTATGTTTGTTTTTGTAAAAATACAGAATTTGAATTTTTTCTCTATAGTCAAAAATCACTATTTCTTCTCTCTTAAAGTCCTCCTATTTACTTAGAAAGTTCTTCATGCCAAACAAAATAAATACTAACCTACCATTAATTTCAAATATTTATCTCTTTAATATAAGTATAGTTTATTTTTTGTGAAGACTTTTTTTCAACAGAAAACAACTTTACTCATGATTTGTGATTTTATATTTGTTATAAAACAAGTCCTGATATATGTACTAGGGTTTGTTTCCTGGCTTTCTAGTCTGTACTATTCTTCACATTATACTTTCATAAGTACTCCTAATTACAATGACTCTAGCTTTTTCTTATCCTGTAGTATCTTACACATCGTAACCCTGAAGTTTATTTTTTTCCAGCATTTTTGTTTATACTCATACATTTTTATGTTTACTATACTTTATAAAGTACCAAAATAATAATATAAATTTTGATTTAAGGTTAGATGGAACAAATTTATCATGATTAGTCCTTTTATCCAGGTCTATGATATGCAACTCCCTTTACTCAAGTCCTTTAAAATGTTTTATTTAAAAAACTTTGTAGTTTCTTCATATTAGTCTTGGTTAGACGGTCATATTACTCTTAGGTGGGTTTCTTTTATTGTTTTTCATTTTTGTTTTATCTTACAGTGGTAATTTAGATTTTCTATATTTTTTATTGATTCTTGCTTAATACATATTTGTTACAACTTATATTGCATTTAGTCATTTTTCTGAACTTTAAAAAAAGGCATTTGTTTCCCATAGACTACTTTAAAATGCTGAGTAGTCAATCACATCTAAAAATTATCACAATTTATCTCTTTCTGATATTTAGGTCTCATGTCTCTGATGAATATATTATCGCATTGTCTAGAACTTGTAAAACAGTATTAAGCAATTACATTTGATAGTTGGCCTATTTGTCTTATTCATGACTTTAATGAGAAGTTCCTTAATGTTTTACCATTAAGCATACAACTGGCTGATAATTGAAAAATAATATTCTTTTGCAGGTTGAAAAAGTATATTCTTATTTAAGTTTTTTTAAGAATTTTGAATCATGAATAAACACAGAATTTCGTTAAGTATATTTACTTTTGCTTTTGATTTGTATAGTAATGTAGTCTCTCTTTAAACTTTCTGATATATTATTATATTTTCTAAGAAAAAGCTAAAACCATGTCTTATTGCTGTGTAACAAACCACTCAAAATGTACTAACTTAAAACAGCCACCATTTTATTTTCTCACAATTCAATGAATATGCAGTGTGGGCTGTGCTCTGCTGGGCAGTTATTATGTCTGTCCCACCTCAGCCATTTAGGTGGCTTAAGAAAATTGAAATAATCTGGCAACTTACTAGAGTCTTATGGTGATTAATATTAGGTGTCAACTTGATTGAAGGATGTCTAGGTAGCTGATAAAAGTATTGTTTCTGGGTTTGTCTGTGAGGGTATTGTCAGCAGAGGTTAATATTTGAGTTAGTGGACTGGGAGAGGAAGACCCACCCTCAGTGTGGGTGGAGACCATCCCATCGGCTGCCAGTATGGCTAGAACAAAGCAGCTGGAAGAGGGTGGGATAAGCTGGGTTGCTGAGTCTTCTGGCTTTCATCTTCCTCCCATGCTGAATGTTTCCATCTGTTCCTCTTGCCCTTGAATATCCAACTCCAGGTTCTTTGACCTTTGGACTCAAACCAGTGGTTTGCTGGGGGCTCTCAGGCCTTCAGCCACAAACCAAAGGCTGTACTGTCAGCTTCACTGCTTTTGAGGCTTCTGGACTCAGATTGAGCCACTATTGACTTCTCTCTTCCCCAGCTTGCCGAAGGCCTATTGTGGGACTTACCTTGGGAATGTGTAAGCCAATTGTCCCTAATAAACTCCCTTTCATATATATATATATGTATCCTATCAATTCTGTCCCTCTGGAGAACCCTGACTAATACAAGGCTGGATGGATTAAAATGTTTTCACTCACATGGCTGGTCATTGGTGCTGGCTGCCAACTGGCTTACTTCATTCCTGTCCTCCAAATCATTTTGTAAAACAAGTAGATATGTATTTTTCTTGCTTGAAACCTTTCACTAGACCTTTTCCTTAGGCTTTAAAGTTTATTCTCTTTAGCAAGATTTATAAAATCCTTCATGATCTGGCCTCTGCCTCTCTCCTGCTCATTATAGACTAGAAGACTCTAGTATTTAAAAAAGATGAGGTAGTGTCAGTAGGACCAGGAAATGGAAGAAACAGCACTGTATGGTTTGCAAAAGTCCCTTGCCCCAAAGTGGCGATGTAATTTACCATCCCAACAGGACACTTTTGGAAATAAAAAGGGCTTTCTTAATAATTATGCCAGGATAACAGACATGAACCACTAGTGCTCTGACACAGCAGGGTCTGACCCCACTCCTCCCCACACTTACCCATATCTTTACCTCCACACCTATACTCTACCTAACAATGTACAATCATAGCTCTAGAACTTACCCTACTGCTTCGTGCCACTAACGCTTTCATATAAATGTTCCCTCTACTTGGAATGTCTTTTATCAACTACAGTCCCCATCAAGTTTCCTCTCAGAAACCTACCTTGAATCCTTATACTGAGCTAACCATCTTTTCTTTTAAATGCTATCTCTATTCCAATATTATACATAATTAACACATAGAATTGGAATCTGGATTTTTTTTATATCCTTTTATGAGGAACTGAGAATTTCTTTTTATAACCCCCCTTTTTTTTTTGTTAGAGGGAATGTAGCAGATACAAGGTTTTAAGGTTTAAAGAAAATGAGACTTCATTTTTTATTCTTTGGATGTGACAAGCTGCCGAATGTGCTAAATAAGGGAACCAAAGTTAATGAACCATTTGCTGCCCAGGAAAAGAGTAGTTATGGTCTGAGATATTGAAAAAATGCAAAAATCCGAATATCATTAGTATGTGGTTTTATAGTGTATGCTATTTTAAAAGCAGAAGATTTCTCTTTTAATTATTTTGTCATTAGACTCAAAAGAAGAACAGTCTGCAATGACTAAACACATGTCAGCTAATATGGGAAACAGAGTTTGGCCTGGGACTGTGCAGGGAGAAAACACAACAGGAAACTAAAACTTATCTCAGTTAATTCACAAAATAAAATTTGTCCATTTTGAAGATAAAGTGCCATTATTTCATTCTGCAACTTCAGTCTTTTATTCCAATACCAGAATGCAAGTTATCATACTTGAAGATTTATATACTCAATAGTTCAATATAGACCATTGACCAGATGACAATTTCATGGCATAATACACATTACCAGTTACTAATTGAAAATTAACTCATGGCAAATTCATATCATATGTCTGGAAGGAGACTGATTAAGTTGCCTTTAAAGCATCCTTGAGATCAAGCTTCTGGCATGAAAATGAAAAATAAGTTGAAGAATATTAATAAATGTTAATAAAACCTGAAAAAATATTAGAGTGTAGAAAAATTACATAGGAAAACTTTTGCTCTGGAAAACAGCTTGAAATGCTTGTCCTTTAAAACTCCATAGACAGTTTCCATATTCATGTCTATATTTGTCATGCCAGAAAAGGATGAAAGGGAGGAAGGAAAGGAATGTCCATGTCTGGAGAGGAACGGGAAAGCTTATGTGCTTCAGGGATTCAGGCTTTACATCATACATATTTGAGATGTTAACTCACACTAAAGATAGATCAAGTCTTCTCCTTAATTACATATATACACTATTGCGGGAAAACTTGCGGAATTAAACTTAGTGTTTTCTTTCCAGTATTTCTTCAGGATATTTGACAAATCCACAACTGATGTAAAATTTAGAAATACTTCTATAAGAAATGCCACATTTTCCATCTATTCACTGATTTCTAGCTACTTTGATTTGTGCCCTAATTTCTTAATAATAGCTCAAACAAAAAAGACAGTAATACTTTACAGTGGAAATAATGATTTGGGAATCAAAAATTACTGAAGAGCAGAACTGACTTTCGTGTTTATTTGAGGACTTTTTATGAAACAATGATTTTCAAATTCAGTTCTTATCTCCTCTATTATATGATTCTAATGGGAGAGTTGCAGTTGGGAAAGTGGTCTCCTTCTTATGACTAACCTCAGTCCTTTACTGCAGCATGCTGCAATTATCAAGGCTTGTAAAATCTTTTTTGCAGGGCTATAAGGAAGTAAATTACAATATCTTCATTGGGGTCTATTTGTCTAAAAGCAGAAGCTGAACTGACTGAACTCATACAATCACAGAGTTCAACTAAATTAGGTTGTTGAATTGTTATGATGAACAATCAAATAGCATGAGACTTCTACCCTTTTTCAATGTCACCTAGAAAGAAAATCTCAGATTATGTAAATAAAAATATTATATTTAAAAAGTTAATAGAAAATAAAGTTTTATCATCCATATTCCAGATATAAACTACTTTGATAAAATCTATGTCTATAAAATGAAGTACTATTATTTCTATATTTCTAATGTTATATTTGGCTTTACATAGTCTAATATACGGATTGCTGACCAAACTTTTCATTTTTAATTCAAATATTTTTTATTGTGTAATAACAGCATATATGTTGATTGTTAATTTTAGCATATTGCGTATTAGAGAACAAGAAAGATAATATTTTGAAAAATAAAAACAAAAACACTTCTGCAGTTGAAATGTTGCATAACTTAACTTCTTTAGAGTATATTGAATTTATTTACTTCTCATTTCCTTGCCAAAAAATAACAAAATAGCAAAATAGATACATAGAATATATCATAACTACATTGAAAAAGAAAATCTGAAAATTGAGAGAAAAAGATATACTAAGAATGGCAATTGGTACCATCAAAAAGACATGATAAGGCATAAAACCTGACTTGTAATGTCAAGGAACCAAATATGGCATAAACCAACACCTAATTCCTTTCCTCCTGGACACATAGTTAAGCTGTATTCCCCACTCTCCTTGCAGTTATGGTAGCCACATAACTGATTCTTGATCAAGGAAATATGAGCCACAGAGATGTGCACCACTCCTAAACCCAGGCTACACAAGCCTCTCATGCATAATTTTCTCACTCTTTCCCAACTGTAATATTTAAAGAAGGATGAACTCACAAACTCGAAGGAGTCTGGGTTTTGGAATGACCACATTAAAGGCGATTCACACCTTGGTTCCAGAAATACCCACACTGGCTCTTGTGTGAGTGATAAATAACACTTATTGTGTTAAGCCACAGAAATTTTTGAGTTTGTTTATTACAACGGTTGGCATTACTTACCATACTAATACACTAAGGCAGTTCCTTGATTAGAGACAAAAAATATATTCAATTTTCAAGGAAAACCAAATTTGATTATTCTTAATTATTCTTAATTTTGTAGGTAAAAATGAGTACTCCTTTCATAAAAATGTGTGAGCAACATAAAATGCCAAAATGAAAACTGTACATCTAATACTTACAGTAAGTTTTTGTCAAAGCTTGAAGATAGTAACAGTTCAAACATTATTTGGTCACAATGACTTACTGAAAAATCTAATGTAATATGGTCCAAAAGTATAAACTTTTATTTGGTCATCTTTATGAACAACAACAGCAACAACAACAGAATTTAAACAAATAAAGGAGAGGATGAGGTCCATCAATTTTCAAATATTTTTCATTTTAATTCACACCAGATAATAGTGTCATGTATGACACACTCCCACATGTACCAGGTGCAACTTCATCTTTTCCTCTGTCAAGAGGGATGCAAGGGTATAAGAAGAGTGTAATCATTAGGTGAATCTTAACCTCATTCTGACTTAATTTTTAATATAAATAATTCGTCAAATTTAAGATTTTCCCAATGTTGAAAAATAAATAGTAACATATTGTAGAAGAACTCTGCCTTTTGCTGTGGTTAGAAAGACTCGGATAGAATTAGTGTTTTGGTCTGTCAGAGAAAGCCAAGACCAGTATCCTAAGGCTTTTTGACAAATAAGCCCATTCTGGTCACTGCTGCCTCAATAGCTTGCTATCTCTGCCATCTCTTCACCAGAGTAGATCCCACCTGATGTCTGCCTCAGCATCTGGAGACGGGATGGCTCTGACCGCTACAGCAAGAGCTCCTCCCGCTTAAGGAACCACAGGGAGGCTGGGAAGGCGTGCTGGTCTTGTGCCTCAGCAAGGCAAGAACTCACGGGCTGAAAAAAATTTTATGAAAGGAAAAGGGTTCAAAGAATGGGGCAGCCAAAAAGAGTGCAAATAGCTGCTACAGAACATGTATAGAATTAAAAACAAAAATAAGACTTTAAACTTTACAGTAGAGAATCCTGGCCCACACATCAGCCAGGTAATGAAGGCTAACATAGCCAGTGATAAGCTAGTCATATTAATATTATGTACTCCCCAGGAACATGTGATGAGCATGGAAACTTCATTTCTGTGGTCACTCTTCACAAAAACTCACAATCCAGCATCAGACAAACCCAAATCGAGGGCCGAAATATCTAAACAGCACTGCAACTATCAAGGTCATCAAAGACAAGCAAAGACAGAACTGTCATGGGGGAGAGAAGGTCAATGGGACATGATGACTAAATATGATGTAGTGTCCTGAATAGTATCCTGGAACAAAAAAAGACATTAGGGAAAAACTAGTGAAATCTGAATAAAATGTGGAGTTTAGTTCGTAGTAATATACTGACATTGGCTCTTTAGTTGTGTCAGATGTACCACAGAAATGTAATGTCTTAACTATAGGAGAAACTGCCTGAGTAAAGAGTATATGAAAATCTCTGTATGAGTCTTCCACATTTTCTGTAAATATAAAACTAAATTCTAAAACAAAAATATATTTTTAAAATAACGCTTTTGCCCCAGCTGGCGAGTGTTTGTGTGCACACTGGTATGAAAAATACTCTCCAGTTTTTCCCCTTACTTTTGCATAAAACAATAATGACTGGTATAGTTCTTTGAAATAGCAGTCTTACTGATTTTTAAAATTTTATATTAAATGTCATTGTCATTTGTGGCTTTCATTTTAACCAATATTTATTGAAAGTATTTAAGGTTTATAATATTCTATTTCTACTGCCTTTCACAAAAAATTACAACCAACTATAATTAATGATTTTCTTAGAAATGAGATCTGGAAAACATTCCTTGCTGAGGTTATAATATGATCTAGATAGCAGGAGTTGAAAGTTACATATTTTGATAGAGGCTGGGGCTGGGAATGTTCTTGTCGCTATTAAAAGGCAGGATTAAATGGGCCTTTAGTATGCAATTATAAAGATGAAAGAGTTTAATCAGTTATTCTCATTGAATGAAAGGCATCTCTTTGCCATATGGAGGTGAACTGTGGAGGATTTGCCCAAAGAATTTAATAAACCACTATAAAGTTTGTTCTGAACATTTCTGATAAATATAAGTTATAAAACTTGTGTTTCATCAAAATGTTAGGTCCAAGCCGTTTCATTAAAGTCAAATTTATACTCAAGAACATACCTGTGTGTCTGAATTCTTAGCCACCTAGGGGTAACCTTATTTTAAGATGTTATTTAAATCCTGTTGGATGCTGACTCTATCATAATTTCAAAAGAGAAAGAATTGTAAGACTTTTGGGCAGGATATGAGCTTCCTGAGAAGGTTTTTAGCCACACTGTGTTCATAGGCATGCAGTAAACACTGTGTCTGCCCAGAATGTTATAGTACCTCTCTGCCAAAATTCAAAGACTAATTCTGACGTTTATAATACATAAAAAGGCTTTTAGTTATAACAACCTTCATGATACAAGGCTGTTCTTTTAAAGACTCTCATCAAAGGCACTTTTACATAAAAATTATTAAAAGAAGCAAAATGATGTTTTATGGTAACATACACTTATGTGACATTGTAGGAGATACATTTTTATATATTAATGATGAAAATAATCTTTAGGAAATGTACTTTTAAAAACTATATTGATGAGTAATTTGATTTATCCAAAGTAGGTCTCTGACAATTTTCTTCCTAGTGAAAGCTACTGAATGACTTGTCTGAAAGCAGCATAAAGATTCTTGAAGACCATGTTGCTACCTTATAAATGGACCCAGCCATAGAGGATAGAGAACTCTAGACCAGAACTTGATGAACAAGGTTTAGCACAAAAATTTCCAATGTTAAAATTGCTGATTAATACATGCTAGCCTACTCTACATAGCTAAATATGCCAACTGTTTCTGCATTTTCATAGAATTTGTCAAATTATTGACCACAGATTGATGATTACTTTATTATATCTGTTATCTTTCTCTCCATTGGTAACATTTTACTCCATCACTTAAGTAAGTAGGATTTCTTCTCTGTACTACTTGCCATACTCATAGGTGAACTACACATATAGAGGGTCATACATAATTAGCCCAGAGGACTACTTAAAAAGTAATGTGATTTTAAACATTTTGTACATACAATCACTCAAGTTCTGACTGGTGGCTGCAAAAATAAGCAAGCCAAAATGGATATTGCCTATCTGCCTACAATAGGATAAAATCTTCCTATCAAAGGGGCTTGGTTCTAATTATCTTTGTGTCTCCAAAATCATTCAAAGCAATGCCTTACACTATTAAAAAACGAATGGGTATGTGTTAATAAATAAATAATCAAGAAATTGTTATAGTTTCAAAATGTAGATTATCTACTTTATATGTATTTCATCAGAGCTGTTCTCACTTTTTTAGCCAGGATTGATTCTGTACACAGGCATATGATGATCAACTGTGCAGCACAATGTAGGGAGGAAATGTTCAATAGAAAACAGAAGTTCAAGAATCTAGTTCTTTCCTATTGATTCAGCAGCAAATATTAAATTCCCATGTCTATACTTTTACTTTTTAAACTTTTGGCTCCATAAAAATAAAACAGTGACTTACTTCCTGAGTGAAAGTGGCAGACATTCAATTAGTTTTTGGTCGAGACATGATGATAATGGGCAAGAACTAGTCTGAGAGTGATTGGCTTGAAGGGCCGTATCATTTAGGATTTTTAGCAAGGGCTAAAAAGCAGAAGAGTAATACATACTCCTTGGGGACTATAAAGAGGTAATGAGGTCTCTCAGAAGAAAAATTCCTGAATTCACAATTCTAAAGTTGATTATAGGAGTGATTTTTATGGCAAATATAAACATGATTCTTAGCAGGTCCCTTATGCTTTGCTTTTATAAAATTTTTTTTTTTTTTTTTTTTTTTTTTTTTTTTTGAGACAGAGTCTTGCTCTGTCGCCCAGGCTGGGGTGCAGTGGCCGGATCTCAGCTCACTGCAAGCTCCGCCTCCCGGGTTTAGACCATTCTCCTGCCTCAGCCTCCCGAGTAGCTGGGACTACAGGCGCCCGCCACCTCGCCCGGCTAGTTTTTTTTTTTGTATTTTTTAGTAGAGACGGGGTTTCACCGTGTTAGCCAGGATGGTCTCGATCTCCTGACCTCGTGATCCGCCCGTCTCGGCCTCCCAAAGTGCTGGGATTACAGGCTTGAGCCACCGCGCCCGGCCTATAAAAATTTTATAGCCATAATTTGTCTTAGAGAAGTTGTCAATCTTCTATTTTAGCTTCTACCCTACATTTAGTTTCCCTCCCCGCCATCAACAAAAAGCTGTAAACATACTGATAGGTTTACCTATCAGAATTGTTATAGTCATTATTTTATTGTTTTAGGTGTCAGTGGCTGTGGGTTAACTGCTGTCACTCCACTGAATGTCTTTCCATTCCAGAGCTCAAGCTAAAGGAACAGTTCCTATGTGGAAACAGAAAAGAGTAAGAGAATTATTATAAGTTTAGATGTTTCTTAAAACTTGTGCTTAGACCTTGTGTAAGTCATACCTGTTTATGCTTCATGGTCATAAAAAGAGAAAGATTAAGTGGCCTGGACTCTTAACTGTTTTCTCACTCCCTTGCAACCTCCAATTCCAGTTTTAATGATATAATCTCTTGTCATATTTGATGGCTAATTTTAGTTGTCAACTTTACTGAATTAAGGGGTACCCAGGGAGCTGGTAAAGCATTATTTCTGAGTGTGTCTGTGAAACGGTTTCTGGAGGAGCTTGGCATTTGGATCAGTAGACTGAGTAAGGAAGAGCTACCCTCAATATGAGTGGGCACCATTCAATTGCTTAGGGCCCGGATAAAACAAACAAACAAAAGAAAGGCAAATCATATCTCTTCTGGAGCTAGGACGCTCTTCTTCTCCTGCCCAGGGACCTCAGAACTTAAGGCATTCCAGCCTTTGGACTCTAGAATGTGCACCAGCTGCCTCCTGGTTTCTCTGGGCTTCAGCCATAGGCTGATAGTTACACTACTTGTTCCCCTCATTGTAAGGCTTTTGGACTTGGACTAAGCCATACCACTGGTTTCCTTGGTTCTCTACCTTGCAGATAATCTATCTTGGGACTTCTTAACCTCCATGACCCCATGAGACAATTCTCCTAATAAATCTATCTATCTATCTATCTATCTATCTATCTATCTATCTATCTATCTATCTATGTATCTATCTATCTACCTACCTACCTGCCTGCCTACCTACCTGGATTAGTCAGGGTTTTCCAGAGGGACAGAACTAATAGGATAGATGTATATATGAAGGGGAGTTTATTAAGGAGTATTTACTTGATCACAAGTTAAAGTCCCACAGTAGGCTATATGCAAGCTAAGGAGAAAGGAAGCCAGTCCAAGTCCCAAAACATCAAAAGTAGGGAAGTCAACAGTGTAGCCCTCATTCTATGGCCAGAGGCCCAAGAGCCCCTGACAAACAACTGGAGTAGGTCCAAGAATCCAAAAGCTGAAGAACTTGGAGTCTGATGTTCAAGGGCAGGCAGCATCCGGCATAGAACAAAGATGGAGACAAGAAAATTCAGCAGGTCTAATCTTTCCACGTTCCTCTGCCTGCTTTTCTCCAAGCTGTGCTGGAAGTTGATTAGATGGTGCTTGCTGCCCACCCACATTGAGGGTGGGTCTGCCTCTCCTAGTCCACTGACTCAAATGTTACAGACACCCTTGCAGACACTTTCAGACACTAAAATGTTAATCTCTTTTGGCAACACCCTTGCATCCTTCAATCCAATCAAGTTGACACTCAATACTAACCATCACAAATCTACCCCCATCAACTTGAACCCATACACATGTCCTGAAGTGAGACATAATCTTCAAATAAAGACAATAATAAGGTCATAATTATGCCTAACAAAATACTGCTATCTTTCATATGACCAGAAACGTGCCAATCCCCAACCCAAATGCTACTACATAAAGTTAACAACATTTAAATGTTGATATAAAGTCAATAAATCATATGTCACATGATAAAAAAGAAAGAAAAATGAAGATATTTTCTTAGTATGAGTGTATACATGCACAAACATGTTCTTAACAAAAGGAGGAGGAAATACTCATGACAATCAAAATCCTCATTTCTGCAACTGCTCACGTGGTTGTAGCTGGTGTTGATGACTACCTTCTTCTACTACCCATTCTGTATTCCCTTTGCTTTCAACAAGCACCTCAGCAGATCATGGGTTTTTACCTGGTGAAGTGACCCAAACCTTCATTTCTGAAGGGTCTGGGCCATTTGTAGTCCTGCCTGAATTGGGCTGTTGTAGTTTCACATTGACCTTAATCACATGGACATGGTTACACTAAAAGATGCCCTAAGGGATCTCCTGTATTCCATGCATAGTCTTCCTTACCTCCATTGTGGAGTAGTAGACTGATTTCGTCTTGATATTCCAGGTAGTCACCCCAGCCAACACTGTAACTCCCTTTTTAGCCTCTTGACCTACAGGTAGGAGAAGCCCAAAGTGGCCAGGTAACATTCTTAACTTCCAGTTTAATGGAGTCATTATTGTGTCTCCTGGTGGCACCAATCCTCCCTCTGGAACTGAGACCTCAAGGCCAGCAGAACAGGAAGCAACAATTTTGCTAGTGGGTCACTAGTGGTGATGGTGAGTGGTGCCACTTCAACTTTCACCCCTTGATTCCTGGACCTGTGAATCCTGGCTATGGGAGAAACACTGCCATCTATTGGATGCTGATTCAGAGCATACATAACCATCTGAAGAACCTTGTCCCAGCCCTGCAAAGTATTTGTCACCTAGTTGGCATTGTGACTTCAAAAGGCCATTCCACTGTTCTATTAGTCCAGCTGCTTCAAGATGATGGGGAACATTGTGAAACCAGTGAATTCCACGAGCACGAGCCCACTCCCACATTTCTTTGGCTGTAAAGTGAGTGCCTTGGTCAGAGTCAATGATATGTGGAATATCATGTGTGATGGTTAATACTGAGTGTCAACTTCATTGGATTAAAGGATACAAAGTATTGATCCTGGGTGTGTCTATGAGGGTGTTGCCAAAGGAGATTTGAAATTTGAGTCAGTGGGCTGGCCCACCCTTAATATGAGTGGGTACAGTGTAACCAGCTGCCAGATTGGCTAGAATACAAGTCAGCAAAAAAAAATGTGAAGAGACTGCCCTAGCCCCCCAGCCTACATGATTCTCCCATACTGGACACTTCGTTTCCTCAAACATTCGACTCCAAGTTCTTCAGTTTTGGAACTCGGACTGGCTCTCCTTGCTCCTCAGCCTACAGACAGCCTATTGTGGGACATTGTGATTGTATAAGTTAATACTTAATAAATTCATATATATATATTAGTGTATATATCAATTAGTGCGTAATTATATATATATTCCATTTGTGTGCTCTCTCTCTCTATATATATATATACACACACACACAGTTCTGTGCCTTTTTCTCTCTATCCCTCTCCATATATATATATATACACACACACACATATATAGATATATATATATATACACACATTCCAATAGTTCTGTCCCTCAAGAGAACCCTGACTAATATAGATTTTGGTACCAGGAGTGGTTTAGAGGAACAGAATATTAAGGATGGAGTCTTTTGTTGGATGGAGTCACTAAGTAGGGATTCTGCTTTTAATGTCACAGCTTGGGTAGTTAAAAAAGTTCTAATAGTTTGTTTGCTTGGTTAGTTGAAATATGGATTAAAAGATGGCCTACTATGAGCAAGCTGGAAATGCCTGATCTCCCTTGGTTTAATGTAGAGGAAGGGATCCAAAGGCTTATGGACATTGGGATAGTGGATTGAATTACTTACTTTAGACCTACTCATCCCAGTTGGGAGGGTTCAGAAAATACCCCCTTGACCAGTGCCTTGAGAAATAGATTTGTGAAGGCAGCACCTGCATCTGTGACGAGCCCTGTAATTGCTCTTCTCTGTATGTCAGATCTAAGAGTGGAAATCACAGTCACTCAACTACAAAATTTAAATAGAGTTAGAATTAGATCTTGAGGTGTCAGGAGCCAAGTGGCAGCACTCAACCATGGAAGGCAAGTTGGGCATAGCTACGGTAAAGGATAGCAGAGGCCAAATACCAATCATAATACTCTGACTCCTGTAGAGCTCTGGCCTTTTCTAATTAATCATGATGTTCCTAGAAGTGAAATTGATAGGAAGCCTACTGCACTCCTACTTAATTTACAAAAACAAAAAACTTCTAGGTCAACTGAACAAAAGACTAATTTGAATTATAAAAACAGGTAATCAAGGCCCCTCAGTCAATTTCCAGACTTGAGCCAGTTTACAGACCCAGAAACTCCTTGAGTGAAGGGAAGGCCAGGTCTCTGTGAGGAAGGACCCCACTACATTACCAACAATTGATGCAATGAATCTTTCTCCCATCCTTCCCCAAGGAGACCATTGGCCTTTTAACAGGGTAACTGTGCATTGGGAAAAGGGAAATGATCAGATATTTCAGGGAGTACTGGACACTGGCTCTGAGCTGACATTGATTCCAGGGGACACAAAATGTCATTGTGGTCCTCCAGTTAAAGTAAGAGCTTATGGAGGTCAGGTAAATAACGTAGTTTCAACTCAAGTTCAACGTATAGTCCGTCTAGTGGGTCCCCAGACTCATCCTGTGCTCATTTCCACAGTGCCAGAATGCATAATTGGCATAGACATACTTAGCGGCTGGCAGAACCCCAACACTGGATCCCTGACTGGTAGGATGAGTGCTATCATGGTGGGAAAGGCCAAATGAAAGCCATTAGAGCTGCCTCTACCTGAAAAAATATAAATCAAAAATAATATTGCATCTCTGGAGGTGTTGCGGAGATTAGTGCCACTATCAAGGCCTTGAAAGACACAGGGATGGTGATTCCCACCAAATCCCCATTCAACATTCCCATTTGGCCTGTGTAGGAGACAGATGGATCTTGAAGAATGACAGTGGACTACTGTAAGCTTAACCAAGTGGTGACTCCAATTGCAGCTGCTGTATCAGATATGGTTTCATTGCTTGAGCAAATGAATGCATCTCCTGGTACTTGGTATGCATCCATTGACTTGAGAAACGACTTTTTCTACATTCCTGTCCATAATACCTATCAGAAGCAATTTGCCTTCAGCTGGTAAGGCCAGCAATAACATATACTGTCCTACCTCAGGTGCATATCAACTTTTGAGTTTGTGTCATAATCTTATACAGAGAGATCTTGATCACTCTTTGCTTCCACAAGACATCACGTTGGTCCATTACATTGATGACATTATGCTGATTGGATCCAGTGAACAAGCAGTAGCAAACACCCTGGACTTATTGGTGAGACATTTGCATGCAGAGGATGGGAAATAAATCCGACTAAAATTCAGGGAACTTCTACCTCAGTAAAATTTCTAGGGGTCCTGTGGTGTGGGGCCTGTCAAGATATTCCTTCTAAGGTGAAGGATAAGTTGCTTCATTTGGCCTCTCCTACAGTCAAGAAAGAGGTGCAATGCCAAGTGGGCCTATTTGGATTTTGGACCCAACACATTGCTCATATGGGTGTGTTACTCCAGCCCATTTATCAATTCACCTGAAAGCCTGTCAGTTTTGAGTGGGGTCCAGAACAGGAGAAGGATCTGCAACAGGTCCAGGCTGCAGTGCATGCTGCTCTCCCACTTGGGCCATATGAGTCAGCAGATCCAAGGAGGTGTCAGTGGCAGTTAGAGATGCTGTTCAGAGCTTTTGGCAGGCCCTGACAGGTGAATCACAGCAGAGGCCTCTAGGATTTTGGAGCAAGGCGCTGCCATCTTCTGAAGATAACTACTCTCCTTTTGAGAGACATCTTTTGGACTGTTACTGGGCTTTGATGGAAACTGAACGTTTGACTATGAGTCATCAAGTCACCATGTGACCTGAACTGCCTATCATAAACTGGGTGCTTTCTGACCCATCGAACCATCAGGTGGGTCATGCACAGCAGCATTCCATCATCAAATGGAAGTGATATATACATGATCGGGCTCGAGCAGATCCTGAAGGCACAAGTAAGTGACATAAGGAATTAACTCAAATGCCCATGGTCTCCACTCCTGCCACCTTGTCTTCTCTCCCCCAGCCTACACTGATGGCCTCATGGGGAGTTCCCTATGATCAGTTGGCAGAGGCAGAGAAGACTGGGGCCTGCTTCACAGATGGTTCTGCACAATATGCAGGCACCACCGGAAAGTGGACAGCTGCAGCACTACAACCCCTTTCCAGGATATCCCCAAAGGACAGTGGTGAAGGGAAATCTTTCCAGTGGGCATAACTTCAAACAGTGCACCTGTTTGTGCACTTTGCATGGAAAGAGAAATGGCCAGATGTGAGATTATATGCTGATTCATGAACTCTGTCCAATGGTTAGCCTGGATGGTCAGGGACTTGGAAGAAGCATGATTGGAAAATTGGTGACAAAGAGATTTGGGGAACAGGTATGTGGATGGGCTTCTCTGAGTGGTCAAAAACTGTGAAGATCATTGTCTTCTGTGTGAGTGCTCACCAACGGGTGACTTCAGCAGAGGAGAATTTTAACAATTAAGTGGATAAGATGACCCTTTCTCTGGATACCATTCAGCCTCTTTCCACAGCCACCCCTGTCACTGCCCAAGGGCCCATGAACAAAGTGGTCATGGTGGTAGGGATGGAGGTTACACATGGGCTCAGCAACATAAACTAACACTCACAAAGGGTGACCTGGCTACAGCCACTGCTAAGGGCCCAATTTGCCAGTAGCAGAGACAAACACTGAGCCCTCGATATGGCACCATTCGTTGTGGTGATCAGCCTGCCACATGGTGGCAGATTGATTATATTGGACCTCTTCCATCATGGAAAGGGCAGAGGTTTTTCCTCACTGGAATAGACACTTCCTGCAGATATGGGTCTCTGTTTTGAGCCATCTAAACCTGAGGGTGGTGTGACATAAGCCCCACTGTGGTCACCACCACTATGACTGCACCGGGTCAGACCTGGGATCAGCATAGTCCTGGGCCTCACCAAGGCCTTCTGTAACTAGTCCCTTGCTGTTACACATTTTCACTCAACACCCTGACACTCTGCAGTCAGCATGTGGCAAAGCCAGTCAGACCTGTGTCCTTTCCTCCAGGGCAGGGAGTTCCCCTTAGGCCTGGGGTAGGTCCAGAAGTGCCATCCAGAAGTCAGAAATAAGGGTCAAAAATCTTAGCAGTCTACCTTCTGTTCTACTGAACTGCTGTTGAGCTGGAACTCTTACCACAAGATGCTGTCCTTCCCACCATTCCCTCCCCTTTCCAAAGGTAGAAGAGCCTCACCCACTACCGGCCATGAGTAACATTGCCAGACTACCACAGATATTCCCTTAAGGCCCAAGGGCTCCTAAGTAAGCTTGTGCTGAATGCTGCTTGTCCTGAGACTCACCCTTCTGGGCAGTGGGCTCTCCTCTGGCCTGGGGCAGGTTCAGAGATGCTGTCTAAGAGTCCAGTCCTGGAATTGGGGACCTCAAGAGCCCATTTGGTGTTCTACCCCACTGTGGCTATGCTGGTATCTATAGTGCAAGACAAAGTTCCCTTTACCTTCACTGTAATTTTCTTAAGTGGACTCTTTTCCCGTAACCACCACAGCTGGTAATGTGCTGAGTCTCACCTGAAGTCAGCAAGTCTCAGAGACTCACCCAAGGCCCCGTGTGTAGTACCTGGGTATCACTGTTGATTATTCAGGGCTCAAGGGCTCTTCAGTTACCAGGTGATGAGTGCTGGCAGAATTTGGACCTTTCCTTTAAGACAGTGAGTTTCCTTCTGGCCCAAGGCATGTCTAGCAATGTCATCCTGGAGCTAAGGCCTAGAACACAAACCTTATGACTCTGACTGTTGTCTTATACTGCTGTGGCAGGTGTCTTAGATGCAATACAAAGTCTTCCCCACACTTCTCTCTACTCTATGCAAGTGGGAGAAAGTTGTCTCTTTTGGAGCTGCAAGCTATGCAGCCTGGGTTTAGGATAGGTGTGATCCCAACACTTCCTTAGCCACCCAAGCTGTTGTCTTACTAGGTCACATGCTTCCCCAGTCCACTGTCTCTGGGCCCACTAGCACTTGCCTATGAGTTTCAGTCCTTATGGCCTAGACTACCTTTCAAGTTTACGTAGAGATCAGAGCTCTTTAGCCCATGGTGGCAAAGTTTGTGTGAAATCAAGTCAGACAGCTGAGATTCATGACTCCCCTCTGGCTAAGAATGATTTAGAAGCTTCCTCCATGGGCAGAAGTCAGCTGAGTTTTGTCCAGTTTTCCTTTCTGCTTTAACAGGATAGCCCTAAGTTTACTGCTTCACAATTGCTGTACTCTCCTTCCACTAGTGCTCAGAGATACTCTCCACACAACACCACTACCACCAGGGAATAGGCGTGGGGTGGTGGTGGTGATTCAGGAGTGTTTTTTTGAACACTTCAGTGCTTCTTTCAGCAAAATGAAGATAAAACAAGGTTCTATTAGAGCTTGCTCTACTTTTGGTTCTTATGAGGCTATTTTCCCTGTGTAGATAGTTGTTAAATTAGTGTCCCTGTTAGGGGATTAATTGTGGAGGTTTTGATTCCGCCGTCTTCCCCTGCCTTCCCACCTGCAGCACACTATTACAAACCCATGTTTCTGGTCAATTAGACAAGAGAATTAACAATGGAAAGAAAGTGACTTCAAAGAAAGAGATTGAAATTTCATTTGAATATTTGAACAATTGTCTGAAGATAACAGACTTAAGACTCATTGGGTATATAGAGAACATTCTACCAACATCAAAGTGGATCTAGAGAATACAATTTATCATATGGATCTTTACTTCTATAAATACAAAGTTACCTCACAAGTTTAATAAGACAATCTCACTTTCAGAATCTTTGGCACAGAACTTGACTGAAGAACCTGAGAATCTTATCTAGATAAAAAATTATAAAGAAAATGTAAATTTTTTATTTAGTTGAAGCAAAAATGTTATATTTGTGATAGTCTATTGATTAAAAGACTCCAGTACAAAATTCAGCAGGTTCCAACATTAATAGATACTATAATCTTAAAACAGCTATTGACTGAGAAAGGATGGGCAGGCAGATTGGTGTAAACTTCTATAACAACCTTGACAAATAGACCTTAAAAGGGAGCAGATGTCTACCATCTTTTACTTCTATTCAAAGGGAAGTTGCCTTCTATTTCATCAAGACCAAATGTATCCATATTTTACTTTAACTATAAATCTCCAGTGTTGGAGTGTATGTGTGTGTATATATATATATGCTGATACATCTTCCTGTGAATGAAACCTTATAATTAACATATATATTGAAGACAATTATTTCTAGGATTTTATATCTATATATTATTTACTAAGATTTCCTGCTTTAAATTCTATTTTAAGACACAACATTCCCCTATGCATTTTACAATAGGCCTTGGATGTTTTCTAATATTAAATTATAAATATTATTTTAAAATCTTGATAATTAGTATGTATGAAGGAGACCATTCAAGCCATTGAATATACCTTATCATCGGAATTTGCAACAGAATTTCATCATTAACAGAAAGTTAGATAGTCAGAGGATATAATTCTCTGAAATATGTACCCTACTTGGTATGATTTGGCCATATCCCCACCCAAATCTCACCTTGAATTGTAATAACCCCCTCGTGTCAAGGGCAGGGCCAGGTAGAGATAATTGAATCATGGGGGTGGTTACCCCATACTGTTCTTGTGGTAGTGAATAAGTCTCATGATATCTGATGGTTTTATAAATGAGAGTTCCCCTGCACAAGCCCTCTTGCCTGCTGCCATGTAAGATGTGCCTTTGCTTCTCCTTTGCCTTCCATCATGATTGCAATATGGAACTGTGAGTCCATTAAACCTCTTTTTCTTTATAAATTACCCAGTATTGGGTATGTCCTTATTTGCAGGGTGAAAACAAATTAATATACTACTATTGCCAGTTTGAAATAAATCTTGGAATAAAATAATAGTGAAAACGTAGTATGTCCTACAAAGTGTTGAAAGACAGAAATCACTGAAAATGGGCTTTTCTACTAAGGAAGAGCTAAATTTAGAACTTGTCCTTAAAGTTGAGTTCAAATTTTACCTTCATTTCCAAAAGGCAATTGAATACTTAAAGATGTACACCCAGAATTAATAGACCATAAGAGCAATTAGATTATGATGCTTTTACAGAAACAGCTTTTGTAATCTTTGGCAACTGACAGTTACAATGAAACACTGCAATTTCAGAAGTTAGTATTACATATTTTTCTTATGGAGTGATAAACATATCCTGATGACATGTCATCTTGGATTTGTAATATATTATTGATTGCATGCCTTTGATTGTGGTTTGAAAGTCTTCTGGCAGTAGGAAACCAAATCTGAGATTCTTCTCCAAGCTTAGTTGAAATGGCCCAATCGGAATGGTTTACCTTATTAGGTAAAGTGGCTAAAAATGTATTCAACCTCAGCATTCCAAATGAATGAAGTTAGCCCATTAACTTGCATATGGAGATGTCTTTTTTTGAAAGTAGAGCAAAAGAACACAGGTTTCTCTAAATATAAAATTTGAATATTTAAATGGTTAATATTAATGTCAATATCTAATTCTGTGAGTACATTTTAAAGGAGAAAAGTGCATAAGTTTAGAAATGTTTGTTTAAGTTAAGACTCTTCCCTAAAGAGGCAGGAGTCAATGAACAAGACCCTACACTCTACAATCTGCAGTTTATACAGGGTAAGAGGCCAGGTAACTAGAAACCTGGATAACAATAGTATAATTCTTCAATTTTTGAGAGAAATTTAAAAATAAATATTTAGAACAGAAATCTATCCCTCTGCAGCTAATTAAGTATTTTCAAATTATCTAGAAGCACACTCATATTAAACCCAAACTATGTCAAGGTAAAGTAAGATCCATTTCATAACACCATACCAGAATCTTCATGATTAAATTAAGAGATCTATGAGAACAATGGCCATGTCTGCCTTAGTTAATAGTGAAGTATATATTTTGAATGAATAAATAATATAAGCTTGAGCTATGCCAGATAAATTATAATCGTATATCCTAATAAATGTGACAAAAAATCTGGAATGGGAAGAGGAGCAAGATGGTAGAATAGAAATTTCCATCGATAATTTCCCCAACAAGGACACCAAGTTAACAACTATCTATCTACACACACAAACACCTTCACAAAAATAAAAAACCAGGTGGGTGCTCACAATACTTGGTTTTAACTTTAGATCGCTGAAAATGACACTGAAGAGATAGAAAAAACAGTCCTGAATCCTTGAGGCTACACCCCACCACACCCCACCCCCAACCTGGCAGTGTCAGCATAGTACAGGGAGCATCTCTGGGTGCTGGGGAGGAAGAGCACAGCTATTGTGAGGCAATGAACTCAGGGCTGTTGTGTTAGAGCATTAAGGGAAATGGAACCAAACTCAGGTGATGCCCACACACGGAGGGAGTATTTAAACCAGCCCCAGCCAAAGGGGAATCCTGGATCCCCATGGTCCAAACTTGAGTGTCTGCAAACCTTGCCACTGAGGGCTACAGCACTCTGTGTCTCCAAGGAAACTTGAAAGGCAGTCTAGGCCATAAGGACTGCAACTCTTAGGGGAGTCCTATTGCTGAACTACGCCCAAAGACAGTGGACTGGGGGTGGGGGGAGATGCGGGGAGGGCAAGCAAACTACTGAGACACCAGCTGGGGCAGCCAAGGGAGTGCTGGTGTCACCCCTCCCCTAGCCCAGGCTCTACATCTCATACCTCCAAAAGAGACCCCTTCCTTCCGCTTACGGAGAGGAGAAGGAAGAGTCAGTCAGGAGGACTTTGTCTTACACCTAGGATATTAGCTTAGCCACAGAAGGATAGGGCACCAGTCAGAGTTGTGATGCCTGTGTTCCAGGCTGTAGATCCCGGACGACATTTCCAGACATGCCCTGGGCCAGAAGGAAACTCACTGGCTTGAAGAAAAGGACCCAGTCCTGGCAGCATTTATCACCTGCTAACTGAAGCACCCTCAGGCCCTGAATAACTAGCAGTGATATCCAAGTACTATATCGCTGGCCTTAGTGAGCCACTGAGACTTGCTGGCTTCAGGTGAAACTCAGCACATTTCCAGCTGTGGTGGCTACAGGAAAAAAAATCCTTCCGCATGAGAAAAGCAGAGAGAAAAGTAAAGGGGACTTTGTCTTGTACTTTAGGTACCAGCACAGCCACAGAGGGGTAGAGCACCAAGTGGGTTCTTGGGGTCCCCAATTCCAGGACCTGACTTGTATGGCAATTCTAGACCTACCCTGGGCCAGAGGGGAACCCATTGACCTGAGGTCACAGGCCAGACAGCACTCACCACTAGCTGACTTAAACCCTTTGGGCCTTAAGGGAATATCTGTGGTAGTCTGGGAGTACTCCTCATGGACTGTGGTGGCAGTGGGGCTAAGGGGTGAGGCCTTTCTGCCATTGGAAAGGGGAGGGAATAGTGGAAAGGTCAGGGTCTTGTGGTCTGAGTGCCAGTTCAGCAGCAATGCAGTAGAACACCAGGTAGACTTCTAAGGTTTTTTACCCTAGTCACTGATTTCTAAATGGCATTTCTGGGCCCACCCAGGGCCAAGGAGATCTCACTGCCCTAAAGGAAAGGACACAGTCCTGGCTAGTTTTTCAACCTGATGATTGTAGAGCACCAGGGTGATGAGCAAACAGGCAGTAGTGAGGGAGTGGTTACAGCACGCTTTGGGTAAGACCCAGTGCTCTGCTGGCTTCAGGTTTGACCCAGCACAGTCATAGTGGTGGTGGCCACAGATGAAACTCCCAAAGGTCAAGGATAAAGAAAGGATCCTTAAAGGTAGCAAGAAAAAAGAAACAAATAACATACAATGGATTTGCAATACCTTTTGAAGCGGACTTTTCAGTGGAAACGTTACAGGCCAGGAGCGAGTTGTATGACACGTTTATAGTGATGAAGAAAATAAAAAACTTTGTCCAAGCATAGTATTAATATATCCAGTGAAAAATATCCTTCAAACATGAAGAAGAACCAAAGACTTTCCCAGACAAATGAAAGGTGAGGGATTTGATGAATGCCAGCCTTGTCCTACAAGAAATGCTAAAGGGAGATCTTCAATCAGAAAGAAAAGGACATTAATGAGCAATAAACAACCACCTAAAGGTACAAGGCTCACTGGTAATAGTAAGTATACAGAAAAACACAGACTGTATTAACCTTGTAACTGGTGTGTAAGCTATTCTTATCCTAAGTAGAAATACTAAACAATGAACCCATTGAAAATAATAACTACATAGCATCGTTAATCATCAGAGAACTGCAATCAAAACTACAATGAGATATCATTTCACCCCAATTAAAATGGCTTATATCCAAAAGACAATAACAAATGCTGTCAAGAACGTGGAGAAAAGAGAACCCTGAAACACTGTTGATGGGTTGTAAATTACTACAACCATTATGGAGAACCATTTGGAGGTTCCTCAAAAAACTAAAACTGGAGCTGCCATGTGATCCAGCAATCCCACTGACGGATATATACTCCCAAAGAAAGGAAATCAGTATATCAGAGAGATATCTGATCTGTCATGTTTGTTGTAGCACTGTTTACAACAGCTAAGATTTGGAAGCAACCTAAGTGTCCATCAACAAGTAACTGAATAAAGAAAACGTGGTACACATACACCATGGAGTACCATTCAACCATAACAAAGGATGAAATTCTGTTATTTGTAACAACATAGATGGAAATGGAGATCATTATGGTATATGAAATAATCCAGGCACAGGACTACAAACATTGCACGTTCTCACTTATTTGTGGGATCTCAAAATCAAGGCAATTGAACTTATGGCATAGAGAGTAGAAAGATGGTTACCAGAGGCTAAGAAGGGTAATGGGAGGCTGAGGATGGGGAAGGTGGGGATGGTTAATGTGCACAAAAAAATAGTTAAAGAATGAATACGACCTGCTATTAGATAGCACAACTGGGCAACTATAGTCAATAATAACTTAATTGCACACTTTAAAATAACTTAAGGAATGTAATTGGAGTATATTCTTTGTAACTCAAAGGATAAATGTTTGAAGGGAACAGATACCTCATTCTCCATGATGTGTTTATGTCATACTGCATGCATATATCAAAACATCTCATGTATTCTATAAATATGTACACCTACAAGATACTCACACAGTGTTTTTAAAAAATCAGAAATGTGTAGAAATATAACCTACATGTATGCAAGACAAAATTTTGATGTTATTACACAAGTTTTATGACATCTATATTCCTGCTAACTGGAATTTGACTGAAATAAGGAGCAAACCAACCACCCTCAGCAATGAACACATATAAAAAACACACCTTTAATACAACAATATGTTTATAACATTTTCATTGATGCCTTCATAATGCCCCAAGCAGGAGAGAAAGGAAACTTCTGGTATAACGATAAATTTATGGTCAGGAGGACCCACATATAAAGACTCTACTGACAGTGAACTTGGAGCAAGTTTATAATTAACTACATAGATATGGTCTTCCACTGCAGGCTATGGAAGAGCACGAAAGTATAGTTTACATAAGGAAAAGTGTGAAAATCAAGTTGAGATGCCACAAACAAAATCTGCCATGAACACATAGTGTTAGAGTACTAGGTGAATAATTAATGTCATATAAAGAAGTTTGGTAGAATATAAAGAATGCAAGACGAGAAATCTGGCACTCAGAGAATAGTCTAAGAGGCTTTCATGAGTTTCTTGTGGGAAGATTTGGAAACATTAATGAATACCAGATGCTCAATTATGATGTTCCATAATAAACTATAGAAACTCTCCACTCAAAACATCTAATATTTTCAGTTTATTATAATTCTTATAGAGTTCTATGTAAATAACTACATTAAGTGCTGTTCTTAGGTATATACCAGCAAACAAATATCGCCCCTCAAAATTACAGATGAGATTTTGTTTCTAATTGGAAAAGGCATGAAAGCAGTACCTCTAAAAGAATGGCGACTTATTTAGGCTTACTTCTGATTAAAGACATAAAGATTATTGGAATGATAACAAGATTATAATAATAATTTTTATTCAAAACATACTAGGTGCCAGTGTTATAAATGTCAAGTATTAATTTATTGAAATAACAGCAGCCCTAATGAAGTAGTTACTATTATTGTTCTCAATCCACTCATGAATATAGAGACACAAAATGGGTACAAAGCTATGAAAGAGAGCATGTCCTAACCTAGTCTATGAATAAAGATAAATTTCTTTACTATAAAGTTCAGTGGCTACTTTTCTATAATCTTAGGAAAAATGCTTAAAGAATATTATTTTCGGCCGGGTGCATTGGCTCACGCATGTAATCCCAGCACTTTGGGGGGCCAAGGCGGGCAGATCACGAGGTCAGGAGATCAAGACCATCCTGGCTAACACGGTGAAACCCCATCTCTACTAAAAAATACAAAAAATTAGCCGGGCGTGGTGGCGGGCGCCTGTAGTCCCAGCTGCTCTGGAGGCTGAGGCAGGAGAATGGCGTGAACCTGGGAGGTGGAGCTTTCAGTGAGCCCAGATCGCACCATTGCACTCCAGCCTGGGTGACAGAGAGAGACTCTGTCTCGAAGAAAAAAGAAAAAAAAAAAGAATATTCTTTTCTTTTTCATTTTTTTATTTTTTGATTTTTTTTTTAGTATTTTTTAATTATTTTTTATTATTATACATTAAGTTCTAGGGTACATGTGCACACTGTGCAGATTTGTTACATATGTATACATGTGCCATGTTGATGTGCTGTACCATTAACTCGTCATTTACATTAGGTATATCTCCTAATGATATCCCTCCCCGCTGTCCCCTCCTCACAATAGGCCCCAGTGTGTGATGTTCCCCTTCCTGTGTCCAAGCGATCTCATTGTTCAATTCCCACCTATGAGTGAGAACATACGGTGTTTGGTTTTCTGTTCTTGTGATAATTTGCTGAGTATGATGGTTTACAGCTGCATCCGTGTCCCTACAAAGGACACAAATTCATCCTTTTTTATGGCTGCATAATATTCCATGGTGTATATGTGCCACATTTTTTTTCATCTAGTCTGTCACTGATGACCATTTGGGTTGATTCTAAGTCTTTGCTGTTGTGAATAGTGCTGCAATAAACATACGTGTACATGTGTCTTTATAGCAGCATGATTTATAATCCTTTGGGTATATACCCAGTCATGGGATGGCTGGGTCAAATGGTATTTCTAGTTCTAGATCCTTGAAGAATCGCCACACTGTTTTCCACAATGGCTGAACTAGTTTGCAGTCCCACCAACAGTGTAAAAGTGTTCTTATTTCTCCACATCCTCTCCAGCACCTGTTGTTTCCTGATTTTTTTAATGATTGCCATTCTAACTGGTGTGAGATGGTATCTCATTGTGGTTTTGATTTGCATTTCTCTGATGGCCAGTGATGATGAGCATTTTTTCATGTGTTTGTTGGCTGTATGAATGTCTTCTTTTGAGAAGTGTCTGTTCATATCCTTTGCCCACTTCTTGATGGGGTTGTTTGCTTTTTTTCTTGCAAATTTGTTTGAGTCCTTTGTAGGTTCTGGATATTAGGCCTTTGTCAGATGAGTAGATGGCAAAAATTTTCTCCCATTCTGTAGGTTGCCTGTTCACTCTGATGGTAGTTTCTTTTGCTGTGCAGAAGCTCTTTAGTTTAATGAGATCCCATTGGTCAATTTTGGCTTTTGTTGCCATTGCTTTTGGTGTTTTAGACATGAAGTCCTTGCCCATGCCTATGTCCTGAATAGTATTACCTAGGTTTTCTTCTAGGATTTTTATGGTTTTGGGTCTAACATTTTAGTCTCTAATCCATCTTGAATTAATTTTCATGTAAGGAGTAAGGAAAAGATCCAGTTTCAGCTGTCTACTTATGGCTAGCCAATTTTCCCAGCACCATTTATTAAATAGGGAATCCTTTCCCCATTTCTTGTTTTTGTCAGGTTTGTCAAAGATCAGATGGCTGTAGATGTGTGGTATTATTTCTGAGGACTCTGTTCTGTTCCATTGGTCTATATCTCTGTTTTGGTACCAGTACCATGCTCTTTTGGTTACTGTAGCCTTATAGTATAACTTGAAGTCAGGTAGCGTGATGCCTCCAGCTTTGTTCTTTTTGCTTAGGATTGTCTTGGTAATGCGGGGTCTATTGTGGTTCAATATGAATTTTAAAGCAGTTTTTTCCAATTCGGTGATGAAAGTCATTGGTAGCTTAATAGGGATGGCATTGAATCTATAAATTACCTTGGGCAGTATGACCATTTTCACAATATTGATTCTTCCTATCCATGAGCATGGTATGTTCTTCCATTTGTTTGTGTCCTCTTTTATTTCACTGAGAAGTGGTTTGTAGTTTCCTTGAAGAGGTCCTTCACGTCCCTTGTAAGTTGGATTCCTAGGTATTTTATTCTCTTTGAAGCTATTGTGAATGGGAGTTCATTCATGATTTGGCTCTCTGTTTGTCTGTTACTGGTGTATAAGAATGCTCATGATTTTTAACATTGATTTTGTATCCTGAGACTTTGCTGAAGTTGCTTATCAGCTTAAGGAGATTTTGGGCTGAGACAATGGGGTTTTCTAAATATACAATCATGTCATCTGCAAAGAGGGACAATTTGACTTCTTTTTTTACTAACTGAATACTCTTTATTTATTTCTCTTGCCTGATTGCCCTAGCCAGAACTTCCAACACTATGTTGAATAGGAGTGGTGAGAGAGGGCATCCCTGTCTTGTGCCAGTTTTCAAAGGGAATGCTTCCAGTTTTTGCCATTCAGTATGATATTGGCTGTGGGTGTGTCATAAAGAGCTCTTATTATTTTGAGATGTGTCCAATCAATACCAAATTTATTGAGAGTTTTTAGCATGAAGGGCTATTGAATTTTGTCACAGGCCTTTTCTGCATCTATTGAGATACTCATGTGGTTTTTGTCTTTGGTTCGGTTTATATACTGGATTACGTTTATTGATTTGGGTATGTTGAACCAGCCTTGCATCACAGGGATGAAGCCCACTTGATCATGGTGGATATGCTTTTTGATGTGCTGCTGGACTCGGTTTGCCAGTACTTTATTGAGAATTTTTGCATCGATGTTCATCAGGGATATTGGTCTAAAACTCTCTTTTTTTGTTGTGTCTCTGTCAGGCTTTCGTATCACGATCATGTTGGCCTCATAAAATGAGTTAGGGAGGATTCCCTCTTTTTCTATTGATTGGAATAGTTTCAGCAGGAATGGTAGTATCTCCTCCTTGTTCCTCTGGTAGAATTCGGCTGTGAATCCTTCTGGTAGTAGATTTTTTTTTTTTTTGGTTGGTAGGCTATTAATTATTGCCTCAATTTCAGAGCCTGCTATTGGTCTATTCAGGGATTCAACTTATTCCTGGGTTAGTCTTGGGAGAGTGTAAGTGTCCAGGAAATTATCCATTTCTTCTAGGTTTTCTAGTTTATTTTCATAGAGGTGTTTATAGTTTTCTCTGATGGTAGTTTGTATTTCTGTGGGGTCGGTGGTGATATCCCCTTTATCATTTTTTATTGCATCTATTTGATTCTTCTCTCTTTTCTTCTTTATTAGTCTTGAAAGCGGTCTATCAATTTTGTTGATCTTTTCAAATCACCAGCTCCTGGATTCACTGATTTTTTGGAGGGTTTTTTGTGTCTCTATCTCTTTCAGTTCTGCTCTGATCTTAGTTATTTCTTGCCGTCTGCTAGCTTTTGAATGTGTTTGCTCTTGCTTCTCTAGTTCTTTTAATTGTGATGTTAGGGTGTCAATTTTAGATCTTTTCTGCTTTCTCTTGTGGGCATTTAGTGCTATAAATTTCCCTCTACACACTGCGTTAAATGTATCCCAGAGATTCTGTTATGTTGTATCTTTCTCCTCAACGGTTTCAAAGAACATCTTTATTTCTGCCTTCATTTCATTATGTACCCAGTAGCCATTCAGGAGCAGGTTGTTCAGTTTCCATGTAGTTGAGCAGTTTTGATTGAGTTTCTTAGGCCTGAATTCTGTTTGATTGCACTGTGGTCTGAGAGACAGTTTGTTATAATTTCTGTTCTTTTACATTTGCTAAGAAGTGCTTTACTTTCCACTATGTGGTCAATTTGGAATAAGTGTGATGTGGTGCTGAGAAGAATGTATGTTCTGTTGATTTGGGGTGGAGAATTCTGTAGATGTCTGTTAGGTCCACTTGGTGCAGAGTGGAGTTCAATTCCTGGATATTCTTGTTAACTTTCTGTCTCGTTGATCGGTCTAATGTCGACAGTGGAGTGTTAAAGTCTCCCATTATCATTGTATGGGAGTCTAAGTCTCTTCGTAGGTCTCTAAGGACTTGCCTTATGAATCTGGGTGCTCCTGTATTGGGTGCATATATATTTAGGATAGTTAGCTCTTCCTGATGAATTGATCCCTTTACCATTATGTAATGGCCTTCTTTGTCTCTTTTGATCTTTGATGGTTTAAAATCTGTTTTATCAGAGACTAAGATTGCAACCCCTGCTTTTTTTTTTGTTTTCCATTTTCTTGGTAGATCTTCCTCCATCCCTTTATTTTGAGCCTATGTGTGTCTCTGCATGTGAGATGGGTCTCCTGAATGTAGCAAACTGATGAATCTTGACTCTTTATCCAGTTTGCCAGTCTGTGTCTTTTAATTGGAACATTTAGTCCATTTACATTTAACGTTAATATTGTTATGTGTGAACTAGATCCTGTCATTATGATATTAGCTGGTTATTGTGCTCGTTAGTTGATGCAGTTTCTTCCTAGCATCGATGGACTTTACATTTTGGCATGTTTTTGCAATGGCTGGTACTGGTTGTTCCTTTCTGAATTTGAATGTTGGCCTGCCTTACTAGGTTGGGAAAGTTCTCCTTGATGATATCCTGCAGAGTGTTTTCCAACTTGGTTCCATTTTCCCCCTCACTTTCAGGCACACCAATCAGACATAGATTTGGTTTTTTCACATAATCCCATATTTCTTGGAGGCTTTGTTCATTTCTTTTTCCTCTTTTTTCTCTGCATTTCTCTTTTCACTTCATTTCATTTGGTCTTCAATCACTGATAATCTTTCTTCCAGTTGATCGAGTTGGTTACTGAAGCTTGTGCATTTGTCATGTAGTTCTTGTGTCATGGTTTTCATCTCTATCTGTTCTTTTAAGGTCTTCTCTGCATTGATTATTCTAGTCATCCATTCATCCATTCTTTTTTCAAGGTTTTTAGTTTCTTTGCACTGGTTACGTAGTTCCTCCTTTAGCTCTGAGAAGTTTGATGGACTGAAGGCTTCTCTCAACTCGTCAAAGTCATTCTCCATCCAGCTTTGTTCTATTGCTGGCGATGAGCTGCGTTCCTTTGGAGGGGGAGATGCGCTCTGATTTTTTGAATTTCCAGCTTTTCTGCACTGCTTTTCCCCCATCTTTGTGGTTTTATCTGCCTCTGGTCTTTGATGATGGTGATGTACTGATGGGGTTTTGGTGTGAGTGTCCTTTCTGTTTGTTAGTTTTCCTTCCAACAGTCAGGACCCTCAGCTTCAGGTCTGTTGGAGATTGCTTGAGGTCCACTCCAGACCCTGTTTGCCTGGATATCAGCAGCAGAGGCTGCAGAAGATAGAATATTGCTGAATAGTGAGTGTTGCTGTCTGATTCTTGCTCTGGAAGCTTCGTCTCAGTGTGTATCCAGCCGTGTGAGGTGTGATGTGTTGGTCTGCACCTAGTGGGGGATTTCTACCAGTTAGGCTACTCAAGAGTCAGGGACCCACTTGAGCAGGCAGTCTGTCCATTCTCAGATCTACATAATGTCATCAATGTAATGGACCAGTGTGATATATTTGGGAAGCCAAAAGCAATCAAGGTCTCTCCAAATAAGATTATGAAACAAAGCCAGAGAGTTGATATATCCATGAGGTAGGAAAGTAAAGGTTATTGCTGACCTTACCAGCTGAAGGCAAGTTGCTTCTCATGGGTATTATGGACAGGAATGGGGAAAAAGGCATTTGCCAAGTCAATGGATGCATGCCAGGTACCAGGAGATGTGTTAATTTGCTCAAGCAATGAAACCACATCTGGTATAGCAACTGCAATTGTAGTTACCACTTGGTTAAGCTTACAGTAATTCACTGTCATTCACTGCCATTCCCCAAGATCCGTCTGTCTTCTGCACAGGCCAAATGGGAGTGGAACAGGGATATGGTGGGAATCACCATCCCTGCATCTTTCAAGTACTTGATAGGGGCACTAATCTCTGTTATCCCTCCAGGGATGAAATATCATTTTTGATTTACTGTTTTTCCAGGTAGAGGCAGCTCTAATGGCTTTCATTTGGCCTTTCCCACCATAATAGCCCTCACCCTACCAGTCACGGAGCCACTGTGGGGATTCTGCCAGCTGCTAAGTATGTCTATGCCAATTATGCATTCTGGCACTGGGGAAATGACCAGAGGATGAGTCTGGGGGCCCACTGGGCCCCATGTAAGTCAGACCTGAGTTATAACTCCATTAATTACCTGACCTCCTTAAGCCCCAGCTTTAACTGGAGGATCACAATGATATTTTGGGTCCCCTGAAATCAACATCAGCTCAGAGCCACGGTCCCACAGATCCCAAAATGTTGGGTCATTTCTCTTTCCCCAGTGCAGTTACCCTAGCAAAAGGCCAGAGGTCTCCTTGGGGAAGGATGGGAGAAAGATTCATTACATCAACTCTTGGTAATGTAGTGGAGTCCTTCCTCATGGAGACCCACCTTGCCTTCATTCAAGGGGTTCTGGGTCTGTAAACTGGCTCAAGTCTGGAAATTGACTGAGGGGTTATGATTACCTGTTTTTATTATTCAAATTAGCTCTTCATCCATTCAACCTAGAAGTTTCCTGTTTATGTTAGTTAAGTAGGAGTGCAGTAGGTTTCCTATCAATTTCAGTTCTAGAAACATTGTTATTAATTAGCCAATGCCAGAGCTCTAAACAAGCCAGACTATTCTGATTGCCACTTTGCCTCTGGTGTCCATTATGGTAGCTATGCCCACCTTGCTTTTGATGATTGAGTGCTGCCACTTGGCCCTGCCACCTCAAGATCCAATTATCCCCATTGTATTTAAATTTTGTAGTTGAGTGACTGCAGTTCCCAGTGTTAGATCTGACATACAGAGAAGGACAGTTATAAGGCTCTTCAAAGATGCAGGTGCTACCCTCACAAATCTATTTCACAAGGCATTGGTCTAGGGTGTATCTTCTGGAACCTTCCAGCTGGGATGAGTAGGTCTAAAGTGAGTAATCCACTCAGCCATCCCAATCTTCCTAAAGTTTTGGATCCTTTCCTCTACATTAAACCTAGGGACATCGGGAATTTCCAGCTCAGTTACAGTGGGCCACCTTTTAATCCATTATTTCAGCTAACCAAGCAAATAAACTATTAGAACCTTTTTTTTTAACGCCCCGAACTGCAACATCATTAAATGCAGAGTCCCTACTTAGTGGACCCAAATCAATAAATTCAGACTGATCCAACTATATGTTCCTTCCACCCTTATCCCACACCCTGAATATGTCGATTCCTATGCCTGTTGTCCAGATTTCTGTTTATAAACATTAGAAAACTCAAGCAGTTTTTTTCGAGTGTAGCATACCTCTTCATGGGTCCCACTCTCAACCTCACTTCTAGGGGCCCACTGGGACTTCTAGGTCTAAAAGCATACAGGGATGTTTGGGGTGGTTCGAGGAGAATCAATGTTATCCTGCCTGGTGACTGCCTCAGGGGAGGCCACCACTGTTACCTCAGGCAGCACAGGGTTCATCTTCCCAGACAGAGGTGGAAAGGCTGATGGCCACATGAGTTGGGAGGGGATGTTGCCACTACTCGGGATGGGGATGCTGTTTCTGGCCAAAAAGCTTCATCAGAGTTTATAAACTCAGTGTCCCCAGCTTCATCAGGGTCGACCCACAATCCCCATTCCAAGTTGCAGAGTCCCATTACTTTCCAATCAATGCCCTCACTTTAACAGTAGACATTTGATGAAGCTGTGCATGCACCTTTCATTGCAGGTCAGCCACTAGCATGAAAAGAGCTTGTGTCTGTTCTTCCACAATTTCAGGTCATTCTCTGTAGGAGACAATACTCTCACTCTGGGCAATCTTGGGAGATTTGAGGCTCAGAATCTGTGTCTGAAGCCAGGAGATAGAATCCCTGAGTTCATCATTTTCTTTCATCACTTTGTACACTGAACTTAGAAGCAACCAACCAGTTTTATTATGTTCCTTGGTCCTCCACCTATGGTAAAAGGTATTATATAGAGAGAGAGTCACTAAACTCCCTTCCTCTCACAAGCAATGAATCAGGAGTGTCAGATGTATTTATTTTGGATAACTGTCTAAACAACTCACGCAAAGGACTATCAGTGTTCTCCATACTATTAGAAGTAGAGTCTTTAGCATTTTTGGAGCTAATCATATCAAGAAGCCAACTCCAGAAACCCCTTAGCCAATGAAGTAAAATATATAAATATATATATATTTATATACACACACACACATATATATACACACATATATGTATAACTTTTGAATGTGTTTGCTCTTGCAACACATATATACACACACATATACATATATGTGTGTATATATATGTTAAATAATATATATATTTGTTAAATATTAACTCACATGATGACTAGGTCCCACAATAGGCTATCTGCAGGCTGAGGACCAAGGATAGCCAGTCCTAGTTCCAAAAATGAATAACTTGGAGTCCAATGTTCAAGGGCAGGAAGCAACCAGCACGGAAGAAAGATGTAGGCTGGGAGGCTAGGCCAGTCTCTCTTCACAATTTTCTGCCTGCTTATATTCTAGCCATGCTGGCAGTTGATTAGATTGTGCCCACTCAGATTAAGGATTGTCTGCCTTTCCCAGCCCACCAACTCAAATGTTAATCTCCTTTTGCAACACCCTCAGAGACACACCAAGGATCAATACTTTATATCCTTCAGTCCAATCAAGTTGACACTCAGTGTTAAGCATTACATGGTAAAATGAAATTTGTTGTTGTTCATATGCTCAAAGTCATACATACAAAAACATGTGAAGACTATAATCAAAGCAATCTTTAAAAACAGACTCAGAACTGGGTTTAGATAAAAATTTATTAGACATAAATTATTTAAGTCCCAGAATTGTAGATCTAAAAGCTGGAACAAAATTTATGAAATGATATGATTTTAGGAGATTATAATTTTAGTAGATCATAAAGAAACAAGTTTTATACAGGCATATATCTAGTTATTTTTAAAATAGTAAACAAATACTGAAGATTTTCAGTTTGCCCCAAAAATTGATTTTTTTTTCAAAAGGAAAAAATATATTTTAATTTTCACTGATGCTAAGAAGCCTAATTGACTGAACATAATGCATATCGTACAAATAAACATGTACTATGGATGAAAAACAATCTATTTTTAAGTAGTGAGATTTCCTAACCACTTAAATTATGCACATCAAAAAAATTTAAATCTAGGTAGCATTATTCACAGAGTACATTTCTCTACTAAAAGGCATTCATGGCCAAGTAAGTCTGGAAATTACCACTTTCTAGTTACCCTGTGTTTGATATTTATAATGTACACTAGTATCTTAAAGTCTCTGAGCATTCCTGCCATAATCTGTCCTATTTTGTTTTATTCAGTGTTTCCCAATCTAATTTTACTAAAGACTCAGTTTAAAAATTTTTAAATGTCGGAAAACATTGAGGTAAACAAATCTAAAAATAGAATTATATGGGGAAATGATTATTCACCAAGAAAACAACTTCAACAACAGAATAAAAGGAGTGACCTTAAAGACTTATACAATATTCTAATTATGTAGGCAAATTAAAACAAATATACTTAGTAAGTTATGTGGCTTCATAAGGGGGCAAATATTTTAGCTTTATCTTTTCATTTTAGTAAGTATGTTTCCAATTATACATTGAGTTTTGTATGATCATATTTTATTTTATTCTTTTTTTAAAAAAAACTTTAAATATGGCTTCATATATGTAACTGCAGCATAACTAGTCAATTCCATAATATAATAAAATGTGTAACAAAATATTTGGGTATATAGAATAAACAAATGGTTGTAATATAATCCTAACTTTATCTACTAACTTTTGCATCATATAGATGAAAAGGAGCAAACATACAATCACAAGCTATATTTATACAGCATCTAAATCAAAACAATTGGTCAGAATTTAAGATGCATTTCAATATATTTGTATTTCATCTAAATAAAATCTATATATTTTATCTTAAATTTTATAATTTACCTATACTTAATAAAAATACAATTTTGAAAATGAAAAGAATGTTAGGAAACTGTTTCAAACTCCCCATATTACTTTTAAGGTTAAAAATGGTCTAAAATTGTAATTTTAACCAAAGTCCTATAGGACTAAACACTTTCCTGGTAATATTTGTTTCTATTTCCTAATGCAGTTTAATTCACCCAACCTTTATTGAACAGTTAATATGAATCAGGACTGTCTAATTCCAAATACAAATAACAGGCTACTGAGACTGTAAAATGTTGCAATTACTTGGCAATCTTATCGCAAAGGAAGTAAAGGAGACAAGATGGAGTTCTGTCCAGAAACCACTGAGAAAATATGATTGTAGAGGGTATCTTGAGCAATGGGCCCAGTGCTGCAAAGTATGTACAAATTAAAAGCAAGTTTCTTCTCAGGAGCAATGAATTTCCACAGCAGAATTTCCCTAGTTGTTTTCTGGGACAGTAGCATGTGGCCTCTGTGGAATCTTCCAAGATTTTTGGATGACACCAAAAACATGCTTTGAAACCTAGGAATGGAGAAAACTCTCTTCTGTCTTTTATTTCCTCCTTTATTTAAGAAATTTTGGTAAAACATTATGAAGTATTACAAAATTGGGGGCTTGGGTCTTTACAAGCTAAAATTATAGTTTTGCTAACACTGACCGTCTGAGGATATGAGTCGACAAATGCCATTGTGACTGAGCCTCCTGTTTACATAGTTGGTGTTTACATGGACTTTGACCTCAAGGGAACTTGAGGATATGTGCTGGTATTCATTCCATGCTATACGAAAATTAACCCAGACCTAGCTGCATGTATTGTATGACTAAAAGGAAAGCCCAGATGCCTGGCTATTATTCCTAGGCTTCTCTTGGGGGGGAAAAAAGGAACTTTAATGTTTGGGATTAAAAATGTAGAACATACACGCTTAAAACACTCTCACTTTCTCCCACACTCCAACAAATCTTATGCCACGTCTAGATACTTGGTGTCCAAGATTTTTTTAGATTTCATTGAAGGTCATCCATACACATAAGTTTATATATAAACACATTTTTTTTCTAATGGTGAACAGAAATTTTATAGCTTGTTATCTGTTATACACAAAGATATCCCCCCTTCTCCAAACAGTGTTACATCTTAGGATTTGAATCTGACTGCAAGGATGTATAGTACATTAATTTTATATAAACAAGTACATTTATTTTGTTGTTTGGGGGCCCGCCACTTTTTGTGGTTCATTTTTGTTTGCCTTGTAAGCTGACAGTTATATGAAAAATATCATAATTATAGTCACATATGAGGTTCACTGGGGCTTAATCATGAAAGACCTAGATGGTATACCTATGACTAGATGGTATACTGATGTCATGACGGACTTTGAGGCCTCCATGTCTAATCAAAGTAGAAAGCAAATCAAAGTTTTCCAAAAGTGAAAAAGGTCAGTAGTGGGCTGGCACAATCAATGGAAGCCACTAAAAACAGGGCCTCCATTTCAGTGTTGGTCTTCGGTGTTTCTTACTGTTTGTGGCCAGAATTGGTTCTTCACACAGGCAAATGAGTGGCTGTCTATGCAGTGCCAAAAAGAATATGTTTAGAAAAGTCATAATTAAAAAGTCAGTGTAAAAAATCAATACTATATATGGTAGCAATAAAAATTGGAAATTAATATTTTAAAATACAAATATTTTAAAATAATTTATTTTTTCATTGACAAAGAAAAATTTTAAACAGACAGTCCCTGACTTACAAAGGTTTGACTTTTGATTTGTTGACATTACAATAGAGCAAAAGCAATACTCATTTGGTAGAAATTGTACTTAGAGTACCCATACAACCATTTTGGTTTTATTTTCAGTACAGTATTCAACAAATTACACTAGATATTCAATACTTTATTACAAAGCAGGCTTTGTGATAGATGATTTTGTCCAACTGTAGGCTAATGTAACTGCCCTGGGCACTTTCCATTTGGGCTAGGCTAAGTTATGATGTTTGGAAGGTTAGGAGTATTAAAGGCACTTTTGTCTTCCAATATTTTCAACTTATAATGCATTTATCAGGAGGTAACCCCATTGTAATTCAAAGAACATCTGCATATTTATCATGTGCAAAAATTTTTTTATATGCCTACATTGTGGTTGACTAAATCATGATATTTAACATTTATATTACATCACATACAGTTCTTGTGGTGAGATCACTTAAAATTTTCTCTTAGCAATTTTCAGTGATACAATACATTGTCACCAACTATTGACACCATGTTATACAATAGATCCCTCAAACTTGTTCCTCTCAACTAGTTGAAATTTTGTATCCTTTGACGAACAACTCCCCAACCCCCCACTCCCAGCTCATGGTAACCACCATTCACTCCCTACCTTTATGAGTTCAAGTTTTTAATATTCCACACATAAGTGAGATCATGCAATATTTGTCCTTCTGTGTCTGACTTATTTCACTTAATGTAATATCCTTCAGGTGTGTCCATGTTGCTGCATATGACAGGATTTCCTTCTTTTTAGGCGCTGAGTAGTACTTTGTTGTGTATGTATAAGACAGACATTCTTTACCCATTAATCAGTTCATGGACAATTAGGTTGATTGCATATATTATCTGTCATGAATAATACTCAATGAACATGAGAATATAGATTTCTCTTCAACATACTGATCTTATTTCCTTTGGATATATAGCCAGTAGTTGTATTACTGGATCATAAGTTCTATTTTTTAATTTTTTGAGGAACTTTCATATAGTTTTTCATAATGGCTGTGTCGATTTACATTCCAACCAAAAATGTGCAAGGAGCAGAAGCTCTTTAGTGTAATTAGGTACCAGTTGTCAATTTTCGGTTTTGTTGCAATTGCTTTTGGTGGCTTTATAAAAATAAATTTTATAAAAAAAAAATTTGCCAGTGACTTTATAAAAAAAATATTGTCCAAAACAGTATTTCCTAGGTTATCTTCCAGATATTCTAGGTTATCTTTCAGAGTTTTTATAGTTTTACATTTTACATTTAAGTCTTTAACCTATCTTTTTGTTGATTTTTGTATATGGTGTAAGAAAGAGTTCCAGCTTCAATCTTCTGCACATGGCTAGCAATGTATCATAGCATCATTTATTGAAAAATGAGTCCTTTTCCCATTGCTTGTTTTTATCAACTTTATTCAAGATCAGATGGTTGCAGATGTACAGCATTATTACTGGTCTCTCTATTCCATTGGTCTATGCATCTTTTGTTTGTTTTTGTTTTTTCACAAGTACCATGCTATTTTATTACTGTGGCATTGTAGTATGGTTTGAAGGTGGGTAATGTGATGCCTACAGCCTTTTTCTTTTTGGTTAGGACTGCCTCAAATATCCATGCTCTTTTTTGGTTCCATATCAATTTTAAAATAGTTATTACTAATTATCTGAAGAATGTCATTTGTAGAGTGATAGGAATAGCATTGAACCTGTAAATTTCTTTGGGTAGTATGGCCATTTTAACAATATTGATCCTTCTTACCTGTAGCATCGAATGTGTTTCCATTTGTTCATTTCAACTCTAATTTCTTTCAGTAATGCTTTGTAATTATCCTTGTGAAGTATTTTACCTCCCTAGTTAGCTGTATTCCCAGGTACTTAATTCTTTTTGTGGCTATTATAAATGGAATTGATTTGGCTCTAGCTTGGGTGTTGTTGGTATATAGATATGTTACTCATTTTTGTGAATTAACTGTATATCTTGAAAGTTTCCTGAAGTTGTTTATCAGATCTAGGAACTTTGGGGTGCAGACTATGGAGTTTTCTAGGTATATAATCACAATGTCTGTAAACAGGGATACCTTGACTTCTTCTATTCCAATTCGAATGCCTTTTATTTCCTTCTCTTGCCTGATTGTTCTGGCTAGGACTTCCAGTACTGTGCTAAACAGGAGTGGTGAGGATGAGCATCCTTGGCTTGCTCCAGGTCTCAAGAGGAATGCTTCCAGCTTTTGGCCATTCAGTATGATGTTGGCTGTGGGTTTGTTATAGATGGCTCTGATTATTTTCAGATATATTTCTTCATTGTCTAATTTGTTGAGGGTTTTTAACATAAAGGAATGTTGAATTTTATCTGCAGTCTTTTCTGTATCTGTTGAAGTGATCGTGTGGTTTTGTCTTTATACCTGTTTATATGATGAATCACATTTATTGATTTGCATGTTGAACCAAGTTTGCATTCCAGGAATAAAGCCTACTTGATCATGATGGATTAGATTTTTGATGGTTTGCTACTATTTTGTTGAGATTTTTGCACATTATGTTCATCAAGCATATGACCCAAAGTTTTCTTTTTTGTTGTGTCTCTGCCAGGTTTTGGTATCAGGATGATGCTGGCCTCATGGAGTAAGTTAAGGAAGAGTCTCTCCTCAACTTTCTGAAATAGTTTCAGTAGGAATTATAACATCTTTTCTTTATATATCTGGTAGAATTTGACTGTGAATATATGTTTGGCTGGTCCTAAGCTTTTTCTGGTTGGTAGGCTTTTTATTACTGATTCAATTCAGAAGTCATTATTTGTTAGTTCAGGGATTCAATTTCTCCCTTGTTCAACCTTGGGAAATTGTTTCTAACAATTTATTAATTTTTTCTATATTTTGTCATTTGTGTGCATAGAGGTGTTCATAGTAGACTCTGAGAGGTATTTATATTTTGGTGGGGTCAGTGGTAATGTCCCCTTCATCATTTCTGATTGTGTTTATATGGATCTTCGTTCCTTTTTATTTTTAGTCTAACTAGTTTTCTGTCAATATTATTTATTTTTACAAAGTGCAAACTCATGGAAGTGTTGATTTTTAATATGGTTTCAAGTAGCTCAGTTGCATTCAGTTCAGCTCTGATTTTGGTAATTTTTTGTCTTCTTCCTGCTTTGGGGTTGGTTTGCTCTTGTTTTCCAAGAACAGGAGGACAGCAGGTATGCTCCCACCGACAGTGGTGGGGTGGCAGGGTGTGCGTGCACTTGCACACTGGCAGGGTCACAGAGGCAAGTTCCATCCACACAAGTGCACCTGCATGGACAAATCTATTTCATACAAATAGGAAGATGAATAGAGCTATACTAATATCAGATGAAATATACTTTAAGTAAAAAACTGTTTAAAAAGACAAAGTTTATTATATATTGATAAAGGAGTAAATTCATATGATGATATAAAAATTGTAAATATATATGCAGCCAACATCATAGTGCCTGAAGCAAATATGAAGCTAGTATTAATCTATGTGAAGGGAGAGATAGACTGCAATGAAATAATAGTGGGGAATTTAATACCTCACTTCTAGCAATATAAATATCATCTAGACAGCAAATCAATAATAATAATTAGTAAGGTTCTGCATGTCCATGTTGTGTGGAGCGTATGGAAAATGTGTGCCAGCAAAGCAGAGGGCCAATGCTGCGGTGATAGGAAGCTATGGGTGGGCTGGTACGCCTCAGTGGAGGCCAGTCTGCTGAAGCTCTCCAACAGTCAGGCATAAGCCTTCCAGCAAAGGAGTTATGATGAGGGTCTCCAGGAAGCACCCTGGTTTGGCAATGAGGCTGCCCTACAAGAGGGTGCAGTGACGCTGGATCCCAAGGAGAGGCCAGCAGACATGGGGTGCTCAGATCAGACTAGACTCATCACTTGGACAAGACTGCTCTGCTCTGTCCAGGTTTGAAAGTCACTCTAAGGCTACATTATTTTTAGAGGAGAATGGCAAGCTGTGGGATATGGGCAGCTCTGCTCATCTCCCATACTCTGCTACAGCTGTTCCCTTGCCAAACTCTACAGCCTGGAGTTCTATGCAAAGTTTCCTGACACTTCTTTAAGCAACTCTCCCTACGAAGTCAAGTGTCCATTGATGTCATGGGGTCTCCTGCTTTTAGGATTCTGGAGGTCCAGGGTGAGAATGGGCTACTCCTCACCTGTTCAATTCACCCCTTCCCCAGGAATCGCTGGGGGCCAGGAGTGAGTTCTGGTGCTCAGCAGCCCTGTGCTAGGTTCCTGGCTTTCTCCCCTTTAATCCTAGCATCTGCATCCTTCCCTATTCACCTTTCAGTTCCTTCCTTCTAAAGATCTGTTCAGAATGTACCAGTCTTCCCAATGTCCTGATCTCTTGGTGGGAGATGTTCCTTCTGGCTGTATCTAGTGGTCCATCTTGGCTCCTCTTTCTTTTTTGATGTAGAATTTTATTGCTGTAAACTCCCCACTTTGTATCATGTTTGCTGAATTTCATAAGTTTTGGCATATTGTGTTTCCATTTTCATATGTTACCAAATATTTTTTAAATTTCGCTTTTAATTTCTTTTTTGATACTTTGGTTGTTCAGAAGCATGTTATTTACATTTCATGTGGTTGCTAATTTTCTAAAATTCCTTCCACTATTCATTTTTAGTTTAGAACTAGGATGGTCAGAAAAGATACATGATATGATTCCAATCTTCTTAAATTTGTTAATACTTGTTTTGCAGTCTAACATGTGATCTATGCTGAAGAATGTTTCATGAGTTCCTGGGAAGAAGGTGTATTCTTCTGCTTCTGGATAGCATGTTATGTATACAACCGTCAAGTCCCTTTAGTCTAAAGTGCTTAGACTTTATTCCAATGCTTCCTTATTGATTTGCTGTCTGGATTATATTTCTGTCACTAGAAGTGAGGTATTAAATTGTCCACTATTATTTCATCACAGTCTATCTCTTCCTTCAAATAGATTATTATTTGCTTCATATTTGCTTCAGGTGCTCTGCTATTGGGTGCATATATACTTATGATTTTTGTATCTTTGTATGAATGCACTCCCTTTTCATTATGTGATTATGTTGTCTCTTTTTATAATTTTTTACTTAATGTCTCTTTCATCTGATATAAGTATAGCTTCCTCTGCTCTATTTTTGTTTCTATTTGGATGAATTATCTTTGCCCATGCCTTCTTCAGTCTGTGTCTTTAAGTGTGAAGTGAATCTTTTGTAGGCAATATATTGTTGTTCTTTCAAAAAAATCTATTTGGCCATTCTATGTGTTTTGATTGGAAAATTTAATCCATTCACATTCAAGATAATTATTGATAGGTAAGGACTTACTACTGCTATTTTTCAGTTGTTTTATGCTTGTTTGTGATGTTTTATTATTTCCTTTTTCTCTTTTATTTTGTGATTGGATGATTATTTTGATAATCTTCTTTGATTCATTACTTTCTTTTTATTGAGATAGAGAATCACTATCTACTATCTTTTCATTGAGACAGGGTCTTGCTCTGTCACCCAGACTGGAGTGCAATAGTGTGAGTATATCACTTCAGCCTTGACCTATTGGGCTCAAGTGATCCTCTTATTTCAGCTTTCTGAGTTGCTGGGAGCACAAATGCACACCAATACACATGGCTAATTTTTAAATAACTTTTTTTTGTAGCAATGGGCGTCTCCCCGCATTGCCTTGGCTGGCCTCAAATTCCTGGGCTCAAGCAATCTTTCTCCCTTGGCCTGCCAAGGTGCTGGTACAGGTGTGAGCCACCATAACTGGCCTGATTCATTACTTTTTATCTTTTTTGTTTTCAGTGTCCACCAAGGAATCTTTCAAAAGACCAATCACAACATGAGATACACATGCACATTATGTCCTATACACTGCTCCTAAAACAGGTATTGTTAGGAGCAGGATAAAAAGCTGAGAGAATTCGTCCTTCTATTAAATAGCTTTCTCACTTGCTCCTGCCTTTGTTTAAGGTTTCCCTTGTAGATCTTAAATGTATCTACAGAAAGAATTCTCTTTCTGGAATCCTTGAGCCTCAGAGAGTCTATGTTCTTACGACAATATAATGCAGGGCTTTACTGTCCTTGCCATTGAATCAAACTACTTAGCTTCAAATCCTTGTTTTATAAACTATAACAAATTAGCCAGTGACTTGACTCTGTGACTTAGTTTCCTCATCTGTGAAATGTGGCTAACAATAGCAACTACTTCACAGAGTTGTTATAAAGATTGCATGAATTAATCTATTATAAGGGTTCCAAATTCTGAGTTCTTTTTCAACAAACTCGACTTCAAAAGGTAAGCTTTATATATGCAAATAAGTCCTGGACCTAGCTGGAGACTCATGGTAATAGTGATTCATCCATCTTCTTCTTTTTAAAAAATTATTATTATACTTTAAGTACTGGGGTACACATGCATAATGTGCAGGTTTTTTACATATGTATATATGTGCCATGTTGGTGTGCTGCACCCATTAACTCGTCATCTAAATTAGGTATATCTCCTAATGCTATCCCTCCCCCATCCCCCGACCCCACTACAGGCCCCAGTGTGTGATGTTCCACACCCTGTCTCCAAGTGTTCTCATTGTTCAATTCTCACCTGTGAATGAAAACATGTGGTGTTTGGCATCATTCTGAGCAAATTATCGCAAGGACAGAAAACCAATCATCCATCTTCTTAATAGAGCATTTATTATTTATTAAGCAATGATTTGGTATGTGACAGACACAGTTTTAAGCCCTTATAAACTCAGTATTATTGATCCATTCTACAGATACTGCATATATAAGGCAGTTGTGAGGATTTGATGTGTGACTTTGGGTAAGTCACCTTATATATCACCATTAGTCTAATGGGGTCAGGAGAATGTATACATTTCTACTTCATCCCCTGGAAGAAGGAAAAAAGTATATAATGTGCTATGAGAGACATATGTAGTGTAAATTACAATGCTATATTTATATATGTTTAGATGAGCTGAAACTTTTTTATTCACATAAAGTATAATAAAAAAAATACCCTAAGTTCTAGGGTACAAGTGCATAACCTGTAAGTTTGTTACATATGTAAATATGTGCCATGTTAGTATGCTGCACCCATTAACTCATCATTTAGATTAGGTATATCTCCTAATGCTATCCCTCCCCTCTCCTCCAACCCCATGACAGGCCCTGGTGTGTGATGTTTCCCACCCTGTGTCCAAGTGTTCTCACTGTTCAATTCCCACCTATGTGTGAGAACATGGTGGTGTTTGGTTTTCTCTCCTTGCAATAGTTTGCTCAGAATGATGGTTTCCAGTTTCATCCATGTCCCTACAAAGGACATGAACTCATCATTTTTTATGGCTGTATAGTATTCCATGGTGTCTATGTGCCACATTTTCTTAATCCAGTCTATCATTGATGGACATTGGGTTGCTTCCAAGTCTTCGCTATTGTGAATAGTGCCACAATAAACATATGTGTGCATGTGTCTTTAGAGCAGCATGATTTATAATCCTTTGGGTATATACACAGTCATGGGATGGCTGGGTCAAATGGTATTTCTAGTTCTAGATCCTTGAGGAATCACCACACTGTCTTCCACAATGGTTGAACTAGTTTACACTCCCACCAACAGTGTAAAAGTGTTCTTATTTCTCCACATCCTCTCCAGCACCTGTTGTTTCCTGACTTTTTAATGATTGCCATTCTAACTGGTGTGAGATGGTATCTCATTGTGGTTTTGATTTGCATTTCTCTGATGGTGAGTGATGATGAGCATTTTTTCATGTGTCTGTTGGCTGCATGAATGTCTTCTTTTGAGAAGTGTCTGTTCATATCCTTTGCCCACTTTTTGATGGGGTTGTTTGCTTTTTTCTTGTAAATTTGTTTGAGTCCTTTAGAGGTTCTGGATATTAGACCTTTGTCAGATGAGTAAATTACAAAAACTTTCTCCCATTCTGTAGGTTGCCTGTTCACTCTGATGGTAGTTTCTTTTGCTGTGCAGAAGCTCTTTAGTTTAATTAGATCCCATTTGTCGATTTTGGCTTTTCTTGCTATTGCTTTTGGTGTTTTAGACATGAAGTCTTTGTCCATGCCTATGTCCTGAATGGTATTACCTAGGTTATCTTCTAGGGTTTTTATGGTTTTAGGTCTAACATTTAAGTCTCTAATCGATCTTGAATTAATTTTCCTTGTAAATTTGTTTGAATTCTTTGTAGATTCTGGATATTAGCCCTTTGTCAGATGAGTAGATGGCAAAAATTTTCTCCCATTCTGTAGGCTGCCTGTATGCTTTGATGGTAGTTTCTTTTGCTGTGCAGAAACTCTTTAGTTTAATTAGATCCCATTTGTCAATTTTGGCTTTTGTTGCCATTGCTTTTGGTGATTTAGACATGAAGTCCTTGACCATGCCTATGTCCTGAATTACCTAGGTTTTCTTCTAGGGTTTTTATGGTGTTAGGTCTTACACTTAAGGCTTTAATCCATCTTGAATTAATTTTTGTATAAGGTATAAGGAAGGGATCCAGTTTCAACTTTCTACATATGGCTAGCCAGTTTTCCCAGCACCATTTATTAAATAGGGAATCCTTTCCCCATTGCTTGTTTTTGTCAGGTTTGTCAAAGATCAGATGGTTGTAGACGTGTGATATTATTTCTGAGGGCTCTGTTCTGTTCCATTGGTCTATATCTCTGTTTTGGTACCAGTACCATGCTGTTTTGATTACTGTAGTCTTACAGTATAGTTTGAAGTCAGGCAGTGTGATTCCTCCAGGTTTGTTCTTTTGTCTTAGGATTGTGTTGGCAATGTGGGCTCTTTTTTGGCTCCATGTAAACTTTAAAGTAGTTTTTTCCAATTCTGTGAAGGAAGTCATTGGTAGCTTGATGGGGATGGCATTGAATCTATAAATTACCTTGGGCAGTATGGCCATTTTCTCAATATTGATTCTTCCTATCCATGAGCATGGAATGTTCTTCCATTTTTTTGTGTCCTCTTTTATTTCATTGAGCAGTGGTTTGCAGTTCTCCTTGAAGAGATCCTTCACATCCCCTGTAAGTTGGTTTCCTAGGTATTTTGTTCTCTTTGAAGCAATTGTGAATGGGAGTTCACTCATGATTTGGCTCTCCGTTTGTCTGTTATTGGTATATAAGAATGCTTGTGATTTTTGCACATTGATTTTGTATCCTGAGACTTTGCTGAAGTTGCTTATCAGCTTAAGGAGATTTTGGGCTGAGACAATGGGGTTTTCTAAATATACAATCATGTCATCTGCAAACAGGGACAATTTTACTTCCTATTTTCCTAATTGAATACCCTTTATTTCTTTCTCCTGCCTGATTGTCCTGGCCAGAACTTCCAACACTATGTGGAATAGGAGTGGTGAGAGAGGGCATCCCTGTCTTGTGCCAGTTTTCAAAGGGAATGCTTCCAGTTTTTGCCCATTCAGTATGATATTGGCTGTGGGTGTGTCATAAATAGCTCTTATTATTTTGAGATACGTCCCATCAATACCAAATTTATTGAGCGTTTTTAGCATGAAGGGCTGTTGAATTTTGTCAAAGGCCTTTTCTGCATCTATTGAGATAATCATGTGGTTTTTGTCTTTGGTTCTGTTTATATGCTGGATTACATTTATTGATTTGCATATGTTGAACCAGCCTTGCATCCCAGGGATGAAGCCCACTTGATCACGGTGGATAAGCTTTTTGATGTGCTGCTGGATTCGGTTTGCCAGTATTTTATTGAGTATTTTTGCATCGATGTTCATCAGGGATATTGGCCTAAAATTCTCTTTTTTTGTTTTATCTCTGCCAGGCTTCGGTATCAGGATGATGCTGGCCTCATAAAATGAGTTAGGGAGGATTCCCTCTTTTTCTATTGATTGGATTAGTTTCAGAAGGAATGGTACCAGCTCTTCCTTGTACCTCTGGTAGAATTCAGCTATGAATCCTTCTGGTAGGAGACTTTTTTTGGTCGGTAGGCTATTAATTATTGCCTCAACTTCAGAACCTGTTATTGGTCTATTCAGGGATTCAACTTCTTCCTGGTTTAGTCTTAGATGAGCTGAAACTTTGAGTTGAGTGTACAGTGAGACTTGTAATAATCTAACCTGACCAAAAGGGAGATTTACCTATTTACAATGTTTAATTCACCAGTTATTTGACAAAAAGTAATTGGTTGAGTTAATAAAAAATGATGCTTGTGTGTGCATGTGACTGAGTGTGCAAGGGTGTATGTGCGCAAATTACTTTTCCATTAGTAACTGGCTCTTTAATGGCATGAGGAATACATAAGAATTGCTTAGTTTATATGACTTAGTGTTATGGGTTTGATATTAACTTTCTAAAATTTAGACTGATTAATTCGCTCGTATACAACTGGGAATTTGTTGTTTTCTGAAGACATACAATAAGTATTGAATTGTCTAGGATATGGAAATCTATTGAAAGTTGTAAATTGATAAAAATATAATGCATGAACATGAGCCTTGGAAATAGCTAAAATAAAAATTAGTATTTTCTAATGTACTTAAAATGACTTTGTTTATGAAATGGGAAATTATTGTGGATTTTTACTCAAGTCTATTATGATTTTGCAGTGTTTTCCTTAATGGATTCTTTCCTTTAAAAAGAGAAGTTAATATCTACATTGTGCCATAGGCAATCAGAGTTTATTATATTTATTTAATGCATAAAATATTCATCAAGAAATTTTTTCATGTCAATCAATATATAAACCCTTTCTGAAGACACTTGAGGGTGTTAAGAAGAGATCAAGGAAATATATGAGCTTTTCTTGTCCTGGAGAGTTAGACAAGGAAAGCAGATGAGATATGAAATTTGAAAATACCAAATTTCAGAGTCCAAAATTGAATGTGTCTTTCACACTCTTTTTTGCTATTATAAAATATACAAACTGGACAGCGACAGTGGCTCATATCTGTAATCCCAGCACTTTGGGAAGTCGAGGCAGGCAGATCACAAGGTCAAGAGATCAAGACCATTCTGGCCAACATGGTGAAACCCAGTCTCTGCTAAATACACAGAAATTAGCTGGGCGTGGTGGCACATGCCTGTAGTCCCAGCTATTAGGGAGGCTGAGGCAGGAGAACTGCTTGAACTTGGGAGGCAGAGGTTGCAGTGAGCCAAGCTTGCACCACTGCACTCATGAATAAATAAATAATAAAAGAGAAAAACTAAGCATATCCTTCTTCTAGACTGGAAGTTCAAAACAGTGTATGAGTTAGTACGTGATTATGTTCTATATATCTTGCAAGTCCTAACTAAATGCAAGCAAACTACTGTGAAAAATATATAGCCACAGAATCCTTTCCCCTGTATTCTATGTAAATTAGGTTATTTTAGACTAAATCAAACTAGCATTGCGTACAAAATGTATTTTGATTTAATTTTTAAATGACTCCAACAAAAATCCTGAAGCAAAAACCAAAATATTACACCACAGGGATCTCTCTGCCTGCCTTCTCCTCCTCACTTCTCTCAAAGTTTGATTCTGGAATTAAACTATTTGGGTTATAATTATATAGTCACTTTAAATTTATGAGGTAGTCCCATTTTGTTATTGAGGTATAAAGATATTGTTAAGTACAGCATATTATTATTTAGTTATTTGGTCCCTGAAGGAATTTTTTTTAAAACAGTGATATCATAAAATAAAAAGACATGGAGTGGTGAAATAAATTTTAGAAAAGATCCATTGATTTGTTGCCTAAAAAGAACACTTCATCAATAAAGACACACATAGAATAAAAATAAATGGCTGGCAAAAGATACTACAGGCAAATGAAAATCAGAAAAGAGCAAGGATAGCTATACTTATAGCAGAAAAAAAAATGTTTGAAGACAAAAACTATAAAAAGAGACAAAGAAGGTTGGTACATAATGCAAGGTTGCCAATTAAACAAGATAATATGTTAATTGTAGTTATGACCACAATTGAATACAACTAGGAAATAAATAACAAGAGGAATTTTGGAGATGGTCTGGACACATGGAAGTTAAGCAATATGCTCTTTCAGAGGGTCAATAAAAAAATTTAAAATAAAATTTATTGAAACAAATGATAATGGAAATGTAACATACCAAAACCTATAGGATATAGTGAAGGCTGTAATACGAGGAAAATTTTTAGCTATAAGTGTCTACATCAAAAAAGTAGAAGAAAACTTCAAATAAAAAACCTAACAATATACCTTAAATAGAAAAGCAAGAGCAATCTAAATCCAGAAATAATAGAACTAAAGAAATAATAAAGATCATGTATAAATAAAGCTGAAATGAAGAAAACAATACAAAATATCAACAAAACGAACAGTTGTTTTAAAAGAAAAAAAAGAAGACCCAAATAAAATTAGAAATGATGGAAAGGAAATATTACAACCAAGAATACAGAAATTCAAAGGGTCATTAGAGGCTACTATGAGCAACTATAAAAATCTGGAAGAAATGGATAAATCCCTAGACCCATATAATTTGCCAGGATTGAACTATGAAGAAACCAAAATCTGAACAGACCAATAGCAAGTAATGATATCAAAGCCATAATAGTCTCTCATGAAAGAAAAGCCCAGACCCAATGGCTTCACTGCTGAATTTTACCAAACATTTAAGTAGGAACTAATACCAATCCTATTCAAATTATTCTATAAAGTAGAGGAGGAGGGAATACTCCCAAACTTGTTCTACATGGCCCACATTACCCTAATACCAAATTCAGACAGAAGATACATCAAAAAACAAACTACATGCCAATATCCTTGAACAATGATGCAAAAATTCTTAACAAAATACTAGCAAATCAAATTCAACAACACATTAAAAAGTCATTCATCATGACCAAGTGGGTTTTACCCTTGAGATGCAAACATGGTTCAACATATTCAAATCAATCAATGTGATACATCATATCAACAGAAAGAAGAACAAAAACCATACAATCATTTCAATTGATGCTAAAAAGGCATTTGCTGAAGTTCAACATCCCTTTATGATAGAAACCCCTAAAAAATCTGGGTATAAAAGGAACATACCTCAACATAATAAAAGCCATATATGACAGACCCTCAAATAGTACACTGAATGGGGGAAAACTGAAGCCTTTCCTCTAAGATCTAGAACACAACGAGGATACCCACTTTCACCACTGTTATTCAATACAGTATGGAAGTCCAACTAGAGCAATCAGACAAGAGAAAGAAATACAGGGCATACAAATTGAAACAGCAGAAGTCAAATTTTTTTGTTTGCACATGATACGATCTTACATTTGGAAAAACCTAAAAACTCCACACACAAAAAAAAAAACTGTTAGAACTAATAAACAAATTCAGTAAAGTTGCAGGATATGAAATAAACATACAAAAATCAGTACTATTTATATATGCCAACAGCAAACAATCTAAAAAAGAAATCAAGAAAGTAATTCCATTTAAAATAACTACAAATAAAATACAATACCTAAGAATTAAATTAACCCAAAAAGTGAAAGATTTCTGCAATGAAAACTGTAGCACACTGATGAAAGAAATTGAAAAGGACACAAAAAAGTTGAAATATATTTTATGTTCATGTTTTGGAAGAATCAACACTGCTAAAATATCCAGACTACACAAAGTAACCTATAGATTCAATGCAATTCCTATTACTATGCTGAAAAGAAATCAGTATATTGAAGAGCTATCTGCCCTCCCATGTTTGTTGCAGCACTGCTCACAATAGCCAAGATTTGGAAGCAACCTAAGTGTCCACCAAAAAATGAATAAAGAAATGTACTACTTGTACACAGTAAAAAAGAATAAGATCCTGTTATTTGCAGCAACATGGATGGAACCAGAAGTCATTATGTTAAGTGAAATTAGCCAGGCACAGAAAGTCAAAATTCACATGTTCTCACTTATTGCTGGGAGCTAAAAATGAAAACAACTGAACTCATGGAGATTAGAGGGTAGAATAATGGTTACCAGGGGCTAGGAATGGTTTTGTTAATGGGTACAAAAATATAGTTATATAGAATGAATGAGATCTAGTATCTGATAGAACAATAGAGTGACTACAGTTAACAACTATCTATTGTACATTTTAAAAGTATAATTAGATTGTAACACAGATGATAAATGCTTGAGGTCATGGATACTCACTCCATTTATCCTTATGTGATTATTATGCATTGCATGCTGTATCAAAATATCTCATGTACCCCATAAATGTATATACCTACTATGTACCAAAAAACATTAAAAATTTTTAAAAAATCACAAAAAGTGATTTCATCAATTACTATGGAGTAAAATTTGGCAATCTAATTGTCTATCTACTATCCATCTATTGTGAATACACCTATTCTTCTATCCAGAATTTTTACCTTTAGGAATTTATCCTTCATCTGTATTTCAAAAAATTTTCAGAGGTTTATGTATCAAAATAATTATTGAATCATTAGTTGTAATAATAAAAGATTGAAAACAACCCAAATGTACATATATGAGACAATTTAGTAAATGAGGGTAGGCAGTGTTAATAGATATGCTAGGCAGAAGTTAAAAAACACAAAGGCAGCTCTATTTGTTTCAATATGAAATACTCAATGAGTTATACTATTTTGAGAAAAAAGCTAGAACTTATAACACTTTGTAAATTATACACGGCTTAAAATTATAAATGTATTCATATACTCATAAACACTTGGAATATCTCCAGAAAGATAGATAAAAATTATTAATAAAAACTATGAAAGAGGATTAAATAGATCGGCTGTCATGCAGAGTGGGTGGCAGACCTAGCTATCATTTAATTTCTTCCTTTTAAACATGTATTTTGTGCAGGGATTATCTATTAATATAAATTAATTATTGTAAAAGGTAATATATATCTAAAAATCATTGCTTACACTGAAAATAACAAAGAAGGGAAACACACTACTAATAGGAAAAATAAATAATAGACATGTTGGGAAAATAAAACTTAGTCAATGAATACAAATGATTTTAAGCTGCTAGTATTTAGTGCTAATATTTAAAAATATTACTGAGAAGATTGCAATGTGGTAAAGATTTATTTACATAAATTGCTGGGTCAGAATAATTGCAAAGAGAACACTCTTCAGCAGCAATTAGAAGAAAAATTAAAAGTAAAATATTGTTAGCTGACAATGTTTGCAAACCACACATGAGGAAATAGGCTGTATTCACAGTGGTAGACTAAAGGAAAAAGTTCCTAGAAAGAGGCTGGACTTCTCTTGTACGAGTCAGAAGCATCACCCTGCATCTTTATAATATGTCTAAGACTAAGAGCTAATAAACATAACTCAGGACCTAAAGGAAGGAAGAATACAGAAAATTTATCCAAGAATATCTCTGCAAGGTGGGTCCTAAGTCGATTGCCAACATCTTTATGAAAGAATAAATTATAATCAGAAGTTTTCCTTTAAAAATTTATTTTGCTGGTTAGAAGGGAAAACTTACTGTTCTTACTTCTAGAACTATAAACTTATGACATATTCAGCCAATTTATCAATTTAGTTAGAATTATATGTGGTTGGTGACTGTTTCTTTTTTCTTCTTGTGTCTTAATGCTTTTCAATGTTGTTGGATTATTCTGATTTGATCATATATTTATAAAGTTTGAGTGTAACAAAATCTTAAAGAAATTAATTATCCTCACCTACACACAGTGAAGTTAGTTACTTCAGTTGTTGGTTATTATTGACATATAATAACAAAAATAATCCAGAAATTGTTTAAAAATTATACTTTAAATTGTTAAAAAAAATTAGACTATGCCACCAGGCAGGCCCCATCTCCCATATTTGGGATTACAGTTCAACATGAGATTTGGGTAGGAACACAGATCTAAACCATATCATTAATTTTACAGTCTATATGTTTAACTATATTCAAATATATTTTTTGCAAACCACTGTTTCTTTAAATCAACATTAAATGAATACTAAGCCAAAATAATTCTACTTATATTTAGCTACATATGTGAAACATATGTAAGTATGCTACATATTTTTTAAAGTATACATTATATAAATATATATAATAGAACAGACATTTATTCCTACCCCACAAATTTTATATTTTTTGCCTTAATGAAAGAAAGCAAGTTTTTTACAGCTATCACATTAAACTCTAAGAAACTTGCCTAAAACTAATATATTATTAATAATATATAAATAAATAATATTTATTATTTTGGAAGTCAGAAATCTGTCATGGGCCTTACTGGACTAAAATCAAGGTGCCAGTAGGGCTGCATTCCTTCTTGAGGCTCTTAGGAGAGAAATTTTCCTTTCCTTTACTTTCCTCTCCTTTCCTTTTTCCTCTCATTTTTCCCTCTCCTTTTCCCTCTGCTTTTCCCTCTCCCCTTTCCTTTCCTTCCTTTCCCTTTCCCTTTCTGAGACTGCCAGCATCCTTGGTTCATGAACTCTTTCCTTCATCTTCAAAGACAGCAATGATAGGTTGAATCATTCTCACATCACAGCCCTGGACCTCCTTTTCCACCTTTAAGGACCCCTTTCTTCCACCTTTAAGGACCCCTGTGATTACACTGGGCCCACTTGGGATAATCCAGGATAACATTCCTCTCATAAAGTCAGCCAATTAGCAACCTTAATTTCAATTAGCAATCTTAATTTTCCATTGCCATGTAAACTTACATCTTCATAGTTCCAACATTTAGGATGTGGACATCATTGGGAGAGTATTATTCAGCCTATCATATGCTAAACAAAAATTATGGGAGGTAATTGTTTTGGATAGCTCCTGCACTAAACACCAGCAGACCAGGCCAATCCAGAAGAGTCACCTGGGCTAAGTGCCCCATAATCAAAGTGAACTTTGAAACAGGCCAGTTTTCAAAACAAAAACAAAGAAAAATAAATAAGAAAACAAAAAACAAACCAACAAAACCACAGAAGTTTCACAGCAACCATTCAGAAGGCATGCAGTTAACCAAAGGTTTCTCTATTTTAACTCCATGTGGGAAGTAACTTTGAAACAACCAGTCTGCCTTTATTTTATTATTGTTTTCCAGGATTAATTCTTCATTTACGCTTTCTTTAGCCTTTTTCTGACTATAAAGCCAGTCTTCTCTGCTCAGCTCATGGGTGCACTTATTTTATTTTATAGCATGGGATGCTTCCCCGATTCATAAAAACATGTATATAAGATTCAATTCTCTCCTTCCTCACTTTCCTCACTCCCAAAATATGTTTATGCTTTTTAAATATATTCATTAAACAGGTTTCTATACTATTATTTTATATGTTTTAAATTTTCCAATAACAATATATTATTTATGACAACTTACATCTTGGTTTGTCCAGGATAGTCTGGTTTATGCTTATTGTTCAACATATGTATTAATAGTACTTCTCAAGTAGTATTCTTCATATCGTTTTGCAGCTAGTATTTTTCACTAAACATTTTTTAAAAGTTCATGTTACTACTCATAAATCAACATTGAAATGAAATAGCTACATTTTCTGTTTTGTAATAGCTCAGTAATTCAAAATTTTTAAATATTATGACTCTACATTTGTATTCAAATATGCCACATCCTTCTTATATTATACTTTTGTAGTTAGTCATGAGAATGCTGGGACTTAGACTTGATATGCTATGTCTTTAAAAACACTTTCTTGGAGACCCCTCTTGATATTATAGTTTTAGACATCCAGATGTCTCAGATTTCTTATTATGCCTTGGTTTTTCTTCTGTCAAGTGTAAGTTTGTTGGTCATTTACCGATTTAATAAGCTCTTTAGTTTTCATGATCATTGATTAGACACTCAGTAAGCCATTCATTGTAATTTCCAGATTCTTCTGTAATTAAACCCTTCTGATTGAATACGCTAGATTAATAAGCTATATTCCCTCGTGGCATAGGCCTATTAGAGCTCTTTTAAAAACTGATCTTATAACGAATACTTTTCAAAACAACACTTGTTTTGGTACCATGCTGTTTTGGTTACTGTAGCTTTGTAGTATAGTTTGAGTCAGGTAGTGTGATACCTCTAACTTTGTTCTTTTTGCTTAGGATTATCTTGGCTTATGTGGGCTCTTTTTTGGTTCCACATGAAATTTAAAGTAGTTTTTCTAATTCTGTGAAGAAAATCAGTGCTGGCTTGATGGGGATAGCATTGAATCTACAAATTACTTTGGGCAGTATGGCCATTTACATGATATTGATTCTTTCTATTCATGAGCATGGAATGTTTTCCATTTGTTTGTGTCCTCTCTTATTTCCTTGAGAAGTGGTTTGTGGTTCTCCTCGAAGAGGTCCTTCACATCCATTGTAAGTTGGATTGCTAGGTATTTTATTCTCTTTGTAGCAGTTGTGAATGGGAGTTCACTCATAATTTGGCTCTCTGTTTGTCTATTATTGGTGTATAGGAATGCCTGTGATTTTTGCACGTTGATTTTGTATCCTGAGACTTTGCTGAAGTTGCTTATCAGCTTAAGGAGATTTTGGGCTAAGATGATGGGGTTTTTTAAATATAGAATCATGTTATCTGCAAACAGAGACAATTTGACAGATATATAGACCAATGGAACAAAACAAAGACCTCAGAAATAATGCCATACTGTTCTCACTCATAGGTGGGAACTGAACAATGAGATCACTAGGACTCAGGAAGGGGAACATCACACACCGGGGCCTGTCATGGGGAGGGGGGAGGGGGGAGGGATTGCATTGGGAGTTATACCTGATGTAAATGACGAGTTGATGGGTGCAGCACACCAACATGGCACAAGTATACATATGTAACAAACCTGCACGTTATGCACATGTACCCTACAACTTAAAGTATAATAATAAAAAATAAAAATAAATAAATAAATAAATAAAAAGAAAAAAAAAAGAAATAATGCCATACATCTACAACCATCTGATCTTTGACAAATTTGACAAAACAAGCAATAGAGAAAAGATTCCCTATTTAATAAATGGTGTTGGGAAAACTGGCTAGCCATATGCAGAAAACTGAAACTGGATCCCTCCCTTACACCTTATACAAAAATTAACTCAAAATGGATTAAAGATTAAATGTAAGACCTAAAACCATAAAAACCCTAGAAGAAAACCTAGGCATTACCACTCAGGACATAGACATGGGCAAAGACTTCATGACCAAAACACCAAAAGCATTGGCAACAAAAACCAAAATTGACAAATGGGATCTAATTAAACTAAAGAGCTTCTGCACAGCAAAAGAACCTATCCGTCCAACAAAGGGCTAATATCCAGAATCTACAAGGAACTTAAACAAATTTATAAGCAAAAAACATGCCATCAAAAAGTAGGCAGAAGATATGAACAGACACTTCTCAAAAGAAGACATTTATGCAACCAACAAACAGATGAAAAAATGCTCACCATCACTGGTCATTAGAGAAATGCAAATCAAAACCCCAATGAGATACTATCTATCTCACACCAGTTAGATTGGCGATCACTAAAAAGTCAGGAAACAACAGGTATTGGAGAGGAGATGATGTGGAGAAATAGGAGAGCTCTTACACTGTTGTTGGGAGTGTAAATTAGTTCAACCATTGTGGAAGACAATGTGGTGATTCCTCAAGGATCTGGAACCAGAAATACTTTTTGACCCAGCAATCCCATTACTGGGTATATACCCAAAGGATTATAAAGCATTCTACTGTAAAGACACATGCACACGTATGTTTATTGCAGCACTGTTCACAATAGCAAAGACTTGGAACCAACCCAAATGCCCATCAATGATAGACTGGATTAAAAAAAAATGTGGTACATATACACCATGGAATACTATGCAGCCATAAAAAAGGATGAGTTCACATCCTTTGCAGGGACATGGATGAAGCTGGAAACTATCATTCTCAGCAAACTAACACAGGAACAGAAAACCAAACACTGCATGTTCTCACTCATAAGTGGGAGGTGAACAATGAAAACACATGGACACAGGGAGGGGAACATCATACGCCAGGGCCTGTTGGAGGTGGGGGCTAGGGGAGGGATAGAATTAGAAGAAATACCCAATGTAGATGACGGGTTGATAGGTGCAGCAAACCACTATGGCACATGTATACCTATGTAACACACCTGCACATTCTGCACATGTATCTCAGAACTTAAAGTGTGTGTGTATATATATACATACATATATAGAGAGAGAAAGTATATATGTATATATAAAGTGTATATAAAATATATATATAACTTGTATTCTGAAACTGATTCAGTTTTAAACTCACAGTGTTTCTTTTTTCATTTAAGATTTTACAAATAATTAATACATACCAATTGCACATATTTAATTGGGTATCATGTATTTTTTCAGTGCATTATACATAGTATAATGATCAAATTGGTGTAATTGTTATTTGCTGTAGTCACCCTATTGTGTAAAAGGAAACCAAGACCTATTCTTCCTAACTAAATGTAACGTTGTACCCGCTGAATAACTTCTCCTGGCTTTCTCTTTCCCCAATCCTCCTCATCCTCTGATAACCACCATTCTACATTCTACTTTTACAAAACCATGATTTTTAGATTCCACAGAAGTGAGATCATATGATATTTGTCTTTCAGTGCCTGGTTTATCTCACTTAATGTAATGTCATCCATGTTCATTTATGTTGATGCAAATGACAGAATTGAATTCTTTTTGTGTCTAAATAATATTCCTTTGTATACATCACATTTTAAAAAATACATTCACTTGTAGATGAGCACTGAGGTTGATTCCATATCTCAGCTATTGTGAATAGTGCTTCAATAAATATGGGTGTTCAGATGTATCTTTAGCATACTGGCTTCACTTCCTTTGTATTCCCATGTTGAGATTGCTGGATCATACGGTATTTATATTTTTAATTTTTAAAGGAACCTTTATATTGTGTTTCATAATGGCTTTACTAATTTACATTTCCACCAGCAATGTATAAGGATTTCCTTCTCTTCACATCCTCACAAGAATTTATTTTTCATCTTTATTATACTGTCTATGGTTAATAAGCATTCTGACTGGGGTAAGATGATATCTCATTGTGGTTTTGATTTTCATTTTCCTGATGATGACTGATGTCGAGCTTTTTTCATATATCTGTTGGCAATTTGTGTCTTCTTTGAGAAATATCTACTCGGATCTTTTGCCAACCTATTAATTGGGTTACTTGTTTTTTGCTGTTGAGTTGTTTGAGTTCCACGTGTATTCTGAATATTAACCCCTTATAATGTAGTTTACAAAACTTTCTCCCATTCTGTAGGTTTTCATTGTATTGATTATTTCCTTTGGTCAGCAAAAGCTTTTTAAATAGATACAATCCCATTTGCCTGTTTTCACTTTTGTTGCCTTTTCTTTTGAAGTTTTATTCAAAAATTCCTTGTCCAATCCAATTTCATGTAGCATTTCTTCTATTTTCTTCTAGTAGTTTTATGATTTCAGGTTTTATATTTAAGTATTTGTTCCATTTATAGTTTATTTTTGTATATGGTGAGAGATAGGGGTATAGTTTTACTCTTCTATATGTAGATATTCAGTTTTCCCAGAAACGGTTTTTGAAGAGACTGTCCTTTCCCCAATATGTGTCCTTGAGGCCTCTGTCAAAGATCAGGTGGCTCTAAATGCATGTATTTATTTCTGGGTTCTCTATGCTATTCCTTTGGTCTGTATGTCTGTTTTTATGACAGTGCCATATAGTTTTGGTTACTGTAGCTTTGTAGTATATTTTGAAGTTACATAATTTGGTACCCCCATTTTGTTATTTTTGTTGAAGATTGCTTCATCAGTGTGGGGTCTTTTGCATTTCCATATGAATTTTGAAATTCTTTATTTCTATTTCTGTCAAGATTGTCATTGGCATTTTGATGGGGATTGCATTGAATCTGTGGATTGCTCTGTGTAATATGGGCACTTTAACAAATTTAATTCTTCTAGTCTATGACCACAGGATATATCTTTCTATTGATTTATTTACTCTTCAGTTTATTTCATCAGTATTTTACAGTTTTTTGGTAGAGATCTTTCATCTCCTTGGTTAAGTTTATTTATAGGTGTTTTATTCTGTTTTATTTTTAGATATTGTAAATGCAGTTCTTTCTTAGCTCACTATTGGTGTATAAAAATGCTACAATATTTTTATATTCATTTTGTATCCTGCAACTTTACTAAATTCATTTATTATCACAATTTTGGAGTGAAATCTTTAGGGTTTTCTCTATATATGATCATTTTGTCTGTAAACAGGAACAATTTTACTTTATCTTTTCCAATTTTCATGCCCCTTTTTTTTTCTCTTGCCTAATTGCTCTGGCTGGAACTTTCCATACTATGTGGAATAAAAGTGGTAAAATTGGACATAAATTTTTGGTTTTAGATCTTAGAGTAAAATATTTCAACTTTTACCCATTTGGTGTGACATTAGCTGTGGGTTTGTCATATATGATCCTTATTGTGTTGGGCTATTTCTTTTATACATGATTTGTTGAGGGTTTTTATTTTAAAGTGATATTGAATTTTCTAAAATGTTTTTTCAACATCTATTGGAATGTTCATATGATTTTCATCCTTGATTATGTTAATATGATGTATCACTTCTATTGATTTGCATATGTTGAATCATCCTTGCAGCCATGAGATACCACTTGATTATGGTGAATGATCTTTTAATATGTTGTTGAATTCAGTTTGCTAGTATTTTGTTGAAGATTTTTACATATATGTTCCTTGAGAATATTGATCTGTAATTTTATTTTTGTTATTATTGTTGTGTCCTTCTCTGTTTTTATTTTTAAACTTTAAACAGGGAGGTTTAATATAAAGAATTATGTAAACTATGATAGGAGAGAACTATAGACATAAAGAGAACTCTAATAGGTAATCTGAGATTGAAGGAGAGGACCTAAAACAGGACAAACTTTGTAAAGGTCCCTTCTCAAGTTTGGATATCATACTTCACTGGAGAAGGTACGGTTGGAGCCCACTGGATGGGGAAGTCCAGATCTGGTCACTGTAAAAGTAAGAAACATCTCTTCAGGGTACAGGTGGGTTAGGACTAGTAGAGAGAGAACTGTGGAATGGGAACTGCAGCCAGGAACAACTCTCAGGGACTAAGAGATGCGAAGCTAGTGGGTAAGTGGACCCAGGGATGGTACCTCAGGGACAGGATCTAAGATGTTGTTTCCAAGTCAGAAAAGCCATGGGAAGGAGGTCATCAGGCCTCAGTTGGAGCTGCGATTCTTCTTAAATGTTTTACAAGGGACTTTTGTGGAAAAGCAACATCCAGCGTTCCCACAGATACACCACTGCTTGTCTGGTTTTGGTATCAGAAAAAGGCTGGCCTCGTGAAATGAGTTTGGAAGTTTTTCCTCCTCTTCATTTTTCTAAAACAGTTCACATAAAATTGATACGTAATTATTTGGGTTTTTTGTTTGTTTGTTTGTTTTTTACTGTTTGGTAGAATTTAGCAGTGAAGCCATCAGGTACTGGGCTTCTCTTTGATTGAAACACTTTTATTATTGTTTTGATCTTGTTACTCATTATCGGTCTGTTCAAATTTTCTATTTCTTCATGATTCAATCTTGGCAAGTTGTACTTGCCCAGAAATTTCTCTATTTCTTCTAGGTTTTACAACTTGCTTGTGTGTCATTTCTTACAGTAGTCTCATATAATCTTTTGTATTTCCGTGGTATCAATAATTGTAAAAACTCCTTTTCTTCTTTTTTTTTTTTTTTTTAAAAAAAAATCTAGCTAAAGGTTTGGTGATTTTTTTTTAAAAAAAAAATAGCTTTTTGTTGATCATTTATATTTGTTTAGTATCTATTTCACCTCTCTCTGCTCTGATCTTTATTATTTCTATTTTATACTTATTTTGGGTTTATATATTCTTGTTTTTCTAGTTCCCTGAGGTTATTTTAAGATGTTTATTTCAGATTTTGGTGTAGGAATTTGTCACTAGAAACTCCACCTTGAATGTGCTTTTGCTGTGTCTCATAGGTGTATGTTGTGATTTCATTTTCATTTGTCTTAAAGAATTTTTTAATTTGCCTTTTAGTTTCTTCATTGACTCATTGTTTGTTCATAAGCATGTTGTTTAATTTTTATGTGTTTAAAGAGTTTCCAAAGTTCTGCTTATTATTGATTTCTAGTTTTATTGCATTGTGTTCAGGAAAGATACTTGAAGTGATTTTACTTTTTAAAAAATTTTAAGACTTGTTTCATGGCCTAACATATGGTCTATCTTGGAGAATGTTCCATGTGTTATTGAGAAGAATGTGTGCTCTGCAGCTGTTGGGTAGAATGTTCTGCAAATGTCTATTACGTCTATTTGGTCTAGAATGTGGTTTAACTTTGATGGTTTTTTTTGACTGCCTGCCTGAATGATCAGTCCAATGTTGAAAATGGGATGAAGTTTTCTATTGTATTAGAGTGTGTCTTTCCCTTTAATTCTGTTAATATTTGCTTTATATTTTCAAGTAGATCAGTGTTGGGTATGTATGTATTTACAATTTTGATATACTACTGCTATATTGACTCTGTTATCATTATATATGACCTTTGTCTTTTTTTATAATTTACATCTAAACTTTGTTTTATCTGATATATAAGTATAGCCACTCTTGCTCACTTTAAAAAAATCATTTTAAGTTTCAGGATACATGTGCAGGTTTGTTTTACAGAAAAACGTGTGCCATGATGGTTTGCTGCACCCATCAACCCATCACATAGGTATTAAGCTCCACTTGCATTAGCTATTTATCCTAAGGCTCTTTCTCTCCCTACTCGCACCTGTCAGGCCCTAGTATATTGATTATTTACTTTGAATATCTTTTTCCATCCCTTTTCTTTTAGTCTATGTGTATCTTTATAAATGAAATACAGTTGTTATAGACAGCATATAGTTGGGTTTTGTTTTTTATCCATTCAGCCACTCTATGTTTTAATTGGAGAGTTCAGTACTTTTATATAATTATGTTTTTTTTTGTTGTTGTTACCCATTTTCTTTTACTTTTTTTTTTTAAATTATACTTTAAGTTCTAGGGTACATGTGCATAACGTGCAGGTTTGTAACATATGTATACTTGTGCCATGTTGGTGTGCTGCACCCATCAACTCGTCAGCACCCATCAACTCGTCATTTACATCAGGTATAACTCCCAATGCAATCCCTCCCCCTTCCCCCCTCCCCCCTCCCCATGATAGGCCCCAGTGTGTGATGTTCCCCTTCCCAAGTCCAAGTGATCTCATTGTTCAGTTCCCACCTATGAGTGAGAACATGCCGTGTTTGGTTTTCTGTTCTTGTGATAGTTTGCTAAGAATGATGGTTTCCAGCTGCATCCATGTCCCTACAAAGGACACAAACTCATCCTTTTTGATGGCTGCATAGTATTCCATGGTGTATATGTGCCACATTTTCTTAATCCAGTCTGTCACTGATGGACATTTGGGTTGTTTCCAAGTCTTTGCTATTGTGAATAGTGCCGCAATAAACATACGTGTGTATGTGTCTTTATAGCAGCATGATTTATAATCCTTTGGGTATATACACAGTCATGGGATGGCTGGGTCATATGGTACATCTAGTTCTAGATCCTTGAGGAATCACCATACTGTTTTCCATAATGGTTGAACTAGTTTACAATCCCACCAACAGTGTAAAAGTGTTCCTATTTCTCCACATCCTCTCCAGCACCTGTTGTTTCCTGACTTTTTAATGATTGCCATTCTAACTGGTGTGAGATGGTATCTCATTGTGGTTTTGATTTGCATTTCTCTGATGGCCAGTGATGATGAGCATTTCTTCATGTGTCTGTTGGCTGTATGAATGTCTTCTTTTGAGAAATGTCTGTTCATATCCTTTGCCCACTTTTGGATGGGGTTGTTTGTTTTTTTCTTGTAAATTTGTTTGAGTTCTTTGTAGGTTCTGGATATTAGCCCTTTGTCAGATACGTAGATTGCAAAAATTTTCTCCCATTCTGTAGGTTGTCTGTTCACTCTGATGGTAGTTTCTTTTGCTGTGCAGAAGCTTTTTAGTTTAATGAGATCCCATTTGTCAATTTTGGCTTTTGCTGCTGTTGCTTTTGGTGTTTTAGACATGAAGTCTTTGCCCATGCCTATGTCCTGAATGGTACTACCTAGGTTTTCCTCTAGGGTTTTTATGGTATTAGGTCTAACATTTAAGTCTCTAATCCATCTTGAATTAATTTTCATATAAAGAGTAAGGAAAGGATCCAGTTTCAGCTTTCTACTTATGGCTAGCCAATTTTCCCAGCACCATTTATTAAATAGGGAATCCTTTCCCCATTTCTTGTTTCTCTCAGGTTTGTCAAAGATCAGATGGCTGTAGATGTGTGGTATTATTTCTGAGGACTCTGTTCTGTTCCATTGGTCTATATCTCTGTTTTGGTACCAGTACCATGCTGTTTTGGTTACTGTAGCCTTGTAGTATAGTTTGAAGTCAGGTATCGTGATGCCTCCAGCTTTGTTCTTTTGACTTAGGATTGTCTTGGAGATGCGGGCTCTTTTTTGATATTAATATGTAAGGTTTACTAATATCATTTTGTTACTTGCTTCCCAATTGTTTTATCACTACCCTCTTTCTTCATTTTTCACTGTCTTCCTTTGTGGTTAAGTGATTTTTCTCTGGTTATATGTTTTAATTCTTTGTTTTATTTCTAGTATGTCTACTGTAGGTTCTTGCCCTGTGATTACCATGAGACTTAAAAAAATTCTTATAGCTATAGCAAGTTACTTTAAACTGATGACAAATTAAGTTTGATTGCAAAGAAAACAAACAAAAAACAAACTTTATATTTTAACTCCATCCCCAAATTTTGACTTTTGGACTTCTCTATTTACATTTTTTTGTATAGGCTATATCTTAACAAATTGTTGTAGTTATTTTTAAAATATTTATGTATTTTAGTCTTTATACACCTCAATTATGGTATTAGAGTATTCTGAATTTCTCTTTATATAGTTTCTTCTTGAACAACAGTGCTTGAACTGTGCAGGTCTACTTATACAACAATTTTTTTTCCATCTCTGCTACCCTGAGACAGAAAGATCAACCTTTTCTCTTAGTCCTTCTCCTCAGCCTACTCAATGTGAAGATAATGAAGATGAAAGGTTTGATGATGATCCACTTCCACTTAATGCACAGTAAATATATATTTGCCTTTTGAATGATTTTATTAATATTTTATTTTCTCTAAATTATTGTATGAATACGATATATAATACATACAAAATACATGTTAAACTGTTCTTGTTACTGCTAAGGCTTCTGGTAAATACTAGGCTATCAGTAGTTGTGCTTTAAGAGAGTACAAAGTTTTATGTGAATTTTTGACTGCATAAGGTGTTGGTGCCTCTAACTCTCACACTGTTCAAGGGTAAACTATGTTTGCTTTTACCAGTGAGTTTCACACCCTCAGATATTATATTGTTATATATTAATGCTCTTTTTTCAGGCAGATTGAGAAACTCTCTTTAGCTTTTTATGTAAGACAATTTTGGTTGTAGTGAATTTCCTCAACTTTTGTTTGTGTAGGAGCATTTTAATCTCTTGTTCATGTTTGAAAGATAGTTTTTCTGGATACAGTATTCTCAATTGCCAGTTTACTTCTTGTTCCTTCAACACTTTGAATATGTCATTTCACTCACCCCCAGGCTGTAAGGTTTCCATTAAGAAGCCTGCTTCTGGATATATTGGAGCTACTTTACACATTATTTGCTTCTCTTCTCTTACTGTTTTTATAATCATATCTTGTCCTTGATTTTTGAAAGTTAGGTTATTATATACCTTGGAGTAGTCTTCTTTGAGTTGAGTCTGCTTGATGACTTTGACTTTCCTGTACCTAGATATTTATATCTTTCCCTAGTTTGCAAAGTGTACTGTTATTATCTTTTTGAATAAGCTTTCTACCCCTTTCTCTTTCTCTACCCTCTATTTAAGGTCAATGACTCTTAAATCTGCTCTTTTGATGTAATTCCCTAGATCTCATAAGCATTCTTCATCCCTTTTTGTTTTCTCTCCTATGACTTTGAATTTTCAAATATTCTGTTTTTGAGCTCACTGATTCTTAATCAAGTCTGCTCTTGAGACTATCTAATGCAATTTTTGGTTCATCTATTGTATTTTTAAGCTCCAGTTTTTAAAATTATTTTAATCTCTGTTAAATTTCTGAATTTGCATATTTGTGTTTTTTAAAAAGTTAATTGAGTTCCCTCTAAACATCTATTTTGAATTCACTGTCTGAGAAGTCAAGTATCTCTATTTCTTCAGTATTGGTCACTGGCACCTTACTTAGTCCGTTTGGTGAGGTCATAGTTACTCAAATGTTCTTGATGCTTGTGGAAGTTTGTTGATGTCGGGGTAGTACTGTAGAGTTGGGTATTTATTTCATTCTTTGCAGTCTTGGCTTGTTTGTACTTGTCCAGAGGGCCTTCCAGGAATTTAAAGGGGTGCTGACTGTTGTTACTGCAGCTGTTTCAGCACAAGAGGGCACCCTAATCCCAAGTAAGCTGTGGCTCTCTTGACTAATCCTAGGTCCCTAGCCCTGATTTGCTTGGTGATAATCAGAGAAAGTTCCCTGGGTTCCCAAGTAAAGTCCCTAGCTCACTCCCATCTCTTTCCCCCAAGCCAAAGGAGTCATTCACTGTGCTGTGTTGCCTGGAGTTGGAGGAAGGATGATGCAAACACTGCTGTGGCCACTTCATCTGGAACCATACCTGCTTGGACCACAGCCTCCTAGTTGAGTGAAGCATCAGGGCTCACCAAAGGTCCCTGATTACTACTGTCTGGCTGCTGTTGATATTTATGCAGGATTCAAGGCAACTTTATTTAGCTAGAGGTAAAGCTGGCTTGGAGTCAGCTTTGTTCCACCTGGCAGCAGATTCCCTACTGGCTTGAGGTGGGTCTAGAAGCATTCTTGGGAGTACCAGCCTGGAATCGGGGTCATGGGATTCTGTTCATTGCCCTGTTTTACTATACCAGGGCTGGTACTAGATTCCCAGGCAAAGTCCCCTAACTTCCCCCCAAGGAGAAGGAGTTTTTCTTCTGACTGCACTCCCTGGTGTTGGGAGTGGGGTGATGCATGCACTTCTGTAGCCAGCACAACTGATATTGGTTTACACCCAAGCCCATGGCCTCACAGACTAGTACAGCAATAGCGCTCACCCAAGGACTGTGGCTATTACGGCCTGCCTGTCAATGAAATATATTCTGAGCCTTAGACCACTTTAGTCAGCTGGTGGTGAAACGGGTCAGGACTCGATTCTTCCCACTGCTGCAGCCAATACCCTTCAGTCCCAGAGTGGGTCTAGATGCTCCCTCCATGAGCACCAGCCTATAATCAAGGGCCATGGGTTTCTGCCTGGTGCTGTATTTTACTATGGTGAGTTCTAACATAAAGTCCCATACACAGCCGGGCGCAGTGGCTCAAGCCTGTAATCCCAACACTTTGGGAGGCCGAGACGGGCGGATCACGAGGTCAGGAGATTGAGACCATCCTGGCTAACACAGTGAAACCCCGTCTCTACTAAAAAATACAAAAAACTAGCCAGGCGAGGTGGCGGGCGCCTGCAGTCCCAGCTACTCGGGAGGCTGAGGCAGGAGAATGGTGCAAACCCGGGAGGCGGAGCTTGCAGTGAGCTGAGATCCGGCCACTGCACTCCAGCCTGGGCGACAGCGCGAGACTCTGTCTCAAAAAAAAAAAAAAAAAAAAAAAAAAAAAAGTCCCATACACTTCCTTCTCCCTCCCCCATGCAGACCGATCATCTCTTATGCTGTGCTGCTTGGGATTCGGGCAGGAGTGCTACATGCCATGAGTGACTTGAGACTGGCCTTCCTACCCTTTTCAATGTGTCTTTCTTGTTATTATGCTAAAACCAGGTACTGCGATCTCCCACCTGATTTATTTAGCTCTTGAGACAGTGGGTATTTTCTTGCATAAATAGTTGTTTAATTTGATGTTCCTCTGAGGGAATGATTGTTGGAGGGTTCTTATCCACTATTTTGTTCTACCTCTCTGTTCTTTCTCATCAGTGAATACCTTGATCTATCAACCCCTTCCCCAACACCCCCCTCAAAATAAGTGTGCCAAAATTCCCTCTATAACTGAATTGTTTTGTTTCTTTTTCTTTTACTTCTGTCAATTTCCTTTTTTTAAATGTATTTTAGGGCTATAACATTAAATATATAGATTCAGAAACTTTTTATCCTCATTGTGAATTATTTCATTATCACTCTGACCAGTATTTAGGTATTTTTCTCATTAAAAAATACCTAAACATTCACTTTTGGCTAATATTTATGTGGTTATGTTTTCCATCTCACTTTTATAAATCTTCCTGTATCCTTTATATTCAGATGTCACTTATAAATTTTATTTTGTAATTTATTTTTACCATATTTTAACAGGTAAAAGTAATTCTCCAGATTTAGTATAAGCACTGATATCATGCACTTTGTCCCATATAATGTTATACATTCTATATATGGCTTTCTTGTTGCTTCTTGAACATGTTTGATTTAGACACAATGACTAGCTCCTCTGTCCTCGTAAATAATAATGAGAGCATTTTAACTCTGATCACCACGTTTCCCTTAATTTATTGCCATCCAGTATTTTAGTTCCACATTGTTTTTATTCTTATTAGATACTATTATAAATCTTTACATTCTGTGCTGTTTGTTTACTCATATAGTTACCAATTTATTTTTCATCATTTCTTCTTGATACTTAGTTCATTTTTTATTCAATTTCCTGGCATGTATCTTATAGAAGATCTTTTAAAATGTTTTTTTTCATAATCAATTGTCTCAGATTTTATATGAATAAAATGTTTTATATTGGCTTTTGATAATTAAATTCTTAAAATTTTGGGTTATATCTATTATGCTTCTGCCCTTGTGACATATTATATCTTCACAAGCTTGCCACAAAAATATCTCCCATCTCACAAAGTCTTCTACAATGTGACTTTACCTCTCCCACATTGAGAGATGAGATTTATGCTACACTTCTCCCCACAAAAAAACTTTTTGGTTTGTTACTGGCTTTTAACCAACTGACTGTGGCAAATATGCAGCTGCATATATTTCAATGCAGCCAAAAAGAGTAATGTAATTTTTAACCTTACAGACACACTGACGTAAGAGCTTTGAATGATCATTTACTAAGTCTGATCATCATGAGGTCACTTGAGGAAATACAGTCTTCTAAAAAAGACCACATGAGGCTCTGGTCACAGCCTCAACTGAGATCCCAGTTAGCATCCAGAATCAGCCAACATACAAATGAGTAAAGACACTTCTAATGACTCCAGTCTCCAGCTGTCAAGTAATCCAAGCTGTCTTGTCCCAGCTGAGGATACAGACAGATTACAGCAGAAGCAAACAATTTCCACTGTGCTGTATCCAAATTCTTGGCCCACAGACTTTGTAAGCATAATAAAAGGGATTTTTTATGACATTAATTTTATGATAATTGATTATGCAACAATATTAACTGGAACACAATGAACCATCTTCTGATCCATTTTGTTGTTCCAAAAACTTTTTCCTCGCATTCCTTTTTGTATAATTTGTATCAACATTCTAGTTGTGTTTAGATTTTCCTTTTTGTCTTTGAGGAAGAAAAAAACTTGAAAGATAAAGATAGGTTATAGCATAGAAGTAGATAAAGAAAGAAATAGATGTAGAGGCGTGCCCAAGATGGCCGAATAGGAACAGCTACAGCCTCCAGCTCTCAGCATGAGCGACACAGAAAACGGGTGATTTCTGAATTTTCAACTGAGGTATCGAGTTCATCTCACTGGGGCATGTCAGACAGTTGGCGCTGGTCCGTGGGTACAGCCCAACCAGCGAGAGTTGAAGCAGGGTGAGGCATTGCCTCACCTGGGAATCCCAAGAGGGAAGGGAATTCCTTTTCCTAGCCAAACGAAATTGAGACACACAACACCTGGAAAATCAGGTAACTCCCACCCTAATACTGCACTTTACCAAGGGTCTTAGCAAATGGCACACCAAGAGATTATTTCCCACACCTGGCCCAGAGGGTCCCATCCCCACAGAGCCTCCCTCATTGCTAGCACAGCAGTCTGAGATCTAACTGCAAGGCGGCAGCGAGACTGGGGGAGGGGCGCCTGCCATTGCTGAGGATTAAGTAGGTAAACAAAGCCACTGGGAAGTTCAAATTGGGTGGAGCCCAACACAGCTCAAGGAGGCCTGCCTGCCTTTGTAGACTCCACCTCTGGGAACAGGGCATAGCTAAAGAAAAAGCAGCAGAAACCTCGACAGAGGTAAATGCCCCTGTCTGACAGCTTTGAAGAGAGCAGTGGATCTCCCAGCAAGGAGGTTGAGATCTGAGAATGGACAGACTGCCTGCTCAAGTGGGTCCCTGACCCCTGAGTAGCCTAACTGGGAGACATCCCCCACTAGGTGCAGACAGACACATCACACCTCACACAGCTGGGTACACACTGAGACGAAGCTTGCAGAGCAAGAATCAGACAGCAACACTTGCTGTTCAGTAATATTCTATCTTCTGCAGCCTCCGCTGCTGGTACCCAGGCAAACAGGGTTTGGAGTGGACCTCAATCAAACTCCAACAGACCTGAAGCTGAGGGTCCTGACTGTTAGAAGGAAAACTAACAAACAGAAAGGACACCCACACCAAAACCCATCAGTACGTCACCATCATCAAAGACCAAAGGCAGACAAAACCACAAAGATGGGGGAAAAGCAGTGCAGAAAAGCTGGAAATTCAAAAAATCAGAGTGCATCTCCCCCCTCCAAAGGAACGCAGCTCATCGCCAGCAATAAACACCTCTATGCAAATAAACTAGAAAACCTAGAAGAAATGGATCATTTCCTGGACACTTACACTCTCCCAAGACTAAACAAGGAAGAAATTGAATCCTTGAATAGACCAAATTGAGGCAATAATTAAGAGCTTACCAACCAAAAACAAGTCCAGGACCAGACAGATTCACCGCCAAATTCTACCAGAGGTACAAGGAGGAGCTGGTACCATTACTTCTGAAACTATTCCAATCAATAGAAAAAGAGGGAATCCTCCCTAACTCATTTTATGAGGCCAACATCATCCTGATACCAAAGCCTGGCAGAGACACAACAAAAAAAGAGAATTTTAGACCAATATCCCTGATGAACATCAATGCAAAAATCCTCAATAAAATACTGGCAAACCGGATCCAGCAGCACATCAAAAAGCTTATCCACCATGATCAAGTGGGCTTCATCCCTGGGATGCAAGGCTGGTTCAAAATACGCAAATCAATAAACGTAATCCAGGATATAAACAGAACCAAAGACAAAAACCACATGCTTATCCGAGTAGATGCAGAAAAGGCCTTTGACAAAATCCAACAGCCCTTCATGCTAAAAACTCTCAATAAATTTGGTATTGATGGGACGTATCTCAAAATAATAAGAGCTATTTATGACAAACCCACAGCCAATAGCATACTGAATGGGCAAATACTGGAAGCATTCCCTTTGAAAACTGCCACAAGACAGGGATGCCCTCTCTCACCACTCCTATTCAACATAGTGTTGGAAGTTCTGGCTAGGGCAATCAGGCAAGAGAAAGAAATCAAGGGTATTCAGTTAGGAAAAGAAGAAGTCAAATTGTCCCTGTTTGCAGATGACATGATTGTATATTTAGAAAATCCCATTGTCTCAGCCTAAAATCTCCTTAAGCTGATAAGCAACTTCAGCAAAGTCTCAGGATACAAAATCAACGTGCAGAAATCACAAGCATCTAATACACCAGTAACAGACAAACAGAGCCAAATCATGAATGAACTCCCATTCGCAATAGCTTCAAAGAGAATAAAATACCTAGGAATCCAACTTACAAGGGATGTGAAGGACCTCTTCAAGGAGAACTACAAACCACTTCTCAGTGAAATAAAAGAGGACGCAAATCAATGGAAGAACATACCATGCTCATGGATAGGAAGAATCAATATTGTGAAAATGACCATACTGCTCAAGGTAATTTATAGATTCAATGCCATCCCCTTCAAGCTACCAATGACTTTCTTCACAGAATTGGAAAAACCTGCTTTAAAGTTCATATGGAACCAAAAAAGACCCCGCATTGCCAAGTCAGTCCTAAGCCAAAAGAACAAAGCTGGAAGCATCATGCTGCCTGACTTCAAACTATACTACAAGGCTACAGTAACCAAAACAGCATGGTATTGCAACCAAAACAGATATAGACCCATGGAGCAGAACAGAGCCCTCAGAAATACCACACATCTGCAACCATCTATTCTTCGACAAACCTGACAAAAACAAGAAATGGGGAAAGGATTCCTAATTTAATAAATGGTGCTGGGAAAATTTGTTAGCCATAAGTAGAAAGCTGAAACTGGATCCTTTCATTACTCTTTATACGAAAATTAATTCAAGATGGATTAGAGACTTAAATGTTAGACCTAAAACCATAAAAACCCTAGAAGAAAACCTAGGTAATACCATTCAGGACATAGGCATGGGCAAGGACTTCTTGTCTAGAATACCAAAAGCAATGGCCACAAAAGACAAAATTGACCAATGGGATCTAATTAAACTAAAGAGCTTCTGCACAGCAAAAGAAACTACCATCAGAGTGAACAGGCAACCTACAGAATGGGAAAAAATTTTTGCAGTCTAGTCATCTGATGAAAGGCTAATATCCAGAACCTACAAAGGACTCAAACAAATTTACAAAAAAAAACCAAACAACCCCATCAAAAAGTGGACAAAGGATATGAACAGACACTTCTCAAAAGAAGACATTCATACAGTCAGCAGACACATGAAAAAATGCTCATCATCACTTGCCATCAGAGAAATGCAAATCAAAACCACAATGAGATACCTTCTCACACCAGTTAGAATGGCGATCATTAAAAAAATCAGGAAACAACAGGTGCTGGAGAGGATGCGGAGAAATAGGAACACTTTTACACTGTTAGTGGGACTGTAAACTAGTTCAACCATTGTGGAAAACAGTGTGGCGATTCTTCAAGGATCTAGAACTAGAAATACCATTTGACCCAGCCATCCCATTACTGGGTATATACCCAAAGGATTATAAATCATGCTGCCATAAAGACACATGTACATGTATGTTTATTGCAGCACAATTCACAACAGCAAAGACTTAGAATCAACCCAAATGTCTATCAGTGACAGACTGGATTAAGAAAATGTGGCACATATACAACATGGATTTCTGTGCGGCCATAGAAAAGGATGAGTTCATGTCCTTTGTAGGTACATGGATGCAGCTGGAAACCATCATTCTGAGCAAATTATCACAAGAACAGAAAACTAAACACCACATGTTCTCACTCATAGGTGGGAATTGAACAATGAGATCACTTGGACACAGGAAGGGGAAGAACACACACTGGGGCCTATTGTGGGGAGGTGGGAGAGGGGAGGGATAGCATTAGGAGATATAGCTAATGTAAATGATGAGTTAATGGGTGTAGCACACCAACATGGCACATATATACATATGTAACAAACCTGCACATTGTGCACATGTACCCTAGAACTTAAAATATAGTAATAAAATCAATGTTTAGAATTGTGTTTAATGAGAGAGATTCCTACACTGTGTATGTTTTATTAGATCAAATATATCAATGTGTGAGTAAATAAACATTTATAATTTAGATTCACTTTGTCTCTTTCAATCTACCACTGCCCCTAAAACAGTGACTTGCACACAAAATTTAGTTATACTGGCTTCCTTTCAGTTCCTTCCCACCACAGGGAATTTTCACAAGTGTTTTACATGTCAATACTTTGTCAGGAATAACACAGACACACCCATGCACAAACACACACACACCTCACCTTGCTAGTCCATGTTTATCTTTCAGATCTCAGTTGGAATGTGATATCTATACTAGATTAGGTCCCCTTGATTATATGTCCTTATGGGACTCTGAACCTGACCACAGTCACCTCAAATTGAATAGGGTCCACAACTGTCAACATCATGTTTTCTAATTTTTATGTGGCGCTTCATTATTGTAAAAATACTTTTCTATTTATTTTTCTTCTACTCATGGAAATAACATTTCACACCATATGGACGTGGCGTCCATGGCGTTACGTGGTGTCCAGCATGGGCTCTGGAATTGTACCACCTGGCTTTCCATCCCAACTGTTCCACCTAGTAGTTGTAAGACATGACAAGACACTTCTCTGCATCTCTAATGTTTTGTCTGTAAATCAGAATAATAGCACCTATATGATAGGCACTGGAACAGTTCCTGACACTTTGCAATTATTCAGCAAACATTAGCATTTATTATTTCCTCTCTCACTTTAGATTAAGGTAAATGGCTTGGTCAAGATAAATGAACAGTGTTGATTCCTTTTTACAAGTCATTTTTGGGGCTTTCTTTTTCAAAGCAGATTTACTGGTTTTGCTGTTATTATAAATAAGTTTTAAATTAGCATTTCATTCCAAGATGTTGTGTCCATTCTAATAAAGGTAAGTCATCTTGAAGTCCTTGATTTTAGTTTTCTATATAACTAGCTGTTTTTAGATTCATATTCAAGAGAAAACATTTTCAGAATTCTATTTTTAGTCAAATGCACTGATTATTTCCTACAGAAGACATGCTGTACCAATTGAAATGAGCACAAAAAAGAAAAAGAGGAACAAAGGTTATGACATTTAACACTGAATGCCAAGCTTTCTCGACATTAGAAACAGAGTCTCTTTTTGTTAATTTCTGTATCCAGAAGTTCTGTATCCAGAGTTTGTCTCTTTATTTAGTGATGACTTTAGGCTTTTATTATTGCTTTCTACAGTTTTTCCTGAGTACTTGTTCTTTTTTATTTGTATTTTACTTTCCATTTATACATTATTTTACTTTTATTTAGAAAGGAAAAAAATCTGTCTTAACTTTTTAAAAAATTAACATTGACTGATAATTGTTATTTAAAATTAATAAATTGTAGAAATCTAAAGTAACTCAGGACTTCCCAGCCTGACAGTACTCTACTGTTCATAAGAATATTTCTCCTCACACATTAGAGGTACCATGGTATCCCTACCTTGTTTGTGGTTTCCTTGGACTCTTCCACTTAAAGTTACTGAAGAAGCTAAAGTGAATGGAGTCTTTACAGGAATCTTCCAAGTTCTTCATAATTAAAATTATTTTAATATTTGTTTCCTAAGTATGATACATGTCAACAGTGACTATCAAATTGTATACTTTTCCTCAGTGATTTTCAGGTTTGCCTTCATTTCCCAATGGTATTCATGATCCTATACTTAGAGCTCAAATTGTCCATTTTTATGATGTAGGGATTTCATATTTGCCAGTTTACCTGCTTGCTGAAATGTATTTTTAACCTCAAAATCAATATTCTCAGCGCTTTCAGTCATTTGCAGACTTGTGCAGAGTGGGAAAAGTTGTGAGTCACCTGCCCATACTTTCTCAGCTGAGCTTAAACAAGACGGTGCTCTGCTTCTTGTTTTCAGCTTTCTTACTATAAATAAGTGTGTCCTTTCTTCAGTTTATTTAATGCCACATTTTCCCCATTTTTGTGCTTTTTGTCACTGATTTCTCTGTTTAAAATGTTTCCCAAGCAGGGTGCTAAGGTGCTTGTCTAGTGTTCCCAAACACAAGACTGTGATATAGCTCATGGAAGTACATGTGTGTTAGATAAGTTTTGCTCAGGCATGAGTTACAGTGCTGTAGGTCATGTGTTCAATGTTAATGAAGCAACAATGTATATTAAATAAGGTGTCTTTAAACAGAAACACATACACATCCAGACTATGTATTGATTAGTTGACAAAAATATTTTGATGAAAGACTCACAGAAACCTAACCATATATGTCCCATAAGAGCAATGGTTCAATATTTGCTAGCTTAATGTTCATAGCAACTTTACTGAACGTAACTATATTGAATAATGAGAATCAGCAGTACTTTGTCATCGATTCCAAATCTTTGAAATTAGAATCTAAAGAGGGTCAGGGCCCACCCCCTAAGCCAGGATGTCTCTGAGGCTCCACCTCCAAGTTCAGGCAGGGCCCAGCCTTGGGGGGCAGAGAGAGGCGGTGTGCGCCCAACCAAAGTGATTGTGCCCTTGGTTGGAGGGCCAGGGGCATGTCACCTGTGGGAATCGAACAGGAGCAGCAACTTCTAACTTTGTTCAAAGCCACTCTCTTTTTAAATGCAACAATTTGAAGCTAAGAAGTCACCTGGAGAAAAGGAACGTTGCGCTTGAACGGCAAGCAAACTATTTCCCTTCGTGTGTTCTGTTTTCTCCTCCTAGTCCCTTCTCCTGCCACCTCTCCAAGACTGTTCGTGGGACACCCACTTCCCTCTGTTATGCAGTACATGACTATGTAAGCATTTACGGGTGTTCTAACTATTATTATTAAACTGAAATGTGCCATGAGGTGCTATGAGGCATAGCAAAATTGGAACAAGGTATTTAAAAATTTGACTAAGCGTGCCTGACTCCATTGCATTGTTTTGAAACTTAACATCTGGCGCCCCCCCGGGGAGTCTTTCCCATTAGAATGCTTGGGGTCGCCCAGGTGTCTCTGTCATTAGACTGCCTGAAGTCGGTGGGGGTCTCTCCAATTAGAATGCCTGGGGTCGCCCACGTGTCTCTATTGTTAGAACGCCTGGAGTCAGCCAGAAGTCTCTCTCATTGGAATACCTGGGGTCAATATGGAAGGCAGCTCTTTAGACAGGGTTGTGATACCAGATGCAAACTTTACACAGGAAATAATCAACATAGAAGGCTAAAATGAAGGTAAACATAAAAGACATTTTGATCTTGTTTTTTAATCACTATAACATTTCAACCAGATTTAAAAATAAATTGTTGTATTTATCAACTGGCAACCACATTTAATATATAAGTTAAAGCTACTGTAGATATTTAACGGTTTTCTACCTTTGCCTCTTAAAAGAGAGCAGAAACATTAGCTTTTAAACTTAATTGTGACACCTTCAAGAGCTGCTTTAACATAGCTAACATGCCTGCCAGCATATTAACTTGGACAATTAATGAATTTTTAAAAGAGGAATTAAATACTTTCATTAAACTGTAAAATCAAGCTACTCGTTTAATCTAATCTAGTTGTTTTATACCAATATAGTGTCAAAATATTTAGTCTGCTATACTAATTCTACACTGTATTAGTTAAAAAAAAAAAAAAATTCTCCAGTGCTACAATTGAGCTATTTGTATTTTAATTTGTTTTCTGTGTGTTATCCAGATAGAGTTTTAGTGTGCTAATTGACAGCATCGCATTAAACGATCTTTTCAAAATCCAAATCCTGAAATTGAGCATATAGCCTGAAAAGGATTAATATGTTGTAAAATTTAATAACAATATTTTAACAATTAAATTTAAATAAATGCAAAATGATTCACATATGCCTAGATTATACATGTAGTCTATAAATTAAATAGCAATTGATTCTGAAAAAAAATGATTGTGACTTAATCCAAATATTAATATATGTGTTAAGAACCTGCTATTATGGACAGTGAAATTATGGCAGTAAATAAGATAGACAATGTCCCTACCCTCATGAAATATAGTCTATGGCATAAAGAGAGACTATTAATAACAAACTTCACAAATAAAGAAAGTGATATGTGTAATAAAGACAGTATATTAAAGAGATGTGCTAGAAAGTGATGATAGAAGAGGAAGCTACTTTAGATATTCTGAATGACAAGAAGTCAAGTGAAAGTTTGGGGATTAGAGCAATCTAGACAGAGAGCCTAAAGTATCTTCAATCCTTTACTCTGCAGATTCTTAAATCCTGATCTCACAAGTAACAAGTAAATTAATCTCAATTCAGTGAGATGATGATGATGATGACAGCTGAATAAATACATGATTTGTTGAGGAATTACTATGGACCTAGCACTATTCTAAACACAAATATAGCCTTATCAAATCTTCACAACATTTCTAGGAAGAATTCTATTTCCTCTTTACCAGTGAAGAAAACTAAGCCCCAAAGTAACATAGCTGGGAAGTGGTGAAATCAGAATCCATATATCATGGTTCTGCCTCCAGGGCCCATATCTTAATCATAACAGTGTATATTTGTAAAATAGTTTTATTTTTATTCCATTATTATACCTAAATGAGTTTTCTTTCTTGATTTTCCCAGTCACTTTTGATAAAACTACATCTACTTTGATATTCCAATATCACATCTGACTCTAAATGGAATCTTTACAGCAACACCACCACCACCACTCGCTGGCCAGGATTTGCTTAGGTATGAGAAGGTAAAAAGAGGGTGGTCTGACTTTTCATTTTCATGGAAGAGGAATTGATCCAGTGTACTTCTTGATCTCCCTACTCCTGGTGTTGAAAGAGGGAGGAGGAACACATTATGAAGCGAGGACTGTGTTTTGTATTTGGTTGGAAGTAAGAAGCCATCTTTGTGTGGGCTGTCTGCTGCTGACCACCTCTACCAGGGTGGTGGTCTCAGGTTTCAGTCTCAAGCAACCCAGTGGAATAGGTGCTTAACATATATTTTTTCATTCAATAACCCTGTAAGTGAATGGTGATAATCTTCATGTTAATCAGACTCTAAGATCTTAACTAGAGTTAGGTTCAACCATAGGTATTATCAGGTTCAAAGTCCATGCTTTCACTATATCGCACTGCCATACTAAAAATGTTCCAAGAATGCCATCTATAAAATGGAATGTCACTGTATATTGTACTGTCTTTGTGATTATAAACAATGGAAAAACCTTTCATAAGATGAAAGAGGCTTGAGTTTATTTTAGCTGCTGCTCAGCAACAAAGATTTTCAAAATAAATTTTAACAGTACCAAAGAATATTCTTTTTTCTTTCTTTGTTATAAATACAAAACTGGAGGTCATAATATTTCAATTATTTGAAGCACTTTCATAAAAATAAGTTTAAAAATACACACATATTTAATGTGAATAAAAACAAAGTATAATATAGAGATAACTTCAATTTTATTTTTACAAAAAGTATTATAGGCTCTGAAGAAAGCCTGTATATCTTATGTGAAATTGAGAGTATTTTGTTCAAGCAGAGTTCGTAATTGACACATAGCAAAAGGCATAATCATGTCTTTGAGGATTTATAAAGATACGCAACATAGAAAGGACTATTTTTTCTATAATTATAAGAACCTAAAGACCAGTAAAATAAATTTGTATTGTCTAGCATGCATATATTCAATAAGCACTTTTTGGTTAACATTTTCCTAGACACTAGATAGGCAAACATAAATAGAATACCGGTCTCTGACCATACTACATTCTGAGGCACCTAAGGATACCTAAGTGTACATCAATTCTTATGACACAATAAAATAAATCCATAATAGCCATAAGATTCAGAAACAAAGTTATTTATAGAAATGGTTTTGATATAAAAAATAAACAGTCAATATGATGAGTTTCTACATCAGTAAAAATAATTTCATTTGAAATTTATTATAGTCTGAGCACCTACTACTATGTAAGAGACTCCACTGGGGGCCCTGAGAGATAGAAAGATGGCTTAAATACAATGTTGACACCTTTAGTTATTGATAATTTACTATAACACGGCAGTGTGCCTAGTAACTGGAACTATGTGGCAAAAACTAATAAATCTGCTTCATGAGATCCTTAGCAATTACTGTTCCATCTGCCTAGAACTGTGTATCCCAACATGTTTTTGGTTCTCCCTTTTAGAATTCCTGTCTTAACTCAAATGTCCCCTCCTCAATAAAAGGTTCTCTAACATTTGATCTATGTTAACCCTCTTTCTCAGTTTCTTCACTGCAAACAACATTTATGATTAATTATAAAGGTCTAGCATTTACTCATTGTTATTGTCTGTCTCCCCTACAAGAATTTAAGCTCTATAAAATCAGGGAATTTTTCTGCCCATCACCTCTATATTCCCAGTGCCAAGAAGGATTCCTGGAACACAATAGGTACAAAATAAGAAATTTCCAATCATTGAATTAAAGGAAATATGAATAAATACATAACTTGTTTCTTCCTCCCATTCATTTATTTGAGAACCATTTATTAAGTTCCTACCATATGTCAGGAAATTAGACACTGAGGTTACAATGTTGAGTTCCCTAAAAGAATTCACACACAATATGATCAGAACAATAGACATAGAAATAAACAATGAAGTAAATACAATTAGAAGGATTAATGCTGACAAGAATGGGCATATATAGCAGCCTATGAGTACCAAGGAGGCTTCATTTAGGAGATAAACTCTGGCCTGATATTTTTTATATTATTTAAAATCCCTTTTTAACTTTTAAGTTCAGGGGTACATGTGCAGGTTTTTTAGGTAGGTAAACTTGTGTCATGGGGGATTGTTGCATAAAATATTTCATTGCTCAGGTATTAAGCCTAGTACCCATCAGTTATTTATTTTTCCTGATCCTCTCCTTCCCCCACCCTCCACGCTCTGATAGGCCTCAGCATGTGTTGTTCCCCTGTATGTGTCCCTGTGTTCTCATTACTTAGCTCCCACTTATAAGTGAGAACATACAGTATTTGGATTTCTGTTCCTGTGTTAGTTTGCTAAGGATAAAGGTCTCCAGCTCCATTCATGTCCCTGCGGAGGATATGATCTTATTCTTTTATATGGCTGTATAGTTCATGGTGTATATGTATCACATACATTTCCTTAATCTAGTCTATCACTGAGAGGTATTTAGGTTGATTATATGTTTTTACTATTGTGAATAGTGTAAAGAACTTCTGCACGGAAGAAACTATCAATAGAGTAAACAGACAACCTACATAATAGGAGAAAATTTTTGTAAACTATGCATTCAACAAAGGTCTAATATCTAGCATCTATAAGGAACTTAAACAAATTTACAAGAAAAAAATAACCCCATAAAAAAGTAGGCAAAGGACATTAACAGACACCTTTCAAAAGAAGACATACATGCAGCCAACAATGATATGAAAAAAAGCTCAACATTACTGATCATTAGAGAAATGCAAATCAAACCACAATGAGATGTCATCTCACACCAGTCAGAATAGCTATTATTAAAAAGTCAAAAATAAAAAAAAGATGCTGACGAGGTTGTGGAGAAAAAGGTGTGTTTATATACTGTCGGTGGGAGCCTAAATTAGTTTAATCATTGTGGATAACAATATGGTGATTCCTCTGGGCTAAATTTTAAAGAGAAAAAGGAGGTGGTCAAGAGAAAAAGAAATAGGCAATAAAAGGAAAAATAAGACAGGCAGAAGCATAAAAAACTCCTGGTTCTGGACAAGATGGAACAAGCACATTCCACTCTATTGCTCACACTAATTACAACAACAGTAAAAAAAAAAAAAAAAAAAAAAAAAAACCCGACAACAACAAAATGCATAAAATAACTATGAAAAAAATCATTGAAATGTAAAGAAAAAAGTTAGAGACTTTGACAAGAGATTGAGGGATCTAACAAAGCATCCTGCAATTAGAAACACAAATGGACACATGCCAAAAAAAGCTCAAGAAAAGCATAAGCCTTTTTTTTCTCTATAGCCAAAGGACCAGGAAGAAGTCAGCTCCGCAGCTATTAGCTCTGCAATTATGCCCACCTCTCCCACTTTCCACTAGGCTCCATGAAGACTGTGGGTGATGCTTTGTCAACCATCCCCACCCTTCAAATGAGAGTTGAAATAACTCTCCCCACCAGGTGCTTCAAAGCAGGTGGGGTGCAGCCCTGTTGACCATACTCACTCTGCAGTACTGTGAGTAGAGGCCGTGCCCTTCCTTCTCCCCACTGGGCTCTGTAGAGATGTGAGTGAACTATTCTCAATCATCCCTGCCTACATTAAGTGAACAACAACAAATAGATAGCACTCTAGCCCCTTTGAACTAGTGAGTGGGGGCAGAACTACAGAGCACACAATGCTGAAGAAAATGGTTCTCTAAATCTGTGTGTTTAAAGTCTTGGGAAGGTCCCCACCAGCCCCTGCATGGCATTGACCAGAATCAGCACAGCAAATGGTTTGAGAACATAATTATGGTATGTAATGGCACTCAGGTTTCAAATTGGCCTCTGGGTAGCACACAAACAGAGCTAACCACAATAGCACAGAAGAGTCTCTGAAAACTAAACTGACATTTGAATCACAATCCACAAAATGGTCCAAGAGTTGCTTTCTAAACCTAAATTGGTTGACTTTGACTATTTGCTAAAATAGAAATTGTAAACGGCACTTAGAGGCTGATAACACAATGTTCAAACTGTCTTTGACACAATCTAAAGCCAAAAGTACTTTTCGACCAAAAAGTAGAAAAATCTCAAAGAAATGAGAAAAGACAATCAAAAGATACACAGAGGTGGCACAGATGTCAGAATATCTGACAATGATTTTAAAGCAGCCCCAGAAGGAGGAGTCAACATGGCCAAATAGACACAGCTAGGAGGAACATCTCCCACTGAGAGATGGAGTTTGGGTAGACTGGCACATTTTCAGCAAATCTTCAGAGGGAAGGCATTGAGAGTGGATGGAGGGAGGATGCAGACACTGGGGTGAAGTGGAAGGAAGCATGGAACCCTGGTTTTGCTGAGCACCAGGGGTTGATTCTTGACTACCAGAGACTAGTGGAGAAGGGGTGAGTTGAACAGGTAAGGACTGGCCCGCTTTTGCCACAGACCTGCAGAATTCTAGTAGCAGGACATTTCACAACTGCCATGGACACTTGAGTGGGGAGGGAGAACTGCTTAGAAAAGTGGAAGAGGAAGGACTCCAGCCTGTGCAGATCATACAGCGTTTGGTGCAGGAATGTCTGTAGTGGAGTACAGCCAGCAACATCCATAGCCTAAGGCTTGTCATATTTTCAGAGGACTTTATCTTTAGGGCAACTTTTGGACCTGGACAGAGTAGGGCGGTCTTGCCTGAAGGATGGGGCCAGACTGCTGTGAGTGCCTGTCCATCTGCTGGCCTCTTATGGAACCCCAGCATGACCACACCCTCCTGTAGTGCAGCCTCAGATGCACCGGAGTGGTTTCTGTGGGCTCTCATTACAGCTACTTTGACAGCAGACCATCACACATGCCCATCAGAGAGCTCCAGCAGACCAGCCCCACCAGTATGCACCAGCCTATCTGTAGCCTCCCTTCACCATGGCATAACCCTACTGCTTTACTGGCATACACTCTCCCATGCCCATCCCCCAACCACTTTGCTGGCACATGCCAATGGGGAGGCCTCACCACTCCTGCCCTGCCATCACATGGGTGCATGTGCACTGCTCTACACCACCACCATTAGCACAAGTGCACCGCAGTGCCCCTATACCTCACTGACTCACAGACATCCTTCTGCACCACCACCACTAGTGCAAGTGCATGCACTGATACTGATATTCCTGTGCCCACAAGTACTCTACCTTCACCAATATCAGTACAAGCATGGGTAGGAATACCACTGCCCCACTCCTGCCAATGCCCTGCCCCAGCTGATATGCATCACCCTGTTGTGCTGCTGCAGATGCTATTACGTGCATGCAAGCATGGATCCTGCTGTGACTGACCTGAAGAAGGACTTTGGTCGACACCACCCATGAGAGTGTTGTGGGAAGTAGACTGGGAACACCTTGACCCTTCCAGCACAGCAGGTTCCAAACCTTGAGGTGCTAGAGAACAAAGCCAGAGTACCAGCCCCCCAGAGTTAGAGCACACATCCCAGGAGTGCTGAGCCAAGTCTTTTCCTCTCTAAAATCTTCCAGAAATGAAGCCAGTTTACTGAGCCCAACTTACACCAGCATTAAGCCCCCAAGGGCATCAAGGAAGATAAAAGCAAGAAACGCCATCCAAAGGAGAGCAACTTCAAAGACTGAAGGAACATCAGCCCACACAGATGAGAAAGAAACAGTGAAAGATCTCTGGCAACTCAAAAAGCCAGAGTGTCTTCTCACCTCCACATGACCACACTACTTCATCAGCAAAGTTCTTAACCAGGGTGAACTGGCTGAAATGACAGACTTAGAATTCAGAATACTGATAGGAATAAAGATAATCAGGATTCAGGAGAAAGTTAAAACTCAACACATGGTATGTAAGGAATACAATAAAACAATACAAGAGCTGAAAGATGAAATGGCCATTTAAGAAAGAATCAAATTGATCTGGCAGAGTTGAAAAACTCATGTCAAGAATTTTATGATACAATCACAGGTATTAACAGCAGAATAGATCAAGCTGAGGAAAGACTGTCAGAGCTCAAAAACATGTTCTCCAAAATAACTCAATTGAACCAAAATGAAGAAAAAAATAATAAATAATGAACAAACCCCCTGAAGAACATGGGATTATGTAAAAAGACCAAATCTACCACTAATTGGTGTCCCTGAAAGAGATGAAAAGAAAGAAAGCAACTTTGAAAATACATCTGAGGATATTATCCATAAAAATTTCCCTAACCTCTCTAGAGAGGCCAACATTGAAATTCAGGAAATGCAGAGAACCCCTGTGAGATACTATACAAGATGACCATCCTGAAGACACATAGTCTTCATAAGATTCTCCAAGGTCAAAATAAAAGAAAAAATGTTAAAGGCAGCTAGATGGAAGGGGAATATCATTTATAGAGGAAACCCCAACAGGTTAACAGTAGATATTTCAGCAGAAACCCTACCATTCAGAAGAGATTAGGAGCCTGTATTTAGCATTCTTTAAAAAAAGAAACTTGGTGATTCCTCAGGGATCTAGAACCAGAAATACCATTTGACCCAGCAATATCATTACTGGGTACATACCCAAAGGATTACAAATAATTCTACTATAAAGACACATGCACATGTATGTTTATTGCAGCGCTGTTCACAATAGCAAAGACTTGGAACCAACCCAAATCAATGAAAGACTAGATAAACAAAATGTGGCCCATATACACCATAGAATACTATGCAGTCATAAAAAGGATGAGTTCATGTCCTTTTCAGGGACATTGATGAAGCTGGTAACCATCATTCTCAGCAAACTAACACAGGAAAAGGAAACCAAACACTGCATGTTCTCACTCATAAATGAAAGTTGAACAATGATAACACATGGTCGTAGGCAGAGAAACATCACACACTGGGGCCTGTCGGGGGGTGGAGGGTTAGGGGAGGGATAGCATTAGGATGTAGATGAGGGGTTGATGGGTGCAGCAAACCACCATGGCACATGTATAACTATGTAACAAACCTGCACATTCTGCACATGTATCCCAGAACTTAAAGTATAATCTAAAATAAATAAATAATTAAGTAAGTAATAAAAGAAACTTGGGAGGTGGAGCAAGATGGTGGAATAGAAGCTTCCATGGATCATCCCCCATGAAAGAACACAATTTAACAAATATCTATACCAAAAGTACCTTCATAAGGAACAACACTCAGGTGAGCAAAACAGTAACTTGTTTTAACTTCATATCACTGAAAAGGACACTGAAGAGATAGGAAAAAAAATCTGAAATTTCTGAAACCACTCCTCCCTCATCCTCCCGCAGTTGTGGCATGATGTAGAGAGCATTTCTATGCACTGGGCAGAGAAAGAACTCAGCAATTGTGAGGCATTAAACTCAGTGCTGTCCTGTTACATCAGAAAGCAAAACCAGACAAAAATAATCTGATGCCTGCCAATTGAGGGAGCATTTATACCAACCTTTCTTTTAAGATCTGAAACACAGCAAGAATGCACACTTTCACCACTGTTTATTCAACATGGTACTCAAAGTCTTAGCCAGAGCAATCAGACAAGAGGAAAAAAATAAGCGCATCCAATTTGGAACAGAAAAAAGTCAAATTATTCCTGTTTGCAGATAATATTATATTTGGAAAAACCTAAAAAGCCTGCCAAAAAACTATTAGAACTGATGAACAAATTCAGTTGAGTTGCAAGATATAAAATCAACATATGAATTCAGTAGCATTTCTATATACTGTGAAAGGAAAATAAATCTCAGGACCCCGAAATTACTAAGCCAAGGAAACAGTTAAGCTGAGAACTATGTCAGGCAAACCTGCCTCCCATTTTATTCCTAAATAAGATAGCTACAAAGATAAAAAGCTGTATCCCTCCCTCACATGTTGCCCACAAGGAAATTCTTTTTGGACAAAGGATAGACAGAACTCAAAGTCATCCCTCTGAGGCTCACCTGAGATAAACACATATCTGATTGCTTCTTCTGCCCCATTGTTTATGTAAAAATGTAGATTAATTGAGCCAGGTTAAATTTCATATTCATTGGAAGGCTGATCAAAGACTCAAAAGAATGAAAACTTTTGTCTCTTCTCTACTTCTAACCTGGAAGCCCCCCCCCCCGCCCCTTGCGTTGAACTTTCCCACCTTACTGAACCAAACCAATGTACATACTGATTGATGTCTCCTGTTCCCCTAAAATGTATAAAAGCAAGTTGTACCCTAATCACCTTGAGTACATGTCTTCAGGACTTCCTGATGTTGTGTCATGAGTGCATCCTTAACCTTGGCAAAATAAACTTTCTAAATTCATTGAGACTTTTCTCAGTTATTTTTTGGTTTACAATGCCAATACTAAACAATCTAAAAAACAAATTAAAAATTAATGACATTTATGATAACGACAAATAAAGTTAAATACTGAGGAATTAACCAAAGAAGTAACAGATCTTGCTAATGAAAACTATAAAACACTGATGCAAAAAATTGAAGAGGATACCAAAAAATGGAAAGATATTTCATGTTCATACATTGGAAGAATCAATATTGTTAAACTGTCCATACTACTCGAAGCAATCTACAGATTCAATGCAATCCCCATCAAAATACGAATGACATTCTTCACAGAAATTAAAAAAAAAAAATACTATCCTAAAATTTATATGGAACCACAAAAGATCCAGAATACTCAATGTTATCTTGAACAAAAAAGAACAAACCTTAAGGAATCACATTACATGACTTCAAATTATACTACAGAGCTATAGTAACCAAAATGGCATGGTATTGGAAACAAACAGACACAAAACCAATGGAAAAGAATAGTGAACCCAGAAATAAATCCACACACTGACAGTGAACTGATTTTCCAAAAAGCTGCGTATAACATCCCTGGGGAAGACAATGTCTTCAATAAATGGCACTGGGAAAACTGAATATCCACATGGAGAGGAATGAAACTAGACCCTTATCTCTCACCATATAGAAAAATCAAATCAAAATGAATTTAGACTTAAATCTAAGACTTCAAACTATGACACTACTACAAGAAAACTTTGGGGAAACTCTTCAAGACATTGGTGTGGGCAAAATTTTATTGAGTAGGTATACACAAATGGGATCACATTAAGTTAAGCTTCTGCACAGGAAAGGATACAATCAACAAAATGAAGAGACAACCCACAGAATGAGAGAAAATATTTGCAAACTGCCCATCTGACAAGGGATTAATAACCAGAATATATAAGGATTTCAAACAACTCTATCGGGAAAAATCTTATAATTCCCGTTTTGTAAAATGACAAAATATTTGAATAGACATTCCTCAAAAGAAAACATAAACGTGAAAAATGAGAAGGTGCTCAACATCCCATTAATTATTAGAGAAATGCAAGTCAAAACTACCATGAGATATCCAAGTTACAATGACTTTTATCCAAAAGACAGGCAATGGCAAATGCTGGTGAGAATGTAGAGAAAAACAGAACCATCATACACTGTTGGTGGGAATATAAGTTAGTACAACCACTATGAAGAAAATTTGGAGGTTCCTTGGAAAACTAATGAATAGACCTACCTTGTGATCCAGCAATCCCACTGCTAGATATCTACCCAAAGGAAAGGAAATGAATATATGGAAAAGATACATGCATTTGTATGTTTTACTGTTCACAATGGTCGATATTTGAAAGCAACCTAAGTGTCCATCAGCAGATGGATGAATAAAGAAAATGTAGTACTTATACACAATCAAGTACTAATCAGCCATAAAAGAAAGAATGAGATCCTGCCATTCACAATAACATGAAATAAAACTAGAGGCCATTATGTTAAGTGAAATAAGCCAGGCAGAGAAAAACAAATATCGCATGTTTTCACTTATTTGTGGGATCTAAAAATTAAAACAATTGAACTCATGGAGATAGAGAGTAGAAAGATAATTACAAGAAGTGGAGCAGCTTCTTGTAGGGAGTGGGAGGGAGGTAGGAATGGTTAATAGGGTATAAAAATGTTAATTATGATTCTAGTTATCTTCAAGTGTACAATTAAATTATTGACTATAGTCACCCTGTTGTGCTATCAAATATGAGCCCCTGTTCATTTATTCTAAGAGTATAATTGGATTGTTTGTGACACAGAGATAAATACTTTAGGGGATGCATACCCCCTTTGGCATGATGTGATTGTTACTTATTGGATGCTTGTATGACAGTATTTCATGTACCCCAAAAATATATAGACCTACTGTGTCTCCATAAAATTTTTAAGAAAAAATTTCAGAAATTTCAACCAAGAATTTCATATCCAGACAAACTAAGCTCCATACGCAAAGAAAAAATAAGATTCTTTTCAGATATGCAAATGCTACAGGAATTCAGCAGACCTGCCTTATAAGAGGTCCTTAAAGGAGTTCTACATATTGAAAGAAAAGAGCATTATAAGCTACCACAATAACATACTATGTACATAGACCATTGACACCATGAAGTAACTACACAATCAAGTCTGCATAATAACAAGCTAAAAACATGACAGAATCAATTCCACAAATATTAATATTAACCTTGAATGTAAATATGTCAAATGCCCCAACTAAAAGGCACAGAGTGGCAAGTTGGATAAAGATGCAAAACCCTTTGGGTATATACCCAGTAATGGGATGGCTGAGTCAAATGGTCTTTCTGGTTCTAGATCCTTGAGGAATCGCCACACTGTCTTCCATAATGGTTGAACTAATTTACACTCCCTCCAACAGTGTAAAAGTGTTCCTATTTCTCCACATCCTCTCCTCAACAGCATCTGTTGTTTCCTGACTTTTTAATGATCGCCATTCTAACTGGTGTGAGATGGTATCTCATTGTGGTTTTGATTTGCATTTCTCTAATGACCAGTGATGATGAGCTTTTTTTCATATGTTTGCTGGCTACATAAATGTCTTCTTTTGAGAAGTGTCTGTTCATATCCTTTACCCACTTTTTTATGGTGTTATTATTTTCTTATTAATCTGTTGAAGTTCCTTGTAGATTATGGATATTAGCCCTTTGTCAGATGAATAGATTGCAAAAATTTTTCCCTTTATAAATCATTCTACTATAAAGACACATGCAGACTTATGTTTATTGCAGCACTATTCACAAGAGCAAAGACTTGGAATAACCCAAATGTCCATCGATGATACACTAGATAAACAAAATGTGTCACATATACACCATGGAATACTATGCAGTCATAAAAAAAGATGAGTTCATGTCCTTTTCAGGGACATGGATGAAGCAGGAAACCATCATTCTCAGCAAACTAATGCAGGAACAGAAAACCAAACACCTCATGTTCTCACTCATATGTGAGAGTTGAACAATGAGAACACATGGACACAGGGAAGGGAACATCACACACTGAGGCCTGTTGGGGGTTGGGGGATTAAGGGAGGGATAGCATCAGGAGAAATACCTAATGTAGATGACGGGTTGATGGGTGCAGCAAACCACCATGGCACATGTATAACTATGTAACAAGCTCAGAATTTAAAGTATAATAAATGTAAATATAGGCTGGAAAAAATAGTCATTTTCTGTGACACCACAGTCACTTCACTTATGTGAACAATGTGGTCTGTCTGTCATTTCTATTAATTTCCACATTCCTTTTGTAAGCAATATTGACAAAGACAATTACTTTAAAGAATGGAAACTGCGTTTTATCAAAAGGAGTGGGATGAAACAGTAGAAAATTTGCATTTTCTCCAAAATGAGAATCTTATGAATTCTGGGTGGGCTCTAATTTTGGTTGCTAAAGGCTGTCAGTCTTTCTGGGTTAGAAGTATGACTGGAATTTACTCGAGTCTTTTTTAATATTGAAGGCATGGAGACTAAACATTTTTCAATGTAGAATTCCAAGGTTTTTTAATGATAAGGTAACTAGTATTCAAATGGGGCCTGGCTTGACCACCAAATGTAAAATGTCTCAAGTCCAAACAATTTAGCATGCCAAATATCACTGAGGTGGTACAATCTCTTTGGACCTTAACCTTACTTCAGTTCCTTTTGAACCTCAGTGTCTCACAGTGTTTACATGCATGGATTCCAGAATCAGTCTGCAGGCATTCAACTCCCAGCTCTATCATTTATTAGCTATAGAATGCTGAGCAAGATACTAATCTTGTTTGTACCTCAATTTCCTCCCCTATAAAGTGGGGATAATTATAGGATGGGGATGGGGCTCATGGAGATGGGGGTCAGTGGGCTTATGCCTGCCAAGGCTCTGACACAATGGTGGTGCAGGTGCACGTGCACATTGGTGGCAAAGGGAAGGCAAGGTCAACCTCTGCACACATGTGCCAGCAAAGCAATGTGGGTTGTGGTCATGGACAACTAACTTCGTGCAGGCAAAGAAACATGGGGGAGGTATCATAGTACTAGGGTAAGGCTTAAATGTAAAGCACTTCAAACAGTATTTGGAACAGAGTAAATATATATAAGTGGTAGTTAACTTTTTCACAAAGTTCATTTCTGTCCACACAACACTAATTAATGTTTTACATTAACGCTTCAATCTTCTTGTGCTTCATAAAGCATTATCCTCGTTGCTACCAGGTGACTGGCCTTTTTCTAAAAGCATTCTTTGGTTCTCTTGTTCCAATCTGTTTATTTTGGAGATAAATATTTCTTCACAGTTACCATATGCTTTCCATGAGTGGTGGTGCTATCTTTATAACTAAATCATGGCTCCTCTTTTTTGTACTCAGGCAACCATCTTTGTTTTTTGTAGTACTATTAACAGATGGCAGTGCCAGGCATCATTTTACCACAAATGACAAGAATATTTTGTCTGGTTCTAGTTTATCTAAAAAGTTGTTGTAAGAAGCTTAGCAATTATCACCACATCCAGAATCTTACATGTCTTTTGTTATCCTTAATATACCAGAAATCATAGTTCATAATGTCTATTAGCTTCCTTTAAGAAAAACATCTCAAGGAAAACCTCTAAGATAATGTTTTCTTTCAGTTATTTGATTTTCTGCATTGTGTAACTTCTGAAAGTAAAACAGTGTCTGATCCTTGGATTCCAATTTACTAACAACAGTAGAAAACTGTATAGCACAGATTAATATCATCAATAACTAGTATGTTCATTGGATTTCAAATAACCATGGCAAATAATAACAGCATTTTTATGTTATTTCTAAATATTAGAAAATACTCTGAAATATTCCTATATTTCAGTTGTCCTTTCTGAAAAATCTCTTGAAAATATTTACAAGTAAAATATAATTTGAATTCATCATGAATATGCCAATAATTTTAAATACTTCTGATTCTGAATGTAAGATATCTTCAGTGTTTTATATTTTACATAATTACTTCTATTTTAAATCTTTTTGTTGCCGGGCGCAGTGGCTCACGCCTGTAATCCCAGCACTTTGGGAGTTCAAGGCAGGTGGATCACGAAGTCAGGAGTTCAAGACAAGCTTGGCCAAGATGTTGAAACCCTGTCTCTACTAAAAATACAAAAAAATTAGCTGGGCGTGGTGGTGGTGGGTGCCTGTAATCCCAGCTACTCAGGAGGCTGAGGCAGAGAATTGCTTGAACCTGGGAGGTGGAGGTTGCAGTGAGTCTACATAGCATCACCGCACTCCAGCGTGGGCGACAGAGTCCTCATCTCAAAAAAAAATCTTTATGTTTATCTTTTTATGTTAAATCTTTCCTATGTTAAACTCTGACTCAAACAATTAAGAGTATCAACTTTATTTGAAAATAGGGTGACTAATTTATAATGAATATAAATAATTTCACCAAGTGGCAAAGACAAGTTATATCAGGAGAGGTGCCAATAAGAAAATAAAATTCCTGGACCGTTATTATTGCCTCAGATGAAATGGATATTATACCCATGCACTCGATAATTAATTTCCCAAACATATACTGAAGGCTTCCTACAGCTTCATGACATCTAGCATCAGTATTTAAACATGTATTCCTTAATAGACAGTGTTGACTTAGAAGTGCTATCCCAATAAATTTCAGTTAAGAGATAGAGTTTTGGAGCAGGATGTGCTTATTTAGTAATTGTTAAGATACTTTCTAAGTCTGTCAAAATGGCTTCATTTTTTTCTCTGAAATTCTATAAAGAAATTTTTTTTGCAAATATTTTCCTCCCCAATGTATCTGGTTTAAGTTATCTCAAAATTAGAATTCTTATTTGAGACATGAATAGCTATTATTAGAAGCACAAACGTATTAGAAGATATAAACGTTTCCAGATTTATAAAAGAAATTTGTTTAATAAGATATACTGTTAATAGTTTCAAACATAAAATCAATTTTTCCCAAAGCTTTACTTCTCAGCCATTGAGTTGTCTAATCCAAGTGCTTCTGTAATTTCTACCATGTTTAATTACAAGGCATTTTCAGAAAATGTTCCCATTATTTCACTAGCATAATTGTCTGTGAGACCTGCCTTGCCATGCTTTGGATCAGAGAAACAATGAAAAGCAACTTGTTAAACTTCAAGAAAGGGCTTTTACTAATACAAATGTCAGTAATTTTGGCTTGTCTAAGGAGACTAAACAAAATAAAGTACATGTTAGGAAATAGTCATAAGACTTTCAAGCTTCAGAAATATTTACTTAGATTGTTTTGAAAGATTGAAACATAGCAAACACATTCTTAGTTGAGTTCAGATTTCTTTTATTCTGGCTAAATCAAGCCAGAGTTAATAGTATACAGAAAGTCAAACATTAGTTCTCATCCTTTTTTTCTATCCCCCAAACACATGACCATAACAAAATTTCATTAGTAAAAGAGGTTTATGAAAGCTCTGTTCAGTAGGAAAACGGGGGAAGAGATAATCCAGTTAGGCTATCATACCAATTCTTGCTTTTATCAGAAACATGTCTGTAGTTTGAGCCTTTCAGGTAAATCTGAACCACTTTCCTGTCCACATACATATTCTTACCAGAACATTTAAAAAATTTAATTTTTTGAGACAGAGTCTCGCTCTGTTGTGAGACTGGAATGCAGTAGCGTGATCTTGGCTCACTGCAACCTCCACTTCCAAGATTCAAACAATTCTCCTGCCTAAGCCTCCCTAGTAGCTTGGACTACAGACATGCGCCATCACGCCCAGCTAATTTTTGTATTTTTAGTAAAGATGGGGTTTCACCATGTTGGCCAGGATGGTCTCGATCTCTTGACCTCATGATCTGCCTGCCTCAGCCTCCCAAAGTGCTGGGATTACAGGCATAAGCCACTGCACCTGGCCCCTTAATAGCTCTTAAAAAAGGTTGAACAGGAAACGATTCTCTGCGTTTGAACAGGTATCATTTGTTCTTTTTGAAATGAGATGCCCACACAGTACCTAAGTCCAAAAATCAAGTAGGTGGTGTGGTAGGCAGAGCAATGACTTCCAAAGATGTCCATATTTCAATCTTCAGAAATGTGAACACATTACTTTACATGGCAAAAGGGACATTGCAGGTTTAATTAAGGCTAATGACATTGCAATGGGGAGATGATCCAGGATTATCCAAGGAGTCCAATCTAATTATAGTTTTTAAAAGCAGAGAATCATTCCCAGCTGTGGTGAGAAAGAGATGTGACAATAAAAGGAGAGGCAGAGACATGCAATGTTGCTCTCTTTGAAGATGGAAGAATGGATGCATGTGCCAAGGAATGAGGGATCCTCTCGAAGCTTGAAAAGGCAAGTAATAGATTCTTGCCTGGAGTCTAGAGAAAGGAACACAGTCCGACCAGTACCTAAAGATACCTAGATTTTAGCCCAGTGAGACCTGTGTCATACTTCTAATAACGGAACCGTAAGATGAGAAGTTCATGTTGTTTTCAGCCACTAAGTTTATGGTAATCTGTTATAGCTCCAGTGGAAAACTTATGTAGATGGTAACGAGATTTTGACTTTATTCTTGCTTAAGATGTGTCAGACAGCTGCTAATCCCCTTTTATTTACTCAACTTGAATTTCAGTATATTACAAACTTACACTCAAACTTATTTGTAAGCAAATAACACCCATTCTTTAACAATTACGTGGTTTGAACATTTTCCTGGTGCTCAGTTACCAACTTTAAGTTTATTCAAAATTTCCCTAATAAAACAGAAACAATCATTTAGCCACCTGCAAAAAATTAGCATAGTCTCAATGTTTGTTTCTAAAGCAAGATAAGCACAATTTAATATGTATTTTTTCCAAAACTTCCCAAAATTACATGTAATAGAGTATACCTAAACAATGGATAAAATAAAATTTTTAGTAACATCTGTTTACTAATTTTTCACAGTATGGGTCTCCAGAATCTTTTTTGTTAAATTCTTTATTATTATTATTATTATTATACTTTAAGTTCTAGGGTACATGTGCATAACGTGCAGGTTAGTTACATATGTATACTTGTGCCATGTTGCTGTGCTGCACCCATCAACTCGTCAGCACCCATCAACTCGTCATTTGCATCAGGTATAACTCCCAATGCTATCCCTCCCCTCTCCCCCCTCCCCACGATAGGCCCCAGTGTGTGTTCTTCCCCTTCATGTTTTAGACATGAAGTCTTTGCCCATGCCTATGTCCTGAATGGTATTACCTAGGTTTTCCTCTAGGGTTTTTATGGTATTAGGTCTAACATTTAAGTCTCTAATCCATCTTGAATTAATTTTCGTATAAGGAGTAAGGAAAGGATCCAGTTTCAGCTTTCTACTTATGGCTAGCCAATTTTCCCAGCACCATTTATTAAATAGGGAATCCTTTCCCCATTTCTTGTTTCTCTCAGGTTTGTCAAAGATCAGATGGCTGTAGATGTGTGGTATTATTTCTGAGGACTCTGTTCTGTTCCATTGGTCTATATCTCTGTTTTGGTACCAGTACCATGCTGTTTTGGTTACTGTAGCCTTGTAGTATAGTTTGAAGTCAGGTAGCGTGATGCCTCCAGCTTTGTTCTTTTGACTTAGGATTGTCTTGGAGATGCAGGCTCTTTTTTGGTTCCATATGAACTTTAAAGGAGTTTTTTCCAATTCTGTGAAGAAACTCAATGTTAGCTTCATGAGGATGGCATTGAATCTATAAATAACCTTGGGCAGTACAGCCATTTTCACAATATTGATTCTTCCTATCCATGAGCATGGTATGTTCTTCCATTTGTTTGTGTCCTCTTTTATTTCACTGAGCAGTGGTTTGTAGTTCTCCTTGAAGAGGTCCTTTACATCCCTTGTAAGTTGGATTCCTAGGTATTTGATTCTCTTTGAAGCAATTGTGAATGGAAGTTCATTCATGATTTGGCTCTCCATTTGTCTGTTACTGGTGTATAAGAATGCTTATACATGCTTATACCCTACCCATGATAGGCCCCGGTGTGTGATGTCCCCCTTCGCGAGTCCACGTGATCTCATTGTTCAGTTCCCACCTATGAGTGAGAACATGTGGTGTTTGGTTTTCTGTTCTTGTGATAATTTGCTCAGAATGATGGTTTCCAGCTGCATCCATGTACCTACAAAGGACATGAACTCATCCTTTTCTATGGCCGCACAGAAATCCATGTTGTATATGTGCCACATTTTCTTAATCCAGTCTGTCACTGATGGACATTTGGGTTGATTCTAAGTCTTTGCTGTTGTGAACAGTGCTGCAATAAACATACATGTACATGTGTCTTTATAGCAGCATGATTTATAATCCTTTGGGTATATACCCAGTAATGGGATGGCTGGGTCAAATGGTATTTCTAGTTCTAGATCCTTGAAGAATCGCCACACTGTTTTCCACAATGGTTGAACTAGTTTACAGTCCCACTAACAGTGTAAAAGTGTTCCTATTTCTCCACATCCTCTCCAGCACCTGTTGTTTCCTGATTTTTTTAATGATCGCCATTCTAACTGGTGTGAGAAGGTATCTCATTGTGGTTTTGATTTGCATTTCTCTGATGGCAAGTGATGATGAGCATTTTTTCATGTGTCTGCTGACTGTATGAATGTCTTCTTTTGAGAAGTGTCTGTTCATATCCTTTGTCCACTTTTTGATGGGGTTGTTTGGTTTTTTTTTGTAAATTTGTTTGAGTCCTTTGTAGGTTCTGGATATTAGCCTTTCATCAGATGAGTAGATTGCAAAAATTTTTTCCCATTCTGTAGGTTGCCTGTTCACTCTGATGGTAGTTTCTTTTGCTGTGCAGAAGCTCTTTAGTTTAATTAGATCCCATTGGTCAATTTTGTCTTTTGTGGCCATTGCTTTTGGTATTCTAGACAAGAAGTCCTTGCCCATGCCTATGTCCTGAATGGTATTACCTAGGTTTTCTTCTAGGGTTTTTATGGTTTTAGGTCTAACATTTAAGTCTCTAATCCATCTTGAATTAATTTTCGTATAAAGAGTAATGAAAGGATCCAGTTTCAGCTTTCTACTTATGGCTAACAAATTTTCCCAGCACCATTTATTAAATTAGGAATCCTTTCCCCATTTCTTGTTTTTGTCAGGTTTGTCGAAGAATAGATGGTTGCAGATGTGTGGTATTTCTGAGGGCTCTGTTCTGCTCCATGGGTCTATATCTGTTTTGGTTGCAATACCATGCTGTTTTGGTTACTGTAGCCTTGTAGTATAGTTTGAAGTCAGGCAGCATGATGCTAACAGCTTTGTTCTTTTGGCTTAGGACTGACTTGGCAATGCGGGGTCTTTTTTGGTTCCATATGAACTTTAAAGCAAGTTTTTCCAATTCTGTGAAGAAAGTCATTGGTAGCTTGAAAGGGATGGCATTGAATCTATAAATTACCTTGAGCAGTATGGTCATTTTCACAATATTGATTCTTCCTATCCATGAGCATGGTGTGTTCTTCCATTGATTTGTGTCCTCTTTTATTTCACTGAGAAGTGGTTTGTAGTTCTCCTTGAAGAGGTCCTTCACATCCCTTGTAAGTTGGATTCCTAGGTATTTTATTCTCTTTGAAGCTATTGCGAATGGGAGTTCATTCATGATTTGGCTCTGTTTGTCTGTTACTGGTGTATTAGATGCTTGTGATTTCTGCACGTTGATTTTGTATCCTGAGACTTTGCTGAAGTTGCTTATCAGCTTAAGGAGATTTTAGGCTGAGACAATGGGATTTTCTAAATATACAATCATGTCATCTGCAAACAGGGACAATTTGACTTCTTCTTTTCCTAACTGAATACCCTTGATTTCTTTCTCTTGCCTGATTGCCCTAGCCAGAACTTCCAACACTATGTTGAATAGGAGTGGTGAGAGAGGGCATCCCTGTCTTGTGCCAGTTTTCAAAGGGAATTTTTCCAGCTTTTGCCCATTCAGTATGATATTGGCTGTGGGTTTGTCATAAATAGCTCTTATTATTTTGAGATACGTTCCATCAATACCGAATTTATTGAGCGTTTTTAGCATGAAGGGCTGTTGAATTTTGTCAAAAGCCTTTTCTGCATCTATTGAGATAATCATGTGGTTCTTGTCTTTGGTTCTGTTTATATGCTGGATTATGTTTATTGATTTGCGAATGTTGAACCAGCCTTGCATCCCAGGGATGAAGCCCAATTGATCATGGTGGATAAGCTTTTTGATGTGTTGCTGGATCCGGTTTGCCAGTATTTTATTGAGGATTTTTGCATCGATGTTCATCAGGGATATTGGTCTAAAATTCTCTTTTTTTGTTGTGTCTCTGCCAGGCTTTGGTATCAGGATGACGTTGGTCTCATAAAATGAGTTAGGGAGAATTCCCTCTTTTTCTATTGATTGGAATAGTTTCAGAAGGAATGGTACCAGCTCCTCCTTGTACCTCTGGTGGAATTCAGCTGTGAATCCATCTGGTCCTGGACTTTTTTTTCGTTGGTAGGCTATTAATTATTGCCTCAATTTCAGAGCCTGCTATTGGCCTATTCAGGGATTCAGCTTCTTCCTGGTTTAGTCTTGGGAGAGTGTAAGTGTCCAGGAAATTATCCATTTCTTCTAGATTTTCCAGTTTATTTGCATAGAGGTATTTATAGTATTCTCTGATGGTAGTTTGTATTTCTGTGGGGTCGGTGGTGATATCCCCTTTATAATTTTTTTTTTTGCGTCTATTTGATTCTTCTCTCTTTTCTTCTTTATTAGTCTTGCTAGCGGTCTGTCAATTTTGTTGATCTTTTCAAAAAACCAACTCCTGGATTCATTGATTTTTTGGAGAGTTTTTTGTGTCTCTATCTCCTTCAGTTCTGCTCTGATCTTAGTTATTTCTTGCCTTCTACTAGCTTTTGAATGTGTTTGCTCTTGCTTCTCTAGTTTTTTTAATTGTGATGTTAGAGTGTCAATTTTAGATCTTTCCTGCTTTCTCTTGTGGGCATTTAGTGCTATAAATTTCCCTCTATACACTGCTTTAAATGTGTCCCAGAGATTCTGGTAGGTTGTATCTTTGTTCTCATTGGTTTCAAAGAACATCTTTATTTCTGCCTTCATTTCATTATGTACCCAGTAGTCATTCGGGAGCAGGTTATTCAGTTTCCATGTAGTTGAGCGGTTTTGATTGAGTTTCTTAGTCCTGAGTTCTAGTTTGATTGCACTGTGGTCTGAGAGACAGTTTGTTATAATTTCTGTTCTTGTACATTTGCTGAGGAGTGCTTTACTTCCAATTATGTGGTCAATTTTGGAATAAGTGTGATGTGGTGCTGAGGATAATGTATATTCTGTTGATTTGGGGTGGAGAGTTCTATAGATGTCTATTAGGTCTGCTTGCTGCAGAGATGAGTTCAATTCCTGGATATCCTTGTTAACTTTCTGTCTCATTGATCTGTCTAATGTTGACAGTGGGGTGTTGAAGTCTCCCATTATTATTGTATGGGAGTCTAAGTCTCTTTGTAAGTCTCTGAGGACTTGCTTTATGGATCTGGGTGCTCCTGTATTGGGTGCATATATATTTAGGATATATAGCTCTTCCTGTTGAATTGATCCCTTTACCATTATGTACTGGCCTTCTTCGTCTCTTTTGATTTTGATGGTTTAAAGTCTGTTTTATCAGAGACTAGTACTGCAACCCCTGCTTTTTTTTGTTCTCCATTTGCTTGGTAGATCTTTGTCCATCCCTTTATTTTGAGCCTATGTGTGTCTCTGCAGGTGAGATGGGTCTCCTGAATACAGCAGACTGATGTGTCTTGACTCTTTATCCAGTTTACCAGTCTGTGTCTTTTAATTAGAGCATTTAGTCCATTTACATTTAAGGTTAATATTGTTACGTGTGAACTTGCTCCTGCCATTATGATATTAACTAGTTATTTTGCTCATTAGTTGATGCAGTTTCTTCCTACCCTCGATGGTCTTTACATTTTGGCATGTTTTTGCAATGGCTGGTACCAGTTGTTCCTTTCCATGTTTAATGCTTCCTTCAGGGTCTCTTGTAAGGCAGGCCTGGTGGTGACAATATCTCTAAGCATTTTCTTATCTGTAAAGGATTTTATTTCTCCTTCACTTATGAAACTTAGTTTGGCTGGATATGAAATTCTGGGTTGAAAATTCTTTTCTTTAAGAATGTTGAATATTGGCCCCCACTCTCTTCTGGCTTGTAGAGTTTCTGCTGAGAGATCTGCTGTTAGTCTGATGGGCTTCCCTTTGTGGGTAACCTGACCTTTCTCTCTGGCTGCCCTTAAGATTTTTTCCTTCATTTCGACTTTGGTGAATCTGGCAATTATATGTCTTGGAGTTGCTCTTCTCGAGGAGTATCTTTGTGGCATTCTCTGTATTTCCTGAATTTGAATGTTGGCCTGCCCTATTAGGTTGGGGAAGTTCTCCTGGATGATCTCCTGAAGAGTGTTTTCCAACTTGGTTCCATTTTCCCCCTCACTTTCAGGCACCCCAATCAGACGCAGATTTGGTCTTTTTACATAATCCCATACTTCTTGCAGGCTTTGTTCATTTCTTTTTCTTCTTTTTTCTTTTGGTTTCTCTTCTCGCTTCATTTCGTTCATTTGATCCTCAATCGCTGATACTCTTTCTTCCAGCTGATCAAGTCGGTTACTGAAGCTTGTGCATTTGTCACGTATTTCTCGTGTCATGGTTTTCATCTCTTTCATTTCATTTATGGCCTTCTCTGCATTAATTATTCTAGTTATCAATTATTCCACTCTTTTTTCAAGATTTTTAGTTTCTTTGTGCTGGGTACATAATTCCTCCTTTAGCTCTGAGAAGTTTGATGGACTGAAGCCTTCTTCACTCATCTTGTCAAAGTCATTCTCTGTCCAGCTTTGATCCGTTGCTGGCGATGAGCTGCATTCCTTTGCAGGGGGAGATGCGCTCTTATTTTTTGAATTTCCAGCTTTTCTGCCCTGCTTTTTCCCCATCTTTGTGGTTTTATCTGCCTTTAGTCTTTGATGATAGTGACATACTAATGGGGTTTTGGTGTGGGTGTCCTTCCTGTTTGTTAGTTTTCCTTCTAACAGTCAGGACCCTCAGCTCTAGGTCTGTTGGAGATCGCTTGAGGTCCACTCAAGACTCTGTTTTTCTGGGTATCAGCAGCAGGGGCTGCAGAAGATAGAATATTGCTGAACAGCGAGTGTACCTGTCTGACTCTTGCTTTGGAAGCTTCCTCTCAGGAGTGTACTCCACCGTGTGAGGTGTGGGGTGTCAGTCTGCCCTTAGTGGGGGATGTCTCCCAGTTAGGCTACTCAGGGGTTAGGGACCCACTTGAGCAGGGAGTCTGTCCCTTCTCAGATCTCAGCCTCCGTGTTAGGAGATCCACTGCTCACTTCAAAGCTGTCAGACAGCGTCGTTTGTGTCTGCAGAGGTTTCAGCTGCTTGTTGTTGTTGTTGTTGTTTAGCTGTGCCCTGTCCCCAGAGGTGGAGTCTACAGAGACAGGCAGGCCTCCTTGAGCTGCTGTGAGCTCCACCCAGTTCGAGCTTCCCAGCGGCTTTGTTTACCTACTTAAGCCTCAGCAATGGGGGGGGGCCCTCCCACAGCCTCGCTGCTGCCTTGCCGTTAGATCACAGACTGCTATTCTAGCAATGAGGGAGGTTCTGTGGGTGTGGGACCCTCCTGGCCAGTTGTGGGATATAATCTCCTGCTGTGCCTATTTGCTAAGACCCTTGGTAAAGCACAGTATTGGGGTGGGAGTTACCCAATTTTCCAGGTGTTGTGTGTCTCTGTTCCCCTGGCTAGGAATAGGGATTCCCTTCCCCCTTACACTTCCCAGGTGAGGTGATGCCTCGCCCTGCTTCAGCTTTTGCTGGTCGGTCTGCAGCAGCTGACCAGCACCAATTGTCCAGCACTCCCTAGTGAGATGAACCCAGTACTTCAGTTGAAAATGCAGAAATCACCTGTCTTCTGTGTCACTCACGCTGGGAGCTGGAGACTGGAGCTGTTCCTATTTGGCCATCTTGCTCCGCCCCCCCCCCCCCAAGATTGTGTTCTTAATGTCTCTAATAGATTATAAATGGAATAAAGAAAACCAGAAATACCCTTATCTTAATTTGTAGAAAATGGGAATCAATGTAACTGATTTGTTTTTGCATAAACTTTTACAATCAAAATGTAAAATATTACTTCGATGAAAAATTTTGAATCTTTATATCTGGTATCAACTCTAGGAAAAACAGCAGACAGTCAATTCAGTCTTTCACTTCACCTCCTACCTCCACCATGAACACCATCCCTGCTTGCTTTTTATAGAGGGAATGTGTTTTTTATCATTAAACCTTAAGGAAGAAGAAAATCCTGCCACTTAGTTAACGTGAGGATGAACTTTGCAGGTATTATGCTAAGTGAAATAAGCCAGACACAAAGGCAAATACCTGTACTAAATGATCTCAGTTATATATGAAATCTAAAATAATCAAACTCATAGAATCAGAGTTCTGCTGGGTTTTGCCAGGGGCTGGAGGGAGGGGGAAATGGAGAGATGCTGGTCAAATGTTACAGACTTTCATATATCCAGTATGAGTAAGTTCTGGAGTGCTGATGTACAACACTGTGACTATAGTTAACAATGTTGTATACTTGAAATTTGTTAAGAGGGTGGATCTTAAGTGTTCTCACCACAAAAAAATAAAAATAAACCCAAAAGAAGAAAAGAAAATGGATACTATGTGGGATGATGGATATGTTAATTAGCTTGATTATGATGATTGTTATTACTAGTATTTATTTTTTATTTAATTTTTTGAGAGTCTCACACTGTTGCCCAGACTGGAGCACAGTTGGTGTGATCTTGGCTCACTACAACCTCTGCCTCCTGGGTTCAAGTGTCTCCTGCCTCAACCTCCCAAGTAGCTGGGATTACAGGTGCCCGCCGCAACGCCCAGCTAATTTTTTGTATTTTTAGTAGAGATGGGGTTTCACTATGTTGGCTAGGCTGGTCTCAAACTCCTGATCTTGTGATCCATCCGCCTCAGTCTCCCAAAGTGTTGGGATTACAGGCGTGAGCCTTCGTGCCCAGCCTGTGGTGATTATTTCATAGTGTTTACATATATCAAAACATCAAATTGTACACCTTAAATATATACAACTTCTACTGGCCAATCACACCTCAATAAGGCTGGGGAAATATATGAAAAAAAAAAAAAAAGATACTTCAGCACAGCCCAGGGAAGAGGAAATACAGTGAGACACATAACAGAGAACCGTCCAAACTAAAAAAAAGAAATTGCTGTTATTTAAAAAGCAAAACAAAACTCACCATTATATTGAAACAGATTTTATCAATTTCAACAGAGGAAGAGTTATAATTTTATATTAGAACCCCACTATGTAATTTTTTAAATGTTTTGATATTTGTAATTATGCTTAAAATTCTCTAGTAATTGATATATAGTTATCCTATAAAATGAATCAATAATTTTCAATGTTCTCTACTGTATTTGTGAAATCATGTGTTAAATCATTTTTTAGGCATTGCTTTAAATACATCTTCGAACTTGACCGTAACTTACAACTTTAGCCAAAACATTATGCCCAGAGCAGGCAGACCTTCAAACTATGGTGCATTAGCAGTATTTCCATAATGCAAACCAGAAATAGTTGCCAGTTGATTATTAATACCAATTTGGTGAGTCACAGAGAAAGCTGTCACTGTGTCTCTTCCTCTCATCAGCCACAAGTTGTCATAGAAACCGATGGCAGAACATTTTACTAGAGACCCACTCAGAAGATAAAACAAAAGAGAAATATGGCTTTCTATGGCTGATCTTTCTTTATCAGGGGAACCAGCCCCCAATATTTCAACGTAGCTTCTTTCTATTTTCCCTAAGAGTCAGCCGGTCTGAGAAATAAAGAGAAAGAGTACAAAGACAGGAATTTTACAGCTGGGCTTCTGGAGGTAACATCACATATCGGTAGGTCCATGATGTCCCCCGAGCCGCAAAGCCAGCAAGTCTTTATTAGGGATTTTAAAAGGGGAGGAGGTGTATGAACAGGGAGTAGGCCACAAAGATCACATGCTTCAAAGGGCAATAAAGATCACAAGACAAAGGGCAAAGCAAAGATCACAAGGTGAGGGCAAAATTATTACTGATGAGGGTCTGTGTCCCGCTGTGCACATATTGTCTTGATAAACATCTTAACAGAAAACAGGGTTCGAGAGCAGAGAACTGGTCTGACCAAGATTTACCAGGCTGGAATTTCCCAATCCTAGTAAGCCTGAGGGTACTGCAGGAGACCAAGGCGTATTTCAGTCCTTATCTCAACTGCGTAAGATAGACACTCCCAGAGTGGCTGTTTAGAGACCTCCCCCCAGGAATGCAATTCTTTTCCTAGGGTCTTAATATTTAATATTCCTTGCTAGGAGAAGAATTTAGTGATATCTCTCCTACTTGCAAGTCCATTTTAGGCTCTCTGCAAAAACAAAAATATGGCTCTATCATGCCCGACCCTGCAGGCAGTCAGACCTTACAAGTTATCTTCCCTTGTTCCCTAAAATTGCTGTTATTCTGTTCGTTTTCAGGGTGCACTGATTTCATATCGTTCAAACATCCATGTTTTACAATCAATTTGTACAACAGTGGTCCTGAGGTGACGTACATTCTCAGCTTATGAAGATAATGGGATTAAGAGATTAAAGACAGACATAAGAAATTATAAGAGTATTATTAGGAAAGTAATAAATGTTCACGAAATCTTCACAATTTATGTTCAGAGACTACTGTAAAGACAGGAATTATAAAATTATTATAAGAAATTATAAAAGTATTAATTTTGGGAACTGATAAATGTCCATGAAATCTTCACAATTTATGTTCCTCTGCCGTGGCTCCAGCCGGTCCCTCCATTCAGGGTCCCTAACTTCCCACAACATTTCTTAAATGTTTGCTGTGTGCTAGACATAGATTTAAATCCTCAAAATAACCATATATAATTTTTATTTAAGGGTGAAGAAACAGTCATGGAAGTTTTAAATGTTCATCCAGGTTCACAAAGTTAGAGAGTGATGAATCTGAGCTTTAAACCCAAATGCCATCAAAATATAGCTTCAAAATTCATTCTTCATGATGTATCCATCAATCCAGAGAATGTATATTTCATCTTAAATATTCTACAATTAGTTATGTGATAGTGATAATTTTATAATTCTCTTTATGTTTTAAAGTAAATGAATACTTTTATTTCTTCAAAGAATAAAAAATCACTGAACACATTTCTAAAAATCAAAAAATATATATATTAGTTATAAATAAATGTGTTGTAGAATCTGGCACTAATATCAGTTGTTGGTCAATTTCTCCTAAAGTTTGTACAGGTGATCAAATAACATTTCAAACGTTTATTTATAAATAGAAGACATGTTTATGCAGAAAAGATAATTTAAAAAACTGTATGAAAATTTTAAGTATAGGTACAGTGTGTGATTTTAAGCAACATAAAGTAAACTGCAGCTTCCCAATTGCAAGTTACTTTTCTACATAAGCTTCTATTTTCTAGAAATAGCAATAGTATTGTTAATTCACTTTTTAAATTGGTCATCTTAACAAGATCAATATATCCCAGTGAAATGCCATCTATTTTTACTGTATTTTCTAAAAATATATTTTTTAGAAGGCTAGAAAAGTTGGTAAGATGGGAAAACAGTTTTGATACCTGGAAGGTTTCCAGTCCTTCAGTGGCACAGTTTATTTAAAAGTCCACTAAATCAAACATGTTTTAAAAATAAGGGAGTTGTTGTCTTAACTCTGATGCCAAATAACAGTATTTAGTAAGCCATGAAATTAGTCTAAGCCTCCATTTCCTCATCAGTAAAATGGGTAAAACACTTGTGTTGCTCTCTCCCATCTGGAATATTGGTCCTCGCCCTCTTCCCAACTTCTCCTTTCTATGCTTAGAAAATTATAGATGAAGTTTAACTCAAATACCCCCTTTTATTTCTGTAGCATTCATTCGACCTCACTTTTACCACTTTTAACTGGTTTAATGGCTGTATTACAATCCCATTTTATGCATACCACTTTCTTAATACATATATAATATATACAATATAAAAGGATTTTATCACATTTATCTCCTAATACAAGCTCCTTGAGGGAAAAAAAAACAGAAAACAATGTCCTCTAACTTACTATTCTCTCATAGTCTCTAACTTTAAGTTTTAATATCTTAATATTGGTAGTATAATAGTAGTAGCAATATCCAGGTGCTAAAAAGAATAATTATAAAATTACATAATAAAATCATTCCTTTTCCTTTTTCTAGGAGAAAGTTGATTTCCTGATTTCCTAAATGTTAGTGATTCTCAGTAGTCAGTGCCTCTACATTACAGCCTCATAGGAAGGTTCTTTCTTGTTTGTTTGTCTGTTTGTTTTTAAATACCATTGTGGGCTCCCGGAACAGCTCTGCTAAATCACTATATATATAGTGATATATATATATATATATATTTTTTTTTTTTTTTTTTTTTTTTTTTTTTTTTTAATGAAAGTAGGTAGGGAAGCCAGCTTCCAGTGTTTTCAAAGCTTCCCATGTACTGGGAATGCACAGCCAGGACTGAAGATATGATACACGGAAGCACTGAATCACTGCCCTGCATTTATAGAAGGGTTGGGGTGGGGAAGATGAAGTGAAGGGATAGATACTAACATGTGGTTTAATTTAGAGCTAGGTAACTGGGCATGTTTGCGAAAACAAAAAGAATAATTCATGATTTTAAGAGGACAGACTATGTCAATCAGTACCCCACTTTTTGATTTATGTGAGCTTATCTAGTTCACAGTCAGTTGAGCTATTTTTCACTGATGAACATTTAACTAAAACATTTTCTCTTCTCACCAATAATTCCAATAAATCTTGTTTTATAAGTGGCAAATTTTACAATAAAAAATATAGAAAAGATATTGCAAAACAAACTTTTAAAATTTCAAATATTTTATTTGTAGTTTCATATGGCAAACACTAGTCCTACCTCTGCCCTCTGTGCCTCTGTTTTGAAATTTGGGTACAATTTGTTTGCAATAAAAAAAGAAAACGTGTTCTCCATACTTGTGTCACCCAGTCTCTTGACCAGGGAATTGCATTAATTAAGTTAGTTTTTAAAATTCCTAGTTTCATTTTTAAGTGTTAGACTTCATTGGGACCAACATTTCTCTTAAGGAATAAAACTACTATGTAAAAATCAGACACGTTTCCTAGTTTCCCTGAGGCCTATGACCTGCTGGATCAAAACTGACCATATTCTTTCCTCTTTGATCTAATAACAACCTTGATAGGCTTTTATTATCCTGCTGACATGACTTTATTTTTTTTTAACACTTATTTAAGGTCTTGCAGGTGTTTTTCCCTCTATTAACTTCCCAAGGAAAAGCACATATACTCAGCACATGGCACACACCCTAGCATATAGGATTCAATATCTATTGTACTCAAAATTGCACAAATAAATAAATAAAATTCTGGTTATCTGCTTCTTTCTTCTCCCCATGCATCCCTCTTCTCGATCTAAATTAATAGATTTTCATTTTTTTTAGTAAAGGTCATCTAACTATATTATAGGTAGTATATACATATTTTATATGTATTCACACAGCATATAATTCTACTTTATATATTTTATATATTTTTTTCCTTTTTGACCTGTCTTAATTTTTTCATATAAAATTCCACCACATTGTATGAGAATAATTTGATTCCTTACCATAGTATTAGGGTTTATAGGTTTTGCAGTGTTTCATTTTTAACCCAATGATTTTTAAAATTTTTATTTCAAGGTAAATAAGAAATATTGACCAGAAAAATAGAAAATGATATGAAAAAACTCTGACTGATTCATATTTATTCTTTATTACATTAAACATGAAATTGATATATTAATGACTATAGAGTTTTGAGTAGAAATGTTATGACCCCAGAATGTTTTTATTTTACCCTGAAATCTTGTTTGTTTGACTTATGAAGAAATAGATAATCATTATCAGATCTGTAAGGACTCAGGAAATATTCTACCTTTGGGTCCAAGCTGAAAATATTTCTCAAACATGTATTGACAATTTAAAACCCTCTCTATATGTGTCAAAACATCCCCTTGTACCTCCATAAATATGTACAGCTATATGTCAATTAAAAATGAAACTTTTAAAAAATTGTATTGACCATTAAAATCACTTAAATATGGAATTAAAACTAAATAGTTGCCACAGCAACTATTTATATAATATCTATATAATATCAGAATTATATAAATGCTAAAATATTTGTAAAGAAGTGCATAAGTTACAACACTTAATAATTTGATTAAAAACTATTTTAAACACAAGACTATACTAACAAGAACAGGAAACACAAATGATCAATACAAGGAAGATAATATCCTCAGATAATAAGTGAAATAAGAATTAGATAATAAGTAAAAGATTAGTTCAATACATTTTTCAAAACTATGTGATTAACAAAGATTGTAAACAAAACATTAATTTATCCTTCATTACTACTGGAAAATTTTAAAAGAGAAAGAAAAACCTTAGTTCATGAGACAAAAAATACAAAATACAGAAAACAAAATGGGAGTACAAAAATAGTGAATGAGTTGATCTAAGTAAAAATTGCTAAATCTGTCACTACAATATATACATATGATTTAATTTTCTTACCAAGGCCAGGTGCAATGGCCTTCACCTGTAATCCCAGCACTTGGGGTAGCCAAGGCAGGCAGATCACTTGAGGTCAGGAGTTCTAGACCCGCCTTGTCAACATGGTGGAATCTTGTCTCTTCTAAAAATACAAAAATGAGCTGGGTGTGGTGGCGGGCACCTGTAATCCCACCTACCTCAGGAGGCTGAGGCAGGAGAATGGCTTGAACCCAGAAGGCAGAGATTACAGTAAGCCGAGATAGTGCCAGTGCACTCTAGCCTGTTGATAGCCCATCTCAAAAAACAAAACAAAACAAAACAAAAAACTTACCAAAAGACAAGGACTCTTAGCTTGGGTCCACATACAAACATGCACACACACACACACCCCTACAACCATCTGACCTTCAACAAACCTGACAAAAATAGCAATGGGGAAAGGATCACCTATTCAATAAATGGTACTGGGAAAACTGGCTAGCTATATGCAGAAAACCGAAACTGACCACTTCCTTACACCTTATTCAAAAATTAACTCAAGGTGGATTAAAGATTTAAATGTCAAACCCCAAACAGCAAAAACCCTAGAAGAAAACCTAGGCAGTACCATTCAGAACATAAGCATGGACAAAGATTTCATGACTAAAACACCAAAAGCAGTTGCATCAAAAGACAAAATTGACAAATAGGATCTAATTAATCTAAAGAGCTGCACAGCAAAACAAACTATCATCAGAGCGAACAGACAACCCACAGAACAGGAGGAATTTTTGCAATCTACCCATCTGACAAAGGTCTAATATCCAGAATTTACAAGGAACTTAAACAAATTCACAAGAAAAAAAACAACTCCATCAAAAAGTGGTCAAAGGATATGAACAGACACTTCTCAAAAGATGACATTTAGGCCGGGCGCGGTGGCTCAAGCCTGTAATCCCAGCACTTTGGGAGGCCGAGACGGGCGGATCACGAGGTCAGGAGATCGAGACCATCCTGGCTAACACGGTGAAACCCCATCTCTACTAAAAAATACAAAAAACTAGCCGGGCGAGGTGGCTGGCGCCTGTAGTCCCAGCTACTCGGGAGGCTGAGGCAGGAGAATAGCGTAAACCCGGGAGGCGGAGCTTGCAGTGAGCTGAGATCCGGCCACTGCACTCCAGTCTGGGCGACAGAGCGAGACTCCGTCTCAAAAAAAAAAAAAAAAAAAAGATGACATTTATGCAACCAACAAACACATGAAGAAAAGCTCAACATCACTGATCATCAGAGAAATGCAAATTAAAACCACAATGAGATACTATTTCATGTCAGTCAGAATGATGATTATTAAAAAGTCAGCAAACAATAGATGCTGGTGAGGCTGTGGAGAAATAGGAATGCTTTTACACTGTTGGTGGGAATGTAAATTAGTTCAACCACTATGGAAGACAGTATGGAGACTCCTCAAGAATACAGAAGTACCATTTGACTCAGCAATCCCATTACTGGGTATATATCCAAAGGAATATAAATCATTCTACTGTAAAGACACATGCACACGTATGTTTATTGCAGCACTATTTACAATAGCAAAGACATAGAACCAACCCAAATGCTCATCAATAATGGACTCAATAAAGAAAACGTGGTACATATACACCATGGAATACTATGCTGCCATAAAAAGGAATGAGATCATGTCCTTTTCAGGGACATGGATGAAACTGGAAGCATCATCCTCAGCAAACTAACACGGGACAGAAAACCAAACACCGCATGTTCTCACTCATAAGTGGGAATTGAATAATGAGAACACAGGGGAACAACACATACCAGGACCTGTTGAGGGGTAGGTGGGTGAGGGTAGGGAACATAGAGAATGGGTCAGTAGGTGCAGCAAACTACCATGGCACACATATACCTATATAACAAGCCTGCAATTCTGCATGTGTATCCTGTTTTTTGTTTGTTTGTTTTGTTTAGAAGGGAAAAAAAAGACAAAGACTCTTAGCTTGGGTACACATGCACACACAGACACACACACACACGAACAGGTTGTGAAAATGTATAAGAAGAAAATTCACAATAAAATAAAATAGGAATTTTAAGAGGAATAGATAGTAATGTAGGATTCTGGGGGAAATAAACAAGGAAGAGATTTTTTTAAATAAAATTTATAAATTTGCCTACAACAGTGATTAACCTTTATAAATAACATAGCAATAAAATTGAACAAAAATATTTAGATACAAGAAATATCTGTAGAAATAATGCTGTAGTACACAGAACAAGTATGTAAAAAGTAAATTCCAATATAAAGGACTATATGGAAATTAAATTTTTAAAATAAGAATATTTTACCTAAAAGCTTTTGGAGGAAATAGGAAATTATGCTGCAATCATAAGATACTTAGAAATTTTGTTGTTGTTGTTGCTGTCGAGATGGAGTTTCACTCTTGTCGCCCAGGCTGGAGTGCAATGGCATGTCCTCAGCTCACTGCAACTTCCGCTTCTCGGTTCAAGCGATTCTTCTGCCTCAGCCTCCAGAGTAGCTGAGATTACAGGCATCCACCACCACGCCTGGCTAATTTTTTTGTATTTTTAGTAGAGATGGGGTTTCACCATGTTGGACAGGCTGGTCTCGAACTCCTGACTTCAGGTGATCTGCCTGCCTTGGCCTCCCAAAGTGCTGGGATTACAGGCATGAGCCAAGTTTTTTAAAAACTTTATATAAAATAAGAATAATGTGCAAAGTATTTCTCAGAATCAAATCCATAGCCATAAGAGTTACTTATTAAAATAAATGAAAGAACCTAGATAATAAAATAGAGAACAAAAATATAAGGAATGTAATGAGTAAACAAAAATAACTGAATAAGTAAATAAATAACAAAATAGTTGAATATACATAAATAAATTTGAGAACACAGACTTTGAATAAAAATAGTTTACAATTATACACACAAGCTTAAAGTAGTATACTTGACAAGAGAAAAATAAGATAATAAAACTAAGGGCATGAAATACAGATAATAAGAGTTCAAATTGTTGCAAAATAGTATGTATGTATAATATAAATAAAAGTATGTTATTTAATGTACATATAGTAAATAAAAATTTTACTGGAGAGGAACAAAGCAGAAAAACATGAAATTATTTATCTGTGCATTATTTTCTCTGAAATAAGCCTCACAGGAATTTTGAATTCATTTCTCAAGAACTCTGAATACATATATACATGTATATATATCACATTATAAACATATATACACATATATATCGCATTGTAAACATGCTTTTTTTTTTTTTTAAGAAAGAGAGTCTTGCTATATTGCCCAGTGTGGCCTCGAACTTGTGGGCTCCAGATGTCTTCTTGACTGACACTTTTGAGTAGCTGGGACCACAGACACACACAACTATGCCCAGTTATATGCATCATTTAAATCTTATTCATAAAAATTAGAATTAAAACTAGATCCTGTCATTTTAATAGCCACCCTAACTCTTATTGTGACAATGTAAGTAATAATAAAAAATAAATCAGAAAGATAGATATTTTAATATTTCAAGTAACCTTGAATAAAAATGTTACTGGAGAGGGAGGAAACAGAAAACATAAAATTATGTATCTGTGCATTTTTTTCTTTTCCCTAAAATAAGATTTATAGGAATTTTGAATTCTTTCCTCAAGAACTGTGAATATAAATAAAATTTAAACTAGCAAAACTTAATAAAGACATAAAATCAAAATAGTATTATCCCTTTAAAAATTGAATATAACCTTAGAAATACTTTTTAATACTATTTTCAATCATAGATGTGAATGACTTTCTCAGAGCTTTACTCTCAGGTCACCAAACCATGCTATACAATATACTGAATATACTGCACATTGAAGTGGGTATTCAATCACAAGTAGATCTGGACTCAGGGAGTTTTATAGCTAGTATTTTGCCACTAGAGAGCTGAAATAGCAATAATAAATTGGGTTTTGACCTAATGTGGCAAAAATATAAGACTGTCACATCTAGAAGAGACTTTGGAGGATCAGAAAAAAATCTGATCATTCAGAAACGTATTTTAAAATACACCATAGAACAGGTTTCTATATTAGCTAAAATTTCAAAATGAATTAACTAGCCACTTAAGTACATTGTGTTCTTTCTAAACTATCTGACTTTAAGTTTTCACTTCTAAATTTTAACTTCATGAATACAGAAATATTAAACATCCAAATGTAGACATCCAGAGATTCTCATCTGTCTCATGTTTTCCATCAAGGAGGCATTTCAGGTTTCCAGGGACTCCATAGTAATATATTATATGTGAGGGAGTAGAGAGATGCCAAACCTCTGTCTGCAGAGACAACTGTTTCGGGAGAAAGAAACAGAAACAGAGCTTGCTACGTTGTTTCCATGCCTGGAAGTCCAAGGAGTTGGGCTGAAACTTGACCTTTGTATAACTAAAACCACTGGGTAGTATTTAAAAAGCAAAATGTGGGCTTTAAATAACATTTCACATGCTGACTCTAAAAAACAGAAATAACTTCTGGGTGTCCAGGCAGGACGTCTAAAGTCTTTAGCAAATGGTAAATCACAAATCAAGTCAAACATGGGATCAAGAATAAAAATACAATGACACTGTATTGTTATGGGGAAAAGTAAGTTTTTCTTAAGTCTTTAATTTCCTAGAAATTTGTTTTTCTGTTGTTGTTAAGAAGCATACACACCATAGACAAAGCACATTATTCAAGATTTTGTCCTCCAAAGTGAAGTCTTTTATATTCCCAACACAAAAATCAGAGATTTCTCTTTTTTAAAAAAGGCTTTTAAAAGTCAGGCCAGCACAGTGGCTCACACCTGTAATTCCAGCACTTTGGGAGGCTGAGGTCGGTGTATCACTTGAGGTCAGGAGTTTGAGACCAAGCCTGGCCAACATGGTGAAACTCTGTCTCTACTAAAAATACAAAAATTAGCCAGGTGTGGTGGCCCACGCCTGTAATCCTAGCTACTGGGGAGGCTGAGGCAGGAGAATCACTTGAACTTGGAAGGTAGATGTTACAGTGAGTCAAGATCATGCCACTGCGCTCCAGCCTGGGCAACAGAGTAAGACTGCATCACCCCCCCAAAAAAAAAACAAAACAAAAAGTCATTTTCACATAGGTATATTTTTCTAAATATAAAAGTAAAATACTATCAGCTCTCAGAGTGTAGTGTATACAAAGTTCCTCTCTTGCATACAGCCTTAACTTCAATTCACCTTCATTACCCTGCCAAAATTTTAAAGACAAAATTTCATAGCTGTAGTATATGTATTATGCTAGCAGAAGTTCACCTATGCACTTTTCACTCCTCTTAAATTAAATTTGTACTTAAAGATACAGGGAATTAGAGCTGGAGGCATCCTTAGAATCATCTCTATGAGATTTTATTATTAATTGTCTCTAAATGCTACCAGAAAAGATGTGCCAGGGAAAATCAAATAAGATAATTAAAATATTGATCAAAAACAATTCGATTTTCCTCTTGTTGTAGGAGGCAAGCTGATGCTGCAACCATTTTGGGGGTTTGAGCCTCTTTCTTGTCTCTTTCTGGCTCAAAATGGGAAAAGGTAAATGAGAAGTCTAGGAATTGCAGTTTGGCCTGTTGATTAGCTGGTCACTGTCCTCAGACAACCAATCCCAATATGATCAAGGGCTGGCCCTGTTAGACAATCTACCTGCTACAACCATCACTACTGCAGTCTGTGTGAAAGACACAGCCCTCTACCCTGGGCTCTTGGCCTCCCAGGAAACTTCTTTACTGGTCTGATTTTCATTTATCTTAATTACAGCCCCTATGCCTGGGACTATCACACTCATCCAAAGTGAGTAATTATAGATGTTGTGAACTGAATGTGTATGTCTTCTCAAAATTCACATGCTGAAGCCCTAACACTAATTGTGATGATATTTGAAGATGGGACTTTGAGAAGTTATTAGGTTTAGATGAGGTCTTGAGGGTGGGCCTCCCCAGATGGGATTAATGTCTTTATAAGAAGAGAAAGACCATTTAACAAATAGTGCTGGGAAAACTAGCTAGCCATTTGTAGAAAGCTAAAACTGGATCCCTTCCTTACACTATACACAAAAATTAATTCAACATGGATTAAAGACTTAAATGTAAGACCTAACACCATAAAAACCCTAGAAGAAAACCTAGGCAATACCATTCAGAACATAGGCATGGGCAAAGACTTCATGACTAAAACACCAAAATCAATGGCAACAAAAACCAAAATTGACAAATGGGATCTAGTTGAACTAAAGAGCTTCTGCACAGCAAAAGAAATTATTATCAGAGTGAACAGGCACCTACAGAATGGGAGAAAATTTTTGCAATCTACCCACCTGACAAAGGGCCATTATCTAGAATCTACAAAGAACTTAAACAAATTTACAAGAAACAAACAACCCCATCCAAAAGTGGGCAAAGGATATGAACAGACACTTCTCAAAAGAAGACAGTTATGCAGCCAATAGACATATGTAAAAAATGCTCAACATCACTGATCATCAGAGAAATGCAAATCAAAACCACAATGAGATACCATCTCACACCAGTTAGAATGGTGATCATTATAAGGTCAGGAAACAACACATGCTGGCAAGGATGTGGAAAGATGGGAACACCTTTACATGGTTAGTGGGAGTGTAAATTAGTTCAACCATTGTGGAAAACAGTGTGGCGATTCCTCAAGGATCTAGAACCAGAAATATCATTTGATCCAGCCATCCCATTACTGGGTATCTACCCAAAGGATTATAAATCATCCTACTGTAAAGACACATGCACACGTATGTTTATTGCAGCACTATTCACAATAGCAAAGACTTGGAATCAATCCGAATGTCCATCAATGATAGACTGGATTTAAAAAAAATGTGGAGTGGAGGACTGGTGGAGGGATAACATTAGGAGAAACACCTAATGTAAATGACAAGTTGATGGGTGCAGCAAACAAACATGGCACATGTATACCTATGTAACAAACCTGCACGTTGTGCACATGTACCCTAGAACTTAAAGTATACTTTAAAAAAGAAAAGAAAAGAAAAGAAAGACCAGAGCATACTTTCCCTCTCTTTTCTTTTTTCTCCCTCTCCCTCACTCTCTCTCTCCACCTTGTGAAGGACACAGCAAGAAGGCAGCCAAGTCAAGAGGAAAGCCTTCCTTAGGAATCAAATCTGCCAGTACCTTGGACCTCTGGTTGCCAGAATTACAAGGGAAAAAAATGTTTGTTTTTCAAGCCACCTAGCCAAAGGTATTTTGTTATAGCAGTCTCAGCTGAATAAGATATGGAGCGATTCGACTTCCCTGAATTCCAGCCAAGAGTATTTTTCCTTACCCAGTTTGGCACTCTCAAGGTTTCTTTTGATCAGTGCCTTGAGGGCTACTGAATCACTTCTGTTCTTTCAATGACCATGGAGGGTTGGGGAGAACTGGTTGTCAGCCTCCAAGTATCCAGATCATTACTCTTCCTCACCAAACCCTTCTAATCAGAGATGCCTGTTAGACATGAATACACATCTGATATACAAACCAAAATGATGAAAATAAATCTTAAGTTGTTACTTACATTAGTATGGAATATAATCCAATCATGAAGTTACAAAGCTGAGCTGCAACTTGGAAATCAACACGGCAACAACACCTTTATTAGATAATTGAGGAAACTGAATCACAAAAGTATTAATAACTTATCTAAATTCACAAAGTCAGGGTGGAAGTGGGCACAGAAATAATACCCTGTCAATCTCTATTGTTCAGCTCATTTCATGCTTTAAACAAGCATTTTTATAGCCAAAAAAAAAAAAAAAAAGAAAATGGCTAAGATAAAATTTTTAAATTATACACATACATATGCCTCATTCTGTCTTCTAAGGCTTTGGAAACATTGATATCACTATGAATGCTCAATATTTTCCCACATGCTGAGATTACAGCATGGCAAATCAAAGCCATAATAGTAACCATTGCTTCCTGATCGTCTAATTTAAACTGTCATCTCCTAAACCAAAAGTCTTCCACATCAATTAAAGTAAAACTTAGACATACACTTTACGCATTTGAGGATGGAGATAAACAAGACAATTCATGCCTTAAGTAAAGCACAGCCCACTGGGAGAAACTGACAACTGAACAAGTCAGCTAGTAGGAAATATGCTTGGATCATTTCTATAATGAGAAATGCTGTAATCAGAAGGCAAATTCTTGCAATCCATCAAAGGGGGTAAAACAATTTCTTTTGAAAGAATCAAGGAAAAGTTCATACAAGAGATTTCACACTCTGAGTAGGATTTAGATAGAAAGAAACAGGAAGATATGGAAAATGAAGGAAATTCTATGAGCAAGGAAGGGCACAGAGGTGGGCAAAGCAGGACTTTTCCAGTGAACAGCGACTAGGTAAGTATTGCAGAAGACAATGGAGAATGGATGAGGTGGTAGTTAGGCAGAGTATCAAGAAGGGAGGTCAGAGTCAGCCAGATCATGGATATTGATGCTGATATTTGCATGCTAAGAAGTTCATTTTAACTTAGTAGACAAAGGAGAGCTAAGAAAAATGATCCTTATAATACAACTCATCAGGTCTCTGAATTACAAAATTACAACACTAAAAACAAATTAATAATAATAACAATAAAAAGTGTCCAGATACTGTATTCTCTTCACTCTTCATTGATACATTTGGAAATTGAGTAGCCAGTTTATCATTATTTACCAGTGAAATCTTACCACCAGAGTTATCCTTTCATTGTAACTTATTTAATCCTTCCAAAATCTGCTAATGTTTTTACTTGTGGCCTTCTAAGACTCTGGCTCTAGCTCCAGTCATCACTTAACAACTCCTTGGCTGCCCTTCTCCATTCATCCATCACATGCTTGAAGTCCATCCAAAATTATGCAGTATATTTCACTTTTTCCATTTCTTGTAATCCTCATGTTATAATACATTGGCCTCTTGGACACCTGAAAATTAGGTTCAAGTAATTTCTGGTTCTGATGCCCCAAGCACTTCATGCCATTGTTCTTTTAGAGTACCCCTCAAGGCCCAGGTTGCACTCATCTTGTTGAAACTAGCTTTAGGTAGCTCTCTCTGTCAAGGTTCAGCCTGATTGTGATGGAGAACAAGAAGAATGAGGGTCCCCCTACACTTGTCTGTGAAACTGAGTTGAAGAGTGACAGAGTATTAATTAATCCTATATATTATTTCTAAAATTGATCTCTGCATTACCTACCTCTTGCTCTGCTATGTTTTTCATACATTTTAAGCCATCTTATCCAATTGTTTTCTATTCTGATGGTAGCCGCTAAAAACAGCAAAATATTCTAAATTCATAGAAAGATGACATTTCAGTGCAATGTGTAAATCCTTGTTTTGATAGAGAAATCTCTATTTCCATAGATAACTCTCCTGTAACTCATGCATTAGCTCTCTCCCTCTCTCTTCCTATCCCTCTTCTTATTCCTCTTCTCCCTTTCTCGCCTAATTCCCTTATTTTTTTATCATCAAGCACTTATCTCAAATTATCCCCTCAGAAATTCTAGTTCAGCACTTTTAAAGATTAAAAAGACATTCCTTAGAGAAATATGCTCATTTTAGAGATGAAGACACTGAGACACAAGGAAGATGTGAGTATTTAGGTTTATATGTAAAGGTAGTTACAAAGCTAGCATAGAAACAAAGTTCCCAATCCTTAGTCCACTGAGAAAGGTACAATCCTGTTTTAAAATTAGTTTGGAAGAGACCAAGATTCTTTGTTCTATCTTGGCAATAATCTTGGCTTCTAACTAAGACATCAATTACATTATATAAATTAACTCAAGAACAGAAAAGCCTGTCCAATACCCAGCTGACCCATCATTTGGAACTGGCTCTGCCTTGAGAACTCTTTTGTGTAAATGATCTAGCATCAGTAGCCACTGCAGAATCCTACCCTTTGCTTAATTATCTTGCTTAAATTCTTCATTTAGCAAATGCTACTTGGGCATGAGATATGTCAGTTTTTTGTACTAAGGGAAATAATTTCATTCAGTTTGGAAAAGAATGTGTTTGTTGATAAATGCTATTACATATAAGCTGATTTTTCCACTGCAATTTACTAGCATTTCTGACAGTTTTTTCAATACCATTATAAATTTTGCATTAATTTCTGAACATTATAGAATTAACTTTCAAGAATATTGTCATATCTGCATTATAATAATCTCTGTCATCCATTTTTTAATATAAGTCATCTGCATTTTTGCCATTACTTGTTCTGACAAATCATTGTGTATGTTATCAAGCACATACTAATAAAAGACTTCATTGTTTACGAAATATAGGAGATAACTTTTTTCATAGGAAAATGTCTGGTTTGGGAACTAGGGAGACTGAAGCTTAAATCTTCCCTTGGCCATTTGTTACTTGTAGGGTTTAGGCAAGTTACTTGGTATCTCTTTATATGGACTACCAATTACAATGGTATTGTAAAAAAAACAAATAATGTTATTACAGTATTAGAAAGTGTCTAGTTCAGGGATGCCTTATAGTATGCGCTCAAAAATATTAGCTCTCTTTCCCCTTTCCCAGAATGTAAGAATATTGCACCATTTTAATGATCCTTTAGACCTTATGATTTCACTTGAAGTGACCATTCTTCGTTTCAATAATTATATAAAAATTAGGCACATTAATGAGGGAAGAATAGAGTAGATTTACTTCTAATTGCAAAAACATGTTGCCAATTGAAATTTAAAAGAGAAATGTTTTAACACATGCTATATTTTCCTCAGCCAACTAGTACAGCATTTATGGGGATGTCATCCTGCAAATTTTATTTTACTTAAAATCAAGCGCCAAGTTGTTTTTCTCATTAAACCAAAAATAAGCTGTTGCCTGATTATATGTCTAACATGTTCTTGAATGAAGATTCATGAGCTCATCTCTTTTTTGGAATGTTTTATGTCATATTTCAAATCTATCTTACAGACTCAACAAAAAGGATAATTTAACATTAAATCTGAAGTTAAACATTAAGATAAATTAATGAAGAAAGACAAGTTATAAGGGAATTGAAAAGAAAAACCACACGGGGAGGGAGGGAAGAGTAGAATGAAGACACGAGAAAAGTGAGTCAGAGGAAATTCACAAAATTTGAAGTATATTAATGTGAATGTGTCCATGGCTCCAAGCTGATTCAGTATCTCATTTGAATAACACAACATAAACCTATGAGAGAAAACAATGTGATTAAGAAAGGTCTGGTGCTTTTATAGTTATTCAATCGAATTGATATGAAGTGAATCTCAACCATGTGCAAGTCAGAGTCCCATTAGAAAGGCAGAGTATTATGAGCACTTAAAATGGAGTAAAAGGGCACAAAAGAGTCACCAGAGGACCATAAAAAGAAGAAAAAATATCCTGAATCCATTTATTTAACAAACTTTTAAAGGTTAGTGTTTTGCCATGACTTTGGCTATGTCACAAAGTAAAAAAACAACTTATCTCTATGTTTACCAGTGTTTGATCTTGAACTTAAAAACATATTCCTCTTTTATTCTCAAAATTGTTACTTGGTAGTTTAGAAAATCTTGATTATCTTGGATGTAGTATGGGAAAGGTGAGATCAGATGCATGTTGGACTAAATGTTCCACACATTTTGGGTTCGATAAACTCTAAGCTTATTTTTTCAGAGAACATCACATGCTTGTTTATATTGAAAAACACATGAAGCCATGTTTTCAATCTCTTTCATTTAATTCATACTATTTTTAAAGAACTACTTATTGTACCAAAAGTCATGGTTTCTTTACTGAATCTAAGTTTTCTTTAACACAACAAGAAGAAATTTGAAAAACAGTAGGTATAGGTTATTTTTAACATTAATGTTAAGTTAGTTTGAAATCTATAATGTTATTTCTAGAAAGAGAGTAAAAATCTGTATAATTTTTTCCAGAGATGTCCCTCTTCCCCCAAACAAGAAGTAATTCTAGGTAAAAGTGCCATTCAAATAGATTCATCTCAAAATTGTGATAAAGAAAAATGTACCATTATGTAACTGTAAAAACCCCACCTTTTCACCTGATAGGTCACTTTTATATCTAATCAAAATGGCATAGATTTAGAGAAAATGTAAGTGCAGATAATATCAAAACTTACGTTATAGTAGTTTTAATTTTTCTTTATACATTTATGAATGAACTATATATAATTGACTTAGTCTTTCAGAAAACATTTATTGAACAAATTTTATGTGTCAAGCATCATTCTGGGTTCTACAACCAGAGTTGACAAGAAAGACAGTTTCTGTGCTTATGAAGTTGACATTGCAGTGGAAGGCAGTAGATCATAAGTAAGGTAATGACAGAAGAAAATAAAAGAGCTGATGGAGTACATAGTGATGGTAGTAGGAAATATATTTAGATAAGGTAGTAACAAAAGCTTTTATCTAATGAGGAAGTGATAACTGAGCTGAGAGTTGAAGGAGTCAGCCATGGAAAGATTTGCGGGCAGAATTCCTAAAGGCAGAAACAAGGGTGTCAGGTACACAGCAAAAATGATATTGGAGTAGTCTTACGGTGCATCAAAGAAGGTGGCAAATTCTTGACAGTTATCATGAGACAGTGTCTATTTGCCCTCACCTTGAATTTGGGCTGGCTTGCAACTTCTTTGACCAATAGAGTGTGTTAGAAGTGAGGCTGTGACAGTTCTGGGCTAATTCCTTAAAGGACTGGCAGATTTTGCTGTATTCTTTAGATCCCTTAGAGGACACAGAACATTCCTTAACTTTCCTAGAAAGACCACATGGAGAAAGCCTGCTACTATAAGGAGGGGGAAACAGAGAGAGGCCACACTGAGTACAGCTTTTCTGTTAGCCCATCTAGGGCTCCAGACACATGAGTGAAGCTATTTTGGAACCTCCAGTCTGGCAGCTGGTTGAATATACCATGAACAGCAGGACAGTCACCCAGCCAAGCTCTACCAGAATTCTTTCTTAACTCACAAACTTGAGATAAATTGTTGTTTTAAGCCACTAAGTTTTGGAGAAGCTTATTATGCAGCAAAAGGTAACAGGAACATTGCCCAACAGAAAAATACCATTATGGTAGAACCAGGATGAACAAAGGACACCATAGTCTGGAATAGGGCCAGATATTTTATTCTGCCCCAGAATGTGTACACATTAATGACAAAATGTGATTCTGATCTGATATATAGATATCTTTTGTAGACACACATTAGGCATGTAGACATATATTAGGTATGTCTATAAGAGATACCTATATATCAAGTCAGAATCACATTTTGTCATTTAATTCTGAATCACCTTTTGTCATTCATCTCTTACCTCTGCTACTTTTTAGAATATAGATTTTAGAGAGGTAAGAATATAAGGGAGAGCAGTTTTCAAAAGAACATTGTAGTGATATCGTCGCATTTAATTCTCATAACACTTGAGTAAGCAAGCAGTCTTTCTTTTATTTTGTAAGTGAATATGCTGAGGAACACGAAAGTTAAATAATTTACCCAGGGTTGTGTAGGGAGTGAAATGTGAAAGTGGAGAGGTTGCTTAGTTGTGTCAACTGTTGTTGAACAATCAAGTAGGAAGAGGGCAGAGCACAACCAGTGAACTTAGAAAGAAGCTATTGGTTATCTTGAAAATGGGTAAATTTGTAGATCCTTTGGTGAAGAAACTCTGATTATAGTAAAATAAAGAAAGAATAGAGAGAGAAGCAAGGGAAGCAAATGCATAAGCTATCTTTTTGATAAGTCTTTTCTTTCTATTAAGTGTAGAAAGATGGTAGAAGGATTTGAAATTAGGTGTGTTTTTTGTCTCAGACAAAAGATATTAGTGAATTTGAATATGCCATTAGGAACTTCAGTATAGGGAGAAATTGAAGTTGGGAAGTGAGGGAGAAAGGGAGAGAAACACACACACACAGAGAGAGAGAGAGAGAGAGACAGAGAGACAACAGAGGGAGAGGGAGATGAGAAGAAATTTACATAAGTGAAGTTTCTGAGTACACAAAAGTAGGGAGTTTATTTGACTACAGATAGGGTCATTGACTCTTTTTATCTGAAAACGAGGTGAAGCAAAGTATCCTAGCATAGATGAAGGTCAGTCTAATAAGATGATGACATGGGTCTGTGTGTTTACAACTTGTACTGTCTGAGGTCATATGTCAGAGCTGGGGGTGATGTGAATTGAAGGTACAGAATACATTTCTTGGGATGTAGAGGAAAGTTCATAGAAAAATGCAGGAGAATTTTTAGCCACTGTTTGGATACCATCTGAAATTTATGGTCATTATTTATTGTGCGACTATTAAGAAGACTTATTTTTTCCAATGAGGTGAGTCTAAGGCTGGGACTTTTTGGAATTAATTGTATTAAAGTGAGAAAGGAAAAGGAGTTTGTAAAGGAAAGTGATTATAGTGACACATCATGGAATCATATATTTTAATGTCTGTAAGGAGGAAATTGAACTATAAAGGGAATTCTGAGTAGTGAAAATAAGAGTCAAAAGGGGTGGGATTACCAAAGAGGTTGAAGAATTATGGCTGCATAAGTACTAGAATAAGTAAGCCAAATGAATAGGAGGTGGTGGCTGGACACTTGGATACCTAAAATTGAGATTTTGGAGTTTAGATAGTCATTATTAATTTAGAGTTACATAAAGTATATAAATTATATAAAATATAATTTAGAGTTATATATAAACCATGAGAGTGGGAGGCTGAGGGAGTTGGGAAAAAATATTGCAGAAGTCGTCAAGTATGGAGAAAACAAGATATTAGGTATATAACAAACAAGGTAGTTATCACAAAGAATGATGTCAGGAACAGTGATAAAAAGAAAATCAATGAACCAGCCCAGAATTGTGTGTATGCTTGTATGTAAATATAAAACACGTTTAATCTTTCCTTCCAGGTTGTACGATCCTTAAAGATAAGATCCAGGTCTGATTAATTTTGACCTTGTCCAGTGTGCTAACTATATGGTATTTTTTGGTAATTTTATGTTTTGTAGAAATTTAATTCAATTTATTAAGTTTCTTTTCTTTTTAAAATTTGTCTGCATTTTTTGTATGTGCACAGTAGGTGTATATATTAATGGAATACATGAGATATTCTGATGCAGGCATGCAATGCATAATAATTGCATCATGGAAAATAGGCTATCCATCCCCTCAAGCATTTATTCTTTATGTTACAAGTAACTCAATTATACTCTTATATTTATTTTAAAATGTTCATGTAAATTATTTTGACTATAGTCACTCTGCTGTACTATAAAATACTAGATCTTATTCATCTTTCTAACTATATTTTTTGTACCCATTAGCTATCCCCACTTCCCCATCACCTCCTACTACCCTTCTTAACCTCTGGAAATCATTCTTCTACTCTCTATCTCCATGAGTTCAAGTGTTTTGATTTTTGCATCCCACAAATACGTGAGAATATGTGATGTCTGTCTTCTGTGCCTAGTTTATTTCACTGAATATAATTACTTCCAGTTCCATCCACGTTGCTGCAACTAACAGGGTCTCATTCTTTTTTATGGCTAAATAGTACATTATTGTGTATAAGTACAACATTTTCTTTATTTATTCATCTGTTGATGGACACTTAGGTTGCTTCCATATCTTGGCTGTTGTGAACAGTGGTGCAACAAACATGAGAGTGACGATATCTCTTCAATATACCGATTTCTCTTCTTTGTGGTATACACCCAGCAGTGGAATTGCTGGATCATGTGGTAGTTCTATTTTCACTTTTTTGAGGAACCTCAAAACTGTTCTCCATAGTATCTGTACTAATGTACATTCCCACCAACAGTGTATGAGGGTCCCCGTTTCTCCACATCCTCACCAGCATTTGTTATTGTCTGTCTTTGGATAAAAGCCATTGTAACTGAGGTGAAATGATATATCATTGCATTCCTCTGATGATAGATGATGATGAGATCCTTTTCATATGCCTGTTTGCCATTTGTATGTCTTCTTTGGAGACATTTCTTCAAATTTTCTGCCCATTATTTTACTGAATTATCAATTTTTTTCCTATAGAGTTGTTTGAGCTCCTTAAATATTCTGGTTATTAATCCCTTGACAGATGGGTAGTTTGCAAATATTTTCTCCCATCCTGTGAGTTGTCTCTTCACTTTGTTAACTGTTTCCATCACTGTGCAAAATATTTTTAAGTTGATATGATTCCATTAGTCCATTTTTGTTTCCATTGCCTGCACTTGTAGGATATTGCTCAGGGAATTTTCCCCCAGTGAATGTCCTGGAGAATTTCTCCAATGTTTTCTTGTAGTAATTTCAATAACCAATTTGGATTTTATTTTTGTATATGAGGAGGACAAGGGTATTATTTCATTATTCTGCATATGGATATCCAGTTTTCCGAGCATGGTTTAATGAAGAGAATGTTTTTTCCCCAATGTATGTTCTTGGCAAGTTTGTCAAAAATGAATTCACTGTAGGTGTGTGGATTTGTTTCTGGGTTCTCTATTCTGTTCCTTTCGTCTATGTGTCTCTTATTATGCCAGTACCATGCAGTTTTCGTTATTCAAGCTCTGTGGTATAATTTGAAGTCAGGTAATGGGATTCCTCCAGTTTCATTCTCTTTGCTCAGGATAGCATTGGTTATTCTGGGTCTTTCATGACTCCATATAAATTTTTGGATTTTTTTTCTATTTCTGTTAAGAATGTCATTTATATTTTGACAGGGATTGCATTGAATCTTTAGATTGCTTTGGTAGTATACACATTTTAACAATTTTGATTCTTTCAATCTATGAACATGGAATATCTTTCCATTTTTTATTTATTCTTCAATTTCTTTTGTCAAAGTTTTATTGTTTTTAATGTAGAAATAATTCACTTCTTTGGTTAAGTGAATTCCTAGGTATTTCATTTCATTTGTGGCTATTGTAAATGGGATTACTTTCTCAATATCTTTTTCAGATTGTTCACTGTTGGCATATAAAAATGCTGCTGATTTTTATATGTTGATTTTGTATCTTATGACTTTACCGAATTTATTATCACTTACGTTTTTTTGGTGCAGTCTTTAGGTTTTTCCAAATGTAAGAGCATGTCTGCAAACAGGGATAATTTAATATCTTCCTTTCTAACTTTCATGCTCTTTATTTCTTTCTTTTCTCTGATTGCTCTAGCTAGGACTCAAAAAATATTGGCTATCAGTTGTGAAAGTGGACATTCTTGTCATGTTCCAAATCTTACAGGAAAGGCTTTCACTTTTTCCCTATTCAGTATGATGCTAGCTGTATGTATGTTATATATGGTGTTTATTTTGTTGAGGTATGTTCTTTCTAAATCCAGTTTTCTGAAGATTTTTATCATGAAGGGACGTTTAATTCTATCAAATGTTTTTTCACCATCAACTGAAATGATCATATGGTTTTTGTTCTTCATTTGGTGGACATGATGTATTATTCTGATTGATCTGCATATGTTGAACCATCCTTGTGTCCCTGGGATAAATCTCACTCGGTCTTGATGAATGATCTTACTAACGTATTGTTGAATTCAATTTGCTAGTATTTTGTTAAGGATTTTTTGCAACAATTTCATCAGAGACATAAACCTGTAGTTTTCTTTTTTTTTTTTTTTTTTTTTTTTTTTTTTTTTAATGTGTCTATGTCTGATTTTGTTATCAGGGTAATAGCAGCCTATCACAACATTTGGAATTATTCCCTCCTCCTCTGTTTCTTGAGAATACTTTGAGTTAAACTGATATTATTGAAACCATTGATAAAATTCAACATAGAAGCTATCCGATCACAGGCTTTTCTTTGTTAGGAGACTTTTTTATTATAAATTTAGTCGCTCGTTATTGGTCTGCTCATGTCTGGATTTCTTCATGATTCAATCTTAGTAGGTTGCATGTATCTAGAAATTTATCTATTTTCTCTAGAGTTTCCTATTTATTGGTGTGTAGTTGCTCATGTAATTTTTTTTCTGTTCACTAATGATCCTTTGAATTTCTGAGGTATCAGTTGTAATGTCCTGTTTTTCACCTCTGATTTTTTCATGTGGGTCTTCCCCTTTTTTCCTTCATTAGTCTGGCAAAAGTTGTTCATTTTTTATTGCTTCAAAAAATCAACTTTGTGTTTTGTTGATCTTTTGTATTGTTTTCTTCATTTCAAATTCATTTATTTCTGCTCTAATATTTATTTTTTTTCCTTTTGCTAATTTTGGATTTAGTTTGCTCCTGCTTTTCTAGTTCCTTAAGATGCATCATTAGGTTATTTATTTGATGGTTTTCTTCTTTTTTGATGTAGGCACTTAGAACTATACATGTCTCTCTTAGTACTATTTCTCCTGTATCCCATAGGTTTTGGTATGCATGTTTACATTATCATTAGTTTCAAGACATTTTTCTACTTCCTAATTTCTTCATTGACTCACTGGTCATTCAGGAGCATGTTGTTTAATTTTCATGTGTTTGCATAGTTTCCAAAACTCCTTTTATTATTGATTTCTCATTTTATTTCATTATTATCAAAGAAGATTCTTGATATAAATTTCAGTTTTTTTAATGTTTTAAGACTTGTTTTGTAACCTAACTTGTGGTCTATCCTTAAAATGATCCATGTGCTTGAGAAGAAGTTTGTGTATTCTGCAGGCTTTGGATGAAATGTTATGTAAGTATCTGTGGTTGGTCTACAGTGAAGATTAAGTCTGATGTTTCTGCATTAATTTTCTGTCTTGGAGATCTTTCCAATGCTAAAAGTGAGGTGTGAAAGCCTCCAGCTACTATCATATTGAGATCTATCTCTTTCATTAGCTCTAATAATATTTGCTTTATGTATTGTGTGCTCCTGTATTGGGTGCATGTGTGTTTACAATTGTTATATCCTCTTGCTGAACTGACCCCTTTATCATCATATAATGTCCTTCTTTGTCTCTTTTACAGTTTTTGTCTTGACATCTATTTAGTCTAAATATAGCTACTCCTGCTCTTTTTTTGGTTTCCATTGGCAGGTAATATCTTCTTCCATGCCTTTACTTTCAGTATATGTATATGTGTATCCTTTTTTTTTTTTTTTTTTTCTGAGATAGAGTCTCACTCTGTTGCACAGACTAGAGTGCAGTGGCGCGGTATCGGCTCACTGCCAGCTCCACCTCCTGAGTTCACGCCATTCTCCTGCCTCAGCCTCCCTAGTAGCTGGGACTACAGGCATCTGCCATCACACCCAGCTAATTTTTTGTATTTTTAGTAGAGATGGGGTTTCACCATGTTAGCCAGCATGGTCTCGATCTCCTGACCTTGTGATCTGCCTGCCTTGGCCTCCCAAAGTGCTGGGATTACAGGCATGTTATATGTGTATCTTTATAGGTGGAATGTGTTTCTTGCAGGCAACAGATCAATGGGCCTTGTTTTTTCATTCATTCAGCTCCTCCATGTCTTTTGATTAGAGAGTTCGGTCCATTTATATTCAATGTTATTATTGATAAGCAGAGATTTACTCCTGCCATTTTGCAATTGTTTTTTTTTTCTGGTTGTTTTGTGGTCTTCTCTTTCTTCTTTCCTTCCTTCCTGCCTGCCTCTTAGTGAAGGTGATTTTCTCTGGTGATATACCTTAATTTCTTAATTTTTATTGTTTGTGTTTTCCTTCTATGTGTTTTAAACTGATAACAGGTTAACACTGATTCCATAAATAAACAGGAAAAAGAAAATCAATGAAAACCCTACACTTTAACTTTTTTTTTTTTTTTTTGAGTTTATTATACTCTATTCAACGTGTGTAGTTGAGAAGATCAAGTGACAAGTGTTCAAACAGGAGGCAGGCACTATTCTCAACCTACACCACTTAGAAAGGTTCTATTTTATTATTATTATTATACTTTAAGTTCTAGGGTACATGTGCACAATGTGCAGGTTTGTTACATATGTATACATGTGCCATATTGGTGTGCTGCACCCATTAACTCGTCATTTACATTAGGTATATCTCCTAATGCTATCCTTCCCTGTCCCCGCACCCCGTCACTCCATGACAGGCCCCAGTGTGTGATGTTCCCTATCCTGTGTCCAAGTGTTCTCATTGTTCAATTCCCACCTATGAGTGAGAACATGTGGTGTTTGATTTTCTGTCCTTGCGATAGTTTGCTCAGAATGATGGTTTCCAGCTTCATCCATGTCCCTACAAAGGACATGAACTCATCCTTTTTTACGGCTGCATAGTATTCCATGGTGTATATGTGCCACATTTTCTTAATCCAGTCCATCATTGATGGACATTTGGGTTATTCCAAGTCTTTGCTATTGTGAATAGTGCTGCAATAAATATACATGTGCATGTGTCTTTACAGTAGCATGATTTATAATCTTTTATGTATATACCCAGTAATGGGATGGCTGGGTTAAATGGTATTTCTAATTCTAGATCCTTGAGGAATCATCAAACTATCTTCTACAATGGTTAAATTAATTTACAGTCCCACCAACAGTGTAAAAATGTTCCTATTTCTTCACATCCTCTCCAGCACCTATTTCCTGACTTTTTAATGATTGCCATTCTAACTGGTGTGAGATGGTATCTCATTGTGGTTTTGATTTGCATTTCTCTGATGACCAGTGATGATGAACATTTTTTTCATGTGTCTGTTGGCTGCATAAATGTCTTCTTTTGAGAAATGTCTGTTCATATTCTTTGCCCACTTTTTGATGGGGTTGTTTGATTTTTTCTTGTAAATTTGTTTAAGGTCTTTGTAGATTCTGGATATTAGCCCTTTGTCAGATGGGTGGATTGTAAAAATTTTCTCCCATTCTGTAAGTTGCCTGTTCACTCTGATGGTAGTTTCTTTTGCTGTGCAGCAGCTCTTTAATGAGATCCCATTTGTCAATTTTGGCTTTTGTTGCCATTGCTTTTGGTGTTTTAGTCATAAAGTCCTTGCCCATGCCTATGTCCTGAATGGTACTGCCTAGGTTTTCTTCTAGGGTTTTTATGGTTTTAGGTCTAACATTTAAGTCTTTAATCCATCTTGAATTAATTTTTGTACTTCATTCCCCCACTTTGAAAATTGTTGTTATCTTTATGTCTTACTGTACTGTCTATGTCTTGAAAAGATGTTGTAGTTATTATTTTTGATTGGTTTATTATTTAGTCTTTCTACTTACAAATATGTAGTTTACACACCACAATTACAGTGTTATAACGCCCTGTGTTTTTTCTGTGTCTTACTGTTACCAGTGAGTTTTGCACCTTTATATGATTTCTTATTGCCCATTAACATCCTTTTCTTTCAGATTGAAAAAATCTCTTCAGCATTTTTTGTTAGATCAGATACATATGGTCTTGATGAAATTCTTCATCGTTTGTTTGTCTGGGAAGGTCTTTATTTCTCCTTTATGCTCGAAGGATATTTTCAAAGAATACACTATTCTAAGGTAAAAGGTCTTTTCCCCCAACTTTCAGCACTTTAAATATGTCATACCATTCTCTCCTGGCCTGTAATGTTATTTATTTGTTTATTGTTTTCTCTTTCTGCTTTTAGGATTTTTAATTTATCCTTGTCCTTTGGGAGTTTGATTATTAGATGCCTTAAGGTAGTCTTCTTTGGATTATATCTGTTTCATGTTCCACAACCTTTTTGTATTTGAATGTTGATATCTTTCTCTAGGTTTGGGAAGTTCTCTATTATTATCCCTTTGAATAAACTTGCTGTCTCCTAATAATAGAGAACTTTCTCTACTAACTCTGCAAGGCAAATAACTGTTCAATTTGCCCTTTTGAGGCTATTTTCTTTATCTCATAGGTATGTTTCATTATTTTTTTATTCTTTTCTCTTTTGTCTCCTCTGACTGTATATTTTCAAATGGCTTGTCTTCAAGCTCACTAATTCTTTCCTCTGCTTGATCAGTTCTGCTATTATATTACTTTGATGCATCCTTTAGTATGTTAATTGCATTTTTCAACATTAGAATTTCTGCTTCTTTTTTATTATTTCAATCTCTTTATTATCTAATTCTGATTTTTTTCTCCATGTTATTTTGAATGTCTTTGAGTTTCCTCAAAACAGCTACTTTGAATTCTCTTTCTGAAAAAAATCACATGTCTTTCTCCTGGATTGGTCCTTGGTCCTTATTTAATTTGTTTGGTGGAGTCACGTTTTCCTGATTGATCTTGATGCTTGTAGTTATTTTTCAGTGTCTGGGCATTGAAAAGTTAGGTATTTATTGTATTCTTCACAGTCTTGGCTTGTTTGTGCCCATCCTTCTTGGGAAGACTTTCCAGGTTTTTTAAGGGACTTTGACTGGAAACACAATATTGTTTTGTTTTTGTTTTTCAGACTCTAGAGGTACCACCTTCGTGATCTTGGATAAGATCCAGAAGAATCCTCTGGATTACCAGGCAGAAACTCTTGTTCTTTTCCCTTACTTCCACCAAACAAAGTCTCTGTGTGTTGAGCCACCTGGAACTGGGTTTGTACTAATGCAGGCAACCCTGTGGCCTCTACCACTGCGACTGTGCTGGGTCAGACCTGAAGGCAGCAGAACACTGGGTCTCATCTATAGCTCACTGTAAACACTAGCTGGCTACCTCCTATCATCACTGAAGGCCCTAGTGCTCTACAACCAGCAGGTGCTGAAACTAGACAGGTTTGTGTCCTTCCCTTTAGGGCAGGAAATTCCCACAGGCCACAGATGGGTCCAGAGATGTCAGGGAGCTGGGAATCAGAGTCAAAAATCCTAGAAATGTGCCTGATATTGTATTCTACTGCAGTCAATAGGCACTCAGACTACAAGACAAAGTCCTTCCTACTCTTCCCTAACCTTTCCATAGGCAGAAGAGCCTCTCCCTGTGCCCACCACCACCACCCATGGTGGAGTTTCTGCCAGTCCACAACCAAGATTCACTTAAAGCCAAAAGGCTCTTCAGTCAGCTTATCCTGAATGCTGCCAGGACTAGTACTCACCCTTCAGGGAAGCAGGCTCTGCTCTGGCCCAGGGAAAGTTACAAAATGGTTTCCAAGAGACTAGGCCTGGACTTAGGAATCCCAAGAGCCTGCTTCTTGCCCTACCCCACTGTGGCTGAACTGTTACCTGAGGTACCCTTTACATTTCCTTCCACTTTTGTCAAACAGAAGGAGTCTTTCACCATAGACACAACAGCAGGGAATGTGCTGGGTCACACCTATAGTTGGCATGTCTCAGAGCCCAAGGCCCATGGCATCCTATCTGGGCATCACTTCTGGTTAATCAGGGCCAAAGGGCTTTTTAGTCAACAGGTGATAAATCCTGCAAGGACTGGGTCCGTGAAGGCACCAGGTTCCCTTTTCGCCCTTGGTATATCTAGAAATGTCATCCAGAAGCTAGGGCCTAGCATGGGGGCTTCACAACTCTGCCTGGTGCCTTATCCTGCTGAGGCTGAGCTGGTATACAAGATGCCAAAAATGGACTACCAAAAAATACCATTTAAACATTTAGTGAATTGCATTTATCGAAAATCAAGCTTGCAATAGCAAAGACATCAAAATTTAATCCAATAAAAACACAGGAGAAATTGTATCAATTAAATGACATCAACTCAAAAGTGCATGAAATTTAATTTTGAAATTTTACTATTTCTCCTTGTAGCATATTGGCATAAGAGAAGAATCTTTTTAATACAGTTTCTATATTCAACTGGATAAATGCATACTCATAATTTTTCAGCATTTAAATTTGAAAAAAGTTAAAAGGGACATAAATAGAACCAACTAATTTAACTATGTTTTGTTGAAAATATTTGTTGAATAATTAAAAACAGTATCTGTTAAAATGTTTAGACTAAAATATTTAAAAATTTCAATTTAAAAACCTTTGAGACTGGGCACGGTGGCTCACGCCTGTAATCCCAGCACTTTGGGAAGCTGAGGCGGGTGGATCACGAGGTCAGGAGATCGAGACCATCCTGGCTAACACAGTGAAACCCCATCTCTACTAAAAAATACAAAAAATTAGCCGGGCATGGTGGCGGGCGCCTGTAGTCCCAGCTTCTTGGGAGGCTGAGGCAGGAAAATGGTGTAAACCCGGGAACCAGAGCTTGCAGTAAGCCGAGATTGTGCCACAGCACTCCAGCCTGGGCGACAGAGCAAGACTCCGTCTCCAAAAAAAACCCCAAAACAACAACAACAAAAAAAACCTTTGAAATGAGTATATTCTCTATTTAATAAGAATTTGCTCAGAACTTTCCAGGTAACTTAGAACCTGCAGAGAAAATATTTTTTCTTTCTTTCGGAGAAATGAAATATGGTAGACATAGGTAGTCTTTAAGAACTCTGCATATTTCATGGGTTTCTCACACACAATTAGACAAGAGAGACCTTGGCACAAATTAGAACTATCAAGTGGAGGACAATCAAACTCATTTGAGCTTATTTTAATGGAATTGCAAAAAACATATATTTTTTGCAATTTTATAGTTGTTAAAGACATTTTTAAATAAACAGAAAAAAAAATCCTACAACTCTTATGGAAATACAAAGGACCACATATAGCCAAATCAATCATGAAAAAGGAGGACAAAGTTGCGGGCATCACACTTTCAGATTTCAAAATATATTACGAAGCTTAGCTATCAAAACAGTTGTGTTGTTGGCATACAGACAGTCATGTTGACCAATGAGACAGAATAGGGAGCCCAGAAATAAATTCACACATATACAATCAATTGATATTCAATAAGGATGCCAAGAATGGATAATGCGCAAGGATAATCTTTTCAACAAATAGTGCTGGGAAAATTTGATATTCACATGTAAAAGAACAAAATTGGACACTTTTTTTTTCTTTGAGATGAAGTTTTGCTCTTCTTGCCCAGGTTGGAGTGCAATGGCGAGATCTCAGCTCACTGTAACCTCCGCCTCCTGGGCTCAAGCAATTCTCCTGCCTCAGCCTCCCAAATAGCTGGAATTATAGGCATGTGCCACCATGCCTGGCTAATTTTGTATTTTTAGTAGAGACAGTGTTTCTCCATGTTGGTCAGACTGGTCTCGAACTCCCAACCTCAGGTGATCTGCCTGCCTCAGCCTCCCAAAGTACTGGGATTATGGGCGTGAGCCACCGTACCTGGCCTGGACTCTTATTTTATACCAAACATAAAGATCAAATCCAAATCAATTAAAATGTAAATATGAAACCTGAAACTGTGTGTGATTCTTGAGGATAATCATAGGCAGAACAAATTAAACACATTACAGAATTATATCCTTATAAGATTGATGTAGAAATTGTATATGCAGGAAATTAGGACAGTTTCTTATGCCTACAGAATGGGAGAAAATATATGCAAACTGTTCATCTGACAGAGGATTAATATTCACATATACAAGGAATTGAAACTTTTCAACAGCAAAAAAATCAATTATAAAATGGACAAATAATATAAACAGATGTTTATCAAAATAAGACATTTAAATAGTCAAAAAATACATTTTTAAAAATGCTCAACATCACGAATCATCAAGGAAATGCAAATTAAAACCACAGGGAGCTATCATTTCTCTTCAGTTAGGATAAAGATGATCAGAAAGATAAAATATAACACATGATGGTGAGAATGTGGAGAAAACAGAGCTCTTATACACTGTTGGTGGGAATGTAAAATAGTATAACCACTATGGAGAACACTATTGTGGTTTCTTAGCAAACTACACTTAGAACTGCCATATGATCCAGCAATTCTGGGCTTTTTTCCAAAGGAAAGAGGACCTGTAAATCAAACACATCGGTACCCACATGTTTATGGCAGCACCATTCACAATAGCCAAGATATGTAATCAACCTAGTTGTCCAACCACAGATGAATGGAAAAGGAAAACGTGGTATATGTACACCATGGAATACTATTCAGCCATAAAAAGGAATGAAATTCTGTCATTTGCAGCAACGTGGTTGGAACTGGAAGACATTATGTTAAGTGAAATAGGCTAAGAACAAAGTTAAACACCACATGTTCTCACTCAGATGTGGAAGCTGAAAAACTTTTCTCTTGTAGAAGTATGAAACAGAGGATATTAGAGGCTGGGAAGGATGGGAGAAGGGGGATAGGGAAAGGTTTTTTAAAGGCTACAAAATAACAGCTAGATAAGAGGAATAAGTTCTACTGTTTTATACCACTAGGTATAAATGTAGGATGACTACAGTTAACAATAATACATAGTTTCAAACAGCTAGAAGGAAGATAGTGAATGTGTTGAGAACATTCACTATCTTCCTTCCTTCTAGCTGTTTGAAACTGTTATTGCTAAAGAAAAGTGTTGGAGGTGATGGATATGCTAATTATACTGATCTGATCACTAGATAGTATATGTATCAAAACATTTCTATGTATACCATATGTATGTGCAAGTATCATATGTCAATCTAAAAATTAAAAAAACTTTTCAAAAGAGAAATTAAAAAATCATCAAATGAAACACTGATTAAAATTCTAAATATGAACCAATAATATTTTATGTTATCTCTAAAATTAAGCAATACAAAGAATGCTTATATCACCATAAATAAAATATTACTTTCAAACATTTTGTTTTTGAATATGGTTTTTGATGAGAACTATTTTATATGTTCACCAGTATAATAAAAGTAATTTGTTAGTAAAGTAACATAGATCTCAAAAGCTTATATATTTTTTTTTATTATAGCATCACATTTCACTCCAAAGATACCCAGGTTTTATGATAAATTATGTGATTGTCAGATTCACCATTGTTTCTTTAGGGATTACTCTATGACTCCTTTTTGTTTACAATAAACTCTTGAACTATGTTCTGAAATTCAACTAAATGAATGCCTAACGTAGATGTTTTGTGCTGGAGCCTCAGCAAATTTTAGAAATGAGAGAAATATTAAAGATTACATAATTCAAGCTTCATATTTTGTGGTTGAGAATGTTCAACCCAAGTGCGCACAACTTGAGAGCTATATGTAGCTGGGATGGACCTGGAATCCCAACCTCCTAAGAATCACGCTAGTGTTCTTTCTAGCACACAGTGCTTCAGGTACAAGCCTTCTACTAAGGTAGTCCTACAAACTTATGGTCCAACTAATGTGGATTATATTTTGCTATTGGGTTCTTTGATGGCTTTAATTTACAAATTTACAAGTCAAAATTACATTTTTCTACCAACCTTTTTCTTCTTTAGATTTTTTCCACGTGTTGTCCTGATAAAAAACAATTGAATATAATTTTCAGGATTTATTTTTATTTATTTTGGTTTAGATCACTGTGAATGTTTTTTCTAACTTAAACATTCTATGAAAATAACAATTTGAGATCTTAGTATTCAATTTGTGGTTTAAATGCTGACATTAGGGAATGAACAGTTCTCATTTATCTCAAGACTACTATTATGATGCAATTTCCTTTTTACAAAACATAAAAATCTCAAGCTTTTATTGATTTATAGAGGATGAACTTATGCTTGTATTTCAAGAGGAAAAATAACCACTAATTTAAAAAGCAAATTGTCTTCAGTTGTATTATCTTCCAATGTGTCTGGGTAGGGATTCAAAAATAAGCTCCTATTTTCTGCTGGAAAATCTACTTGAGATATTTTTCAATTTCTCTCCCAAGTTATGAAGGAAAAAAATCTAAACTCTAGAATCCTTTGTGCATTTGTTGATGGGAACTGATACTTTCTGGCTATCCTTTCACTGAGCATTTGAAACTTTTTACTTTGATTAAAAAGAGCAAAATACCAGTTTCCAAGAAAAGATAAAAGCTTTCCTTCAGAATATGTGTTTACAGCAATCGTTATTACTCTTAGAAAATTATCCAAAGAAGGTGTCAAAACAAAGAGATTTTCCCACCTCTATACATAAAAAAAAATGGATACAATAGCAAAAAATCAGATATGCAAATCTGTGTATATGTATATATAGTCAATCCACATTATTCCCAGATTCTGTATTTGCTAATTCACTCACTAAAATGTATTTTAACTGCAAAATCGATACTACGGGCACTTTTGCAGTCATTCACAGATATTCATAGAGTGACAAAAAAAAAAAGTGTGTCTCTGAAACACGCATATTCCCACAAATGTGATATTTTACCACACATATGTATACACACATATACACATATACACAAATATATATTAAATAAAGTGACTAAACAGAAAAACTCATAAAACAAGGTTTCATATTATGGATTAGTTGATAAAAATATCACAAGGATAGGCTTATGGGAACCTAACCCTGTATTTCCCCTAGGAGCAATAGTTCAGTGTTTATTAATTTAGTGTATATGCCAATTTTCTAAAGCATAACTGTCAAAAGTAACAAGAATTGACTGTATACATATATACAAATATATGCATATATGAACACATGTATAAAACAAAACCTACAATTTGGAAGAGGAGATTTAGAAAACATTTATGATGTATTTCTTGTTTCACTATATTCTCAAACTTTAGTGTTCCATTTAGAACTGATAGCTAGAAATAGGGTGAGAAATTGAAATACAGTCATTTTCTTCCTTTCATCCTTTCACCTCTAGTTTCTTGAGAATCCTAGCAAATAACTCTCCAGAAATACAGTTCCCAAGATCTGAGCCCATCTGTTAAAGCTGAAAGAGGTCAGAGGCTGGCCCACATGGACACCCTTCACACTTATCAGGCTACAGGACAGATCCTCCAAAAACCAAGAGCCTCATATAGCCTCATCATAGACAAGAACATGCAAAATCCTCGTTGTTTCCAAAAAGAGAATAAAGCCTTAGCACAGTTTGCTTTTGAATAGAAAACTATTATTCCCAAACTTCAAATTAGAAGATGTCAGCTCCAAGTCAATGCCAAAGGAAAAAAAAATGTTTTGCTAAGGGCAGAGTGTTTTCTTAATTGTGAAGGGAAAGAAATTGCCAAATTATTTGTAGATATTATATCAGAGTCCATCTGGTTAAAGTAAAGTCAAATGAAAATACTGAATTTATATTTTCCAAACAGTTAAAATAATCCTACATATTTTGAGCAACAGGTTTGTAAAAAACATGTTTTAATTCACATTCAGGTTCAGGGTGTTTTAAAAACACCCATATTATGGCTCTGGATGTGTGAGAGAGGCTGGTCACCGATACACTATTCAATGAAAATATGTCTGTCTTGACCTGTCTGTCTTTATGGTACCATTCTGCCTGGCAAAGGTGAACCATCTACAACACAGTCTCACTGGGTCAACAAAACAATCGTTGAAGCATAAGCTCATATTGACTGTGAGGACACTGAACCTATTACATTTCTTGCATATCTTTAATGCACTATAGTATGTATATTTCTACCCTGATGTTGGTATATTCTAACATAAAAATTCCAGAACATAGAAGCTGTTTAACTTTAAAAAAATACAAATGTAAATGCATGCAAGCTGACAAATGTCAGTTTTCTACAAAAAGAATAATTAATTAGAAGTACCACAACATCCTACTCTTCTGCATGAATTCCCACTATAATGGGAATAAAGTCCATAGAATCTTTCATGGCCCCCCAGGCCCTATCTAACCTGCCTCCAATTACCTCTCCAGCCACATCTCCTCCCTCTCTCCTCCTCCCACTATCCTTTAGCCATATTGTCCTTTATATTCCTTGAATAGCCAACTTTGTCTCTGCCGTACTCTTTGCACTTTCTCTTCACTCTCCTTGTAATGTTAGTTCCATGTCCTCACATTCCTTAAACACTCTTGTCTTTCAGCTCTCAATTCAAGACTCAATTCCTTATTGACTATTCCTTCCAAATTAAATCCAGTATCCTGAAACCCTCTATTACAACACTTCTTTTTACATTCTTCATAGCCTTAACTCTATCTAAAAATCACCTACCACGTATTGGTTCATATATATTTTGTCTATTTATCACCCTGGAATATGAATTGAAGTCTTATTTATTTATTCTCCACTATTACCCAAACACTATTTCTCTATAAAACTGCCTGGAACACAGCAGAGTTCATTATATTTGCTGGGAAAAAAAAAAACAAGTAATTCATAGCATTTATATGCAAAGTATGGACTCTCAGAGGACATTAAATATAATCACATCTGGATGGTGTGATAAATTGCTATTGAAAATCTTCAAAATTATTTCCTCTATGTGGATGCTTTGTCCACACAATGTACAAAAGAGATTTATTTTTTGTTATTGTTTTTGGAGTTTTATTTCCGTTAAATTGCCAGTACAAGTCAAACTTCCACAAAGCTTTGCAAGAACTTCCCAGGCCCAAAAAGGCAGCTAAGTTATGGAATACATTGTTAACTACTGAACCACTAAAACAGGTTAAATTAAAAGTCATGGCAAAATTCCCAATTCCCACGGTCAAAGGATCAAAAAGAATTGGAAGTATGGTAGTAAGAGATCAGATAAGGACAAGCAGTGTCATATTTTATCTCCTCTTAAATATGTGTCCCATGTTGTAATCTCTGACCTGAAATCCACCCTATGTTTGAATATATCTAAGAAACATCCCGTCTAAGATAACATAAAGTCATTTAGGTTTTGGCATGTCTACACTCAGATTTATCCTTCTCCACAAAATGATCCACGCCTTCAGAGACCAGAAAATGTACAGTTGTGTTTCATGTTTTCTTCTCTTCATGCCACATGCTCTCATATACCAAATTTCACCCACCATGCCTCCTTGAAATGTCTTTTGGCTCTAGGCCTTATCTCAGACTAGATTCTTGGAGCCACCAGCTGGCTTAGATCCACATCATCTCGCGTCAAGACCATGTTCTCATTCTCTCCTGAGATGAGCTGATCTCCCCAAAGCCTGACTCTAAACCCTGAGATTTGGAAAGTGGCCTTACCTACTGAACTGTATCATCACCTTTATTCTCAGAATTGTTTATCTGTATAAACAGCTTAGAGAAGCAAGCAAAAAGAAAGAATGGTCTAGGAGACTTGTTTTGGTGCTGCACATGTATAACATTTTAATTAAAATTGAGGGAATTGCAGAAATCCATTATCCAAATTAAAGAGTAAGATGAAGGGCTGATGAACATTACTGGGAATATGAGGGGTAGAGATCACCCAAATCACTCCTTGCTCTCACTGATACTTAGGGCCCATTTTGCTTTGTTTCTATACATATTGGTCATAGTTTTTTATTTGTACAATATATAGCATGGTGTGTGTAGAGCATGAGGGGCTTTAGATTACAAGATTAAGATAAAAACCATGGCTCCTAACTAAATTCCAAGTACTTGTTACAATACATTGTCTTATTCAAATTTAAACACAAGGACCTATGATGATATGTATCTCATTATTTTTCCCAAAATAAAACTAATGTGGCTACCAAATAACCTAGAGTATGACTAAATTATAATTTAAAAAATTGTTTTTAATTAATAGCTATTGCCCAATAAAATTTCATAATAGAAACAATATTTTCAAATGTACTCAATAAAATAGTTATTTTGTTTGTTGAGGAATCTTGATATTTTAAGGAAACATCACAAATTCAAACTTATTGTTAATTCCTCAATGACAAAAATTTGAATCTCCATGAAAGCATACATTTTAAAGGAAAGTACAGGAGGTTGTTAACAGTTGTGATCAAATCATTCTTAACAGTGGTCCCTCTGATACACTAGCTCAGCTGGCAAGAGTAGAGCCGACCAGTCTGACATTTAAGCTCACCACATATGGGATAGTTAGTTCCAGTTTGCTTCATGACCACAAATTATATACCTCACTCTTGTCTACCAATTAAAGTGTATGACTTTGGTTGTGAGAATGGCCAAATAAAAGAATGTGGCTGTCTTGTGACAACATCTGTACTGGGAAAAACCACCTTAAACTCTCTTCCTTGTTGATGATTAATCAATAGTGCCATTGATATATAAAGACAGCATTTTAACGCAGTATACTAAATGAGTATCCAATTGTTTGATGTTAATTTTATAAAGAGAAGACATGAACACATTTTTGAGAGCCCATGAAAATATACATACTAAAATTTAATTTTACTGCTTTCCTAATACATCTCCTTCTTATTTTCAGTGACAATTTCAGATTGATTTCTGTCTATGAGACTAAACAGAGAAATAGAACAGTCATGTGCATTTGCAAGATGCTGTCTCTTGAGAGTAGTCCCTCAGGATCATGTTGCATCAGAGATTATGTTGCATCAGCAAAGCAGAAGTGATGTGCAAAGATTTTATATAGTAACTATCAAAACCTTAGATAATGAAGAAACAGTGGCAAGATATACTTTCTATCTGTATAACTAGGTAACATCCCTCCATATTTTAATCTCCTCTGGAACACTGAAAGAAAAAGAGAAAGGTAACAAGGATGGAATTGGTGGTCTCTACATAGATATTCCACTATATCATCTAATCATCTCTTGGTGATTTTTAATTTTATTATTCTTTAATTTACCTACCTGTGAAAAATCCCTGTATTTCACTACTATTGCCATGAGGATGTTATAAGTTAGCTTCCGGTAATTATGAGTCTTGCCTATCTGGTGGCACTTAGGATATTCTTTCCTGGAATATTAAGCTCACCCCACTTCATGCTCTCTGCTTGTCGCTATTTCATAAACTTCTTAAAAATACCATAGTTTGTAGACTTACTATAGATTTTTAAAAGCACAACCAATAACCACAAGGTTGCTATGTGTTTTTTGTTTGTGTCCAAATAAACTTCTGTGTAAACATACAAATAAATACTGTATTTAATATAAAGGACAGGTATGAGAAAGAATATTGTATGCAAAGAAAGACTACTAGTCCAGTATTCTCAAAGATCCTTTCTCAGAAAGGACCTGGATGAGATGATTCAGTGTTAACAGTCATGCCTGTAATACTAAGGGCTGAATTTCATGACAGAATCATGGACTTTGACTGCTCTCTACTGGATAGAAAATATATGAGGTCTTCTCAAATGGGTAAGCATTTCTGAAGAGATTGTTTTTATCTTCTTTCTCTTCTCATATTAAGGTAGCTAAAGATTCCATTGCCTTGTTGTACTTCTTTATATGTAAAATAACTATAAGTTATTTTCCACATTCCAAACTTCTGAATATTTTAAGATGATAGATACACAATGATATATTTATTCGTAGCTTTACTTTTAAATGTGTTTTCTCCCAAACTTATTCCCAAGTCAGTTCCAACAAATGGCATTTATATTATAATTTCTTTCAACATATATAGCAATCAGTGTTCAACCAACAATGCTCTTATGTTATTACTGAAAAGAAGCCCTCCATCTCACACACATACACACATACACACACACACACATACACACACACACTCATGAGATACTAACAATGCTTTGATGATCATTTTTGGTTTTAAAACTAAACAAAACAATCACAATTTATGTTTGATACTAAAAAGCTAGAGATTAGAGTTTCATCAATGAAATATGATGCCTCCGGGACACTGCCATCATAAAAACAGGAAAGGTTACGCTGCCTTCCTGAGGAAGGCGACTGTTCATTCCAAGCACTGATGTCATAACTGCACTTCTGTAGGGAGATACTGAGTAGGAAATAGTTTTTATTCTTTCATCTGTCAGTGTTCTCTGTGCCATTATATGAATAAAAAGTAAAGGCAACTCTGATATAAAGAAAATTCAGTTATGTAAAAAACATAAGGAAAACATAATACAAAATGAAAATTAATACTTAGAGCTTTCCTGAAAATAATACATAAAATAAGCCTTCTTCAGACATTTCCAAGATATACTTCCTAACTTCTTCTAATATTCAGGATAAAAAAGTATATATAAAATATTATCTGAATTAAAAGAAGAGTCTTCAAACTGAGATATATGTATTTCTGGGTTACCTGAGACTTTCTAAGGAATTCCCACGAAAGGATGATATTAAGGAAGTTTATTTCTAGTACCTCAACCTTTGTATATTCATTTTTCCTACATATTTATCTGTCTGAGACTTCAGGAGTCTCCTTTTATAAAGAACTTTTCTCTATTGTTTTCAACAGCCAGATTGGAAAAACCTCATAATTCACATGGCAACAATATAAAGGTTTTGGCCCTAATCGTTGGGAATTAGCATGATAATAAATGCTGACATAAGGTGCTGCTGAAGATTGCCTTTCCTCAAAAAACTGCGGTCAAGGGCTCCAGTTCGTACCAATTCAAGCTGAGAACTCAGGATACACCCTCCTGCCTCACACCTACCTCTGAGCAACACTGTGGAGAGCCAGCGGTGTTTTGTTAATATCTATCTATCTATCTATCTATCTATCTATCTATCTATCTATCTATCTCTATATATTTATATAGATATATTTATATATTTATATTCTTAGCTTTATTTTAAAATGTACTTCTCCCAAATTTATTACCAAGTCACTTCTAGCAAATGGAATACATGTGAGATACCATATGTGCATATATGCACATATATACAAGTATACACAGACACATATATACCTGGTGTGTGTACACGTATTGAAAGTATATATTTAGAATAAATAATTTGAAATAGAGCGTTTAATTTTACTTTTAGTAGATGTTGTCAAATTTGCCTTTTGTAGATGCTGTACCACTTTATATTCTCAACAAAACCAAAGAAATATGTGGAAGATGTTTCTCCCACCTTGTGTTATTGAAGGTGGAAGAAACATCCTTTTATAAACCAATAAGTGAAAAATGCAATCCTATCATTAATTTTCATTTCTTCAAATTATAAAATGAAGCATATTTTCATGCATTTAAGAGACAGACCAGGTGTGGTGGCTTATGCCTATAATCCCAGCACTTTGGGAGGCCGAGGCAGGAGGATTGCTTGAGTCCAGGAGTTCAAGACTAGCCTGGGCAACATGGCAAACTCTGTCTCTACAAAAAAATACAAAAAAAATTAGCCAGGCCTGGTGGTGCATGCCTGTAGTTCCAGCTACTTAGGACGCTGAAGTGAGAAGATTACTTAAGCCGGGAGCCCGAGGCTGCAGTGGGCTAAGATTGTGCTACTGTATTCCAGCCTGAGGAACAGAGCAAAACCCTATCTCTAAATAAATAAATAAATAAAATTTAAAACTATATTAAAGAGAGCCAATTCTTTGATGAATATTTACATTATTTTTCTTATTTTTTTCTACTAAGTTCTATTTTATTCCAAAAATCTGTCTGTTTCCTCATATACTGTATTAATTTGTATAGCTTTATACTGTATTTTATTTCCTTGTAGGGCCAATCTCTCTTCCCTTTTAGAATTTCCTTCAATATTTTTGCATGTTATTTTCATATATTAATTTTATAATTTGCCTCATGGGTTAAAAAAGATTCCGTTGGTGTTTAATTCAGTTGGGAAAACTTTGGACTTAAAGTAACAAAAAAGTATTTGGGGTGCTTAAATAAAAAGTTGCCTACTTTTCTCGATGTCTCGAAGTACCTAGCAGCTGGCTTTGGTTCAACAGTTCTGAGATGTTAGGCCAAGGTCTCTGTGAGTGTTTTGGCTTGTTTCTCACACATACAAAATGATGCTACCTCACAGCTATCTTATCCAACTTCCACTTAAATATCATTAGCAGAAAAGTCACTTAAATATCATTAGCAGAAAAGTATCAGATGGCCATATCCAACTTCCAGAAAGGGCAGAAAAGAGTTATTTAGCTTTCCCAGCCTCTATAATGAAATAGAAGGCAGTTGAGAATGGAGTTGGGTTGATACCAATGTCCATTTCAGTGTGAAAAAGAGAATCTTATTCAATGTGTAAGTTTTAGAGAGAAATGACATGACATTGAGATATTTATGTCCAACTACCAGATATGACTTCTATTTATTCAGCTCCAATTTTATATCCCTGAGAAAAATTTTCAAATAGGTTTTGTATATTTCTTGTTAAGTCTGTTCCAGAAGTATTTATGTTATTATTATAAATAGAAGCTTTTGTTGTATTTTGTAACTGATTGATGTTTGTAAACAGAAAATCTGTTAATTTTTCATATATTATTTTTCCCGAGCAATTTAATAAATTATCTTATTTGTTCAGTCTTTCAATGGATTATCCTGGGTTTTCTACGGATATAATCACATAATTTGCAATTAAGCTAGTTTTACCTCCTTTATAATTGTTAAGCTTTTTTCCTTGCAAATTATATTGGATAGTAACTCCCTAACATTATTAAATAATAGATGCTGTATTAGTGAAGGTACAGGCTAAGCTACTATAAAAGAAAGTTACAAAAATACAGTGATTTAAGTAAGATAGAAATTTATTTCTCAACCTGTAGAAGTCCAAAGTGAGTGACCTCGGACTGGGTGATTCTCAATGTATGGCTTCTATCTCTTTTTCCAAAGGGGCTCCTGCATTTGTCAACATTTCCCAACTAACAGCAAGAGAGAGAAAAGAATGCCCCTGAACAAGAACCTTTATCTTCTTCAAGGAGATTTTCTGGAGACTGCACACATGACTCCATGTACAACTCATTGTTCAAAACTTAAGTCACATGGCCACAGCCACACTTAGCAGTGAAGCTGGAAAATACAGACTAGCTCAGCAACCATCTATTACTAAATGGGAAAAAAAGTCAACAGATACAATACAGTTAGCATAAAGAACACCAATGCCTTCTTCCTTACTTTAATGAGAATGCTTCTAGACTTTCCCATTAGGTTTTGTGGTGGCTACTGTGTTAATAAAGTATTAATTTATTCATACTTTATTAAAGGTTATTTGTATTAGAAATTAATGTTGAAGTTTATCAAATTTTTCCACACATATGGAGATTGTCATATATTTTTTCATCCAGCAATATACTGAAATATATTACATAAAATATATTTTCTAACAGTTTCTAATATTGAAACTATGCTTGTGTTCCTGATATGACTCTCTGCAGATATCCTTCCTGAAAGGGTCAAAAATTTAAAATAATTAAAATCATATTCTTTAGAAAGATAAATGAAGGTCAAGTAGTCCTGATTGTTTAGGAGACAGGTTTACAAGATCCTTTGGGGCTTAAATTAAGCAGGGGACAAAATCTCAGATGTTTTCGGAGACTAGATGGGTAATGAATATAGATAAAACATAGTGATGTTATCTGGGCGGGGTTAGTGTGACTGGACAAGCCAGGGGAAACGGGCACCTGCTACTCAGTTACAGCCTTGAGGGGATGTTCAATGCTTTTGATGCAATCTATTGTTAATTTTTTCAAGCAATCCAAACCTCATATTTTTACACAAAATCTCTCAATTTAGGTCAGGCGTGGTGGCTTATGCCTGTAATCCCAGCACTTTGGGAGGCCAAGGCCAGTGGATCACGAGATCAGGAGTTCAAGACCAGCCTGTCCAAGATGGTGAAACCCCCATCTCTACTAAAAATACAAAAATTAGTCGGGTGTGGTGGCGCACACCTGTAATCACAGCTACTCAGAAGGCTGAGGCAGGAGAATCACTTGAACCTGAGAAGCAGAGGTTGCAGTGAGCTGAGATGGTGCCACTGCATTCCAGCCTGGGTGACAGAGCAAGACTCCATCTCAAACAAAACAAAACAAAACAACCACTCAATTTATAAACACTGACAGCAAATTTACACACACACATACACACACGAACACCAGTACACAGGCCAAAGAAAACACAGCTACAGAATGGATTAGCCTGCCATTGGTTACCTCTAGTTTAAAAGATGTTTACCAGATCTGTAAGGAACTCAAACAAATCAGCAAGAAAAAGACAAATAATCCCATCAAAAGGTGGTCAAATGACACAAATAGACATTTCTCAAAAGAAGATATAAAAATGGCCAAGAAACACATGAAAAAATACTAAACATCACTAATTATCCAGGAAATACAAATGAAAACCACTCCTACAAGAATAGCCATTATTAAAAAGTCAAAAAAGCAACAGATACTGGTGTGGGTGTGGTGAAAGGGGAGAGCTTATTCACTGCTGGTGGGAATATAAATTAGGACAACCTCTCTGGAAAACAGTATGGAGATTCCTTAAAGAACTAAAAGTAGGCCGGGCGCGGTGGCTCAAGCCTGTAATCCCAGCACTTTGGGAGGCCGAGGCGGGCGGATCACAAGGTCAGGAGATCGAGACCACAGTGAAACCCCGTCTCTACTAAAAATACAAAAAATTAGCCGGGCGCGGTGGCGGGCGCCTGTAGTCCCAGCTACTCAGGAGGCTGAGGCAGGAGAATGGCGGGAACCCGGGAGGCGGAGCTTGCAGTGAGCCGAGATCACGCCACTGCACTCCAGCCTGGGCAACAGCGTGAGACTCCGTCTCAAAAAAAAAAAAAAAAAAAAAAAAAAAAAAAAAAAAAAAAAAAAAAAAAAAAAAAAAAAAAAAAGAACTAAAAGTAGATCTGCCATTAGATCCAGTAATCTCACTACTGGGTATTTACCCAAAGGAAAAGTCATTATATAAATAAAAACATATGCACACATATGTGGATTGCAACACCCTTCACAATTGCAAAGATATGGAACCAACCTAAGTGCTCATGGACCCATGAGTAGATGAAGAAAATGTGGTTTATATACACCATGGAATATTATTCAACCATAAAAAGGAATGAAAAAATGTATTTTGCAGCAACTTGGATGGAGCCAGAGGACCTTATTCTAAGTGAAGTAACTCAGAAATGGAAAACCAAATGCCATATGTCCTCACTTATAAGTGGGAGCTAAGCTATGGGTACGCAGACATACCAAGTGATATAATGGACTTTGAAGACTCAGAAGTGCGGGAATGGGATGAGGGTGTGGGATAAAAATCTACATATTGGGTACAACATATACCACTTGCATGACAGGTGCACTAAAATCTCAAAATTCACCACTATGTAATTCATCCATTTAACCAAAATCCACTTGTACCCCAAAAGCTACTGGGGGAAAAAAAGGTTTTTTAAAAATATATATATTTAGCCCAGCCTAGGGGAAAGTTTAATGGGAAGGGTAGGAGGCAACATAGCTCTGAGTTTATGAAATGGCAGTTACCAGAACCAGCCCTGGTGGAGATCTCCTGGGCTGGTCAACACCACACAGCTATCTATATGTATGCCTTGATAGCACTGGTACCTGCTCAAAGAGATCTGCTCAGGGCTTAGGCCATGAGAGTCCCACAACTTTGGATGATGTTGAGGATTGCCTTCCCCAAAGCATTGCTTTGATAGGCTCCACAGTGGAGTAACAGTCCAAGCAGAGGACCAGTGTATGGCCCTCCTACCCCACCCCCTACTCCAAAGAAGAAAATCTGAGATATTTTGTATGTCTACTAGTAGCCGAATTAAAAATCAGAAGAAACATGAGATGGTATCATTTTCCCCACATTATATTCTTCTTGATAGCTGTCTCTCAGGTCAATACAATTTAGCTCACAGTCATAAATTTCTAGAAGAATCATTTATCTGCAGATATCCCATCTTCACCTCCTCCTCTATTCCATTTTCCTCATATGCCACCAACTAAACTATTATACAAGATTATTGCTCTTTACTTCAGATACATTGGTACTAACATGTTCTTCAAACTATGGGCAGGCAATGGAATTCAACAAGCTTTTATCAAGAATTTATTTTGTAGAGACCAATAGATGATCTTCCAGATGGGATGCCAAAAATCTTAAATATAGTCTATAATGTGTGTACAAATTATCCTAAAATAAGGTAAAATGTGACAAGTATCACAGGAGAGTCAAACAAAAATGCTATAGAAGAGTGGAAGGACAGCCCATTTCCGTAAAGATGACCGAAGAATGCTTAGTAAATGACTTAGTAATTGGGCTGTTCCTATAGGGTCAATAGATCTTTGATAGATGGAGAAAGTAGGCACAGGTAAAGAATACATAAGAGAGACAGAGTAAGAGATGAGAAGGACATTAAATTACCAAGCAGTTTGGTTTATTTGGAGCATGGGGAAACAGCCGAGCTTTAAGTAAGCAAATTCGGTTGGAAAGAGATCAAAGAGATTTGATGGCTCATACAAGGAATTTTGAATCTATTCTTCCAGAAATGGAATGCAGAAGATTGATGAACTCTGTAGATTGCAAAAGGGGACTAGGACCCGAAGCAAAGAAGCTCTGAACTTTGAGTGCGCGACTGGTAGGAGAGCAGACAGACTGCCATATGTCCTCTAGCTACATGGACTAAGTTATTCTTCACTTTGGATGTAAAATGCATAGCTGTAAATTACATTTTCCCAAAATAAAACAGGAAGTAATTTGTAGTACCTCCTCATCTGGGATGGTAAGATTTAAAAAAGATTAGACATATAAAGCATTTAACACAATAACTGCACATAATAAAATAGTAACTCCTCAGTAAATGTTTATTATTAATATTATTAATTTGAAAGTGTTTTAAAGATAACAATTAGTTGGGTTTTTATTGTTATACAAAGTTAATTGTAAGCACTTCTTAGATTTTTTCAGCTATCTAGAATAATTATGTCACCTCTTCCCATGGCCCAGCATATAAATATCAAGTAATGTATTGTATGTGTTGACATATGCAAGGAGAAAATCGGGAGGCATGTACATGAACCTGCTGATGTGCTAGGAAATATTTTCTTTAGGGGTTGTGATTACAGGAGGCTCTCACATTCTGTGACAAACATAGGTAAGATGTTTACATTTTTTAACAATTGCTAATTAATTCATAAAAAGAAAATAATAGGAAAAAATTAAATATATAGCAAAGACAAGTTTATGCTTTAGTTATTCCCCATTGTAGTAACAACAAGTTGTGTGTTCCATATAATGTACATTCGGGACTACGTTCCTTCTCAGATTTGTGGTTTCTGGGGCATGAAATAATATATCTAGTCTTCTGTTATATGATTCTTCATGCCATCATATTTAGAAATTACAACAGAAAATGGAAGTATTAAAGACAGAGTTTGGAAAATGTTAATAATTTGGCAATATTCTCTGGACTTTTAATACCATACGAATTCTCAAACAACTATTCGATTGTTTATCTGAAAATAAATATTATCAAGTACATAGGCCTTTTCTCAGTTCCAGTAAATGAGTTAACATTTTCCATTTTTCCAAGGATAATTTCCATGCTTTCATCCAATGGGTTAGCATTAAAAACTAATTTTGACATTGTGCCTTTATTCCTTCTACTATGTGCACATATATTTATTTTAAAGAGATATTTTGGTATTTGAACTTAAAAATCCATGGTTAAAGTTCTGTTAGCTAATGGTTTTATGAGTTTTTTATGCACTTCATCAAAATATTTGCAAAACTGTTTCAAAGGCAGTCACGTCAACCGTTTTACAGTAATTTCACCTCCCCACCTTCACCCTAACTTCAAAGAAATCTTCTGGTGCAGGGAAAAAGTTAAACTTCTATAAATTTGATTTGTTTGTACATTGCAAATAACCAGTTAAATATTAAATTTGTTTTCTGAAAAAATTAGAATCCCAAAAATGATATACTTAGAAAGAATTTAAGCCATTTAGGCCCAAAGATTTATGTGAATGTCTCTAGAACACACAGCTGTTTCATGGCGGGTTTTGGGCCAGCACCTATATATCTTGATGCTCACTTCCATCCTCTTCTGGTTTTTATGCACAGGAAACTTCCCTGACACTAACTTTAAATCTATTTATTCACACCATATTTATTACCTAGACTCTGTAATGATCAAAGAATGCCCATTTGAACAGGCAATGCATTTGAACAGGAATGTCTTTGAAAGGGGTGCTACAAAAATGGGTAAAAAAAGGTACAAAAATTTGTTATTGTTTTTATTATTGTTATTTTAACATATATCTCCTCCTAAATTTTCATTATTAACCCTTAGCTGCTATTCTTCTGATATGAAATTCTAAGAGTTTATTGTTATGCTTTTGGCAGATTGTGAAATGTGGCATAGCCGATGAAATAGAAAGTCATATTGCTTTGTAAGGTCAGATGAGGAAGGAAATAAAATGTTCCTTGTGTCTGCTTGAATATTCTTCAAGATCAAGTTCTGCTCAGAATCTGACCCCAGAAAACAAAATCATTGCTTCTATCTATGTGAGTTTGATCAAATGGGAGCTAACACTTTGTTGGTTATTATTAACTGTGAAGCAGAATTGCTTCAAGATTGCTGATAATCTAGCCACTTGTGAGGACAAGCAGGAAAAGAGCATAGTTTTCTTGAGTCACTCGTCTTTTGTTTCATATTTAATCATTATATCATTTAAATTTTAGTTTTTTGCATCTGACTTATACTCAAAATCTGCCATAACACTCATTTTTAATACCTTAACATATCTTATAGTATACAATAAAAATTTTATTTCCCCCCAATACCAAAACTCTTGTAATGCTTGGAGAAAAACTTTCGAGGAACTAAGTTTCTAGAATCTACAGCAAAATCAAGACAATCTTTAATTATTTTGAATATTTCTTATGTATAGAGTTCTAGAAAGTATATCTGAAAAAAAACTCAGGTATAATTTAATTTACTATACACAAACCTTTACTGAGAAAAATTGCTTATAATATACTTCTAGTTTAGTTTATAATTTTTCAGAAATTCTCTAATTCACCACAGTTGATATTAAATGAAATACTATAGAATAAAAAGGTAATGTTCTTTGATAATATAATTAAGCTAAATACTTTAAATAGCACCAAGTATTGCTGAATACACACCTAGTACTCTACATATTACTCTGAAATACACATTCTTTATTATAACTTTATATTAATATACTATCTTTCAAACTCTATGAAATTAACTTAGAAGCTAAATGTTTGAAGCATTCCCTTACGAAATTGTATTACTTTATACACTTAAGTTAATTATTTGAAAAGTCTTTCAAAAGAGAAGCCAAGAAAATGTATTTCTTCCTACATGTATTTAGATATGACAATTTCTGCATTGGGACATTATTGACATACAGTAATTAGATTTATTCTTTAGATCTTCTTAATGAAGTGTCTTAACATACATTAAAATTGGCATTCTTTGGGAGCTATTTGCAAGGGAAAAGAACAGACAATTTCTAGGAGGAATGTCTCTTGGCAAAGGACTTTACTAGTTTTCTTAACCACATTTAGAAGTTGTTCTTTCTTGCCATTCAGAACAACATTTTACATGCTGTCCTCGTGAATTATGGTTGTGGCAAATCAAAAGAAAGCTGGAGGATGTGTAACGGCCAAAAATCCAGTAGTTGTTATATTATTTTAAAAAGAATAAAATGAAGTAAAATGAAAGGAAAGTGAGAAAAACTTCATGATATATTTAATATCTGTGTTTTTAATGCTAAGGAAATAAAATCATTAATAAAACTACCTGATAGATTGATCTATGCACACTACATTGCAACTTATTTAGAAATTGTAAAATATAAGTTGTATATGTGTGCTAACTATAAATACTACATGTTTGTATCAGTCCATTCACACATTGCTATAAAGAAATACCTGAGACTGGGTAAATTATAAAGAAAAGATGTTTAATTGGCTCACAGTTCTGCAGTTTGTACAGAAAGCACGGCTCAGGGGGCTTCAGGAAACTTACAATCATGATGGAAGGTGAAGGGGAAGTAGGCACGCGTTACATGGCTGGAGCAGGAGGAAGAGAGAGAAAGGGGAGGTGCTACACACTTTTAAACAACTAGATCTCATGAGAATTCACTCACTATTACAAGAACAACAACAGAGTAATCCGCCCCCATGATCAAATCACCTCCCACCAGACTCCTCTTCTAACACTGTGGATTACAATTTGACATGAGATTTGGGTGGGGACACAAATCCAAACCATACCAATGTTTATACAGCATTTTTCTTGGAAGTAAAATAGGGAGAAGATAGCTTTTGGATTTTATTCACTTGATGTGAAAATGTAAAATGATTAGTTGATGGGCTTGATCTAGATGCTGAAGTAGGAGCCTCCAAATTCTTTAGGCCAAGAGGAGCACACCCAAGCAATCTGCTTTGTCCCAGTCTACAGCTAAAAAGGAAAGTCTACTAAGGACCTACAAGTAAGCTGATGGCCTGTATCACAGATATCTCTCAGCGGATTGTCAGTGTTTTGTGTTTTTCTCCATTGCTAGCAGTCATCAATTGATGCTAGGTAGGTTACTCTCTTTTCTTTTCCAAACCTTTTCTTTTCCTTTTCCTTTTTCCTTTCCCTTTCCTTTTCCTTTTCCTTTCCTTTCCCTTCCCTTCTCTTCCCTTCCCTTCCCTTTCCTTTCCTTTCTTTTTTTCCATTTCTTTTTCTTTTCTTTTCTTTCTTTTTTCCTTTTTTCTTTTTCTTTTCTGGTTTTTTTTTTTTTTTTTTTTTTTTTTCCTTAAGAGATGTGATCTCATTCTGTTTCCCAGGCTGGAAGCAATCCCTCCTGCTGTGCCTCCCCAGCAGCTGGGACTGAAAGCACACCCTACTATGGCTGACTGTGATTATTCTTTCATTATTTTGCCTTGTGTTATTTTCAAGTGTCTTTGATTCTTTGTTATTATCGAGTTATTTTTCACTGCAAAATAGGACTACGGAAGGTCAGCAACTAACAAATTATGTTCCCTATTGAAATGGGCCATAGTAAAAAAGATTTGAGAACTATTAGTGAAACACAATTTCTGGTACATCAGTAAGCTACCTATCTGTTGCCATTTGAGAGAAAATTTTGAGCCCAACGTGTCACCCAAAAGCTCAGATAATAGAATTTCAAGTTTAGAGATACATTGCTCCACATAGAAAATGATAATCTAGTAAATACCTGTTTAAATAGAAAAAGCCTAAAAGACAAGTACTTTGTGTGTTATTACTTAAGTAAAATTTGCTTTACAATTTTGGCTTCCAAAATAACACCTATCTCTAATCAAATGGCAGAAGAGACAAATTTTGAGTTTAAGAGGTGAGTTAAGTGATGACTGATAATGTTCACTCTGAAGATGTTCTTTTTAATTTTAAGTTCAAAAATAAGGTTATGAAGATTGCCAGGTAACAGGACAGCAAGGATGAACACTCTGGGTGTAATACATAACTTGTGGAAAGAATCTTCAGGGCATTAAGAAGACGTCAGAGCACAAAATAAGCTAGAGAAAGAGACAAGGATCAGGAAGGTAAGAAAATGCATGCCACGGTGAAAGAGTATAAATTTTACTTTGAACTTAACAGGGAGTCATTGAAGGGATATAAGCAAGGGAAAGAAATGACTAGAATCTAGTCATAGCCTTGCTTCTCAGTGACTTCAATTCAGGTCAAATTATTTGATGCAATTCTTGTCCAACTGTTTTAGCCAAGGCAAGCAGACAAACAAACGAAAAACCTACAAACTTTTTTCAGACAAAAGGTGTTCAGAACCAACACATACACATACATCAGATAAACAGAACACTCTGGCTGAAGACTTGCCTGCTTGGCCCTTTTACTCTTTGCAACAATCTGAGACTCTTCCACAAAATCCCCAGAGCTCCATGGATTACAGTGTAAAAAAAACCACTGGCTTTCCATATCTGCTTCCTCAACTGTGCCAAATTCCATAATCTCTAAAAGGCTTAACATACATTTTTTTTTTCTATAGAGCCTTACACAGTTGATTTCCCCCTATAGACGTTTTAAAGCACTCTCTTGATCATTTGATTGTGCAAAGATGTTAAAATTGTACTTCATCTTGCTGCAGGGGAGCTTGCTTCAGTTTCAAAACATCCTTCCAGAGGGTAACTTTAAAAGGGAGGATGTCCAGATACAGTTGTTAGACTAAGTGCAAGAACCTCACTGCATTTTAAACAGTTGTGCATGCTAAGGCCCAAGTAAAAGGATGGGACCATTAACTGGTAGTACTTAAAAGTTTTTAAAATCTCAACTATCAAAATTATGCTTCAAACATAAAAACAAGTATGTTATCAGGAAAGACAACAAGTGTGATTTTGTTGCCTTTCAGGTTTATTCATCTCAAACACTGTATTCCAGGTATGACCTTTTAATGAAAGCATTATTTCTATTCATTTTGTTTAACATCTAATAAAAGTCTCATGTTACATAATTCTATTAGTTTAGCTGACACTATCCTGGAGAAATACTTTGATTTTTCATTATAAAAGGTAAAAACAGACATTTTGAAGAAAAAATTAGGAGACAACATCATCTTTGGATATGCTGAAGTATCAAAAGAGGTATTCAATCCCCATTCCCAGTGTACTATATGGCCCTTCCAGCATATAGAGCATCCTGCCTCTCTGTGGAAAAAAAAAAAGGATGCCAGCAAAAGACTAGGAAACAAAAGCAATGCAGGATTTATCACTTCAGAACAAAAATAATTTAAGTAGGAAAAAATTAATTTAAAAATTCAAATCCTATAAGATTCAGCTTGAAATTTATGACCCCAAAATAGGTGCACATGTTATACAGAATAGTGGCCACCCAAATAAGTCCATATCCTAATCAGAAACTGTGCGTATGTTACCTTACATGGTAAAAGGCCGATGTGACTTGGTTAAGGATCTTTAGAGGAAGAGATCATGCTGGATTATCCTGATAGGTACCATGTAATCATAAGAACCTTTCTGATTAAGAGAGAGACAGGAAGATTAGAGTTAGAAAAGAAACAGAGATGCCATGACAGAAAGACAGAGTCAAAGCCAGAAATTCCCAGATGCTATGTTTCTAGCTTCAAAGGTGGAGGAAAGCATCACTAGGTAGGGAATACAGGTGGCCTCTGGAAGCTGAAAAAGACAAGGAAACATTCTCTCTTAAAGCCTTCAGAAGAAATGTAGCCTTGCTGTCCCATTTTGGATTTCTAACAGCCAGATAATAACCTGTGTTTTTTTTTAATCCAATGTTTGTCATAATTTTTGCCAGAGCAAAAGGAAATTGATACAGGTTCTGTCACTGTAAGTGGGGCACTGCTGAAATAAACACTTAAATAGGTAGACAAGGCTTTGAAATTGGGTAATGGACTGGGAGAATTCTGAGGAACATAATAGGAAAACTAAGTTGCTTGGAGCATAATGTGGATTAAAGGCACTGCTGGTAAAGGCTCAGAGTGAAGTGAGGAGTATGGTAGAGAAAACCTGTATAAGCCCAGAAAATAATACAATCATCATAAGCTATCTGTTGGTAAAAATATGAATATTAAAAGCACTGCCGGTGAAGTCTGAGAAGAAAATAAAGAACATGTTATTTGAACCTTGCTATATCATGGCAGAAAAATTTAGCTGAATTATTTCCTACAGTGATGTGGAAAGGAGAACTTGTAGTGGATGAGCATGTATATTTAGTTCAGGAGATTTCCAGGCAAAACGTTGACAGTCCAATTTAGTTTCTCCTTGCTGCAAATATAGTAAAATGTGAGAGGAAAGAGACAGACTGAGAAGAATTGTTAAGCTCAAGAAGTTGGACTTCATGATTTGGGAACCCATCAGCCTATCTGGATTGCAAAACATGCTAAACTTGGGAAATTTCTTGTTAGCAAAATGTTCTCTGAAGAGAAAGTCAAGAGCATGAAACTTTTTCCAGGTGCCTCAGAAGGGCAAAAAGATCAGAATGTTCATTCTCACAGAAGACACTGTGAAAAGATTAGACTCATAAATTGCCACACATCTCAGATATATTAGCAGAAACAAAGAATATAGATGCGGTTATTCAGGAACAATCTGTGGAGGAGCCCTTTGTCTAATAAGTCCCTGTGATATACACAGGAGACTCACAAGGTTCCTGAGAATTATATATCAGCAGAAAGAGTGCAACTTGGATTGAAAATGATGGACAAAGGACAAAATTTTAAAAGGCTGTAAAACTCCCAATTCTACAGGCAGGAAACAGGTGGATAAAACTACCTATCTGCAAACAAATGTTACCCTTTATTTAAAAAAAAAAAAAAAAAAAAAAAAAAGATGAAGAAGGATGACCTCAAAGGTGGAGCCATGAACCAGAAGGGCAGAGAAATGGGCTTAGAAAATGGAGCAATGGGCCACAGGGGATTATTTCCAGGCCTTAATCCTAAGGAAATTTGCCCAGTTGTATTCTGAAATTGCTCAGGACACCGATTCCATTTATTGCTTTCTACTTTCTTTAAAAAAACTTTTCTACTTTTTAAGTGGGGATGTGTACAGCTGTTAACCTATCCCTGTCCCATTATTTTACTTTGGGAGCAGATAATTTGTTTTCTTTTTTCACAGGTCCACAGATGGAGAGAAATTTTTCCCTAGGAACGATTATATCTTGAGCCTCACCAATGCCTAATTTAGATGATAAACATAATGATATCTGGTACTTTGAAAATGATGTCTTAAATGAGATCTTGAACTTTATACTATAAAAGAACTGAGACTTTGGGAGACCTTGGGATGGCATAAATCTATTTTGGATGTGAGACAGATGTAAATTTTTGAGAGCCAGAGGGCTGACTACGGTATACACAGTAATTGGCTTTCCAAAGATGTTCATGCCCAGTAATAAGAAACATTAGTTTGGAAGAACCTTCAAAAACAGATGCCAGGTTTTCCTATCACAGAATAAATAAAAATCCAATAGAGGAAAACTCTACTGTTGAGTTAGATGGAGTAGTTTGCTGAAGATGAGCACTCCCAACAAAGAATAACTAAAAGCTAAATAACATACAAAATATATGTGTTTAAAGCCAGCAGAAAGCATGGGAATTACTGAACACCAGTGGAATTAATAATTCAGAGAGGAGAGCACACTCAGAGATGATCAGAGGATCTACAACTATTTTTCTATAGGATCATATATCAATTTCCGGCAAATATACTATCAGGGAATTTAAACTTAAACTTAGCACCTTAAAAAGAAATTTAGATGGAGAATAGAAAAACTAGCAGAACTTCTGGTGTTCCTGCAATAGGACAGTTACAAAATTAGAGACTTGATGAGCCTTCACTGAAAGACAGGTTTCCCCTTCAAAATATTTGCCTGAGTTGAAGCTGCACTGCATAGGAAGACAAAGAACTAAGATTAAAAACATCTGCTAATCACAACACAAAATTCAGTAGTGTTTTCATTCTGAAGAGATAAAGACGCTCCAACAGGAGAGGTCCCTGTGAACAGAGCAAGAGAAATATGAAAATCCCAGAGGGAATAGTAGACAGACAACTGCATCCACTTTTTCTCAGGGATTGCTTGCAGATTTATTTTCTTTATTTTCATTCATTCATTCATTCATTCATTCATTTTGAAACAGGGTCTTGCTCTGTCACCCAGGCTGGAGTGCAGTGGCGCAATTCTGGCTCACTGCAACCTCTGCCTCCATGTTCAAATGATCTCCTGCCTCAACCTTCCAAGTAGCTGGGATTACAGGCATGCACACCCATGCCAAGCTAATTTTTGTGCATTTAGTAGAGCCATCAAGTCATTGAGTCAAGAGGCTCTACAAACTCTAGGCCAGATAAGTGAAAAGAAAATCACAAAATATATCATAGCAAGACTGTAGGGAAAAAAAAGACAAAAGAAAAGAATTTCAAAAGAAAAAAGAAACAAATATATATTACTGTATGACTTACAAATGATTTCTTAACAGAAACAATGAAAGAAGACAGTAAAATCACATCTTATAGGTAAGGAAACAAGATAACTGGCATCTTGAATTCTATTTCCAGGAAAATTATCCTTGAAAACTAAGAACATTTTCAGACAATCAAAAACTATAGAATTTGTCTCCAGCAGACATGCTCTAAAAGATACATTAAAGGAAGTTCTTCAGGAAGAAGTAAAATCATTCTAAAGGAAAACACAATAATTGAACAACAGTAAGAAAGAATGGCCAAAAATGTTAGATATCAATGTATGGGTAAACATAAACAGATTTGATTAACAAAATATTATAATAATGTATAATATAGTTTAAAATATATGTAGAAATAAAACTTATGCCAACAAAGATGTAAAGAATAAAACGATAGTAAAAGGAGTTAAATGATTTAGAGTTCTAGCATAATTGTAGAAGCAGAAATGAGATCATTTGTGTTAGATTATTATAAAGCAAAAATGGAGATTGTCTAGTAAGAGTAAAAGCTGGTTTTTAAGTGTCATTAACAAGTTAATAGTAGGAAAAATAAGGTATATTTTGTTAATCCAAAATAAATAACAGGGCAGAGAAAATAGAATATAAAACAGGGGGGTCAAAGAGAAAATAAAATGATAGATAAAAATCCAGTTGTATCAATAATTTTGTTGAATGCAAATGGACTAAATGCTAAACATAAAATAATCATATATTAGATTAATTCAGGAAAAAACTATATGCTGCATGCAAGAGATACATCTCAAATATAAAGACACAGAAATGTTTAAAGTAAAAGACTAGAAAAATATATACCATGCACACACTAACCAAAAGAAAGCTAGTATGGTTATTCTACAAATTAATGAAGTTTTTTTTTTCTTTTTTTTTTTTTTTTTTTGAGATGGAGTCTCACTCTGTCTCCCAGGCTAGAATGCAGTAGCACGATCTTGGCTCACTGCAACCTCTGCCTACCAGGCTGAAGTGATTTTCCTGCCTCAGTCTCCTGAGCAGCTAGGATTACAGGAGCCCATCACCATGCTTGGCTATTTTTTTGTATTTTTAGTGGAGACAGGGTTTCACCATGTTGGCCTGGCTGGTTTTGACCTCCTGACTTCAAGTGATCCACCCACCTCTGCCTCCCAAAGTGCTGGGATTACAGGTGTGAGCCCCCCTCACCCAGGCAATCAATGAAGATTTTAAGTAATGAAGCATTATTATATATAAAAATGGATCTTTTATAACAACACATTCAATATGAGGTAGTTAATAACACCAGGAAGATACTACAGTTCTAAATCTGTGTGTGCGCTCAGCAACATACATATCTTGAAAAATATATATAAAGTTCTGGGCGCAGCGGCACATGCCTGTTATCGCAGCACTTTGGGAGCTCAAGGTGGGCGAATTACTTGAGGCCAGGAGTTCAAGACCAGCCTGGATAACATAGTGAAACCCCATCTCTACTAAAAATACAAAAATTAGCCAGGTGTGAGGTTGCATGCCTGTGATCTCAGCTCCACGGGAGTCTGAGGCAGGAAAATTTGTCTGAATCCAGGAGGCGGAGAATGCAGTTAACTGAGATCTCACCACTGTACTCCAGCCTGAGCCACAGAGTGAAAAAGAAAGAAAAAAGAAGAACACATAAAGCAAAAAAATTGACAGAATAAAAGAAATAATAGACACACTTAACACAGTGTGAACAATTTTATACTTTCCTTAATAGATAATAAAACAAGCAGGACAAAAATCAAAAGGGATATAATTCTAAACAACACAATTCATATATTTCCTCTAATTAATATGTATAAAACACTGCATTTAACAACAACTGGTTAAACATCCTTTCAGCCAAACATGCATTATTAACCAAAATTAATGACATGCTGATTCAACAAAGTTTTGACAAAACTCAAAGATCGAAATTACATATGGTATATTCTCTGAACACAATAGAATTAAGCTAGAAATAAAAAATACAATAAAATACTAAACTATCAAATTCTTGGAAATGATCATAAACGACTTATATATACACGAATATGGAAAAGTAAAATTTGTAATTTAATTGGAGTTGAATTATAATGAAGATAGTACATACTGAAAATGGTGAAATTTCTCTAAAGTAGTGCTTAAAGGAAAATGTATCACTTTCAGGTTGATCATCAATTCTCTGGGTTTTAATTTTATTTTTTCCATCCTAGGCACTTAAAAAAAGAACAGTAAATCAAACTCAAAGAGATGTATAATGAAAGAAATAATAAATATAATAGCAGGAATCCAACTATAAATAGAGAAAAGTCAAGTCAGTTATTTATTTGAAAATATTAATAATTCTGAGAAATCTTTAACAAGATTAATTGGGATAACACAAATCATCAGGACTGTAAAGGGTACATCACTGCAGATAATACATGCATTAAAAGAGACAACCAGAAGATATTATAAACACCTCTATGCCAACATCAGAATTTATATTAAATTGACAAAATTCTTTAAAAATACAAATTATCAAGACAAGAAAAAATAAAATATTTGAATAGTACAATATTGTTTAAAAGAAACAGAACCTGTACTTAAGCACTTCCCCACAAGAAAACATTAGACCCAGGTGATGTTATTGATAAATTCATCCACATAACTCTTTCTTTCATGTAATTAAAAAATAACATCAGTCTTGCCTAATGTCTTCCAGAGAACAGAAAGAAATACAAACATTTCCCAAAATTTTTTGAGGCTATCTTAACATTGATGCCAAAACTTGACAAAGACTTTGTTAGAAAGGAAAATTTCCTATCTGTCATTTGAACATAAATACTAAAATACTCAACAAATATTAGCAAATAAAAAGCAGTGATATTTTAAAAAATATTACGACCATGTAAGAATTAGTTCAGGAATCCAAGGTTGGGTCAAGACTCAACAAATCATTCAATGTATACCACATAAACATTTTTTAAAGGTATATGATTATCTCTGTTTTTTTTTCAGAAAGAAAAATATTTGACAAAATTTAATATTGATTTATTGTGAAAACTTTCATAAAGAATAAAAGGGAACTTCCTTAATTTGTTAAAGACCTACTTAAAAACACCTACAGCAAATATATTTAATGGTGAAATATTGAAGCCTTTCTGCTGAGATCAGGAAACAGAGATGAGGATTTGTGCTAGCACCACTTCTCGTCAACATTTTACTGGTGTGCAATGAAACACAAACATTATAATTAGTGGGTAATAAGGCAAAGCTGTAGCTGATATTTATTGTTTCCTTTTTTCCACCATCCATTCCACATTTATTTTGCCTTCAAGCAGAAAATCAGCTGGACTAAATTCTTTCCCAAATGAATTAATACAAACCATCATTTCTGAAGGGTTTGAATTCTCAGTGATCCCACCCCTCTGTTGTTGCTGTTGATTGCTAGAGTCTTCTGTTAATTTTTGCTGTTGGACACTGAAGTGTTAAAAGGTGTCTGAGATAATTCTCTGGGTTCCAAACATAGAAAACATGTGATTTTGACAACCACTCAAAGAAGATGTCTTTATAGGGAACAAAGAATGGTATAAAATAAGAATGAAGAATAAGATATTTGCTTAAATTCAGTGAAGTTCCAATGTATGCAGCTCAAGATCTACATCTGTACATCTCTGAATCCACATACTTATTTAAATGCCAGACTTAAGACTTTTTGTACTCAAATGTTTTGACTTGAGGGCCCTACTTCCTATGAAGCCTCTATTTAGAGTCCCCACCTCTGTCACCACTCTGAGTTTGTTTGGTTCAACTCTGTCATGTTCTGGTGTCATTGTAATGTATGTATCTGGAACTAACTGATGCTTGCTTACTTTTTAAGATTCATCAGATGTCAGTAATAAGAACCAATTAGAAATAAAACCTTTTAAGGAGAGAAAGTGAAGAAAGTTTGGAAAGAGAGAAAATGCTTTAGATATTTCCCAGTCATTATTTTACTGAATGGGCAAAAGCTGGAAGCATTCCTCCTGAAGACCAGCACAAGACAAGAATGCCCTCTCTCACCACATCTATTCAACGTAATGTTTGACATCCTCACCAGACCAATCAGGCAGGAGAAAGAAATAAAGGGCATCCTAATAGGAAAAGAGGAAGTCAAAATATCTCTGCAGATTATATGACTCTATAGCTAGAAAATCCCATAGTCTCAGCCCAAAAGCTCCTCCAGCTGATAAACAACTTTAGCCAAGTTGCAGGATGCAAAATCAATGTACAAATATCACTAGCATTCCTATGCACCAACAACAACCAAACCAACTGACAGAGAGCCAAAGCAGAAAGCAATCCCATTCACACTTGCCACAGAAAGAATAAAATACCTAGGAATACAGCTAACCAGGGAAGTGAAATATCTCTACAATGATAACTACAAAACACTGTTCTAAGAAATCAGAGAAGACACAAACACCCCATGTTCTTGGATAGGAAGAATCAATATCATTAAAATGGCTATATTGCTCAAAGCAATTTACAGATCCAGTGCTACTCATGCTACTCCTATAAAATTACCAACAACATGCTTCACAGAACTAGAAAAAAACTATTTTAAAATACATATGAAACCAAAAAATAGCCCCAATAGCCAAGGCAATCCTAAGCAAAAAGAACAAAGCTGAAGGCATCACATTACCTAATGTCAAGCTATACTACAAGGCTACAGTAACCAAAACAGCATGGTAATGTTACAAAAACAGACACATAAACCAATAGGACAGAATAGAGAACCCGGAAATAAGGCCACATACCTACAGTCATCTATTTGTCCCTAAGAAGAAATGAATGCCAAGCCCAGAGGGGAAATCTTAGATATTGCTGACAGACTTACAAGGAAAAGCAAGAGGTTCTTGACTCCAGTTCGGCACAGAAAAAAAGCAAGTATGGTAAAAAACAAATGAACAAAAACCTTGTACTCATCATTGCATTAAAGCAAGAGAGAATAATTTACTAGAGGTAATATGTAACCCGACATATCTGATAGCTCTTGCCAGATATCTTACATTTGTACCTCCAGATTCATTCTTCTCACCTCTTCATTCTGCTCTCTTCCTACTGGCTTCCAGTGGGGTTTGGCCAATGAGAACCACAGAAAAACAAAATGGAGGAAAAAAAGTGGTGTCAAGATATTGACTCCCCTAAAATTTTCCCTGAAGAGTCATCTTAGGTTGGCTGCATCCCTTGAATAATCGAGGCTCCTTCCAAGTCAGCCTTCACTGCTAAATTGTCTTTGCTTATAGGCTCTGGTAGCCAATTCTTCCCTCACTTTTAGAGTTTGCTGCTAGCTTTGTGTATTTGTACTATCATTTTTGGTGTCTGTACATTCACCCACATCTTCGTAATTAGTTTCTGTGTAAATAAACTATCCCTGAATTACACTAACTTGAGTGTGCCATTTACTTCTTGTAGGGATTTTATGAATATAGAGCCCTTATGCATCCTTGTGCATCCTACTGTGTTTCACGGAGGCAGAAAAGTGCAGTTTCTTAAGCCACTAAGAGCAGTAGGACACAGCCCGTTAGCCCCATTAGTCCTAGTGGCCTTTCATATAGACAGAAATGGGAGTAACAGTAACTGGGCAAAAATCAGATGGGAAGGTAGGTTTCTTTGCAGATGCTAGCACCAACAGATGGCTACCAATAACCAGATCCCTCATTACCTAATACCCAATCCCCAAAGCCTTAGCATTGCAAAGCCCTCCAGAAGCATAATAGGTCAGAAAGTGTAAATTAAGTTATTATAGAAACAAAATTATTTTATTATACCTTATAGACTAAAACAAGCATTTACATTATACAGTTCACATGAAACCTGGAAATTTTGAAGTTATTTTCGACTATTTGATATCCTTAACCCTTTATCAATTAGTAAATGAGTACTACAATTTTTCTTGCAAAATATCTTTTAGATCTATTTTGTCCTCTGTTTTTATTATTAGCTACACCTTTGCTTGGGTACTTATTCCTCATTCCTGAATTGTTGCAGCGACTTCTTAACATGTGTTCCACATTAATCTAGAAAAAGTTAGACTGCCCTCAGTCTACTCACTTCTAGCATGAAATCATTATGAGTGTATTTGGTAGTGACAAATATACATAAGCCTGGTACAAAAGAAAGAAGAATGTCAGCTTTCAAAATTAGGGCTCCTGTGTACTAGGCATGAGTCTTGCTCTCAGCTTTAAGTCTGTCTCACTTATAATATTTCCAAGCTTATAGGAAATAGTATTTACTTTATTTTCTGACTAAAAAAGAAACTATAAATAAAGATTTAATTAATTTAATTGTCACCTAATAGTTATTGAATGAGTAGGATATCGTAAGGTGTAAAAAAACAAAGCAATTTTATCGTTTCCTACTATCCTTGCAAATGTGCCCCAAGATTTCCACTCGCCTTTAGATAAAATTAGGGCAATACTTACAGCTTCTCTGGTCACTACAGTCTCTTTCCATGGTAATAGAGAGTCTATTCTACATAAAATTCTAAAGTTCATTTAAATAGTCTTGCCATTCTCTGCTCTGGTTGACTCCCCCTTGGAAGCGTATGGTAGGGCAGAGGGCTTTGGTATAGACTTTTCTTTCATCAATTTCCCAAATTTCCAGCTGCTTTAGATCTCTGGAGGACAAATCTGAGAAAGAAAAGTTAAGAGGCAGAAATGCTGTGTGTGACTGATTTAGTTGTCACCTAGGGTTGTGCCCTCTAGGGGTGATATATTCTACATGCTAATTCTTTCTCGTGTAGGGTGCTTATACACTGAGACCTTTCCCCAGACAAAATTGTTGGCAATATTTCCTTTGAAAGACTTCTTTTGGCTTTCCTGTTGACCCACCAATATTTCTACTTAAGGTTTTCAGATTAGGTTGTTCTCTTCCTTGCCCTAATCAAACCTGACTGACAACCCATTACACAAATCAGCAGATTCTTCCAGGCCTTGTAAAAATGAAAGATTTTAGGTATTAAAAATACATTTGACCCAGCAGTCCCACTCCTGAGTATCCACCCAAAAGAAAAGAAATCATATCAAAAAGACACTCGCACTCACATGTCTATTGAAGCACTATTCACAGTAGCAAAGGCATGGAATCAATCTGTGTCCATCAACAGATGACTAGATATAAAGAAAATGTGGTACATATACACCATGTAATACTACACAGCCATCAAAAAGAATGAAATCATGTCTTTTGCAGCAACGTGGATGGAGCTGGAGGCCATTATCCTAGGTGAAATAACTCAGAAGCAGAAAAGTCAATATTGTACGTTATCACTTATAAGTGGGAGCTAAACAATGATTATACATGGGCAAACATAGAGAAAAATAGACACTGGGGACTCCAAAAGGGGAGGAGGTAGGAGAGAGGTGAGGGTTGAAAAACTACCTATTGGATACATTGTTCATTACAAGGAGGATGGATACAATAGAAACCCAAGCACCACCAGTAGGTAATATATCCATGTAACAAACCTGCACAAGTACCCCTTGAATCTATAGAAAAAAATACATTCAATGGTCACTTACAGTGATTTCTAGGAAAATCTATAATGTAGATAAAAAAATGATTACTATGTACCAGGAACTTTACAAATGGTATATTATTTACTCTTCAGAAAATACTTTGGGAAAACTATCTTTATCACCATATTACAAATGAGAATACTGACACTCTGAAGAGTAACTTGCCCTAGATTACATAAGTAGTGAATTGGAAATTAGAATTCCAACCATAGAGGTGATTAATTACGAAAATCAAATGAGCTAATATCTGTAAAGCACTTAACTCATATAGTAGACATTAGACAACACTTGTTTAAGTAAGCAAAAATATGTTGTCTCCAGAAGGTCGTTTTTAATCTTTCATCTGTCATTCAAAAAATATTTGAATGTACTTTATCCATCCACAAAATGTACTGACACAGACTACTTGTATAGCATGACTCTCTGCCTTCCTAGGGCCTAACAACTCATTTGAAGATGAGGCATATATACCTGAAACAATTAAGTAACACTGCAAGACAGTATTTCAAGGAATGGTCGTTATTAGATTTTGAAAAAAGAGATCAATTAGAATGCAGCATTCAGAAATGAAGAGTTAACATAGAACTCTGGAGACATGGCCACGAAAGGCAAAGCGTTTAAAAGAAATCTATGCACAAAAGTTAAAACTGGAAAAAAACACCCACAAATCACTTTTATACCCACCAATAAAGATACAAACCCCAAGTAAATTATGCAAACAGTAACTGTTACCAAGTGTTCTAAAAAATAGGACACATGCTACTTATGGGTAGTGGGGTGTCAGGGAAAAAGGGACTATGTGTCTAGAAGAGAAAACTTTAATAAAAAATAAAGGAATGTTCATTGTCATGGAACAAAAAATACAGAATACTCAGAATAATTTATGTAAACAGACTGATTGTTCTAGCCAATGTGGAAACAATAAGTTTTTAGTCAAGGTTCAAAAATAAAAATAGAAATTTAAAGAGACTGTATTTTATGTGTTCTTTGGTTTTATAGCTGTGTAGCTCAAATTTAATTATTCATTGAGTAAATAAGTTTGTCATTGAATATAAATGTAGTGCACGTATTTGTAAATTTTCATATTCAAGTATATAACCTAATAAAATGCCAAAATTAAATTAAAAGTATATATGAATTCTGTTTTATGCTTACTTCATTATTTGAGCTTTATCTGTTTTAAATTTTATTTTTTAAATTTCTTAAAATTTTTATTATTTATTTATTTATTCATTTATTTTGAGACAGAGTCTCACTCTCTCACCCAGACTGGAGTGTAGTGGCACAACCATGGCTCACCACAGCCTCAATACCCTGGGCTCAAGCAATTCTCTCACCTCAGCATCCCTGGTAGCTGGGACTACGAGCACACATCACCACACCTAGGTAATCAAAAAAAAAAAAAAAAAAAAAAAAAAAGCTGTAGAGATGTAGTCTCACTATGAGAAGCTTTGAGCTTCATCTTCAGACTATTTTAGTTCTGCTCTTAAAAGAGATTCCAACAAATTATTAACTAATAACTAAATTTTGGATGCATAAACACTTTTTAAATGAAGTTTACATTAGTTAACTAGCTTTATGTCTCCAAATGCCTTTTAAAATTTACCTTCTCTGGAGGCATCACACTATCCAACTTCAAACTATACTACAAGGCTACAGTAACCAAAACAGCATGGTACTGGTACAAAAACAGACACATAGACCAATGGAACAGAATAGAGAACTCAGTAATAAGACCACATACCTACAACCATCTGATATTTGACAAACATGACAAAAACAAGCAATGGGAAAAGGATTCTCTATTTAATAAATGCTGCTGGGAGAACTGGCTAGCCATATTGCAGAAAATTGAAATTAGACCCTTCCTTATACCTTTTATAAAACTCATCTCAAGACTGATGAAAGATTTAAATGCAAAACCCAAAACTATAGGAACTCTAGAAGAAAACCTAGGCAATACCATTCAAGACATAGGCATGGACAAAGATTTCATGAAAAAAATGCCAAAAGCAATTGCAACAAAAGCCAAAACTGACAAATGGGATCTAATTTAACCAAAGAGATTCTGCACAGCCAAAGAAACTGTCATCAGAGTGAACAGAAAACCTACAGAATGAGAGAAAAATTTTGCAATCTATCCATCTGACAAAGGTCTAATATCTAGAGTCTACAAGGAACTTAAATTTACAAGAAAAAACAACCCCACTAAAAAGTGAGCAAAGGACAAGAACAAACACTTCTCAAAAGAAGACATTCATGCAGCCAACAGACATATGAAAAAGTTCAACATCACTGATCATTAGAGAAATGCAAATCAAAACCACAAGAAGATACCATCTCATGGCAGTCAGAATGGCAATTATTAAAAAGACAAGAAACAACAGATGTTAGCAATGTTGCAGAGAAAAAGGAACACTTTCACACTGTCTGTGGGAGCGTAAATTAGTTCAACCAGTGTGGAAGATGGTGTGGCGATTCCTCAAATATCTAGAGGGAGAAATACCATTTGACTTAGCAATCCCATTACTGGGTATATACCAAAAGGAATATAAATCATTCTATTATATACATGCATGTGCATGTTCATTGCAGCACTATTCACTATAGCAAAAACATGGAATCAACCCAAATGCCCATCAGTCATAGACTGGATAAAGAATATGTGGTGCATATACACCATGGAACACTATGCAGTTATAAAAAGGAACAAGATCATGTCCTTTGCAGGAACATGGATGAGGCTGGAAGCTGTTATCCTCAGTAAACTAACGCAGGAAGAGAAAACCAATTACCACATGTTCTCACGTATAAGTGGGAGCCAAACGATGAGAACACAGGGACGCATGAGAGAAACAACACACACTGCAGCCTGTTGAGTGTGGGTGGAAGGGCAGAGAAAGCATCAAGAAAATAGCTAATGGATGCTGGGCTTAATACCTAGGTGATGGGTTGATCTGTGCAGCAAACCACCACGGCACGTGTTTACCTATATAACAAACCTGCATATCCTGCACATGTACCCCAGAACCTAAAAGAAAAGTTGAAGGAAAAAAAAAAAGTTTAGCTTCTGACCAAGAATATGTCTTTTCTCAAATAATTATTTTTAAAATATACTTATTCTTAAATTATAACTCCTAATTTTTCTGCCTCATATATTTTCAATTCTATTTATTAAAAATCAGTAGCCTTCTCTGATCAGTGAATGTGGAAACACGTATTTAAGCAAATTAAACAACCTACCTATGAAGTAAGAGAAAAATAGTAAATCAAATTATATAACAAACATACATAAAAGAAATTCATTGTATTAAGTTCAGAATCAATTAACTAAACATTTTTAAAATCAGCCCAATCTTAATCATTTTGAGATCAAGAAATTTTATTTTTAAATAGGAAATATTTAATATGAATTTGTAGAGTGAATGAATGAGGCACCCATATTATAACATGCAATTTTATTGCCTCCTCAATGATTTTTAATATAATATGCATTGAAATACAATAAAGATTTTAATATTTTACTGTCAAAGAAAACCCTTGTGATCACATATATAAGGCTACAATCAATTATTATTCACATTCAGCTTTTATTAACATTTATACTGAATTTACCCAAAGTTTTTAAGTGCTTAAAAATATTAATGCTTTAATTTTAACTTTATATAAGAGTCTATGAGGTAGGTATGATTATTATCTGCATTTCACAGACAGGAAACTGAAGTAGAGAGAGTACATAACATGCCCAAGATAGAGCGGGGGTTCAAACCCAAGCAGTCTGGACCTGTAGAGTTTATGATATTAAGTACTCTACATGTTGTCCCTAATTATGCAGACTTTACATGCCAATCTATTAAACCTTCTTTATATTCATTAAGTAAATTGAGGCCTTAAAATAAAACTGTTTCTCATAGTCTACAACAAAATATTCATGTATCTTATGTATCTTTTTTCTATAAAGTCATCCTACTCTCCTGTCCTACCAAAGAAATAGGATCTTCTTATTCATTCCACATTAAACAGAAGTCAGGTACTCAAAGAGTCAAAGAGCTATTTTGCTTCATCTCAGATAATTTAAGCAATATATCCCATTGATTTAATTCTGAATACTAAGAACTTATATATAGCTCTTTTGAAGGTCAAGATAAAGTAATGACTTTTAGCCAATTTCCTTAAAAAAGAAAAAACTGTAGTAAAGGTATTAAGAAATCAACAACATTGGTCTCTAAGTTCAAGATGTGAGAAGCTTCTAGATTAATAGTGCTCTATTACCATGCCTCAGAAGCACCTGAAAGGCTTGCTAAAACACAGATTTCTGGCCCCCAACTTGACAGTTTCTGATTGAGGCGATCTAGGGTACAGTACAATAATTTACGTTTCTTACAATTCCCCAAGTGATGCTGATAGTGAGACTAAACTCTGAGAAACATTTATCTAGACCAAGGTTTCCAAGGTAGAGTTAAATAGGAACTTTTTCTTAGGAAAATACAAGTTTTCTTTGAAAATAAATTTGTGATCAAAAGATTAGGAAATTATATGAACTTGAGGGATCACCAAATATATTAGTATATTATGAGAAGTCTTAGAAGTATCTCTCATTTAATTTAGCTAAACCTAGATTTTCTCAAAACTCAAATGACCACCATTTTTGTCAGAACACCTATTAAGTCACACGGAATTGCCGTTCTGAAAAGCATTGAGGAATGTTTGACTGATACTCAAAATTAGTATATACTGCTCCTAAATTAATTTACCCAGGTGTTTTTGTTCTTCTCTTTGATTTATACAACTACCTTATGAATAGCCCCAGATAATTCATTTGTCCCTAGTCATGATTTATTTTTTATCAGTAAGATATAGTAGAAACATTGTCAATCCTAATATCAGTTCCCTAAAATTATGATGTCAGCTGATGGTGGATAGAATACACTAAAGTTCAAAAGACTGTCAAATTAAGACCAGACATCTAAAAAATGTGCATGTACCTTGGCAGTATGCACCACATTCATCTTAAAGTTTGCTAAATCAGCATTAGAAGAAAAAAGATTCTTACATATGGAGGCAATTAAAAATCATTCTAACATTAAACACGATTAAATTATTTCACTCATCCTTACATCAGTGTGCTGTATGGTAAGAGAAAAAAGTTATAAAACTTTGAATACATGGAGTTTTGTTTTCCAACGTAAGTGTCTCCTCTAGCAATATTCAAGATGACTGTTATTCACTTCAGATAGGCAGATGTTTTCCTGAGCTAAGATTAACAAAAGTGCCTTTCAAAGGAGGTAATCAGTAATTGAGATTTTTTTCTCCCAATCACTTTCTATTACAAATGTACTTTTTAAAGAACAGTTTTCGAAGAAAAAGAAAACTTGAGCAGACAGTACACAAAGTACAGCTTCTCCTATTTTAAATGTCTTATATTAGTATAGTACTTTTGTTACAATTAATAAACTGGTATTGACCCATTATTAACTGAAGTCTGTAATTTATTTAATTCTTTAACATTTACCTAATGTCCTTTATCTATTTGAGGATCCCATTCAGGATACCACATCACATTTAGTTGTCATGTCTTCTTAAGCTCCTCTTGGCTGTGACAGTTTCTCAGACTTCCCTTATTTTTGATGACCTTGATAGATTTGAGGAGTACTGGTCAGATACATTGCAGGATGCCCCTTCCATAGAAATCATGCTTTTCTCATGATTAGATTAGCGTTGTGGATTTACTGGAGGAAGACCACAGAGGCAGAGTACCATTTTTATCAAATTATGTCAAGGTTACACACGATCAATATAATTTGTAACTGTTGATGTTGACCTTGATCACATCATTGCCTGAAGTCTTGCTGCTTTTCTGATGTCTCCACCACACAGTCACTACTTTTTCCTCTTTCCCATGTTTTGCTCTTTATAATAAAGTCATTATGCACACCCCACCCTTAAGGAGTGGGAACTTATGCTCCCCCTCCTTTAGTGTGGAGTATATAAACAATTTATTTTTGAAATTCTTCTGAATAGGTGTTTCTCTTCTTCTCTATGTGTTAATGTATTCAACGATTTATTTCCATCATTATTAACTCATGGTTATTCATTTCATTCCCTGGGTATAACCCAATATGACTTTACTTATTTTGTTGCTCACAGTGCTCCAGTGTTGATAGCTCTTTTACTTGACTCCTGTGCTCCATCATTGTGGGTTTTTTTGTTTTTTTGTGAGGGACTGGGGAGACTTCCTGACTTTCTGGCACTGTAAGTTGCTACAGGATCATCTTGTATATTTTCTGCCCCAGTCCTAGCTCTTTCTCCAAAGAACCTTGGTTCCTTGGTTCCTTTTACTGGAAAATGGTATTAGAAACCAAGTTATGGGCATGAAGTATATTTGTGGCTACTGAAGTGTTATTTCTTTTAGGCCTTCTTAGCTGTCAGAGCAAAGAAATATATATGTGTTTTTATATGACATGTATATGTTATACATATATCACATAATTTCTATGTGAAGCTAGCCATTAAATTAATAATTAAAATATCTATTTATTAAACTAATTCATGACTTCTTCTTACAGGAATTGCAATTTTAATCTCCTGTATATGAACATTTTTGTAATGAGAAATTCAATAGGCTTCCTAGAGCAGGTCACCTATATAACAGTCGTAATGAATAGCAAATTATGAACAACTTACATTCTAAAAGTAAGAAAAGTGGAATCAAATGTGGGTGCAAGTCAAGGACAGCACAAAGTCTTAGAGAAGCGATATGAAGAGGAGGAGAAATCAATGTAATTCATTAAGAAAAACAAACAACAGCTGAGCATATGGTACACATTACTAGTGCTGCCCAACGACCGTTCCTGCCCTCCTTCAGGCTCACTACGCTTCCCTTGCCTCTTGGTGAGGTGCAACCATGAGTCTCGTTATGCCCATTGGGTTAGGAGAGGAAGCTATGTGTGTCATAGCAAGCCTGATGGACAGCAGTGATCGTTTAGAAACCCAGTATTTTAGTCTACTAGGGCTCCCTTAACAAAATACCACAGACTGGGTAGCTTAAACGGCAGATATTTATTTTCTCACAGTTCTAGTGGCTGGAAGTCTGAGATTAATGTGTCTGCAAGTTTGTTTTCTCCTGAGGCCTCTCTCCTTGGCTTGCCGGTGGCCACCTTCTCACTGATTCCTGACATCGTCTTTGTTCTGTGCATCTGTATCTTTAGTGTCCCTTTCTAGGTCATCGGTTATATTGGATTAGGGCCCACTCTTATGACCTCATTTAACTTTAATTATCTCCTTAAAGACCTTGTCTTTTAATATAGTGACATTGGGCTACGGCTTCAACATTTGAATTTGGGGAGAAACATAATTAATCATAACACTAATATTATTTACAATAGAAAATATGAAACACAGAAATAAAATGTCATGATAACTTTTATTGTTACTCAGACTAGGAGGCTAAGACAATGACATAAAGTCAACTGGTAGTAATGGGAATGGGAGGGGCCAAATATAAACCACTATTTTTCAGGGCATGGCAGTTCCTAAGATAGTCCCCTCAGATGCTTGCCACATATCTACATACTGTTTGCTTTTTCTAGAACAATAAAAGATAAAATACAAGTTTTAAGTGCAAGCAGAAAATTTGTTTAAAAAAATGTTAAAAATTCAAATGCAGTCTTGTTTATCTTTATGACATGGATACATGCTAAGAAATGTGTTGTTATGTGATTTCATCATCGTGTGAATAACATAAAGTGTACTTATACAAACCTAGATGGTACAGCCTGCTACACATCTAGGCTACATGGCATAGCCTATTGCTCCTAAGCCACAAAGCTGCATAGCAAGTTACTGTACTGAATACTGAGGGCATTTGTAACACAATGGTATTTGTGTATCTAAACATAGAAAAGGTAAAGTAAAAATAAATTATAAGAGATTAAAAATGGTACACTTGTATAGAACACTTACTGTAAATGGTGATTGCAAAACTCAGTGTTACTCTGGGTGAGTCAGTGAGTGAGTGGAAGTGAACGTGAAGGCCTGGGACATTACTGTACACTACTGTAGACTTTATAAATACTCTTCAGTTAAGCCACACTACATATACAAAAAATGTTTTTCTTTCTTCAATAATTAACCTTAACTTAATGTAACTTTCTTACTTTATAACCTTAAATTTTCTGATATTTTGACTCTTGTTGTAATGCTTAGTTTAGAAAACAAATATTGTATGGTTGTACAAAAATGTTTTCTTTATATTCTTATGAGATTTTTCTATTTAATTTTTTAATATTTTATACTTAAAAAAAAAAACGAGGACACAAACACACATATTGGCCTACACCTACACAGAGTCAAGATGATCAATATCACTGTCTTCACCTTCACATCTTGTCCCACTGGAAGGTGTTCAGTGTCAATAACTTACACATGGAGCTGTCATCTCCTACGATAACAATGCCTTCTTCTGGTATACCCCCTGAAGGATCTGCCTGAAGCTGCTTTACAGTTATTTTCTTTTAATAAATAGAAAGAGTACACTCCAAAACAATAAAAATTATAGTATAATAAATACAAAGACCAATAATATAATTGTTTATTATCAAGTAGTATATACTGTACATAATTGTAGGTGCTACATGACTGGCAGTGCAGGTTTGTTTATACCAGCATCACCACAAACACTTGAACAATGCATTGCAATACAATATTACAGTGGCTACATCATACGATAGGAATTTTTCAGGTCTATTATACTCTTATGGGATCACGGTTGTATATGCTGTCCACTGTTGACAAAGATGTTTTGAAGCACACGACTATATATACAGTAAGCTAGAATGTCATAAAAATATAAAATTTTTGATGTATACAATGACAATGATAATTACAGTAAATCATTGTCATAATGATAAAAACTATCTATGAGGAAATGCTGAAAAAGGAATTAATACAGATTAAAATGAAAACCTGAAAAAGTACCAAGGCCAAGAAAGGGATGAAAGCACGATCCTGTGAGGTCATGTCAGCTCGATGATTTTTCTTTGGCAAAACACCTATTAAATCATACGTGCCTGCTGTTCTGTGGGAATAAGATTTGCTCTAAGAGTTGCTCCTCCCCAAATTGCTACAGAACGTTTCCCCCCTTGGACATCTCAGTGCTATATTAATCCTAGCTTTTTTAACTCATTTTTTCCTTTGTCTTCAAACAGTTTATGATTTTATTATTTTTTTGAGCTGTGATATACTGCACCATTTTCTCTGCACTTCCAAAACAAAAATCCTGTTACTTTGAACTCTTCCTTTTTGTCTCTTCTCCTCAAGCCTATCAACCAATAAATCCTACCCACTCACACCTTCAGCAAACGACTTTCTAAGACCAAATTTGCATGTCAGCAGGGTTCTAGGTATTAGGATACCGTGATAAGCAATATAAAAATTCCATATATTCTGTACATATTCCATATTGGATGATAGGCCATAAAATAAATAAATAGGAAATTGAGTGATAGGTCCCCTGATGGAGAACAAGGAGAGAGGGAGTCAATAACAGGAAACGTTGGGTTTATAGTCATTATTCTGTTCCTATGACTCTTCTAATATATTCTCGTTGTACTTAGAAAAAAAAATCCAAATTTAATAACATTTTAGCCCACAAGAGGCCATCATCTGGCCCATACAAACTCTTCAAAGTCATCTCCTTCATTTAATACAAACTTTAGACTTAAAAAATTATTTTCAAATTTTAGCAACTCTTTTTCAAGTCTCATTTCATTTTTCTGGCTGCGACTTATAACTGCATTGAAAGAAATTTATGGTAAGACCCAATTACTGTATGATTTAGAATAATTCTATGACATGGAAACCTGCATGTCAAATAAGCAGGTTTAATCTACTAAATGTAGAGCCTTCATAAAATATTTATACAGCCTCCTAAAATCCTTTATTACATGCAGCAAGGTGCATACCTTAATGGGGTAAGCAGAAGAATGTCCTCCAAAGATGTTACCTTACAGGGATAAAGGAACTCTGAAAATCTAGGTGAAACCAACACAATCATGATTACTTCCTCCATAATCACACCAATACTTATAGAGGAAGAAAGGAGGTAGAAGGGTCAGAGTAGGTGTGACTACTGAAGTCAAGGTTGGAGTGACTGTTCACTTTTAAGAGGGAAGAGGGCCACAAGTCAAGAAATGAGGATCACCTCTAGAAGCTAGAAAAGGCAAAGAAACACTAACCTAGAACCACAGAAGAAACACTGCCCTGCTGACACCTTGTTTGTAGCCCAGTGATAATTCTGACCTTCAGAACTATAAGATAATCAATTTATCTAATTTAAGCTACTAAGTGTATGGTAATGTGCTACAGCAACAAGAAATTAATATACTTAATCCAATAAATTTATAGTTATAGTATTTGAACAAACATATACAAACACCTGAATAGACTGCTCACAAAAATATGTAGAACTGTTACCACCACCTCAGTTTGTTTGTACAAAATAACAACTGCTGATTTTTCTCCAGGTCTATAACTTTATTGTGACTTAACCAAGGATGTATAAATCATCTAAATTTTATTTGAAAATATTAAGATGATCTCTAAGTTTTATAGATGTACAAGTCTTTATTTTAATTTTAAAGCATCAAGTATTCTCATTGCTACTTAAAGGAAGTCTTTATTACTGTTAAAAAAGGAAATAAACTAGTATATTTGTCTAAATAGTCTACAACTTTATTCAGATGAATCAACTATGAATCATATCTATTGCCATATGACTAAGAAAGAAATTGAATCACTTGTTTCCATGCATGCATGTTACTACAAAATTGGACTGATGTTTGGGAATTTGGGGTTTTGTTGTTTTTGTTTGGTTTAATTCAATAAACACACATTAAGCATATACATATATTATGTAACAGCTCACAATCCATTCACAGGGACATTCTGCCATTATACAGCTGTTCAAAATGGAAGACTTATTTTTCTGTTTCGAAATTCACTAACCCAACGATATCTCAAAAATATTTTGTAATTTTCATTCCTTCAGGTATTGCCAATAAAATCAAATGTGTTAATCATCTGGGTGTAGCATAACACCTAGTTTGGTCCCACATTTTTAGCCAGAAACATACTAACCAAGCAAACACAAATGTTTTGTATCTCAATTAAAAAAATCAAACAGCAATTATTTGATAGATGCCTAATTAGGGCCCATTATTTGTTCATGTAACAAGTATTTTTATACACACATATTCAAAGGATTCTTAAATGGGCGTATTCCTGTGTAAGTTGGCAATCAAGAAGAATGCAGTTGTAGTGTGGTTATTAGCCAGAATTTTTATTGAAAACAGTGGGCTACTTGTTTTATATTTGAAATTTTCATGCAACAATATTTTCTTAGGTAGTTCAGACACTCTAGATTTTCAAATGTTTACAAAGTACTGATTTTCATTTACTCTGGGAATTTTCTAACTCAATGCATTAGCAAGTGGAGAAAACACCTGCATGCCAAAAACAAAAGGAAGCAAAACAAACACAAAATCCACGTGCTCCATAAAGAGAAAGATGAGATATATTTTTAAATGATTAACTCATTTATATCTAACAGTTAATTTGTTTTAAAGATTTATTTTAAAATATATTTGAAAATAATTAAGTGGAACAGCTACACTCTGTGTTTTTCCCAATTTAAGGTAGTGTTTATATACTATAGGTTATATTAAATTGTCAAAGTCACCTACATTACCCTCTGCCTCATCATAAAATCATAGACTATTAAAGGTAGACGAGAATTTGAGATCACCACCTCTGGCTCTTTCATTTCTCAGGTAAGAAAATGAAGCCAAGAAAAAAAAAAAATGCTTCAATATAGCAAGAAACAAACTTCCACTCCAGAGGTTCCTAAACTTTCTCAGTTCACAGGGCCCTTACATTCTCAGTAGCTTTTTCATGGTGCTCATAGTACAAAATAAATGCTTATAAGTTCCCCTTATTAAGTAGTTACATCCAAACAATATTTTAATTAAATTTATTAAAAACTTTATCCTACAATTTAATAGCTACTTAAATGATACATGTAAATTGAGAGGAAAAAAATAGTATCTTTACGCCATTCTTAACCACAATTACTTATTAACAGAATCCATGCTCTTACTAGGCATTGCATGATTTGCCAAGCCTTGGAAACGTTGTATACTGCCACCCTCATTTCCTGTTTCATGTTGATTTTCACATACTATTTGCTTTTTATCACAGCAACTGTTGAAAACTCAGCCTCACAAAAAATATGATCTAATTATAGAAGTTGTAATGTGAACTAATGTAAAACTGTGGACTACTATGAGCTACTAGTGTGTGCAGTATCCAATGAATGTCAAGTGTCACCTTCAGAAAATATTAGAATACTTCACTAGCTGTCCCCTGTGAGTTTACTGCCATGTTCCAGAGGCTTTGGTGCACAGTTAGAGAACCACAGGGCTAGCCAAAGATAGAGCGCACTGGAGTTCAGAATTCCTGATTCTATGGTTCAATGTTCTTTCCACTATATTCAAAATTCAGAGGTAATATATTTTATTTCTAAAACCTTTATTTTTCTACCTCAGCAAGTTAACTTTCTAATAAAACAGAGTACCTACTAACACAAAGCATTAAAATAATTTGTGCCACACTGAATAGCTGCAGATTTTACCCTTTCATCTTAACATGAGTCTTTATTAATCCCACTCTGAATCATAATGTTGAAAGTTATATATGAAAATTCTTCTTTCAGTATTGTATGGTGATTAAGATCAGATACCCTGGAGTTTATGGCTTAGGTTCTTATATCAGTTCTGCGATTTACTTCACTATGGGTATATTACTTACACTCTCTATTACAAGTTCTTCACTTGTAAGATAGAGATAACAATAATATTTACTTTAGAGTAGTGGTGAGAATCAAATTAGCTATTTCTAATAAATTACCTGAGTTGAGTTATAGTAAGATTCTTCCATTATCTTTCAATCTTCATCATCACACACATATCAAGTAGCATTCCAAGTTTACATGTAACAATGTTGCCTACTATTACTACTCTATAAAATATCTTAGGTCCCACAAATTTTTACCTATGTTAATTTTAAAATTTAAATAGCATATTCAATCACATTTAAACACATGGCATTGAAATACAATATCTGATATACATGTTATAAGCTTTCCACATAATAAAATGAAGAGGTATACACTATCAACAGAGGGAAAATGATTTTCACACAAGATACAGCTTATAAACACTATAGTTTGGAATGGCATTTTACACTGTATTGTTTTTAGAGGAATCCCCAAATATCAGCCCTTTGTGTATTATCCATGCTCAAATTTCCTCTCATTAAAGGATTGGAAGTGTGGAGACTATTGTATCTCCAGCACTCACAAAAAGTTAATTATAAAATATTTTCAAATATCATAAAATTAAGAATATCTTTTGCTTTTCCCTCCAGGGTCACATCTTTTGTCCATGAGGAAACACAGTCTTCTTAGTCATATCTGCAGTGTGCTTGAGTATTGAGCTAATAGAATGACTAATAATAAAGTCCTAATCCAGTATGCTTTAATTAAATAGATAGCTAAGGGATTTCACTCTTCAGAACATTATGTCTCAGAGATAAAAATGTTTTATATTTTGAAAAGATGAATTCATTATGGTGTGTGAGTGCATACAAATAATTCTAACCTTATTCATTCAAAAGGCTTACTAAAGGATCAAAGAAAAACAAGTCATTAACTTCTCTAACCACATTATCCACCTACACAAAGCTCTATGACTTTGTGACTATCAAAAGCACAAAATTTACAACAGCAGCAACACTCAATGATGACTAATTCTTCAATATTGGATAAGAATCAAGTTGACATCGTGAATTCTTGATGTTTTCTGCAACATGTAGGAAATTAGAATGATTTAGTTCAATTTGGCTGAGTTAAAATTTATCTTAGAGCTATATATGAATAATTGACTGAAAAATCATGTGTGCAGTTAGAATGTATTTTTGTTCTTGCTGTTAACAGTCCAAACAAGTACAGTGTCTTGGTGTGTTTTTTCACCTCCAGTGCCCAGGATGGCATTTCTTGATGGAAGCATGAGTGTGGACATGAGCAGATAAGTGGAAAGATTGGGGTTTCCTTATCTCCAAGGTGTTTATGTAGGAAATTCTTTTCTGATTCGAACTACTAGGATTGAAGAGTAAGTGTAGTCATTAAAACTGTGTTCCTGGTATTAAGGAAACGAAATTTGTGAAGAGAATTTAGGCATTTAGGTTGCAGATAAACATTCAACAATTATATATTTAACTTATCCTAGGTTTTGGTATTTGCTAGATCAGAATGAGCTGTGATAAACCACCAATTAGAAACCTCTGGTTTCTACTATCAGGCATCTTGAATAAAATCTCCAAAATCAAAATCTGCCAAATTGGGGCAGGGCTTCTATACTTTTTTAAACACCAGAGACCACTGTAATGTTCAGGCAGGGTAAGAAACTCTAACATGGAACTTTAAAGAACTTTAATTTGAACCTGGAGAATGGGTACGATTTTTGTTATTAAAAAATAAAGGAGAAAGAATTTTAAAAAGAATTAATATAATAATGTGTTCAAAAGTTAACATTATTTACCAACTTCAATGCCTCCTACAAAGCCCAGGTCAAAATCACCTTAAAGAATACTATTTTGATTCCACATGCTTTGTGTTCTAGCCTATGTTAGCCTATTAACTATTTCTGTAGATGTCCATGCTGTAGGTTTATCTTTGTAGGCTATAAGTGCTTTTGCTCTGCCCTTCCTTTATCTGGTAAAATAAGAGGAGAGACTAGAGGAAGCGTATTCAAAACTAAACAAAACACACTTACAAATGTGTAAATGCCTTTCAGTCACTCTTTCAGCAAACATTTTCACATATTCAACTGAATTAGTCACTCCCATTTCTATCCTCTGATAGAATTTTGTTCATGTCCTTTTTATAGATTTAATTATGTTACATTATGGAGTCAGTTGTGTTTTATTTTATATGATGCTTTCCTTAGGTAGAAAAGAAAATAAAGACTTGATGCTCTTCTAATCCCTAAGAAGTTTGCACAACGTCTGGCAAATAGATCATAGAAATATTCATAATGCTGAAGCTCCTCTGCTATTCTGTACTTTTTCAATAACACAGACTATAAATCTGTCTTTTATTACATTGTATGTGGGTATATTCTTGTGCATGTGTGAGGATGTAATATTTGCTGCTTTTATGGAAGTTCCTCGAAAGAGTGGACTGAGTTTTCTTCTAGCCTGAATCTACCTATCCCACATAGAATATAGCAGATACTTTTTTCTTGTTAATTAAATTGGGGATAGCCTAATTGTATTCAAGACTAATTACTGGGACAACAGTTTGCAAAAAATAGATTCGGAAAAACATTGAATGTTAGGATGAAAGTATTGATTCGATTCAGTAGAGCATGAACTGTCACTGTGGTTTCTTGAAGGGATAAAACTAGGTATAATGGGAAAAAGATTGCCCTGCTCTTTGCCGGTTGTGTATTTTTGATGAATTCTCATACCTTTTCTACATCTCAGTTTTATCATGTGTGAAATGAGAGGACTGGACAATGCCAGTGGATTCAAAACCTCACTGATAATCAGAATCAACTGGGGAGATATATAAACATACAGATTTGTTTCCATCCAAATAAATCTGAATCTCTCTGAGTGGACTCCAAAAGTTTAGATTTTAATACATTCCCAGTTTATTCTGATAATCATTCAAGTATGGTCCATGTTATGGACTAAACGTTTGTGTCTCCCCAAAATGTATATATTGAAACCCTAATCCCAATGTAATGGTATTTGGTGAGGTGAGGTCTATGGAAGGTAATTAGGTCAGGAGAAGGAGCCCTCACAGGTGGGATTAGTGTCCTTATAAGAAAATGCCAGAAAGCCAGCTAGTTCTTTTCGTACCATGTGAGGACACAGCAAGACGATGGCTGTCTATAAACCAGGAACAGGACCCTCAGCAAGAACTCGACCCTGCTGGCACCTTATTTCAGACCCCAACTTCCAGAACTGTGAGAACTGTGAGAAATAAATTTATGTTATGTACAAGGCACCCAATGTCTTTTTTATTATAGCTGCCCAAACTGACTTAGACCAATAACATCAGCATCACCTGGAAACTTGTTTAAAATTAAAATTGTTTATTTCCACCCCACACCTACTGAATCAGAAACTTTGGGTGGTGTCCAGCAATGTAAGTTTTAAGAATTCATCCAGATAATCCTCACACACACCAAAATTTGAGAGCTACTTAGATAAAGGATGGATAAAACACCTGTCATCTTTGCAATTCAGTAATTATATGATCAAAGGTAAGCAGGAAGACTATTCAAGAGGAGACTCTAGAGGAAGGAGAACCATATCTAAACAAAATGTATGTGTAAATACTTCTTCTATAAGGGAAAGATTAACTTGAATTCAGCCTTTAACCGTAACACAAATAGTTGTACTTAGCTTTCAAATATCAGATCATGTCACCTTTTCTTTTTTTTTTTTTTTAATTTATTTATTATTATTATACTTTAAGTTGTAGGGTACATGTGCATAACGTGCAGGTTTGTTACATATGTATACTTGTGCCATGTTGCTGGGCTGCACCCATCAACTCGTCATTTACATCAGGTATAACTCCCAATGCAATCCCTCCCCCCTCCCCCCTCCCCATGATAGGCCCCGGTGTGTGATGTTCCCCTTCCTGAGTCCGAGTGATCTCATTGTTCAGTTCCCACCTATGAGTGAGAACATGCGGTGTTTGGTTTTCTGTTCTTGTGATAGTTTGCTAAGAATGATGGATTCCAGCTGCATCCAAGTCCCTACAAAGGACTCAAACTCATCCTTTTTGATGGCTGCATAGTATTCCATGGTGTATATGTGCCACATTTTCTTAATCCAATCTGTCACTGATGGACATTTGGGTTGATTCCAAGTCTTTGCTATTGTGAATAGTGCTGCAATAAACATACGTGTGCATGTGTCTTTATAGCAGCATGATTTATAATCCTTTGGGTATATACCCAGTAATGGGATGGCTGGGTCATATGGTACTTCTAGTTCTAGATCCTTGAGGAATAGCCATACTGTTTTCCATAATGGTTGAACTAGTTTACAATCCCACCAACAGTGTAAAAGTGTTCCTATTTCTCCACATCCTCTATAAGTGTGTTCTTAAATGTATACCGGAACTTCACTAAATCCTTCTCTCTTCTCTCACAACATCCTCTATAATTACTTATTACATGCTTATAATACAATATAACTGTAGTTAATTCTCAACTATTTAAGGAAAAAACTATTTCTTGTTATCTCTGTAAACCTACCTTCTAACATAATGTTTAGCTCCTCATGGATATTCTAGAATGTTTAATAAATGAGTAAAGTGAGTACCCTAGATAACGAGTGATACAGAAATGTGATTCTAATGAATTCTTTTGACTTTAAATTAAGACTGAGTGATTTAAAGAATTTGTATTTCAAATAAAAATGCTAATTTTTCACTTGATAACACTTTCTAATTATTTGTAAATAAATTAAGCTATAAAAAAAGGACATGCCCAAAAGATAAACAAGTAAATATCTAGTTGTCAGCTTTTAGTAAATGATCCGTAACACTAAGTTACCTAAAAATTTGGCTGGAGACAGTCAATATTTTTATAAGCTGGCAGCTTAAATTGTCTTTTAAGAGACACCTGAAATGTTACAATAATATAAAAATAAAGCAGAGATTTAAATTTTTGTTAGTGTTGTGAAAACATTTTTCTTCAGTTGCAGATACATAAATACTTGCATATGTTTTAAAGATTGAAGTTCTAAGTCCATTATTTTGTCTGGTAGGAAAAAAACTGCTTTCTCATTACTTAAGCAGAATGTTACTAAGTATATTAAAAACAGTTTTCAATTAAAAATATGCATAGTGGTATGAGAGACCTTATTTGGTAGTATAAAAATATCAACCATATTGTTCTCCCTATTTCTTTAAAGAATCTAGTGGTATCAAAATAAAAAATATATAACTTGTAATACTATGGATTTTAGCCTGTTTCAAGGTCTAACCTTTCCTTTCTTGTAATAGGATATCACTGTTTATTCCAGGGCAATAGGAAATGGAAACTGATACATGTATTCTCAGCTAATTGAGGAAACATCTATTCTATCTACACTTGAGCAAAGTACTTTTCATCTATATTTTCTTTCTTTAGGTTGTATTTCCTTCTTTGGTACAGAAATTGTCTAACGGCTATCACTATTTCATTTTTCTAAACCCCTTCTTTTTAATCAATTCATAACACTGATAATTGTATTACTTTTGATAGTTATTATATTTATAAATCACACACAGAATGATATCAGCTAAGGCAGATAATTAACTTATTAATATGAAGCTATGCATTGGCTGTCTTGCATACCATATTCTAATCCTGCATAGAAATACGCAGGATTAAACTTCCCAAGATCACCTCTCCTTTAGGGCTATTTCTTCAGAGAAATAAATGGGGCAGCGTTGGTTTGGTTCACCAGGCTCTCCAGTGAAGTTTCCAATAAATTCTATTACTCTCTGACCCAACATTTGCCCATCTTTTTCAAGGAGAAAGTTTCTGGCCCTAGTCTCAAAGTACTATCTTCTCTCAACTAATTCCACCACAGAATCTACTGCTTCAAGGGGATAGCTAGCAGCTGTGTTCTGGGTACAGGAGCCTGTTCTTTGACAGATGGATTTCTTAGGAGGTATCTAGTAAACTCTAGAATTTCTGCTATTTTGCTGTGTTTAATCCTAGCAAAGGATATAGCTAGAACCCATAATTAAAAATAAATGTCTACATCATCTCTTATGGTAGTTTGCTCATATTATTCAATTACTGAAGACATGGTCTTTCAAGATAAAGATGACACTACCGCTTCCCCTCTTAAGAAAATTGTTTTGCAAGTAACTTTAAAGAATGTAGAGTGACTCATACACCCTCATTTTGTTTCCCTTTGTGACCAAGAACAAGTATTTTGAGAGAGTTGGCTGCATTAGAAGTTCAATCTGTGGTCACTGAAAAAGCTGATAGACCAAAGTGCTGAACTCAACAGCACTCTGCCCTTCCTCTTATTTCCCCCTTTATCCTGTCCCAAGAGAAAAGTGAGTAGAAGTCTTGGGTCAATTCTACCAAATTTTTCATATTGATGGTTTTTTACAAACAACAAAAAATAACAAAACTGGTGTTTTAAATAATCATACTAAGTTGAAGATTCATAATTTGAAACAAAATATTGTAGCCTGTATAATAATTCTGAAAAGAATATTTATACAGAACATTGAGTGTTTCTATTTTATTCAATCAATGTTAATTTGCTCCATTATTGTCTTCCATTTAGTAAGACAAATATCAGAGAATTTTGTCTTCATAGCTTTGGATTTATTATAATCAAGCAGATTGAGATTCAAAAGTCCATATCCAAAGGAATAGCATGCTTTAGAACAATCTAGGTTTCGTTTGTTCTTAAACAGTTTGAGAGAAACAAATAAAACATCACTACTCTCAAAGTAATAATAAACCTGGGACAGTAGTAACAACAAGAGCATTTGTTTTACTTTGAAAAACAGAAATATTAAATTAAATTACCCCAAGATTTATTTTTCTTCTAGTATTTTAAAGATATGAGTATTGAAACTATTAAATAATTCCTTTTTTAAAAAAATTCAAAGGAAAGATCCAAATTGTTACAATTACCTCTCAGTTTTGGATTGATTTCTTCTTTTTCCTTTCCTATATTTTCAAAATGTATGTAATACATTTAGATTACTTTGAAAACCAGAACATATAAATTCCATTATATGTACTCAGAAATTTTAATGTCATTTACTGTTTTTCAAAATATTCCGTACATATCAGTCCTTTGGATGACAAGTGACTCATCCTTTGTTCCCTCTCTTATTCACATTCCCAAAGGGCAGGAATCAAGACACTTGCATCTGAGTTCCTCAGACATGACTTTGCAAGGTCCTTGGCATGATGTGTTTTTATTTTCAGAAAACAGTTTCTGCAAAGAAAAATTACAACGAATTTACAGACAGTAAAGAATAATAGCTGGAAGCAAGTAAAGAAAAGATGTCTAGCTCCCATGAAACTAAGAGCTTATATTTTAAAATTTACTGCTTAAAAATTATTTGCTCTCCCTCAGTCAAAAAGGTAAGTAAAAAACAATACTAAGTTTTCATTAAGCCCTTTCTCCAAACAGACTCAGAGGTGAAGTCAGGAGCAAGAATTCTGACCAAAGATTACACTTGGGACAAACAGAAAAAGCAGTGAAAAAGAGAGAACATTTTGTTGCCTCTGTTCCAGACCCCATTAACACAAACTCTCACTACTGTGGACCATTTTCCACAGAACCCTACCAGAGAATTTATTACACCTAAGAATCAGATAACTCTGGAAAATGTCCTGGTTAAAACATTTACTGCTAGCAAAGGCTTGGGAATTTATATTCAATCTCTTCTCCCTTATTCTTACCCCCAAAGGTTTACTGCAATAGCTCCACAAAGTTAGGGAGAGGGGGCACCTTCCCCAGAGTGCCATGTGGAAGACCCCATCCTGTAAATAGTTGCCTCAGTAAAACATCATCCCATAAAGCATAGCAGGCCATACCTTCAGGGAGTGGGGATAAGAAATCAAAATATCTCAGTAGCCTCCAATTTCAAGAGCATGAGTGTTAAGGATCAGATGTGAGAGCCCATAATCCAAAAGGAGGAAATGAAAAAAGCAATAATAAAAACTGACTAACATATCCTTGGAAAGCAAGTTAATATTTTTAAGAGAAAACATTTCTCACCAATTTTTACTTAAAAAAGGAGGAGAAATCTTACTATCTTTGATTTTATAATCTTTTGAGGAAATATGTATGTAAAATCAGAATCTAAAAGCTGCTAATCTTAACATTTATGTTGGTAACGTATTTAGGTCCAATGATTAACGATTAAGAATACCCATCCTTTCATAGTTCAGTGATTGATTTTACCACTGAAGAAGCATTTTAGATGTGAGGAAGGATTTTAATGCGTTAATTTCTATATATTTGAAATTTTGGATTATCTAGTTTTAAAAAATTAGTTTAGTTCACAGCTGTTACATTACCTAAGCATTTATTTGTTAAAATGTGTGAACTATAATCAATGTAAAATTATTGAATATAAAAAGAAAACCCAAACAATTGCCAGGATGTTTCCAAATATTAGCATTAAATTTTATCATTATTTAGAGCCTAGCAATATGAGGAAATTGTTTATGTCTGCATTGTAGACATTGGCAAATTATTCAAGTCAAGAAAAAATTCCCCACACTGCTGTATGGCAGAATAAGAGGCTGTGTCTATACAACTCTGCAATAGATTGGAACAAGAGCCATCATCAATCAATATGTTTATCAAAACAACGCCCAACAAGATGAATATAGCTTTTGTTTTCTGGTTTTTTTTTTTTTCTCAATAAATTTACTAGTTGGTTTGGTATCTCATGTACACAGTCTGAAGGACAGGGGAATTGACTGAGAAAATCTGGGAGGACAAACAAAAATATTAAGTCATTTTGGAAAGTACATAGACATGAAAAATGGATCAGTAGCTTCCTCAAATCAGGCCAGATTAGTGTAGAGATATAAAGCCTTGAATAGGTGATGTTATTGATATACTAGTAAGTTCAACATTAGGGAATTTGATACATTCTTTCCTATTCTTCCCTCCAAGGCATAACAAATTGAGCTTGATGAACAACAAACCTTTCCAGGAAATGCTGGCCTTCCACAATTCTCTTCTCATTTCACAAAATAGCCAGTTCTACTTTCACAAATTTTCTTATTCATCCTAGACATATTACTACAGATAAGTGTATATGCCAAGTTATTTTTTCTTGAAAAAGAGATAATATTTGCCATTATCATCACTTAACAACTTGAGCATCAACAGAGACAGAAACTGTGTGAGGTCTGGAAGCTCAAGAGGAATGTAAGAACTTGATGTGATGTTTCTTCACTGTTACTAAAAGACAAATCCCTGTTCTATGGAATGCTACCCCAAGGAGGCTTTTGACTCTTTAATCATTGTAGAAATAAAAGCAGGTATGTGCTCTGGCTATCCGTTGCCTCACGTCCCTGAATAGAAGAGCCTGTAATGCTGAACAGAAGTTGATGTTTAAAACACTTTCATTTCAGAGTTGAAAGAAAGTATACATAAATAATGAAGATGTTCTTGAGTATGACAACATGAACACAAAAATCATGGGGGTTTATGAACATGTAAAAAAAATGGCCAAAATATAATAGAAACAGTAAACAAAAAATAGTCACTATTACTCAATATTGTGAAATTGTCAACAATATTCGAAATTCTACTAACTGACATTCATGCATATATGCATATACAGACAGATTCATAGATTCGTGAACACAAGGACTTTCTTTGAAACAAATAGTTTGTTTTTAATAAACTTATCTTGGAATAATTTTAGATTGGCAGCAGAGTTCTAAAGATAGTACAGAGTTCTCATATACCCTGGTTTCAGTTTCCCCTACCCTACTGTCTGACTTTACCATGATATATTTTCAAAATGAAGAAACCAACATTGTTACATTACTTTTAACTCAACTCCAGACTTTATTCTTATTTTACAAGTTTTTCCATTTCTGGAAATGTCTGTTCCAGTTCCCAATCCAGGATTCCATATTGCACTTACTTCTTTTTATTATTATTATTATTATTATTATTATTATTATACTTTAAGTTCTAGGGTACATGTGCATAACATGCAGGTTTGTTACATATGTATACTTGTGCCATGTTGGTGTGCTGCACCCATCAACTCGTCAGCACCCATCAACTCGTCATTTACATCAGGTATAACTCCCAATGCAATCCCTCCCCCTTCCCCCCTCCCCATGATAGGCCCCGGTGTGTGATGTTCCCCTTCCCGAGTCCAAGTGATCTCATTGTTCAGTTCCCACCTATGAGTGAGAACATGCGGTGTTTGGTTTTCTGTTCTTATGATAGTTTGCTGAGAATGATGGTTTCCAGCTGCATCCATGTCCCTACAAAGGACACAAACTCACCCTTTTTATGGCTGCATAGTATTCCATGGTGTATATGTGCCACATTTTCTTAATCCAGTCTGTCACTGATGGATGTTTGGGTTGGTTCCAAGTCTTTGCTATTGTGAATAGTGCCGCAATAAACATATGTGTGCATGTGTCTTTATAGCAGAATGATTTATAATCCTTTGGGTATATACCCAGTAATGGGATGGCTGGGTCATATGGTACATCTAGTTCTAGATCCTTGAGGAATCGCCATACTGTTTTCTATAATGGTTGAACTAGTTTACAATCCCCCCAACAGTGTAAAAGTGTTCCTATTTCTCCACATCCTCTCCAGCACCTGTTGTTTCCTGACTTTTTAACGATTGCCATTCTAACTGGTGTGAGATGGTAACTCATTGTGGTTTTGATTTGCATTTCTCTGATGGCCAGTGATGATGAGCATTTTTTCATGTGTCTGTTGGCTGTATGAATGTCCTCTTTTGAGAAATGTCTGTTCATATCCTTTGCCCACTTTTTGATGGGGTTGTTTGTTTTTCTCTTGTAAATTTGTCTGAGTTCTTTGTAGGTTCTGGATATTAGCCCTTTGTCAGATGAGTAGATTGCAAAAATTTTCTCCCATTCTGTAGGTTGCCTGTTCACTCTGATGGTAGTTTCTTTTGCTGTGCAGAAGCTCTTCAGTTTAATTAGATCCCATTTGTCAATTTTGGCTTTTGTTGTCATTGCTTTTGGTGTTTTAGACATGAAGTCCTTGCCCATGCCTATGTCCTGAATGGTATTACCTAGGTTTTCTTCTAGGGTTTTTATGGTATTAGGGCTAACATTTAAGTCTCTAATCCATCTTGAATTAATTTTCGTATAAGGAGTAAGGAAAGGATCCAGTTTCAGCTTTCTACTTATGGCTAGCCAATTTTCCCAGCACCATTTATTAAATAGGGAATCCTTTCCCCATTTCTTGCTTCTCTAAGGTTTGTCAAAGATCAGATGGCTGTAGATGTGTGGTATTATTTCTGAGGACTCTGTTCTGTTCCATTGGTCTATATCTCTGTTTTGGCACCAGTACCATGCTGTTTTGGTTACTGTAGCCTAGTAGTGTAGTTTGAAGTCAGGTAGCGTGATGCCTCCAGCTTTGTTCTTTTGTCTTAGGATTGTCTTGGCAATGCGGGCTCTTTTTTGGTTCCATATGAACTTTAAAGTAGTTTTTTCCAATTCTGTGAAGAAACTCATTGGTAGCTTGATGGGGATGGCATTGAATCTATAAATTACCTTGGGCAGTATGGCCATTTTCACAATATTGATTCTTCCTATCCATGAGCATGGTATGTTCTTCCATTTGTTTGTGTCCTCTTTTATTTCACTGAGCAATGGTTTGTAGTTCTCCTTGAAGAGGTCCTTTACATCCCTTGTCAGTTGGATTCCTAGGTATTTGATTCTCTTTGAAGCAATTGTGAATGGGAGTTCATTCATGATTTGGCTTTCTGTCTGTCTGTTACTGGTGTATAAGAATGCTTGTGATTTTTGCACATTAATTTGTATCCTGAGACTTTGCTGAAATTGCTTATCAGCTTAAGGAGATTTTGGGCTGAGACAATGGGGTTTTCTAAATATACAATCATGTCATCTGCAAAGAGGGACAATTTGACTTCTTCTTTTCCTAACTGAATACCCTTGATTTCTTTCTCTTGCCTGATTGCCCTAGCCAGAACTTCCAACACTATGTTGAATAGGAGTGGTGAGAGAGGGCATCCCTGTCTTGTGCCAGTTTTCAAAGGGAATTTTTCCAGTTTTTGCCCATTCAGTATGATATTGGCTGTGGGTTTGTCATAAATAGCTCTTATTATTTTGAGATACGTTCCATCAATACCAAATTTATTGAGCGTTTTTAGCCTGAAGGGCTGTTGAATTTTGTCTAAGGCCTTTTCTGCATCTATTGAGATAATCATGTGGTTCTTGTCTTTGGTTCTGTTTATATGCTGGATTACGTTTATTGATTTGCGAATGTTGAACCAGCCTTGCATCCCAGGGATGAAGCCCACTTGATCATGGTGGATAAGCTTTTTGATGTGCTGCTGGATCTGGTTTGCCAGTATTTTATTGAGGATTTTTGCATCGATGTTCATCAGGGATATTGGTCTAAAATTCTCTTTTTTTTGTTGTGTCTCTGCCAGGCTTTGGTATCAGGATGATGTTGGCCTCATAAAATGAGTTAGGGAGAATTCCCTCTTTTTCTATTGATTGGAATAGTTTCAGAAGGAATGGTACCAGCTCCTCCTTGTACCTCTGGTAGAATTTGGCTGTGAATCCATCTGGTCCTGGACTTTTTTTGGTTGGTAGGCTATTAATTATTGCCTCAATTTCAGAGCCTGCTATTGGTCTATTCAGGGATTCAGCTTCTTCCTGGTTTAGTCTTAGGAGAGTTGCACTTACTTCTTATGTCTGAAGAGCTCCTCTAGCTCCTGACAGTTTCTCAGTCTCCCTTTGTTTCATGACCTTGAAGTTTTGAGAAGTACTTATCAGGTATTTTATAGAATGCCATTCAATTTGGGTTTGTCTAGTGTATTTTTTACGATTAAACTGAGGTTATAAGTTTTTGGAAAAATTACACTGAATGTAAAGTACCCTTCTAAATAAGTAATATCAGGGGTAGATGATATGAACATTAGTTGTTACTGGTGATGTTAACCTTGATCATTTGGTTAAGGTGGTGATTACCAGGTTTCTTCACTGTAAAGTTACTGTTTTTCCCTTTCCATACACTATTCTTTGGAAGAAAATCACTAAAATCTAAAATATTCAGCAATTGAGTGTGAGTGTTTGGCTCACACTCAAAGGTGGCAAACTTCATCTCCTGGAGAAGGGATTTTAGAAAATTAGGAATTTTTATGTAAGGAATATTTATCTCCTTGCCCCAATATATTTATTCAACAAATCATATTTATCACTATAGATCCATGGATACTTATTTTATATTTTATACTATAATTCAATACTACATTACTCATTTTGTTACTCAAATTGTTTAGCTTTGGCCATTGGGAGCTCTTTCAAATTGGCTTCCATGTCCCTTGAACATAGCTGCATCCTTTTGTTTCTGCTTTTTTTTTGTTTTCACAATTTATTTCCTGGTAATGCAAGATGGTGAGACTCATCTTGTACTTTTTCTGCCTCAGCTTTAGACTCAGCCATTTCTCCAAGGACTCCTTGTTCATTTTATTGGAGTTGGACAACGAGTAGAAAAAATGAGCTTTTAACAGAATCAAGATCAGTGTCCTGAAAGGCCATCAAATATATGCCTTCTTTTTTATTTTCATAAGCACTAACACAGTATCAAAATTTAAAAAGTACAATGTAGGCCAGGCGCAGTGGCTCACACCTGTAATCCCAGCACTTTGGGATGCCAAGGCAGGTGGATCGCAAGGTCAGGAGATCGAGACCATCCTGGCTAACATGGTGAAACCCCATTTCAACTAAAAAAAAAATAATAATAATACAAAAAATTAGCTGGGCATGGTGGCAGGTGCCTGTAGTCCCAGCTACTTAGGAGGTTGAGGCAGGAGAATGGCGTGAACCCGGGAGGCGGAGTTTTCAGTGAGCAGAGACCATGGGCCACTGCACTCCAGCCTGGGTGACAGAGTGAGACTCCATCTCAAAAAAAAAAAAAAAAAAAAGTACAATGTATAGTAACCTTTCAATCAAAACAGAGCCTCACAGGTGGAGGCTGAAAGCCTGCCATTGTTTGTGGTTGCTGTTGTTCAGCAGCTGATACAGGTGTTCTGGTGATGCTACTGTGCTGCTTAGTCACCCTGTACACATTATTATTATTATTATTATTATTATTATTATTTTACTGAATTAATGGTATGTCACATTTTTCACTCTTAAGTGCTTGTATGTAAGTATAAAACAATGATTAATTATCAGTAGCATATAAATACAGAGTCAGAAGTGATGGTGATGCTAAACACACACAGATTGTCCATGTGGGTGGCTGAGACAGTGACACATTTGTTTTCTGATAGTTCAACATACACAAACTTTGTTTTATACACAAAATTATTTTTAAAAATTTACCTTATTTCACTATTATTGCCCAAGAAAAAAATTTGTTACTATTTATTTTCACTGTAATTTTGAACCTCCCTATGTTGTTCTGAAGCCATTCAACTTTTATAAGAGAACCATTAATTTATTTCTACAATTTCACATCTTTCTAAAAGGACTATCATCTCATTATAACTATTCTGTTTATTAGCCATATGGCCTTGGGAAAATTACGTAACCTCTCTAATCCTGTTCACCTCTCAGGACTCCAGTAAGGTTCCAATGAAATGGCAGACATAGACATACTTCATAAATTATAAAGCACTAGATAATACACATAATGTTTTAGGAAATACAACTATCAATTTTGTCAACAAATATCTTCCTTAGGGTTGACCTATTTCTTAAAACATGTCATTGTACACCTTTTTCAGTCAGTTATGTCCTGTAATTGAGACAAATAAGTGCGTAATTTTACATAGCATAAGCAGCCCTAGCCTTCTTACAACTCACACTTACACCACTTGACAAACTGCTCCCAAGACTGATATTTAACCAGAAACCATCTGTAGGCCCTAATAGTTATTTGTGGTTGCTATTTATTATGACTGGTGATTGATTTCTGTCCTAATGGGTGACTGCACCTTTTCTGATTAGAGACAGATATGCCATACTAGTTGTTGAATATTTTATATGTCACCTTGATCACACACATTTATCTCAGACAGATAATACAAAAATAAGTAGTTCTTTCTTGGCATCCCTACATAAATCTTACTCCAGTCTATGTTTTCTTCTGGCCTGACAGTCCCATGGGTCTCTATTCATGAGGCTCTTAACATGGCTTCAAGATTGTACTTAAGTGTCTCAGCTGAAGACAATCAGGTGGCACTAGGCACAGCCAAGAATGGGGAAAAGGTAAACAAAAGGATAGTGGGCTTCATTAAACCATAAGGGCAGCAAGTCTCTTCAGGACCCTTACAACGTATGATGTAATTTGGTCATATTGATTCTAAAAGACTCCAACTTCCTTAAGTGGCCACTTTAAGGGACAGCAACATAATTTGGCCAGATGAGTTTCAGTAAATTAAAAGAAAGTTTACCTTTATTATTCACACGTAATGAATATTAAGTATGAATAATATTCTAAAATATTCTTTTAAAAAGTATAATCTAATGACTGTTATAGTCCAGAAATGCAATGTAACAGGAGGAAACTGTGGCCAAGGCAAAAACACCTACAATTTGTGAAAGAATAGTTGGACTCAATGAAATAACTTTGTTATAAGCTGTTTACATAGTGTTGGCACAGGGCAGTCCTGTAATAAATGCTTGCTCTTTCATTGCTGTATTAACAAAATAAATGCTGTTCTATGCTGAAACTCTGAATCACATTAAATTAGCACTAATATGACAATGAAGCTGCAGAATGATATATGGGTACACATCAGGAAAGAGCATTTTCCACTAATAAAATGAAGTAGCAGTGAAGTACCAAACTATAACACAAGAATTGATCTTGTGTGTATGGAGAAGACATCCATGCCAAACATGAGTGTTCATTCTGATTCAAATTTGTGAACTTAAGCAAAAGAAACACTTCAGAGAAATTCATCTTCATGAAAAAGAATTGTCATACCAAAGTCTCGTGCTATTTAAAACGGACTTTGTAAATAATATGACTCATTTATTTTACGTATTGTCACTGCGTCTCTACAACAGACAAAGCAAAAGACTTGTTATTACACAGCTTCTACTCTCAAGCAGCTTACAATCAGAATTCAGAATCTCACCTCCCAACCTGTCCTCTTCAATATCCCCATCTCAGTATATTACTCATTTCTCATATAAGGAAGTTATCTTTAAAATCTCCTTCTCTTATGTCCCACAGCCTGTCAAAAATCAAGTCCTGATATTTCTACTTTGTAAATATCTATCAACTTCTTCTGAACCTCTCCATCTCTCTTTCTTCAGCCCTAGTTCAAACCATCATCATCCTCTCTCTTCTGGATCCCTCTGGCTGAGAACTCAGGCAGTGAAACCAAATTGTCTGAATTGAATTCCTGGCTCTGCCATTTAATATATGTGGAACCTTGGTAAAATTGTTCCTTTTCTGCTATGGTTTGAATGTTTATGTGGTCTAAAATTTATATGTTGAAACTTGTAAACCAAAAACGTATCTGAGATAAGTCTCAATCAATATAGTGTATTTTGCCAAGGTAAGGATGCGCCTGAGACACAGCCTCAGGAGGTCCTAACAACTTGTGCCCAAGATGGTAAGGGTACAGCTTGGTTTTATACATTTTGGGAGACATGAAACATCAATCAATGCGTGTAAGATGTACAGGGGTTTGGTATGGAAACACAAGACAACTTGAAACAGAAGCTTCCAGGTCATAGATAGATTTAAAGATTTTCTGATTGGCAATTGGTTGAAAGAGTTATTATCTAAAGACCTGGAATCAATAGAAAGGAATGTCTGGGTTACAATAAGGGGTTGTGGGGCTGGGCGCGGTGGCTCACGCCTGTAATCCCAGAATTTTGGGAGGTGGAGGCGGGCGGATCACGAGGTCAAGAGTTCGAGACCAGCCTGGCCAACATGGCAAAACTCCATCTCTACTAAAAATACAAAAATTAGCCGGTCATGATGGTACACACCTATAATCCCAGCTACTTAGGAGGCTGAGGCAGTAGAATCACTTGAACCCGGGAGGTGGAGGTTGCAGTGAGCCAAGATCACGCCATTGTACTCCAGCCTGGGTGACAAGAGCAAGGCTCCATCTCAAAAATAAATAAATTAATTAATTAAAATAAAATAAAGTAAGGGATTGTGGAAACCAAGGTTTTATCATGCAGATGAAAGCTCCAGGTAGCAGGATTTCAGAGAAAATAGACTGTAAATGTTTCTTATCAGATTTAAAGAGTCTGTTCTATCAGTCTTAAGATCTCTGTGTTGATGTTTGTGAAGCATGTCTGACCCCCATTTCCCATCATGGCCTAAACTAGTTTTTCCGAATAATTTGGAATGCCCTTGGCCAAAGGGAGAGGTGGGCTTAGAATTGACTTCGACTTTTATTTCTGGTTTACAAACTTAATCACCAATGTGATATTACAATGTGAGGCCTTTGGGAGGAGATGAGATCATGAGAGTGGAGACCTTATGAATGTGATTAGTTACCCTTATAAGAAAAGCCCAAGAAGTCTGCCTTGTCCCCTTCCACCAAATAAGAACACTGCCAGAAGTCACTATCTGTGTACCAGAAAGTAGGCCCTTACCACACGTTAATCTGCTGGCACCTTGACCTCGGATTTCGCAACCTCCACATCTGTGACAAACACATTTCTATTGTTTACAAGCCACCCACCTTACTGTATTTTGTTATGCAAGCCCAAATGGACTCAGACATCTTCCTTGTGCCTCAATTTGCTCATAGTTAACAGGAAAAATAAAATGGCCTACCTCATTATGATGATTTAATTAGCCATTACATTGTGTAAAGTCCTTAGAAGAAAGCCTGGCAACAAGTATTCAACACATTTTAGATAGCCTTCCCTGCTGCAATAACTTAAAAACATTAATCTGCATTTTTGCCCACTTGGCGTTATTATTTTGTTTTGGTTTTTGGTATATCCAGAGTGATTTCTCCTCTTCTTAAACAAAATCCTGATTGTGTCAAGACCTCGTTTCAATGACTTCCCATTATTCTTATGTTTAACCAAAATCCTTAATATTGCCTACAGGTTCCTGCATGATCTGGCTTTTTTTTTTTTTTTATCCTCAATATCTGCCAGCTTTTGTTAAATTAATAATAATGCTCAACAAACAACTCCCCCAAATCTCAGTGACTTAAAATTTCAAGGGGTCATTTTTGCTCACATTACACACCAAATCTGGGCCAGCTAATCTCTGAGACTCTTCTCTAGCATGTGAGGGCAATTTTCACCACTGTCTTCACATTTGGGGATGAAGGGGGAAAGATCCACCTGGGTTCAGTGCATGCTGGTCTATCAAGGCAGAGGGCAGGAAAGAGAATCCTAGTTAAGCCATGCCATTGCATTGAAAGCACTAGCTCATGTATGAAAAAATATTATGTCTATTCATATTCCAATGTCCAAAAATATATAATAAGGCCAAGCCCAAAGTCTAGGCAGGGAAGCATCCAAGGGCAGAAAAGGAATACATAATTGTGAAAGAATATATAATTCAGCACACTTGGTGAGCTCGACCATATTGGTCTCTGTTTCTTTCCTCATGTGTTAGTGTCTTGCTTTAAGTTCTTGCCACATGCAGTCTGTCTAGAATGTTCTCTTTCCTGCTCTTCATCTTCTACAAATATATAAAAAATTCCATCTGTTAGATTTTCCCCCATAGCACTTTTCAGAATGGTAAGTGCAAAAATAATTGATTCACTGATTCTTGAATGTCTTCTTCTCCACCACCAAATCTAAATTTGAATAAAAGTGAAAGCTATTTGGGGACAGAAAAGGTGTTAAATCTCTTCTGAAAGATCACCATTTGAGTAATATTTGAATTGCCTAAGGACACCGAGACTGACATTTTGATTAACAAACGCCCATCAGACACTTGAGGCAAGGCTATGAATTTAATCCAGTTTCCACTCTCTACTTTTGACTTCATGGTGAAGATAAAGCCCAAAGGACTTTGGAATTAAGACAACAATAAAAATTGAGATTACCTTGCAAGCAGTAATAAAAACAAGAAGTTACAGGTACCACAATAACAGGAAATCTGTTTTTGGAACATCAAAGATTTTTAAGAATACCATTATTCCCATTCTGTTTTCTGTCAGGATTCTGGAACTTTTATTTTTCTTGCAGCACAGGGGAAATTAGAATGAAGTTAAAATCTATTTGTTATTTACAGTATACTTTCTTTTCATATTGAAAACATCAGTGATCTCATCACGCTAGTTTTGCTTTTCCCTTCTAATGTATATATTTTTAAAAAAACAGCGTATTTTCCACTTGCATATAACAATGGGTTGCACATTCCTGAGGTCCTTAGGAATTATTCTAAAATTGACTGCAGTGGGGGTTTCCTTTGACACTTAACCATGTCACTTCAAAGACTATTTTTAATTACGTGCCCAAGAGAAAACACAGTTTCTGGTTTTAATTTATTTATAATCATGAAGCCTAGCAAAATCTTTAAAAAAAATAAAAATAAAAACTCTTCCTGGACAAGAAGGGCTATAGTTTCCCACCCCTCTCCCTTTGCAATATAACAATGGTGGAATACCAAGAGACAGAATGAACACAACGTACAGCTTGACCTCAATGCAGTCACGTCAAAGAACAGAGGTAATGTAAGAAACTCACTCAGCTTTCAACGTGCTTCTCCTGGGGATTGCATAGCATCATGAAGCGCAGTTCTCTGGGAAGGAAAAAGAAAGCAGAGCCTGCTTTATACTCATATGCATCTCTATGTATATTAGTGTGTGTGTTTTACATTACATTAAATCTTTTGTTGGCTTTCAGACTCTCTCTGAGTGAAAGTGCACAACCAACACCTACACTGTCAAAGTTCACTATTTTCCTTCTAGTCTAGTTTACATATTGCTGCTAGAACCCTTTCATCATGCCACTCGAGGACTCTAAAATCTCCAACAGCTTTCTACCACCTATAGGACCAAGTTCAAACACCATACCTTGTCATTATATTGCATCATTCTCCCTCTGCCAAGGTATCTCCACATTTGCCTCCACAGGAGTCTTCTCCTTCATCTAGACCCAGTCCTCATTGACCCTTGAGTGCCCCTGCTCTTTTTCAGCCTTCCTTTATGTTGTTTCCTATATCTCTTCATTAATTACATGGAACCCATCAAGGTCCACTTAAGACTACACGTATTTACCATTTCACTGAACTAGTGTACCTTTCTTCTTTCTGTGACCAACAATGGCACTTCTTCATATACGACATTGCATTGTTACTCAATTGATTCATAGCCATGCATCAGCAGCCTCTGTTAAACTATATTCTCAGATGATGTAAAAAGTCTGATTTTTTAAATCTTTGTTGTACCCATTATACCTATTGATGCTAAACATAATAATACATGCATTACTAAATCTCAGGTATTTTTAAAAGTATATACATAAGCAAAGTTAAATATGTATAAGTATAGCATAAGAGAGGATTATAGTTCTGCAATTTCCCTTCTTCCTCTTTCATAAAAAGGTTTATTTTGGTATATTTCTCAAAGAAGGGTTTTAAGTTCCCCTATATGTGATCAACAGAAACGAGAACCAGGATGAGCCTTTGAGTGCATACCCAAGTCACATGCTAGTTCTCCACCAATAAAGAAAAGAAATAGTACAGGGTTGGTTTCATAACTCTTCTTGGATGAACTGTGACAAGTATGAAAAATTCATACTCTCTGTAGTCATTCCCATTGCAGAGCATAGGGACATGGAGGGCAGGAGCAAAAGTAAAATATTATAATCATCATGCTAGATAACTTTCTCCTGGATCTGTTTCCTGCTAGATAAGACCAAAATGAAATTTAGTTTGACCATTCACAAACCAGAGCTCCTCAGGTAGTTTATTTAATGTAGCCCTGTGAACTGAAGTTTGGGGAGCTATTGCAGGAGTAGCTCTTCTCAGGAGACTGTTCAGAGAGTCCAGGTACCACTCTGACACCGTTCTATCATATTGGCTCTGCAATTCCAGTTGAAATTAGCATGGAATTTTGCCAATGACAGCAAGCTGCAGTAGTCTTTTTCTTAACACTTGGAACCCTTACTTGGAAAATAAGATGCTGGCGAGAGTTGAGGGTCTTGAGGTGCACGTTGTTGCGGAAGGTTTTCTGCCATCCTTGCTGTGGCAACTGTGAAGGAGGGTGGCACATAAATGAGTCACCTACCAGGTAAATTGCCAGAAAAAAATACAGGGCACCCAGTAGAATTTGAATTTCAGATAAACCTCAAATAGTTTTTTAAACATAATTTGTAGAGTATTTCTCATGCAATATTTGTGACATTTAACATATTTATAATTATCTGAATTCAAACTGAGCGCCAGTTTATTAAATCTGGCAATCATGTAGACAGATGGTTAAGATGCTTTTATCATGGCAGAAGTAAATAACATTTCCCATAGAATTTTTAGGTCCCTTATCGAAAACACATCTTTTATGAGCCTATCAACTGTTACAGTTGACACTTTCCTTTTAGAAATCAAATAATGCGACATTTGTCTAAAATATGAACTATACTGGAAGAAGAAAATGCCATTGCTAAAACTTAAAATTCTCTATTTTTGCCATCCCATCTCTCAAGTAGAAATACTTAGTATCTTGATTTAGAGAAAACTCAGTAATGATAAAATAACTACTATCAAACTCAGCATCCATATGTAGAGGATTGTGACAAGGAGGGTACATCTCATTTTTAAGCAGGTATACAAAAATTGTTATTGAAAAACCATTTCTAAAAAAAACTTCATGGTTCCAGCTAAGTCAGTCAGTCTTATAATGGGCTCCTTCCATCCTCTCTGACAGTCTTTAGTCTTGACTGAATTTACTAGCCTCAGGATACAGGCTATGTATCACACACTAGCATCAACAGGGGCAGGAAGCCCTGCCCTGCAGCCTCAAATGTACATTTCTGGATGGATCTTTCTCATTTGCTGTTATTCTTTCTAAATAACAAAACTCTGTTCCTGACTTCTCAGCATGGTTGGTTATCATCAATGAATAAAACTCCAAAGAAAACAAAAGACATCACACAATTTGGATTCTGCTCAGTAAAAATTAGTATCTTTGGTGAATGCAAGACTGTGAAACTGGCTGCTTTTCCATGACTGTGTCAGGGTAACATCTGGTAATGCATATTATGTCCTGATCCACACGAAAAGATCTGAGAAGAGCAGCAAGGATGGGATGACAGTTTAGCCAGAGATTTGGAAAGAGCCATGTGCATAGACAAGAAGTATGCTTGACCTATTTTGTTTTACTTGGAAGATTCACACTACCAATCCCATGGTTTTGGATAAAATGTTAAAGTGTTTACCTAAGAATTTTTGACTGGCAAGTTGATGACTGATTTATAAATTAAATCAGGTCAAGAAGACACTTGATTGGTAAGTATGTGCTAGTTGCTGTGCTTACTAAAAGTTAGGGAGACACTCAAAATGAGAGCCATTTAGAAAGATTGACTGAAAATTATAGCTTTGTAGAACTTACGTCCTGGGGAGTTCAGATGAAACTAGAATTGGCCTTATGTATATAGCCTAATTTTTTTCCAAATTAAACATATTATTTAATCATGTATTTTACTTTGGAAGCATCTTAGAAGAGTTTAAGGGTATTGTTTTATATTAATGCTATTCCACTGACTAGAATTCTTTTCCACAACCAACCCTATTTCTGAAGTAAAAGTGGCTTTCCTCAGCCTTTAGAATCTGTTTCCAAAGCTCAAAAGGCAGGTGCTACCTCGTGGAAATTTATTAGAAATCATTTTGATTCCTACTGGGCCATGGAAAAGCTGTACACTTTTCTCTTTTAAAAATGCACATATGGAGGCTGAAGCAAGAGAATCGCTTGAACCCAGGAAGCAGAGGTTGCAGTGAGCTATCGCCCCACTGCACTCCAGCCTGAATGACAAAGAGAGACTCCATCTAAAAAATAAATAACTAACTAAATAATTTTAAAATGCATTTATTTCTTGTCAGTGAACAGAAGTTATTCCTGTCACTTCAGAAAAAAGTTTATTTTCATAAATTATGTAATTTTCAATGAGATCTGTCATTGAAAAACACAAAGATTTGGAAGGTGGGAAGACAAAGCTGAGAGAGAAGTCATGTCATGTCACAGGGCTCCCTGATTCAGCAATAATATAGGGAACATGGTGAGAGGAGTTTACAAGGTTCCATTTGATTACCCTAAGTGATTGTCCATAGCAAGTCTCGCTTCTGCCAGGATTTATTCAGCAGTACAAAATTATATCCTATTTCCTTCCTAAGAAATAGAAAACTAAGAGAAAGAAAAACAAACTTTTAATTAATTATTGCATAACTTTTAATTTTTTTCAAATTACAAAACATACTTAATCATCTAAATAAAGAAGGAGCAATTAGTCTGAGTACCTTCCATTTATGTGTGTCATGTTTAAGTTATTCTCAAGAGAACATTAGTTAAATAATTAGAGCTGTGTTGCTAAGCAAAGCATTTCAGAAAGAACTATTTACTTCTTGTTAATTCAAAGAATGAAAGCAAAGAGAGAAAACAATAGCCTGAGAGAAAAAGAGAGAGAGAGAGAAGGCATGTGAGAGAACCAAAATAAGAGAGAAAATGTAAGGGAACAAAGGAAGAAAAAAAGGAAAGGAGTGGGGAGGGAGGAAAAAACGAGGAGGTTGGTAATAATTAGGTCATTGTTGTGGTTATTTAAGGACTACATAAGCAATATTCACATCTCTGAGAAATCAAACTGAGGAACTTCTTTCTGAGGACTGTCAATTCCCCACTTGTTAGGTTTTTAACAACTTAAGTGACAAATCTTCAGCAAGTTTGAGGTTTTGACTTGTGTAAAGAGAATGTCTGAATTCTTGGGGAAAGTGTGTAGTGTCATAACTAATGTCCAAATATAAGTAGTACTTCTAAAGTAAACAGATTTACAGGAAGTTTTCAGGGACTTCGAAGGTTCTGTAAATACTCGTTTTACTTATCCCTGAACACTGGCTTGAAAGACTGTTCTCTTTTTCACTAGCAAAAGTTAATGAGCCACTTCTGAACTTGTATGGAAGCTAAGGCCAAGAATTTAAGTTTATGTCACTGAGCTAATACGTTTTAAAAATAATTATTATTTTAGTAAAATCAGTAACATCCTTTTCATTGCCTTCCTATTACTTTTACAGAGTAGGTCTCAGTTCATCGTTGTTAGCACACAAGAAGCATCTGAGAAGAGTTTTTTTCATAGTTCCCGGCTATGAACGGAGAACTCAAGTTTCTCAGTTCACAGCTGTTAGCGCACAACAAGCTGCTCAGTTGTTAGCAGCTGCTTGTGTGCAAACTATGAATTGAGAAACCTGAAAAAAAAACTTTCAAGCGAGTTTTCAGGAGTAGGTAAAAAGACTGTTTACAGAACCTTCGAGGTCTCTGAAAACTGCCTCTAAATCTGTTAACTTAAGAAGTACTCATATTTGGACATTAGTTATGGCCTTACACACTTTCTCCAAGAATTCAGATACTCTCTTTACACAAGTCAAAACCTAGAACTTGCTGAAGATTTGTCACCCAAGTTGTCAAAACTTAACAAGTGGGCAAGTGACAACCGTCTCAAGAAGGAAGCCTATACCACAGGAAATTACAAGGGTCAGTGCAAAGGATCCATTCCAGTATTGTGTTACTTTCCACTAAAGTACCCTTACAGACACACAACAAGTCTACACCTGGAGCAAAGTTTATCAACTCTGCCCACCATCGACAGATTACAAATGTATTCATTTTAGCCTTAACCATTGCCTCACATATTATAATAATCTGCTAAGGCATGTGTTATGTGGTTGTGCTTAGATTTGAGAAGGTTTAAGAACAGGAAAAATTAGTACATAGTAGATTGTTACCAATGTTTACTAATAGCCTGTTCTCTACTTCTAAATATACAAAAATTGTGCTTCTCTATCTCTTTGAAGGCAACAGTGGTGATGGGCCTTCATTTTGCCGCCCCCTCCCCGCCCCCCCGCCAAAAAAAAAATGTGAGGGAAAATAATACACATCATTTGTAGAGGAAGCATTTGATTTCAAGTGCTTAACTCCTGCCCCCATTACCCCAGGAACTGAAAACTATGAAGCAATACATTGAAATGGAGCCAGGATAGGATAGTGAGGAGTGGCTTTGTGGAACAGACACCCAACCTCCACAAGTGACTCACAGTGGACATGTAACAGGAGCACCTAAGTAAACTTTGGGTGTGTTAAGCTATTGAGATTTTGGCATTTTTTGTTGCTTGAGCATAAATTATCCTAACACATTGTCTTTTCCAATAAAGTGAAAAAGAAATGAGAGGCTTAAAAATGCAAATAAAAAGAGACACATGAGTATGCTGAAAATAAAAATGATTGCGTTTTTAAATAAGTGATAAGAAAATGAAAAAAGATTGTACACACAGAATAAGCATTTCAACTGTAAGAATATTTCTAAATATAGAGATATTATTATACCACATGTGAAGAATTCTATTTCCAGTTAACTGATAATATTCAGCAAGAGATGGCTATTCACAAAGGGAGAAACATCCTGTTAATTTAGGAGATATGTAGAACTTTGAGAAATTAAAGGCTAATCAGGTGAAATAACATCGACAAAGTTTATATCACAAGCATAACTTCTGTCTGGTAACATGGGTTCAAGCAGTATATGTAAGTACTGTTAGTCACAAAATGTATAATAGTGACCACTTTTGTAAAAAGATTCCTAATAAAAAAGACATATTTAGGAAGAGAATATGCAAAGTTGTAAACCTTTGGAGAATTAGTTACTAGCCTATTGCATACAAATGTATTCTGGACTTGAACCTAACTTAGTCACTGTGACCTTAAGAACAAAGAGACCTAACAGTTTTTGAAAGCTAAAATATTTATATTAAAAAAGCACCTGTATGCAGATACACCATTTTAATTATTTATTTAGAAAGAATATATACTTATTTGTTGTCTTTCTTTCATTTTTCTGCATTTTGTCTTCTTTCTTCATCTTCTTTACATACTTTGAAGGTCACTTCACAACCTCTTCTCTTCCATACTCAGACTTCATTTGCTAGTCTAATATAGTTTACAAAAGTTTCAAGGCTAGATCCAGCAAAGGTAAGCAGATTAAAGTACTTTGTGGCAGGATACTTAAGAAACAGCTATACTTTCTGACAAAGTTACTATTAGATGTATTCACACAGACATTACTTTTTTGTTTGTTTGTTTGTTTATTATTATACTTTAAGTTCTAGGGTACATGTGCATAACGTGCAGGTTTGTTACATATGTATACTTGTGCCATGTTGGTGTGCTGCACCCATCAACTCGTCATTTATATCAGGTATAACTCCCAGTACAATCCCTCCCCCCTCCCCCCTCCCCCAGACTGGATTAAGAAAATGTGGCACATATACACCATGGAATACTATGCAGCCATAAAAAAGGATGAGTTTGTCTCCTTTGTAGGGACATGGATGCAGCTGGAAACCATCATTCTTAGCAAACTATCACAAGAACAGAAAACCAAACACCGCATGTTCTCACTCATAGGTGGGAACTGAACAATGAGATCACTTGGACATTACTTTTCTAAATAGAATTATAGACTTCAGGATGGGAGCTATGGCGTGGAAATGAGGGAGTTTTACTAAGAGTTCACCTTTGGTCTTAAGTAAAAATAACCACTGTAAAAATTTCCAACGAGTCTTCATTCCATTTGTAATTAAACTACATTGACCAAGGAGATGTCAGTAATTTCTAATGCACACCACTGTGCTTTACACAGATCTCATCATTGGAAAATTTTTCTTTAAAAAATTGACACCCAAGGATATTTTATCCAGTGAAATTATCCTTCACAAATGAAGGAGAAATAAAGTCTTTTATAGATAAGCAAATACCAAGGAAATTCATCACCACTTTACTGGTCCTACAAGAGATACTCTAGGGGGCCCTAAAATTGAAAGTGAAAGAATCACAGTTACCATCATGAAAACAAAAATGTATAAAATTCACTGGTAAAGCAAAGATAGAAATAAGGAGGAAAAAGACTCAGATGGTACCTCTATAGAAAACTACCAAACCATAAGAATAGTGAGCAAAAAAAAAAAAAAAAAAAAAAAAAAGAAAGGATTAAAGAATATACAAAACAACCATAAAACTAACAATATGATAGAAACGAAACCTCACCAATAACTTTGAATGTAAACACATCAATTATCCACTGAAAAGATAGAGACTGGCTAAATGAATTAACAAAACATAGTCAACTATATGCTGTCTACAAAAACAACAAGGGATTAAAAAAAGATATTCCCCAGCCAGGCATGGTGTCTTATGCCTGTAATTCTAGCACTGAGGAGGCCAGATTGCTTTAACCCAGGAGTTCAAGACCAGCCTGGGCAACATGGTGAAATCCCATCCCTATAGAAAAATACAAAAATTAATTGGGTTGGTGGCATGCTCCTGTAGTCTCAGCTACTCAGGAGGCCGAGGTGGGAAGATCACCTGAGCCCAAAGAGGCATAGGAAGCACTGAGCCATGATCTTGCCTCTGCCTCCAGCCTAGGTGACAAAGGGAGACCCCCAACTCAAAAAAAGAGAGACAAAAATAAAAGACAAAGATTTTCTATGCAAACAGAAACCAAAAGTGAGCAGAAGTAGTTATATTTATATCAGATACAACAGACCTTAAGTCAAAAAGAGTTTTAAAAGACAAAGAAAATCATTACCTAGTGTTAAAGAGATCAATTCAGCAAGAGGATACAATAATAATTCTACATATGTATGCACCTAACACTGGAGCACCTAGATGTATAAAGCAAATATTACTAGATCTAAAGAGAGAGACAGACCCCAATATAATAATAGTGGGCAATGCCAACACCCTCAACTCAGCATTAAAAAAAAATCATCTAGATAAAAATAGCAACCAAGAAACACTGGATTGAAGCTGGACTTTTGACCGATGGACTTAACAGACATTTTTACCCAATATCTGCAGAATACACATTCTTCTCATTAGTGCATGGAATATTCTCCAGGATATTTTTTAGACCACAAAATAAGTCTCAATAAATTTTAGAAGACTGAAATCATGTCAAGTATCTTCTCAGACCACAATGGAATAAAACTAGAAGTCAATACCAAGAGGAACTTTGGAAATTCTATAAATACATGGAAATTAAACAACATGCTTCTGAATGATCACTGGGTCTATGAAAAAAAGTTAAGAGGAAAATTTTAAAATTTATTGAAACAACTGAAAATGGAAATTAAACATATCCAAACCTGTGGGATACAGCAAAGCTAAGAGGAAAGTTTATAGCAATAAACACCTATATCAAAAAAGTAGAAAGATTTCAAATAAACAATCTAAGAATGTACCTCGAAAATTACAAAAGCAAGAATAAACCACATTCAAAATTACTAAAACAAAAAATACAATAAAGATCACAGCAGAACTAAATGAAATAGAGACAAAAAATAAATACTAAGAATCAACCAAATGAAAAGTTGGTTTTCCAGGACGGGCGTAGCGGCTCATGCCTATAATCCCAGGACTTTGGGAGGCCGAGGCAGGTGGATCATCTGAGGTCCGTAGTTGGAGACCAGCCTGGCCAACATGATGAAACCCCAACTCTACTAAAAAAATAAGATACAAAATATTAGCCAGGCGTGGTGGTGGGCACCTGTAAGGCCAGCTACTCAGGAGGCTGAGGCAGGAGAATAGCTTGAACCTGGAAGGCAGAGGTTGCAGTGAGCTGAAATTGCACCACTGAACTCCATCCAGCCTGGGTAACAAGAGTGAAACTTCATCTCAAAAGAAAAAGAAAACAAAAAAAAGAAAAGTTGGTTCTCCAAAAGATAAACAAAATTGATAAACTGCAAGCAAGATTAACCAAGAAAATAAAATATGCAAAATCATAAATGAAAAGGGAAACATTATAACTGATATTACAGAAATACTAGAAGATCAGGACTATTATGAACAAGTATACACTAACAAACTAGAAAACCCAGAGGAAATGGATAAGTTCCTGGATACACACAACCTGTGAAGACTGTGTGTATGGACAAATACAACCTATGAAGACTAAAAAACAGAAAACTTGAACAGATCAATAATAAAAAGTATTCCAATAACAACAATAAAAAAAGCCCAGGACTTAATTCAATGTTGAATTCTACCAAATATGTAAAGAAGAACTAACAACAATCCTCCTCAAACTACTCCAAAAAATTGAGGAGGGAATTCTCCTGAATGCATTCTATGAAGCCAGCATCACCATGAGACCAAAACCCAACAAGGGCACAACCAAAAAAGAAAACTACAGGCCAATATCCCTGAGATATAGATGGAAAAGTCCTCAACAAAATACAACAGATAAAATCTAACAGCATATCAAAAAGATAATATACCATAATTAAGCCAGATTTATCACAGGGGTGCAAGAATAGTTCAACATATGCAAATCAATAAACTTCATACATCACATTGACAAAAGGGAAGACAAAAACCATATGATTATCTCAATAGGTGCAGAAAAGCATTTGATAAAACTCAACATCCTTTCATGATAAAAAAGGAAATGAATAATAAAGGCCACATATCAAAAACCCACAGATAACATCATACTGAATGAGAAAAAGTTGAAAGCCTTTTCACTAAGAATTGGAACAAGACAAGGATACTCACTTTCACCACTCCTATTCAACATAGTACTCGAAGTCCTAGCTACAGAAATTAAGCAAGATAATAAATACAGGACATACAAACTGGAAAAGTGGAAGTCCAATTGTCCCTCTGCAAATGGCACATTCTTATATTTAGGAAAAAAATAGAGGACTCCATCAGAAAACTCTTAGAACTGAAAAACACATTCAGTAAAGTTGGAGGATAGAAAATCAACATACAATATTCAGTAGTATGCAGAAATAACAAAATGATGACAAAGAAATCACGAAGGTAATCCCATTGACAATAGCTACAAAAATATATATTGAATTCCTAGGAATAAGTTTAACTAAGAAAGTGTAAGATGCCTACTAGGCATCTTCAAAACACTGATTAAAGAAATTGAAGAAGACAAAAACAAAAGCAAAGGCATCCCATGGTCACACATCACAAAAATTAGCATCTTTAAAATGACCATACTGCCCCCAAGATCTCTAGATTCAATGCAATCCCTGTCAAAATATCAATGCTATTTTTCACAGAAATGGAAAAAGCAAACCTAAAATTTGTATGGAACCAAAAAAGAGCCAGAATAGCCAAAGTAATCTTGAGCAAAAGAATAAAGCTGGAGGCATCACATCACCTGACTTCAAAACATATTATAAGGATATAGTAATATCAAAATGGATTGGTTTAAGTATACAAATAGATACATAGACCAATGGAACAGAACAGAGAACCCAGAAATAAATCTACATATTTATAGTCAAATAATATTTGACAAAGCTGCTAAAAACATACATTGGAGAAAACATCTGCAACAAATGATGCTGGAAAAACTGGATAACCATGTGCAGGAGAATGATACTACATCTTTATCTCTCCCCTTATACAAAAGTAAACTCAAGGTAGATTAAAGACTTAAATGTAAAAGCCAAAACTTCACTAGAAGAAAATATAGGGAAAACTCTTCAGGACATTGGTCTAGGCAAAGATTTTATGGCTAAGACCTCAAAAGCACAGGCAACAGGTATAACTCCCAATGCAATCCCTCCCCCCTCCCCCCTCCCCCCTCTCCATGATAGGCCCCGGTGTGTGATGTTCCCCTTCCCGAGTCCAAGTGATCTCATAATGACGAGTTGATGGGTGCTGATGAGTTGATGGGTGCAGCACACCAACATGGCACAAGTATACATATGTAACAAACCTGCACGTTACACACATGTACCCTAGAACTTAAAGTATAATAATAATAATAAATAAATAAATTAAAAAAAAAAAGAAACCATGAAAGCAAAAAAAAAAAAAAAAAAAAAAACAATGGCAACAAAAACAAAAACAGACAAATGTTACTATATTAAACTAAAAATCTTCTGCACAGCAAGAGAAACAATTAATAGAGTAAACAGACAACCTCTTAAATTGGAGAAAATATTTGCAATCTACTTACCTAACAAGAGACTAATATACAGAATATACAAGGAACTCAAACAACTCAACAGTAAAAAAAATCAAATAATCCCATAAAAAGTGAGCAAGGAACATGAATTTTTCATGTTCAAAAGAAGACATTTTTCAAAAGAAGACAAAGAAATGGTCAATAGGTATATGAAAAAATATGTTCAATGTCACTAATCATTAAGGTAATGCAAATCGAAACCACAATGAGACTATCATCTTACCCCAGTCAGAAAGACTATTATTAAAATAAAGACAAAAGGTAACAGGCACTGGCAAGTATGTGGAGAAATGGGAACTCATTCACTGTTGGTGGGAATGTAAATTTGTACAGTCACTATGGAAAACAGTATGGAGATTTTTTTTTAAAAAAAACTAAACATAAAGCTACCATAAAGTCCAATAACCCCATTACAAGTATTAATCCAAAGGAAAACAAATCAGCATATAAAGGGGATACATGCACTACATGCACTTGCATGTTTATCATAACTCTTTTCATGATAGCAAAGATACGCAATGAACCTAAGTGTTCATCAATGAATGAATGAATCAATGAAGGAGGAAAATGCGGTATACATAAACAGTGGAATACTACTTGGCCATAAAAATAATGAAATCATGTCATGTGCAGCAAGATGGATAGAACTGAGGTTGTAATGTTGAGGGAAATATGCCAGGCACAGAAAGACAAATACTGCATGTTCTCATTCATATGTGGGAGCAAAAAGCTTGACCTCATGGACATAGAGAATAGAGTGATAGATACCAGAGACTGGGAATGGTGGATGAGTGGCAATGGGAATGAAGAGAAGCTGGTTAATGGGTACAAACATACAGTTAGACAGAGTAAGTTCTCACGTTGTACAGCAGAATGGGATGCCTATATTTAGCAGAAGTACTTGGTATATTTTAAAGTAACTAGAAGAGAGAACTTGAAATGATACTAACATGTAGAAATTATAAACATTCAAGGTGATGGATATGCCAAATATACTGACTTGACCATTATACATTTATGCATGTAACAAACATTCCCATGTACTGCATTAATAAGTAAAATAGTATGCATCAATAAAAGTGAGGAAAAAAGAAAATTCTATTTATATTCAGCCTGCATCTGCCTTGATTTGGTTTTTATTGGTCAGTATTTCTTGTGTTGGCCAGAAGTACACAAAGCAAAGGAGGTAGTGAGCTACAGTGGTTAAATACTAGTCCTCTGGGGTCAAAATATCCAGGTACAAATCCTGGCCCCACCATTTAGTATCTGTGTGTCTGCAGGAAAATTACTGAACTTCTTTATGCCTCAATTTCTCCATCTGGAAAACAGAAATGATCTGAGAATATAAACAATTATGTCTGCATCAAAATGTTGATTTGCACTTAAATTGAGCAATAATCACATAATTAATGTTACCTGGATTATAACTTCCTCTTCCAAATTACAACCATTCAAATATGTGTTTCTTCTGCAAGCTAAGTATCTCCATTTTCTTTATCACTTACTATCTATTCTTTAAAGCTTTAATTTTGTGTAAGAGGCAACGGTTTTGATTATGGAACAGAAAGATGTCCGCAAAGATTTCAGAGGATTTGAGTAAATCATCCAGAAAGGGAACAGCAATGTGGCCCTTCTCTGGGCATAAATAAAGGCTTAGAAAATAATCATATTTCAGACATTAGAGAGTACTCCAATTTAATCACTTGCAGGCAAAATAATGTGGAAATATTGCTCTTGAGCTCATATTTATCTAGTTCAAACAGATAAATGCTGTATCTGGTATTCAGATTATGGTCCTTCGAAATAATTTGCATTTTACTGTTGTAGTAATCTGTCAATATATAAAAACGCAGTGTTTTCTCCCTAAATGTTTTATCTTCAAAATGTTGTTTTCTTCCAAAAAGAGTAAGAAGTATATCAAGCAAAATTTTAGAGATTTCATATAAAACTCTAATTTTTATTCATCAAAATATTTAAAGTTAATTTTTCACCAGTTTAATCCAAAACAGTATCAGCTTGAACTACTTCTGCACCACCCCATCCCACCAGTTACTTCAGCCATTATCCTCTATATCCTTGAGTTAATTCAATATAAGCAAAATTTATTAAATATAAGATGGGGAGAAATGTATCTTAACATAAACAAAGTTCATCAACTATCAGATAAAGACAAATGTATCTTAGTGAAAGACCAATGATTCATACAAACTAAAAATTCATGTAAGCTAACTTATGAATTTATGCGTTACATTCAAGGAATAGTAAGATAAAAATGAAGGAAGGCCGGGCACGGAGGCTCACGCCTATAATCCCATCACTTTGGGAGGCCAAGGCGAGTGGATCATGAAGTCAAGAGATCAAGACCATCCTGGCCAACTAACATGGTAAAACCCTGTCTCTACTAAAAATATAAAAATTAGCTGGGTGTGGTGGCATGCACCTGCAGTCCCAGCTACTCAGGAGGCTGAGGCAGAATCACCTGAACCTGGGAGGCAGAGGTTACAGTGAGCCAAGATCGTGCCACTGCACTCCAGCCTGGTGACAGAGTGAGCCTCCATCTAAAAAAAGGAAATAAAAAGAAATGAAAGAAAATAATTTTATGGAAGCCAAAGGAAGAGAGTTTGAAAAAGATAGACTGTTAATTAAATTTCTGCTAAGAGAGCTAATGATATTTCCCATACATCCTCAGTGGGTAAGGAGTATGGGAAAAAAAGAGTTATGGTATGCAGCTCCATACAATTTTCTATAATTGGAGTCATGGGTACTAGATTTCATCTGTTGTAAGAGAAATTCCATTTGGGACACATTTGAAATGTTTTATGGATAATAATACATAGGGTCAACTATCTGTAACATTAACTCCATGACAATGCATTATCCTGCTGATATTCTCTCCTAGAATTTGGCTCTCGTCTTCCTGTTCATCAAATGGGATGCAGGTAGTCATTGATCCCCTGGGGACACAGTGGGTTGCATAAGTGTGACACTGCTGTGAAAAGAGGGACCTGGTTAAACATAAGTCTTAAACGCACCCTACGACACACTCGTATTTCTTCTCTCATCTTGGGAGAACCATTATTTCATGTCTCCTACTTCTGTCTAGTCCTTTCTCTGTGTTTCCATGCACCTGCTTACTGAAAAGGACTATAGAAAGTAACACACTAATCTCTCTTTCCAACCAATGATAGATTTATCACTTAGAATTGATTTATTAGAAAAGTAGTGAGCTGGTGCCAAGGAAAGTACTTGCTATTTTTCTCTTTATAAAGTAGCTTGGAAACTTTATACTTGAGGCTTATTGTGACCTAAAATTAATACCTTTCCAAAGTTTAGAATGCTCTCCATGATCTCTTTCTAAATAGTAATCATAAATGTATAAATTCAAATAATATTCCCTGATAAAACATATACTGATTAGTTACATCTATTCTAACAAGATGTTTGTATCTGTGGAAAACTTTTAAATGATTCAAAGAGGAAATTAAATTAAACATGAGAAAAAAACAGATTTTTTAAGATTTAGGAAGTATCATAAATGCATTTATTTGCAAAAGTAAAACAAGTTTATGGTAGAAGAAATTATTTTTTTTTCTTTTTTTGAGATGGAGTCCCACTGGGTTGCCCAGGCGGGAGTGCGGTGGCACGATCTCGGCTCACTGCAACCTCTGCCTCCCAGGTTCAAGCAATTCTCCTGCCTCAGCCTCCCAAGTAGCTGGGCCTACAGGTGCATGCCACCATGCCTGGCTAATTTTTGTATTTTTAGTAGAGACTGGGTTTTACCATATTGGCCAGGCTGGTATCAAACTCTTGAGCTCAAGCGATCCACCTGTCTCGGCCTCCCAAAGTGCTGGGATTACAGGCGTGAGTCACCACGCCTGGCCAGAAATGAATTTTCTATATGAAAAATTTCTGCTTCATTTGCTGACTACTAAAAATAAGGGGGACAATATTAAGAAAAGAGAAAGGAAATAGTAGACAGGAAGAGGAGGAAGATACAAAGGGAAAGCAAGGGGAAAAGAAACATGAAGAAGAGACAATGCAATCATAAAATGTAGGAAATATGGGAAAGGAGTTGTAACAAAGAGAATCAGTACTGCTTTAAAATAAGGTTAATTTGGGACATATTTATTATTTTTAACTATAATTACATCAAGAAACACAATTGCTCATGGGGGTACTAGTTGTAAGAATAAATTCATACTCAGGCTTTAGTTCTTTTTGAATTCATCTCTACTCAAACACTGTGACACTTCTTTCTGAAAAGAAGTTTATTCAGAATAAACTTCTGAATAGTATACTCAGTAAACTATTTTTTTTCTTTTACAATCGTTATTCTAGAATCAGGGGTACATGTGCAGGTTTGTTACAAAGGTATATTGATTGCATGATGCTGAGATTTGAGGTATGGTTGAACCTGTCACCCAGTGAGCATAATACCCTATAGGTAGTTTTTCAGCCCTTGCTTCCCTTTCTCTGTTCCCTATCTAGTAGTCCCCAATGTATGCTGTTGCCATCTTTATGTTCATGTACATATAATGGTTAGCTTTCACTTATAAGTGAGAACATGCAGTATTTTGTTTTCTATTTCTGTGTTAGTTCGCTCAGGATAATGGCCTCCAGCTGCACCCATGCTGCTGCAAAGACATGATTTTGTTCCTTTTATGGCTGCATAGTATTCCTTGGTATATACATGCCACATTTTTGGACATTATTTGGCACCAATCTACCATTTATGGGCACCCGGGTTGATTCCATGTCTTTCCTAATATAAATAAAGCTGTGGTGAGCATATGGGTGCATGTGTCCTTCTGGTAGAACAGTGTGTTTTCCTTTGAGTATATACTCAGTAATGGGATTACTGGGTTAAACGGTAGTTCAATTGAGTTCTTTCAGAAATCTCCAAACTGTTCTCTATAGTGGCTGAACTAATTTACATTCTCACCAACAATGTATAAGTGTCCCGTTTTCTCTGCAGCCTCACCAACATCTATTATTTTTTTGACTTTTTAACAAAAGCCATTCCAACTGGTGTGAAATGTTATCTTATTTAAGGTTTTGATTTGCAGTTGTATTTCTCTAATGATTAAAAATGATGAGCATTTTTTCATATGTTTGTGGGCCACTAGCATGTCTTCCTTTGAGAATTGTCTGTTCATGTCTTTTGTCTAATTTTTAATGCTTTTTGCTTGCTGATCTGTTTAAGTTCATTTTAGATGCTGGACATTAGACCTTTGTCGAATGCATAGTTTGTGAATGTTTTCTCCCATTCTGTAGATTCTCTGTTTATTCCTTTGATAGTTTTTGTTGCTGTACAGAAGCTCTTTAGTTTAATTAGGTCCCACTTGTGGATTTTTGTTTTTGTTGCAATTGCTTTTGAGGACTTAGCCACAAACTTTTTGCCAGGCAGTGGGTTGCTCCTGTAATCTCAGCAACTTGAGAGGCTGAGGTGGGAGGATCACTTGAGGCCAGGAGTTCAAGATGAAACTCTTTTAAAAGTACTTACTATGTACCAGAGATATAGGCCTGATTAGAGCAACTTATAACTTGTGGGAAAAAATATTTTGTGCTAAAATGGCTGCGATTATAACTTTTTTTATTATATTATAGAATCATTCTAAGAAAACTTCCATGTTGTCCTTGATAAGTATAGCCAAAGTACAAGCACAAACCCAACATTCAAGAAAGGCTAATGCGAGAATAAAAAGACCCATAGTTTGGCTTATCTTAACCATAGCAAATCTTCAATGTAATAAAAACGTAAGCAAATATGGGAAAATAAAAAATATAATCCTTTCTTGAGAGCCCTTGTTTTGCTTTGGTTGTTGTGTTACTTCCAACACCATGATTCCTTGCAGCAAACTGCTATACTCTGAGCTCTTCCCAGTGAAATCCCAGACAAACAGAATTATTGACTTTCACAATCAAGTTACTGCCTCTGTCCATAGATCTTTGCAGGCAGGCTCAGTTATGATTCACAGGTCTTTTGATGCTCTTAAATCTGAAAAGAAATCTTTGAAGATTATAGGCCATCTCATTTTACAGGCTCACTTCATAAATGAAAAGATGCAGTAATACAGAGGCTCAGAATTTGTCTAGTACAAATCAGATACTTGATTAAAGTAACAAAACCTATAAAGTTCTGAACAGTTATGTATAGTATCCATGATGATAACAGCAGCCTAGGATAAACTATGGAATTTCTTGTTCTTTCAAAAGCAAACACTATTATAAAAAGAAGTGTCAGAATAATTATCCAATGAAAAATTATTCCAAGGCTGCCTAGGTATTTCTAAATGATCACATCTCTCTAAAAATGGCAGGTAAAAGATTCTTCATGAAGTAAGCCCTGGTGCTGATTTCATCATCATCACTATCATCATCAGTTATTTGTGCTACTTGGCATCAACCATCAGTTAAAGCAATATGTAAAATAAACCATTGTAGAGGTTCTGTCTGCTAGTTTATTTAATGTCATACTTGCCAGACAACTACATATTCTAATAAATGCTGTTAAATTCAATCGATTAATCTTAGTCAGAGATATTGTATATTGTTATTTCTTTGCAACCTATAAGTATTACTAAAAACATTGAAAGTAAAATTCTATTTGCCATATGTTCAGTACACACATGCAAATACCATTACAAAGTGTACACATATACATATTTTAGCTTGTGAACTAAGAGTGCTAAGATGTTAATCAAGATAATGAAAATGTAAATTCCTAAGCTTAAAAGATCTTTTCCTTAGTTTTCCTCTTCTCACTCATCCTCCCAGATCCTGAGTTTCCTACCCAATTCCCAAATGTATGTTGTTTGCATACAACTGAAACTTAAAATCCTAAAGTGTAGGAAAGAGTGGAGTGATGGGGAGGGAACATTGTCAATGAGCCTAATTGAGGACAGAAGCAGGAGCTCTGGCCCTAAATCAAAAGGCAAATTCATTTTAGCTCCCTGCTGCCTTGTTTGCCAACTCCCATCAAGCCAGAAGAGATTAAGAAGCTTCCAAAAACAATTTGGGGGCAGACTAAAAATGTAGCCAACCAGTAATTCGCATGAGTGAGTTATTATAGCTACTCCGTGAGCACAAATTCTACTTGTAAGATCAAATGATCAACTTGAAATACAGAGGGCTTATAAATCTATAGGAATTTTGCCACTATTTTCTTGCCCAGTGTTGAAATTCAAGTAGTTTTTTATATATTATTTGGCCATAAAAATGAATATTAAACAGTACTGAATGTTCTATTCAAAATAGACTTATCAAAAACACATTTAATCTCATCAATTTTCTGGGAGTAAACAAATAAGCCCATTCCATTTTGAAACAATGTATGCAGCAGATTTTAACACAGTATTATTTTCTTCTGAGTGTTTGTTATCAAAAATGTGTAGTAATGCATACGTTAATTAGCTCCATTGAACAATTACATAATGTCTACATATTTCAAAACATCATGTTGTACATGATAAATATATATAATTTTTGTCAATTAAAAAATAAAATTAAAATTTGCTTTTCTTTTAAAGGCAGAGGACATTGCAAGATTTTCTGTTTGGGCCCTATAGTTTACATTTATTTTACACAAAATCTACTGTGGTAGAGATCTTCTGGGTATTGCTTAGAACGTAGTCAATTTCTATGAGTAAGATCTGCCCCACACATTAGTAGTGGTCCCTCGGCAGCCATGTTACCTTTCACAACCCCATGTCCTACCCAAGCAGTGTGGACCATATTTAAGCCAAAGCAGTAGAAAAGTAGAAACAAAAAGACTGAGACTACTACCTGCTCCTGGAATAAGTACTTTTGTGGCCTCACTGATCTTAGATTCTGTAAAATGTCCAGTACTTATTCACAAAAGTCCCTTTGAAAAGTTGCACTGTTTTAATGTGTATTTCTATTCATTTCAACTAAGAGGAAAGTGACCAAGACATCATAAGTTTTTCCTGTCAGAATGATCTTCAATTTTACTACGTTCACCAATAGTTTGAAAGAACAAATTTAATCATTTTGTAAAATCAATCTGTGATTTAAAAATATTCATTTAGCTAAGTGAAGAATTGTCAATTGCCATCTTACTTTTTTACTTCATGTCCCTTTTGTTAGTTCGAAATATGGTGAAATATTTCTTCCATAAAGAAGTGTAAAAATAAGTTTAAAAAAAATAGGATTATTCTATTTAAAGTAATAGCTGGCATATACTGAGCACTTAGTACACCTCAAAATCTGCTAAAAGCATGATCTCTACGGTATCTCATTTCATCATCACAATGACCTAACCCCATGAGGTCACCTCTTTTACTATTATCATTTCACTAATAGGGAAACTAAGACATTGAAAAGTTGCCCAAGATTATATAGCAGCAAAGTACTAGAGCAAGAATTCAAACTCCAGCACAGTGGCCTCAGAAGCGTACTCCTAGCTACCATGTTGTACATTTTAGACAGACTAACAAGGCACAACCAATCATAAACACATTTAAAAAGTATAAATAGTGATTTTGTCCTAGAAAAGAAAAAAAAATCTCAACAGTAACCTTATTTTTAAAATCCTTAGTCCAAAATAGTTTTTTAACCCCTGTTTAAGATTTTCAATACCTTAATAATAACTTACATCATTGTTTAATATTGTAAAACGGGTTATAAACATGTAAACTTATTTAATCCTCAGAACAACCAAATCAGGAACTGTATCAGGAATAAATGTTACAAAAAAAAAAATTCTCTTTGGAGGGGAAGGGATTAAAACTTTGTCTAAAAAGTTTCTCTACTCCTTTCTTCCCTCTGTTCTTCCTCTTCATTTCTCTTAAACATCCACGTATGAAGGGATGAGAGAGTGAAGGACTTAAAGCCAGGCTAACAAAACTGGCTGGAACAAGTTGATCATTTACATGTTGATGAATGGTTATGTAACAACATTCTTCACTGAAAACTTCACTGCTTGTTTTTTGCTGAAGTAGATAGTAAATTAAGTAGCCAAGACATGGCAGTCTGAAACAAATACCAGGAAGACTTTTATTCTTTCTTTGTGGATGTGTCATGCTATACTAGGTCTACAAAAAAACAACTTTCTTCATACCTTTTAAAATATAGCACCCTGAGAGCACTACCAAGAAAAAACAGTCCCAGCCTAAGACCGAAAAAACACAGGGAGAAACCTGCTGCTGTATCACTTAAAATATTTTTGTGTGTCTATTTATTCATCTATCCCTTTAGAGTTTATCTCTGGAAAACATTACATTCCAAACAGTCCAAAAATTAATGTCATCCTGACCAAACTGTGAAAGCCTTTTAAATAGTCAAATAATGATTTATAGCTAGTTTGTTTTCTATCTGGAAATATAGCAAGTGAACTATTTACACAGTAGGTGCTTTCCTTATTCATCTGGTTTGGATCAAATTAATCCACTTTTGGATAAAAGTTATCGTCAATTGTATGTTTATGATGCACAGTGGTATTTACCAGACATCTCACAGTTGCATTCATCTATGTTTTTGGTTAATCCTTCTCCTTTGACACCTAAGTAATATAGAACACTTCTGCTCATTGGGAAGAGAATTACAATTATTTTATTCCAAATAATAAATCAGCAAAGAGATAACGAATTTCTAAATGGTGGCAGTTGCTCCCTGAGAAGTGCTGATCTGAAAGAATGACTCTCAAACAAATGCTCCTCTAGGTGATCTACCCTTCCAAGGAAGGCTCAGTGCCGCAGGCAGCAACGTGTGTGCTTAGAGCAGCTCTCAGCTTCCGCCTACTTACACCTGCTTCCTCCGCCCTACCAAGGATGTTTTCTGGGATTAGATATGAGAAGCCAGAAGATTTAGCTTCCGACAGAATTATCTGCAATTATCATTCTTCAAGGTACCTTTTTCAAATCTAACCATAAAATCAAAATAAATGTTTTAAAGAATAAAATTTTAAGCTGGCATTAGAAAGTGATTATCATTCATTAGTGTTACAACAATTTATTTACGTACATATACATACATTATGCATGTGGGCTATGTTCTGCTGTCTCCAATCTGAAATTTATAGATATAGGTTGTAGTGTGTGTTTTAAATATAAATCAATAACGGCTAGGAGCCAAAGTCATTGTTTTAGGAAGATATAATAATGAAATAATTCTTTCCCAAATACTGAGCTCATTATTTATTAATCCTGCGTAAGGCAAGAAGCCAGGAAAAAACATTTGTCACCATCACACTTGGGATCTCTGATAAATATGATCAGTGCTGAGATGCAGCCCAGGCTGGATATGAGCTCAGCTTTTTTTGTTTTTCTTTTTGTTACTTCCTCCACATCCCGCCTTTCAGCCTGTCCTTACTCCTCTATCAACGAGATTATGTCAAAGGGAGATGAAATGAGGACAGGGCCAGAATAATCTGCAAGTTTCTACTTTGGTTGATTCAATCAGTCTATTTTCAAACATGCCATTTAGTCCCGTTAATGCCATTGCTTTAAAAGTAGTTAAATTACCTGGTCATGGTTAAAAGAATTACTTCCCTGCAATTGCTCAGTAGTTCCAAAAGTGACTTTTATTGAAACAAATTAGCAAACAAAAAAGAACTAGATCATGTGTTATTTCTCTGAGAGCAAAGAAGTAATCTAAAATTGATTGATTAAGAATAGTATCAGGTACTATGGTACAAAAATTTTTCTATTTTCTGTTCTTATTTGTGTTGAAATCAGCATATGAATTTGTTATATTGCTGGAATTCCTTACTTTCAGCTCAGTTTTATCCTTTGCCCAAATATTTCTAAAAGTTATTTTGGATAAATTTAGTTTTATTTTCTTTGTAGAAAAACAAATAGAACTTCACCAATTAATAAAGAGAAACAGACATTAATAAAGAGAAATGGGTGCGATCACAAAGTGCATTCTGACCTCCAGCTGCCAGACTGGGTAAAAATATTATTTTCTCTGACCCCTGGCACACATACATGCCCAGTCCTGATGCTTTATCTTCCAGAATGCCAACACTATTCTGTTTAGTATTCCTTGGACACTCTCCCTAACAGCCATCTATTCCAAACCCCTAGATTTTTCTTTAATTCTCTTGATCTTGGTCCCATACGTTTTTCAACTTTGATTACTACCCACTCTCTCAATTCCAAAAACCCGAGATAACCTATGGTAATAACTATCTCATCGGATACAAATCACTAATTTTGGAACCAAAGCCCATGGACTAAGCCCTTGCCAAAATTTGGTGGTATTCTGATCTTATACCTGGACTTGGGACCTACAGGTATGCTTATGATAACTTGGGTTACATCATCAAACCACGGATTAACTTGTAGCTTATTTTCCAAGGGCTCACTTAGTCTTCAAGGGTCCAGGATGTTATTGTGGGGCATGCTGCTAAAGCAGGACCTCCTCTTTGTTTCAGACTGTGAAGTGTATAAGTCTGGCCTAACAATTAGATTTTAAAGTCAATAGTATGTAGATCATTGCTGAATTCTACTAAGCAGCTGTCCCATGGAGCAGAGATGTGAAGAAAGAGTTCTGAGTAACATTATTATTTAACAGAGGAGCACAAGAAAAGAAACCAAAAGCTGCCATCAAACATATGAAAAAATACTTAACATCACTAATCAACAGAAAAACGTAAATCAAAACTACAACAAGATACCATCTCACACCAGTCAGAATGGCTATTATCAAAAAGACAAAAAATAACAGATACTAGCGATGCTGTGGCGGAAAGGGAATGCTTATAAGCTATTGTGTATGTACAACAGTGAACGTAAATTACTTAAGCCGCTGTGGAAAGCAGTTTGGAGATTTCTCAAAGAACTTAAAATAGAACTACCACTTGACTTTGCAATCTCATTACTGGGTATATACCGAAAGGGAAATAAACTGTTCCACTTAAAAAAAAAAAAGAAAGAGAGAGAGACATGCTCTCGTATGTTCATCACAGCACTATTCACAGTAGAAAAGACATATAATCAACCGAGGTGCCCATCAATGGTGGAATGGATAAAAAACATAGTACATATACACCATGGAATACTACACAGTCATAAAAAGAATGAAATCATGTCCTTTGTAGCAACATGTTGCAGCTAGAAGCCATCATTCAAAGCAAATTACACTGAAACAGAAAACAAAATACTACACATTCTCACCTACAAGTTGAGAACTAAACATTGGGTACATATGAACATAAAGATGGCAACAATAGACAAGGGGGATGACTAGAAGGGAGAGAAGGTATGGGGAAGGTCTGAAAAATGACCTGTATTAGTCCACTTTCATGCTGCTGATAAAGACATACCTGAGACTGGGAAATTTGTAGAGAAAAAGAGGTTTAATTGACTCACAGTTCCACATGGCTGGGGAGGCTTCACAATCTTGGTGGAAGGCAAAAGGCACGTCTTACATGGCAACGGTCAAGAGATAAAATGAGAGCCAAGTGAAAGGGGAAACTCCTTATAAAACCATCAGATCTCACGAGACTTACAACCACAAGAACGGTATGGAGGAAACCACCCCCATGATTCAATTATCTCCCATCAGGTTCCTCCCACAACATGTGAGAATTATGGGAGCTACAATTCAACATGAGATATGGGTGGGGACACAGCCAAACCATATCACTACCTGTTGGGTACTAGGCTCAATCCCTGTGTGGATGGGATCATTCATCTCAGCAATCACGCAATTTACTCATGTCACAAACCTGCACATGTACCCCTTGAATCTAAAATAAAATTTAAAACTATGTTTCAAAAACAAATGAAATCAATGAAGAAGATTACAAAAAATAATCAATAATAAATACAAATAATCACAACAGGATGTGGCCTTAGCAATCAAGAGAGAAAAATGTTTCAAGAGAAAAGAAGAAAACATGCCTAAACTGTAAAATATTAGTAAGAGACGACATGCAACGCATCCCAAAGAGTGCAACAGAATGCCATATGGTAGGATCTTTTTCATTAACTTGAGTCTTTAACATACAAAGATTACTCTCCGTCTTCCGGTTCCCTTTCTTTTCCAAGCAATTCAGACCCAAAACCATTAGGTGATGCCAAGCAAGACAGGGAAGCATCAGTGCTCTCAAAGTGGTCTCAAAACCCGAGCAGAATGACATAGCTGTCTGTATTGGAGGGCTGCCCAGTGTGAGCTATTGGGGCACAAGTGTAGTGAGAAAAGTGCCCATATAGAGAAGGATAGCCAGGTCTGTGGTGTTAGAGCCCAGAGCAAGACGGAGAGGGTATCTATGCAGGGAAGGGTACAGCAATGGCAATGGAAGACTGGTTACATGGAGGGGATTGATCAAATAAGTATATATATTAAGAATAATTGTAGACAGCATTATCACTGTAGTTGAAGGAAGTTAAAAATTTGGAAAGAGAGAAAACTAGGATGAACCATGCGATGTCAGATTGGAATTGGGTATATCAGTATGAACTCATCCATTTCAACAAACATATAGATAGATAAAAAAATAAAATTAGCTTTGTCCACCAAAATGGTCTGAGAACAGCAACACCAACTAGCAAATCTACCCCTCAGGTCTTTACTTCTAACTATCTTCCTTCAACAAAAGGAGCCTTAGAGAAATGGTTAACTTCATGTCTGGGGCAGGGAAAATACAGAATGTTATGCCAAAAGATTTAAGCCCTCCAATACAGACAGCTATCTCATTCTGCTCAGGTTTTGAGACCACTTTGAGAGCACTGATGCTTCCCTGTCTTGCTTGGCATCACCTAACGGTTTGGGGTCTGAATTGCTTGGAAAAGAAAGGGAACAGGAAGAGGAAGAGTAATCTTTGTATGTTGTTGGAGTAGATTTAAAAAAAAAAAATAAGCCTTTCTTTTGTATAAACAGCATTAAATATACACAGTGCAAAACGTTTTCAGGGAATAATGGCAAATGCAATTCCTAAACAGGTAATCAAGACATTTTATCCTCTGGGATATGAAGAGTGAACTAATGAATATATTAGGAAAATAGAGAGATTGACATATTGCAACAATCCTATATTTTTAGGAAAGACAATATATATTCTTTTATCAGAGATGACAAGTGGATTATCTGACAATGCTTCTATTGTTGCTTAGGAACTCTTGATCTGAGGCTAATAATATAAAGTCTCTTAACTGAAACCTTCAGCTGGCTAAATATTGTTTAAGCAAGGAACTCAGAAATATGAGTTCTCTGATGACTAGATTGTCTGAAAATGTAAAAGTTAAACAATTGAAAGGATTATGAATGTTTTAAAGGCAAAATATACAAGGCACACAAGGCAACATGAAGTGAGGAGTGGCTCTAGCAGAATATTGAAGATATCATCACCTTTAGTAGGATAGTGTACAACTGAAGTAGAGAACGTTAAAAATACAATGTCCCTTATTTGTGTACGGTTTATAATTCCTAGGCTTTCTTTTTAAAACACACATCACTTAGAAATTTTTTTATTAAGTCTTAGTGTCCTAGAGTCTTACCTGTAGAGAAAAGACAGGATTAAATACAGGCAACTTCCCTAGAACTCTTAGCACTTAGGCACATCTATGATATTTTGGAAAGTTTAGGAAAGAGAAGGTTGGAGAGGGGAGAAGGGCAATCCTACTTTTGGCTTACTTGGAGCCAGTTTAGTATAGTCTCCAGCTAGCATAACTAATTTTACTCAGTTCTGAGGCAAAACCAGAATAATTTCAGCCTGGATTCCAGCAAATGCAGGATGATGGCCACAAAAGAAACTAGGCCCAAGAGTATAGGTGGATCAATGTAAATCCATCACTACTACCCGAAAAACAACTCTAAGGACATGCCCCGGCACTGCACAGGGATAGATACTGTCATCTACAGATAAGGAAACTAGGAAGAAAACACAAATCTATTGCTTCACAGATTTGCTCAGAGTCAGCTCCAAATAAGCAAGGGGGAAAGGGAAAAATAGAAACTGGAAATTATAAGTGTTTTTTTAAATTACCATTTTCTTTGAGGAATAGGCAAAATGCTTGATTAAGAAACTACAAGAACAACGTGGAATTTAAAATATTTTAAATTATTCTTTGAAATATAGATTAAGGCATGTGTATTATCTATTATCTCAACAGAAATTCATGAGTCATAATAAACAATAAGCAAAAACTATATTAGTAAATACAAGAGAGTAAGTGATTTGCTTATATGAGATAATTCATTCCTGAGGCATTTGAGCTAAAATATCTAGATGAGAGAAGACCTCACTAAATTAGCTTCACTTTTTTCACTGTACATATAATTGCCTCAATACATTGATTCACTTTTATTGGTCTATACCTACCCATATAGAAAAGGATATATTATATTGCTCCTAAATCCATCTTTATGTTTTAAGAAGCAAAAAATTAAAATTACCTCATTTCTCAAAGAGATGATACCAAACATTTTTCAGCACTCTATTGCCTAGCATATCTTTTGACTGTTCTTGAAAGGATTATATATAGTTTTGTTATGAAGAATCTTCACTTAATTGAGCACAATTGTTTCTTAATACATTTGTGTTATATATGGCATAGGAAGTTAATTTTTCTACATAATATGTCTTAAATAAAATAAAATCCAATATTACATATATATACATACTGTTAAAAATGAAAATAATAGCTACAATAAATCAAACATTAAGCATTATACTTTGTAAGTTGTTCATAATTTTCACAGTAGCCTTATGGTGTTGCTTTTTATCATTGCCATTTTATAGGTGAGAAATTTGGAACCCAGAGAAATTAAAAACTTTATTACAGAGTTAGTAAATGGTAGACCTGGATTTCATATAGTTTGTTAATTCTGGTTGAGCACATTTTTCAGTTAAAATATATCTTTCCAAATTTAGATACCATTCTTTCCAAGATACAAATATAATCTTTTAACTTACACAATTGTGTCTTATTAAAACATGAGACTCTTAAGCAATGACCTAGAAAGCATAGAATAGCCTAGTGAAGGTAAATATAGAGTTAAAAATTCTAGTTTTAAATAATTATCAAATAGTATTTATAACAGATTTTTGGGAAATTAGCTATTTTTCCATTTTGGAACTAAAAGTTTTAGTAGAAAAACAAGTTGTGTGAATATATTCATTTCCTTTTTGTGATTGAAACACAGTATATAAAAATTTCTTACCATGATCTTAAGATGAATAGTTCAGTACACATACTAAATTGTTACTAGGGAAAGGTTTTGAGCTAGGTGTATTTTTATTAAAATATAATTATTTTCTTCAGTTTAAAAATGTTCCCATTGTTGAAATATATGATTTTTCATGGTTTCTGGTCCTATGGGAGATTATAATTGATTTTGGTATAATATGTCAATTATAGTATTATTTTACAACTTAAATAATTTACTGTCTTGTGGTTCTAACTTTAGATATTTAAACACTTTCACTAGTTACCTGGAGAAAGTAAAAATATTAGTCATTAGTTACCTAAAGAAGTAAATACTACTCTTCTAAGAGAAACATTTTAATCACTCTTAAAAGAAAGGTCTAAATTTATTCATGTGTTTCTTATATTCTTTTACTTAACAGTATACATATTATATAGGACAAATAAAATGGAACAAATAAAAACATCCCCTTAGAACACACATTAGACAGATGACTGCGTGTGTCACTGGTAACTTGCTTTAAATATATATAATAATTGCTGTGCTGATTAATTTTTTCTCTTCTTCCATAGAACTCTAGGATATTATTTCAATCTTGTTGAAAGTTAAATATTAAAATTTAAAATTAACATTGCAACAAAAATATTATTAGTAAAGTGGTGGTAGCACATTAGGCTGTACAAAGAGCTATATGTGCAGGGAAAGCTCCTGTGTGGAGGGAGCTCCACACAGTATACACAGTATAAGCATACTATTTATTTTCACTTTCTTACAAGACCAGGTATGTGCCAGCAAATGTAAAGGAAATTACGTCTGCATTTTTATGTGTAACAATAATTGGTACCAATTTTTATGAGATTCTTTTTGGGGAAAGTAAGTATATTAAGTAGGCCAAAAATGTTCTTGTTTTAACTTTGGCTGTGAATTTGTGGGATAGCCATTTAATCTTTAGATTATTTTTTCTTCCTCCTTTTGTTTCTGCAAGATATCATGGGAATGAAGGAGAGGTGAAAATTGATAGCGCTTTGGTGAAAGCCTTCAAGTGAAGGCAGCCAAAATTTATGAGTGGGAATTCATATATGAATAAATAATTTCCTATGTTCTCAATTGTTATATGGTTACCATTTCTGACACTTGCAATAGAAATATTTTGGAAATGAAGAGATCTTTCAAGGGACTAATATTTCTACAGTTCAGAGTATAAATATTTTTAAATCCTTAACTGTTATTTATTTTATAGCTGAAACATGTTTGAATGGTAAAATATTTTAAATTTAAATGTCAAATAAAAATTAATAAAACTTACACATAAATTTAAACATGTATTTTAAAATTTTCCTAGAGCTATTTATCAGCTCAAGTGAGTACTACTTTCCCTACTCCTCTTTTATCTACCCTTGAACACAAACATGAGTAATGATGGCAACTAAGTATGTTTATTTGAATTTTTAAAGAAAGAATAGCATATATTTTATTATATAATATAGCTTATTTTTCCAGGCAATACTTATAAAATTTACTCTGAGCAATAAAGGAAAAAGGAAGCATTCAGACTGAGTCTGGAAACAGAGATTTTAATTTGAGTCAGACTCTGGAGTTACCTCACTTCTACTCATTTGGCAAACCTCAGGAAAGCATTTGATTTCTCATATTTTAACTAGCCTTATGCTATCTATACAATGTTGTGTTTTATTGAAAGTCTAATCATTTCCTAAAACTATTCACCTGCCTACATTAAGTCATTCATTTTTCATTGTACAGATCTACAAAATACACATTGTGACTTTTACCAATTAATGTTCTAATAATATCACATTTTAACATATTTCTTTGTACTCCTATGAAACAAGAGGAATTTGATGATAAAGCTTGAAAGTAATTCATAAGTTTGTTACTGCTGATATTTACTGTATCGTTCTATTTCTCACAGGGTATTAGATAGCTGTTTCTATCCCCATTGGTAGGAATTCTGTAACTTGAAAATTAATATATTGGTCTCCATTTAAACTTAAGGCTAACTGGTTTCTACATCATTTTAATATAATAGAAGTCTTTTTTGAAGGTGAAGAAAAATTTTGTTTTGAAAAAATACATTCAATGTTAATTATAAGATTGAATATTATGTAATAAAAAGTCATAATTTTTAAAATTAAAAAAAACTGAACAAATAGCTTCTTTTTTTCAGAAGTAAATGGAAATTACTTCACTATTTTAATCATTCATACTCAATTTTATACCCAGAATCTCAAATTGTACCATTTGGAAGCATTTAATATTTTAATTACCAACTTCTCCCTCTATATATACCTCACTATATTTGTCATTAGCCTTTCAGACATTTTTTTTTCTTCTTCTTCAGTGCAAGCACATAGTTCCTACTGGGACTAAAGGCAGTTAGTAATGTTCATCGTATAAAGAATAGGTCCAAATATCTGACAACTTTGTGGAGACAGACAGGAAATACCAAAGAAAGATTTTACTCTAAGGCAGATTCTGATTAACATCAAAGTTTTCAGTCTTTTGTCTTCTTTTCCAATTTTCTAAATAATGGAATCTCCCTTTCAAAGGTTGAAGTAAAATTTTATAATTTTTTTTTTCATTTCTTGCTAACTTAAAGCTAGAAAATAGTAAGTAATGAGAGTGCTAACAAGTTAAGCTAACTTTTAAATTTTTCTGTGTGTGCATGATAGAACAACCACGAGTTGAAAAGTCAATTTAAAAATGTGGTCAATCAACTGAGTATTTTATAAGCAGAAAGAGTACTCTTTTCAAAATACAAATCAACTCTGAAACTTTCAATTGCTTCTATTACTCTTGGGATAAAGACCAAATTTCTAACCAAAAACCGACAAGGCTACTCTCTCTTCTAACCTTAAACTCCCTAAGCTCCCTCCACATAGGAGCTTTCCCTGCACAAGTAGATTATCTGCCTGGACCAGACTTCACTGCCCTTTTCATTGTCAGAGTTAACTGGGTCATTATTTCCTCAAGAAAGTCTTTGCTATCCCCATGGATGTGTTCAAACTCTTGTAACATCCTTTAATTCCCCTTTGGAGTTCTTATTACTATAGCAGTGTACATATATATATATGTTATTTTTTGCTTAATGCTAATCTCCCTTACTAAACTGTAAATTCTCTTAAGTCAGGGACAGTGTTTGGCCTTTGTTAGACATTGGGTCCACAACATCATTTATGGGCTGAGCTTTGTGCCCGTATTCATACGTTGACATACCTCAGAAAGTGACTACATTTGGAGATAGTTTTTAAAAAGGTGATTAAGTTAAAATCACATCATTAGGGTGGGCTCTAATCCAATATAACTGATGTCCTTAAAAGAAAAGGAGATTAGCACACAGATGTGCACACACAGAGGGAACACCATGGGAAGACATGGCAAGGAGATGACCTACATGGAGTACCGTCAGTCACCTCACCATAGAATGATGGCTGGAGAATGCCATATGAAAGAGTATTTGTAAAATAAATAAATAAAGACTGTTCATGATGATTACTATTTCCCTTCTTAACTATTGAAAGAACTCCGGAACAAATTATACCATTGGGAAGATTTTCATGATTCAGTTGATTTTCCAAAAATGAAGCTATCCTACCCAACCAGGTATGGAGGCAATCTGCTTTTTATTCTGTTGTTACCACTTACCCAAGCGAACTGTGATAGGAATATAAGCAACCATGGACTTGTGAAGGTCCAGGTCTATTTTGCCATCTTTCAGATAAGATATTTCAGTAAAAAAAAAAAACTGCCATGATGAGCTGCCTTATAGAGCTCTTTGAAAATATTCAAGTTGATGAAGTTCTTTGAGGACAAGTTAGTTTGTGCTATTTAAGAATAAACAATTTGGCTTAACCATCTTCTGAAAGCCTCAGAAGAAACTAACCCAGCTGGCATCTTGATCTGAGACCTCTATTCTCCAGAATTGTGGGAAAATATGTTTCTGTTTTTCAAGCTATACTGTCTGTCCCACTTTTCTATGGATACACTAGCAAACTAATACAATATTTAGCTTAACATTTGGCACACAGTAAATAAACATTTTTGGATGAATCAATCAGTAATATAAAGCTGGATTTGAATCCTAGTTCTGTCACATTTATTTTTGTGATCTTAATCAAGTTTCTAAAGAAATTTTCTTAGCCTCATGACCCTCTTTTGTAAAGCTGGTACAAAAACCACAATTTATAGCATTGTTGAGAAGCCTAACAAGATATGTGTAAACTCTTAACATAAGTTTGTGGGCATCAACAGGCTCTATTTCTACTCCTTTCGCTTACTCTCTTAAAACAGAGGAATGAATTTTGAAAAGTTAGTCTCTTGACAAATTTTATTAAATAAAATACCAACCTTTAGTGATAGCAGATGCAAATTTACAGTTTTGCCTTTCAAATCCCAAATATTTAAAACCTGATCGAATATTCAACAGTATAGGTTGTTTTATTCTTGAAATCTTTGACAAATCAATTTCATGAATCTTCATTGTAGACTGCAATAATCAAACTGTCATCAAAAGTCAGAAAAAAGCCTTCTGAATTTTATCTAGAAATAAGTATATACTTCTTCCTTGCTACTATTCCAAAGTCGTCAACTCCTCCAAGATCCATGTCCCCACGGCTCTGCTCCATGTCAACACAAGGAATCCAAAAGTGGTTCATAACTAGCACAAGGTTGTGCTTCTTGTTTCTGTGCAAGTCACATATCTTTTTGGGGATTCTTGGGCTATTGTATTTTGTGTTTAATTTGTACATATGTGATATCAAATTTGTCTCTTTTACAGTATGGTTTGCTTGCATTTATTAGAATCAACTGCCACTAGTTAAAAAAAGAAGTAAATAGGAACAGTAAATAGGAAAAAAAACTTTGAAAAATTAACACTTTTCTCCAATAACGAATATACTGGATTAGCTAAATATGCCAGCCAGCCAACATGCCAAAAACACAGACATTAAGGATGATTTTATACAAAGAAGATTAAAAAAACAAAAACAAGAAAAAAAGATAGCAGTCAATAATAATAATGGCATCAAACTATCCTGTTATAGAAAACCTTACTATTTAGGTCTTTATACAGATCCACTTGGATCTGAGAAAATTATAATAAACACTTTCTTTTTCGATCATTGAGTGTACTTTGCAGCTATCATAAAACATCTGTATCTTTCTATAGCCATTCCTCTTTTAGGTCTTTACAAGAGGACCAAGCTATTTCTATTGCTGTGCTCATCCACTTGAGCTTGCCAGCTGTCTTGATATTACATTTGGCCAGTGGTAATAAATATCTGCAAAGTTTCAAATTCTAAATCCTCTTTCTTTAGGTGAGTGTAATCAATCTAATGGGCTTCACTTTGCTTGTCTCGGAAATGTTCTGAAAAATGGCAAGTCAACACCATCTCCCTGGAATTCAGCGCTCTCCAACATCTCTTCCTTCCCTATTACAGGCAAACTAGGCTAATTACTTTAATTCCAAAAAACATACCTTTGTTCACAGTGGTCCATGACATCAGTTAGGATTATACTAGTAACAAATAAAATAACAAACTACAACAGGCAATACCCCACCACAACATGCTTTTTTCCCAGTATTAGCTTCTTTCCCTTCCCTACATTACTTTCTGCTTGTCCTATTAGTGCTTCCTGGAGTTATATTTTTATCGAATTTTAATCTCCAAGTGTGCTTCTAGGGAAACACAACAAAGACAATGGTGACAGAACCTATGTGTATTCAATCTTCTTATCACACAGTCCGCTAAAACTTTTTAACCATATTCTCATTGCATTTGTTGAGATAATTCTGAGATTTAATAGTTTTGGAGTTGCCATTCAGGATTTTATTAAGAAAAAATAAAACTTACAGGTCTCAAGTTGAAACGGGTTTAATATAGGGAATTAGTGGGTCATACAACCATGAGAAGGGCTGAAGGAGCAAAAGTCAGGGAAACTGCTGATAGAATTCAGGAAATCAAGAAGTGCCGGCCAGGTGCGGTGGCTCACGCCTGTAATCTCCGCACTTTGGGAGGCCGAGGTGGGTGATCACGAGGTCAGCAGATCGAGACCACCCTGCTAACACGGTGAAACCCCATCTCTACTAAAAAAAAATTCAAAAAATTAGCCAGGCATGGTGGAGGGTGCCTGTAGTCCTAACTACTCGGGAGGCTGAGGCAGGAGAATGGCCTGAACCCGGGAGGCAGAGCTTGCAGTGATGCAGTGAGCCAAGATCATGCCACTGCACTCCAGCCTGGGCAACAGAGTCAGACTCCATCTAAAAAAAAAAGAAGAAAGTGCCCACTGTAGCCTCCTTTATAGGAGCTGCCAGAGAACGGCTTCTTCTCTTTCAGTTTCCAAATTGAGTCCTACTGCTTCCCATTAGCAGAATCTAACCTGAAACACTCCTGGTAAGGGAATCTGGGAAATGGTTTCCCAGGCTTTCCCCTTACTTAAGTCATGTATATAAGGGAGTGAGGATGAAGACAAATTTACCTTACAGTGGGACACTATTTACTCATGAAGTGCAGCAAGCCATTTTTCTGGTTACCCATTTTCTGAAAGTCCCAAGCATCTACAGAAAGCCAAGCCTATTCCAGAGGCTATTCATAGACAAATCCATTAAGTAAGGTTCCTTGGCAAACACATAAAATGCCAAAGTTTGAATTAATGTCCAACCACTGAGAAAAGCAAAAAAATACTACACAATTTAGTCAATTCCTTTGCAATTCTGTGAAAGAAACTTAAATTTCTCTTTGAAAGACCATGCCAAGACCTGGTAATTATTTTCAAAATTTCATTGTGAAGGAATACCCATTGTTCTCATAGCTAACAACAAAGGGTTAAATTACTGTGTAGGTAAGTTTAAAGCAAGTTTACTGTAAGAGGAATTTTGGAATGTCTCTGTTGGTTAGGGAGAAATAAAGAGCAAGAAAAAAGGATGGCATGATTTCAAGGTCTTTGCTCATCTTTAAGATTTGTGTTGTCCAAATATCTATATCCACACCCAACCACACCCCATTCCTCTTACTTTAAAAAAAAAAATCAAATCACATTTTTGGCAAAAAAAAAAAAAAAAAAAAAAAAACAGTTTAATGATTATTTTGCCAGAAATTAGATTCAGGAAAAATGACTGAAAGAGAATTTTTCTCCATGTACACTCAGAATTATTAATATCCCTCTACACATGTACATCCATTAATGACCATTCAATAGAAATAGTGCATAGTTATGATTTTTAAATATATAAAAGTGTAAAATCATTTTGGTATGTCAATATCTTTAGATTATAAACATTTTTTGTGAGTTATTTCATGACAAGTTTATGAGCACAAATAGCAATTCTGATATACTAATTCTACAGAAAAATAAATGATGTTAAAGCAGTTTATTTTAATAAACACTAGAAACATTGTAAGAATAGAATATTAAAATGACTTCCAATAATGATTAACTATTTTTGAACATTTATATTAAAACTCCCATTAAAAAGGGAATTCACATTTAAAATGGTAATTTATTCATACATGATCAATTTTTAAATAAAGCTGTTTTAAAATTTTTAAGATTTTCTTCTGTTTTTTCTTGGCTTTCTGTAGATGCTTCATTTTTAATAAAAAACAAAGAGAAAGTCTGTCCAGGCTACACTGTCCAAACAACAAAAATTCACGTTAGCCATAATGTGATATTATGAGGTATCTTATGAATAGTTCAGCTAAATACTGCCCTACTCATATATTTTCATTCTCTTATGGAAGTGAGATTACTTTTTTCCCATCAAATTTTATTTCAAGTTCCAAAATACGTGTGCAGGATGTACAGGTTTGTTACATAGGTAGACATGTGCCATGGTGGTTTGCTGCACAGATCAACCTATCACCTAGGTATCAAGCCCAGCATCCATTAGATATTCTTCCTGATGCTCTCCCTCCCCACACTGCCTCCAACAAGCCCCAATGTGTGTTGTTCCCCTCCCTGTGTCCATGTGTTCTCATCATTCAGCTCCCACTTATAAGCGAGAACATGCGGTGCTTAGTTTTCTGTTTCTGTGTTAGTCTGCTAAGGATAATGGCCTCCAGCTCCATCTGTGTTCCTGCAAAGGACTTGATCTTATTCCTTTTTATAGCTGCATATATATTCCATGGTGTGTATGTACTACATTTTCTTTATCCAGTCTATCATTGATAAGCATTTGGGTTGATTCCATGTCTTTGCTATTGCAAATGATACTGCAATGAATATATGTGGAATGTATCTTTATAACAGAATGATTTATATTCCTTTGGGTATATACCTAGTAATGGGGTTGCTGGATCAAATGATACTTCGGCTTCTTGATTTTTGAAGAATCACCACACTGTCTTCCACAACAGTTGAACTAATTTACATTCCCAACAACAGTGTAAAAGCATTCCTTTTTCTCCGCAGCATTGCTGGGATCTGTTATTTCTTGACTTCTTAATAATTACCATTCTCACTGGTGTTAGGAGCTGGTACCATTTCTAGTGGAACTATTCCAAACAATTGAAAAGGAGGAACTACTCCCTAACTCATTTTGTGAGACCAGCATCATCGTGATACCAAAACCTGGCTGAGATACAACAACAACAACAAAACTTCAGGCCAATATCCCTAATGAACATTAATGCAAAAATCCTCAATAAAATACTGGCAACCCGAACCCAGCAGCACATCAAAAAGCTTATTCACCACAATCAAGTTGGCTTCATCCCTGGGCTCAACATACACAAATCAATAATTAAAATTCATCACACAAACAGAACTAAAGACAGAAACCACATGATTATCTCAAAAGATGGAGAAAAGGCCTCTGATAAAATTCAGCATCCCTTCATCTTAAAAATTCTCAATAAACTAGGTACTGAAGAAATAAACCTCAAAATAATGAGAGCCATAGACGACAGCCAACATCATACTGAATGGGCAAAAGCTGGAAGAATTACCCTTAAAAACCAGTACAAGAGAAGGATGCCCTCTCTCACCAGTCTTATTCAACATATCATTAGAAGTTCTGGCCAGGGCAATCAGGCAAGACAAAGAAATAAAGGGCATTCAACTAGGAAGAGAGGAAGTCAAATTATCTCTGCAGATGACAGGTTCCTATATCTAGAAAACCCCACTGTCTCAGCCCCAAAGCTTAAGCCAGTAAGCAACTTCAGCAAAGTCTTAGGATACAAAATCAATGTGCAAAAATTGCTAGCTTTCCAATACACCAACAACAGGCATGCAGAGAGCTAAATCATGACTGAACTCCCATTCACAATTGCTGCAAAGAGACTGAAATACCTAGGAACACAGCTCACAACGGATGTGAAGGATCTCTTCAAGGAGAACTATAAATCACTGCTCAAGGAAATCAGAGGGGACACAAAAAAATGGAAAAACATTCCATGCTAAAGCATAGGAAGAATTAATGTCGTGAAAATGACCATACTGTCCAAAGTAATTTATAGATTCAATACTAGTCCCATTAAACTACAATGGACATTCTTCACAGAATTAGAAAAAACTATGTTAAAATTCACATGGAACCAAAAAAGAGCCCATATAGCTAAGACAATCTTAAGCAAAAAGAACAAAGCTGGAGACATCATGCTACCTGACTTCGAACTATGCTACAAGATCTTCTTCTTTAAAATATTTCAAGTCGCTGGGTGCGGTGGCACACGCCTGTAATCTCAGCACTTTGGGAGCCAAGGCGGATGGATCACGAGGTCAGGAGATCGAGACCATCCTGGCTAACACGGTGAAATGCCGTCTCTACTAAAAATACAAAAACTTAGCCAGGCGTGGTGGTGGGTACCTGTAGTCCCAGCTACTCAGGAGGCTGAGGCAGGAGAATGGCATGAACCCGGAAGGCGGAGCTTGCAGTGAGCCGAGATGTTGCCTCTGCAGTCCAGCCTGGGCGGCAGAGCCAGACTCCATCTCAAAAACAAAAAACAAAACAAAAAAAAAATTCAAGTCATATTCTGGAAAAAATCAAGATTAAAATTTAGAGTCACAATTTCTATTTTAAAGCATTTATATCAAAACTAAAAAAAGTTAAAATTCTACTTTTCTGTTCGAATTACATATGTAAATACTTTAATCGAAAAATTCTCATGAATATTCAGTAAAAATAGCAACATTTTACACACCAAAACTTGTTACTTAAATATATGTTATAAAAGAAGTTTATTAAATTCATCACACTATAACCTCTTTTGTTCCTCACATTTATTGAGGCATAATTGGCAAATTTTAAAAATTATATATATTTAAGGTGTACAACTTGATGTTTTCACATACATATACTCTGCGAAATAATCAGCACAATCAAGCATTGACCAAAAAACCCAAAGTCTGTAAAACATTTGCAGAGGTTTATTCTGAGCCAAATATGAGAACTATGGTCTGTGACCACCTCAGGAGGTCCTGAGAACATGTGCCCAAGGTGGTTGGGTTACAGCTTGGCTTTATACCTTTTAGGGAGACAGAAGTTACAAGCAAAGGCATAAATCAATACATTAGTTAGTCCCAGAAGGGCAGACATCTCAAACTAAATACTTGCAGGTCATAGGTGAAGTCAGAAATTTCCTGATTGACAAATGGTTGAAAGAATTAAGCTTTGCCTGAAGAGTTGAACGCAGCATAAAGAAATAATTGAGTTAAATAAGGAAAGGAAGTCAACGTTCTTTTTACGTAGATGAAGCCACCAACAGGCTTCAGAAAGAACAGATGGTAAATGTCTCTTATTGGACCTTAACAGGTGTCAGACTCACCAGAAAAGATTTTTAAGAGAAGAAGATTGTCTACAGAATGCACATTTCCCCAACAAGAGATAGCTTCACAGGGCCGTTTCAAAATATGTCAAAGAAATATATTTTGGGGTAAAATACTTTGACCCTCTGCAGGGCCTCCTAACTGACATGTGATGCATCATCAGCATAAGGTTGGAATTTGGTATTTTATTGCTACAAAAAGTGTTTTGTCAGTTTTAAGATCTCTATTTAATGTTAAAGCTGGTCAGTTGTGCCTAAATTCCAAAGGGAAGGGTATATACTAAGGCATGTCACATGCCCCCCTTCCCATCGTGGCCTGAACAGGTTTCTTTGGGGTCCCTTTGGCCAAGAAGGAGGGTCCATCAGTTGGTTAAGAGGTTCAGAATTTTATTTTGGGTTTATACAAGCTAATTAACATGTCCGTCTTCTCACAGAGTTACCATTTTCTCTTCCATGTCTGTGGTGAAAATATGATACTATCCTAGGAAATTTCAATGTTCACATTAGCTCTCCTGAACTTATTCATACTGTATATTTGAAAGTCTATACCCTTTGGCCCACATTTCTAATTTTTCTCCCTCCTAGTCTCTAGCAACCACCATTCTACTCTCTGTTTCTATGAGTTTGACTATTTTAGATTCCAGATCTAAGTGATGTGGTAACAATATTTGTCTTTCTGTGTCTGGCTTATTTCACTTAACATAATGTCCTTCAGATTCATCCACCTTGTCACAAATGAAAAGGTTTCCTTTTTTTTTTTTACAGTGGAATGTTAACCTATTGCATGGATTGTGTGTGTGTGCAGTTAGAATACACACACACACACATGCACATTGTCAGAGCAACCTTAGCTCTAGGTATAGATCTAAAACATATAAAATTATTATCTGGAATAGCTGGTTCCATGCTCATGATCATTAAAGCATTATTCACAGTAGGCAAGATATAGAAACAACCTAAATGTCTATCAATAGATGAATGGACATTTTATATATACTACATATACACATATATACTACATATATACATATACACTGCATTTATATATACATATATACCTATATACATTTATATATGTAGTTTAAATATGTGTTTGCATATATATTCTAACTACATGTATATAGTGTGCATACATATAATTACATATATAGCATGTATATATTCTAACTACATAGTGTGTGTATATATACACACATGCGCACATTCTAACTATATATATATAAATGTAGTGTATATGTATATATGCAGTATATATGTGTGTATATATAGTAGTACATATAAAATGTAGTCCATTCATTGACTGAAGGACATTTAGGTTGTTTCTTTATCTTGGTCAATGTGAATAATGCTTTAATGAACATGAGGGTGGAATAAGCTAGTCCAGATAATAATTTTATATTTTTTGAAAATATAGTTAGAGCTAAGGTACCTGGATCATAAGGTAGTTCTATTTTTAAATTTTTGAGCAACGTCCATAGTGTTTTTCATAATAGTTGAACTAATCTACATTCATACTAACAGTGTACAAGGGTCTTCTCTTCTCCACATCCTTGCCAACACTTGTTATTTTTCATCATTTTGATAAAAATAATTGTAACAAGTTTGAAGTGATATTTCAGTGTGGCTTTGACTTGCATTTTCCTGATGATTAGTGATGTTGAGCACCTTTTCCAATAGTGTTGAACATTTGTATGTCTTCTAAGAAATGTTCACACCCTCTGCTCATTTTTTAAAAAATGTGTTATTTGCCGTTTTGCCACTGAGTTTCTTGTGTATTTTGAATATTAACCCTTGATAAAGTATATGGTTTGCAAATACGTTCTTCATTCCATAGGTTGCATTTTACTCTGTAGATTATTTACTTTGTGCAGAAGTTTAGTTTGATGCAATCCCATTTGTCTATTTCATTCCTTCAGTCTGTGACTCTGGTGTCATCCAAAATATAATTGTCCAACACCAATGTCAAGAACCTTTTTCCCTCTGTATTTTTCCAGTAGTTTTTAAGTTTTGTGTTTTATGTTTAAGTCTCTCATTCATTTTGAGTTGGTTTTTGTAGATACTATGAGATAGTAGTACAATTTTATTTCCCTGCATGTGGATATCTAGTTTTCATAATACCATTTATTGAAGACTATCCTTTTCCCTCATTGTGTGTTCTCAGCACCATTACCAAAGATCAGGTGGCTACAGATGTGTGCATTTACTTCTGGGCTCTCTATTCTATTTCATTCATCTATATGTCTGTTTTTATGCCAGTACCATTCTATTTCTATTAGTGTAGTTTTGGTTACACATTTTGAAATCAGTAAGTATGATGCCTTCAGCTTTTTCTTTCTCAGGACTGAGTTGGCTATTAGAGGTATTTCATGGTTCTATAAAAATTTAGAATTTGTTTTCCTGTTCCTGTAAAGAATGCCACTGGGATTTTGATAAGGGATTGCATTAAATCTGAAGATCACTTTGTATAGGATGGACATTTTGACAGTATTAGTTTTGCCAATCCATGAACACTGGATGTTTTTTCATTTATCTGTGTTTTCTTTAATTTCCCTCATCAATGTTTTACAATTATCATTGTACACTTTTCTAACTTCTTTAGTTTAATTTGTATATAACTTTATTCTTTTTGTTACTATTATAAATGGAATCATTTTATTTATTTCGTTGTTGGGTAGCTCAATGTGTTTGTATATAAAATCACTACTGATTTTTCTATGTTGATTTTATATCCCACAACTTTACTGACTTCACTTATTAGTTCTCTTGGTGTCTTCTTGAGTCTGTAGGGTTTTCTACATATACGCTCATGTCATCTGCAAGCATATACTGTTTTACTTTCTTTTTTATTAAATGACTTTAATTTCTTTCTCTTGTCCAATTACTCTGGCTATAACTTCCAGTACGTTGAATGAAGTGATAAGAGTGGACATCTTTGCTTTGTTTCTAATCTTAAAAAAAAGCTCTCAGTTTTACTCCATTGATTTTGATGTTATATAGCTCTCTGCTTTTCTTATATGGCCTTCATTAGTTTCATGTAGGTTTCTTTTATACATATTTTGTTAAGAGTTTGTATCATTAACAAATGCTGAATTTTGTCAAATGCTTTCTCTGCATTAATTGAAATTATGTGCGCTTTTTTTGCTATATTAACATGATGTATTACATCAATTAATTTGCATATATTGAATCATTTTTGAATCCCAGGGATAAATCTCACTTGATTCATGTGAAATTTATCCCTGGGATGCAAGAATCATTCAATATATGCAAAGTGCATTACCTTTCTAATGTGTTACTGGATTCAGTTTGCTAGTATTTTGTGGATAATTTTTGCTTTTATGTTCAGGAATACTGGCCTATGTTTTCTTTGCTTGTGTTATCTTTTTCTGGCTTTTGTATTAGAATAATGCTGGCCTCATAAAATATGTTTGGAAATATTCCCCCTTTTCCACTTTTTTGGAAGAGTTTGAAATAAATGAGCATTAATTATTCTTTGAATATTTGGTGGAATTCACCAATGAAGCTATCTGATCCTGGACTTCTAGTTCTTGGAAGGTTTCTGACTACTGATCCAATCGCCTTATTTATTATTGATCTGTTTAAGTTTTCCATTTATTCTTGATTCAGTTTCTGTAGGTTGTATTTTTTTTTAAAGATGTATCCATTTCTTCGAGGTTATTTAATTTGTTTGAGTATAAGTTTTCATAAGAGCCGCTTATAATTCTTTTATTTATGAATCATCTCTTATAATTTCTTCTTTTTTTTATTCTAACTATTTGAATCTTCTGTTTTATTAGTTAGCATAGCTAGGGGTTTGTCAATGTTTATCTTTTCAAAAAAAACAACTCTTAGTTTTTTCAAATTTTTTCTATTCTGCATTTTACATATTTCTACTGTTATCTTTATTATTTCTTTTTTCCAATAATTTTAATTTAAAATATTTTAAATTTAAATTTTAAATTTTCTACTTTTTAAAATTAGGTTTTTGCCATTATAAACTTTTTTCTTAGTACTGCCTTTGTGCATCCATAAGTTTTCATAGGTTGTATTCTCATTTATCTTGAGATACTTTTTATATTCCCACTATGTTTTCTCTTTTATCCAATGTTTGTTCAAGAGTGTGTTTAGTTTCTATGTATTTGTGAATTTTCTCATTTTTTTACTGTTATTGTTTTTAGTTTTATTCTATTGTAGCTGAAAAAGATAATTGGGGTAATTTTAATCTTTTTAAATTCATCAGACCTGTTTTGTGATATAATGTGATCTATCCTGGAGAACATTCCACATGCACTTGAAAAAAATACATATTCTTCTACTGTTGGATGGAAATATCTGTGTATGTCTGTTAGGTCCACTCAGTCCATAGTGTTCTTCAAGTTAGCTGTTTCTATATTGATTTTGTATCTGGATGTTCTATCTATAAAGGACAGCACTGAAGTATCCTACTATTATTGTATTTTTGTCAATCTCCCTTTGTAACTTTTAGTATTTGCTTTATATATTTAGGTGCTTTGATGTTGGGTATGTGTATATTTGTAATTGTTATAACTTGCTGTTGAATTGACCATTTTATCATTATATGACAGATTTTTTTTTACTGCTTTGACTATATCATCCCACTCCCTCCTGTTCTGCAAGATTTCTGGTAATAAATCTTCAGAGAGTCTCATGGAAGAAGATGAAAAAGAAGCAGTGAAGGAGACTTAGAAGGAACAGATAATGAAGTGGGAGGAGAATCAGGCAATAGGGAGCCCACACAGCGATGATCAAGAGTTTCAAGGAAAAGGGCATTGTCCACTGTGTCAAATGCTACTGTGAGAGGAAATAAGATAAGGCCTTAGACTTGGGGAAAACATGTAATAGCAGGATTAAAATAAATCAGTCAAGCACTTTAAAAATGCTCAGAGCAGTAAAAAGCAAACAAAGAAATTAAACTATCACCTAATGATATTGGGAAAGGTAACAAATAGCAATGAGCAGGTCAATGATCAAGAAAAATAGAAATTTTTGCTTAAATATTTCTTATTTAAAAATGGTCTTCATAGCAGCATAATTTATAATCCTTTGGGTATATACCCAGTAATGGGATGGCTGGGTCATATGGTACATCTAGTTCTAGATCCTTGAGGAATCGCCATACTGTTTTCCATAATGGTTGAACTAGTTTACAATCCCACCAACAGTGTAAAAGTGTTCCTATTTCTCCACATCCTCTCCAGCACCTGTTGTTTCCTGACTTTTTAATGATCGCCATTCTAACTGGTGTGAGATGGTATCTCATTGTGGTTTTGATTTGCATTTCTCTGATGGCCAGTGATGATGAGCATTTTTTCATGTGTCTGTTGGCTGTATGAATGTCTTCTTTTGCGAAATGTCTGTTCATTTCCTTTGCCCACTTTTTGATGGGGTTGTTTTTTTCTTGTAAATTTGTTTGAGTTCTTTGTAGGTTCTGGATATTAGCCCTTTGTCAGATGAGTAGATTGCAAAAATGTTCTCCCATTCTGTAGGTTGCCTGTTCACTCTGATGGTAGTTTCTTTTGCTGTGCAGAAGCTCTTTAGTTTAATGAGATCCCATTTGTCAATTTTGGCTTTTGCTGCCATTGCTTTTGGTGTTTTAGACATGAAGTCTAAAGACATATGCACACGTATGTTTATTGCAGCACTACTCACAATAGCAAAGACTTGGAATCAACCCAAATGTCCATCAGTGACAGATTGGATTAAGAAAATGTGGCACATATACACCATGGAATACTATGCAGCCATCAAAAAGGATGAGTTTGTGTCCTTTGTAGGGACATGGATGCAGCTGGAAACCATCATTCTTAGCAAACTATCACAAGAACAGAAAACCAAACACCGCATGTTCTCACTCATAGGTGGGAACTGAACAATGAGATCACTTGGAGTTGGGAAGGGGAATATCACACACCGGGGCCTATCATGGGGAGGGGAAGGGGGGAGGGATTGCATTGGGAGTTATACCTGATGTAAATGACGAGTTGATGGGTGCAGCACACCAACATGGCACAAGTATACATATGTAACAAACCTGCACGTTATGCACATGTACCCTACAACTTAAAGTATAATAATAATAAATAAATTTTTAAAAAAATGGTCTTCAAATTAAAGGTGAGTTCAATAATAAGGAGTGGAAAGGCAAGCCCTTGATATTTGTAAAAATGGAATTCTGCCATAAATGACTTGTTGGCAGGGCCTCTTCAAGTACCTGGCTGAGTGATCTCAAACTTGTTGACATGTATCACAAGTAGCCACAAAGAATATGAGCGTTTCCAAAAGACTATAAATGAACAAATGTGACTTTTATTAAAGAGGAGCAGGAATTTTAGTATTAATATTGATATGATATTTAACAATTTCTATAATTGTTTATTAACAAAATTGCTTTGAGATATTGTTCATCAAGCCATCATTTAACAAAAGCTACTTTTGTTAGAGCACCTACTATGTGCAAACACTATGCTATAAACTGGTGACATCAACATAAAAGCATTTAATATCTTATATATGTATTATTTTTTAGTCACGAAACACTTTACATACAATATCCAGTGTGATAATCACAACAACCCTATGATGTAGACAAAATAGACACTATTTAACAGACGTGAAATATAGAATTCAGATAAGTGTAGTGACTTCTCCTGGTAATCCAGCTGGAAAGCGAAATTTTTAATGATTATGTCTAGTGATCTTTTTGTTATATCATGGCTTTGCAATAATTAGGAGCTACTATCTGAAATAATCTCCATCCTTATAGCATTTTTAGGATATTAGAACAGCATATTCTCATAGTTTAGCAGATTATGACACTGCTAAGTCATTTGTCAAATTCCTCATGAGCATTTAATCAATGAGATATAGTAATATGGGTTGATGAAAAAATTCAGTAGTTTTACAAGCAGGTTATACAATCACCTCAAGAGTCAATATTAATTTAAAATGCTTCTTCTAATGAGGAAGTACAGGATTCTACTCATAGCTTTGTCCCTCAATATGCAGTAGTGGTGCAGATATAAAGCCAGGTATTTCAGGTATTTTTTGTTAAATCAGCCAGAGATCTATAATACATATTTGTAACTAATACAATGAAAAAATTAAAATTATCTTAATAGGTGAAGATCATACGTAATATCTAATGTTATTAAAGTAAATTTAATATCACACATTTTATTTCAAACAATGGCACATATAAGGGGAGATTTAAATTAGTACTAGCTTAAATAAAAATGAGTTGGGAAGTTAAAATTTATTTTAAAGGGTTAATAACCCTATCAATCTGCTAAAAGGCATAGTCATCAGGAAAACACAAATTGAAACCAGAATGAAATACAAATTCAAAACTACCAGAATAGCTATATTTAAATGACTAGCAAGATATGTCACAACTATAACTCATTAATTGCTAGTGAGAATGCAAAAGGGTACTATCACTCTGGAAAACTGTTTGACTATTTCTTAAGAAGTTAAATATAACTTCTGCCCTAGCAATTTTATTCCTATATACTTACCCAAAAGCAACAAAAAATATGTTCATTAAAGTTTTTACAGAAATGTTCATAACCTTACTGTTATAATACATCTATATATACATATGATATAATACATACTGTATAATTCCATTTTTATTATCACTAAAACTAGTCAATAGTGACAGAAGTAATAAAATGATTGCCTTTAGGGGACAAAGAGCAGGAAATTAACTTGAAACAGGAATAGTGATCTTTCTGGAATGAAACAAATGTCCTATATCTTATGTTGAGTAGTAGTCACATAGGTGTCCACAATTTTCAAAAATCATCAAAGTGAAAACTTACAACCTCTGTATTTTATTCTATTTTAAATAAATGATACCTTAATTTCAAAAAGATAAAACATTAAAAAAACATTGTTTTCCATTGAAGGAATACAAGAAAAACTGGTATAAGTTACAGAAAAAGAAATTTTGTTTTGACATAAAATTTTCTAAACTTAAGAAACTTCAAACATAGAATAAGCTATTTCATTAAACTATATTTATCATTTCTAGGCCAGACATGGTGGCTCATGCCTGTAAACCCAGCACTTTTGGAGACAGAAGCAGGCAGATTACCTGAGGTCAGGAGTTTGAGACCAGCCTTGCCAACATGGCGAAATCCCATCTCTACTAAAAATACAAAAATTACCCGGGTGTGGGGGTGGGTGCCTGTAATCCCAGCTAATCGGGAGACTGAGGCAGGAGAATCACTTGAACCCATGAGGTGGAGGTTGCAGTGAGTCAAGATCATGCCATTGCACTCCACCCTGAGTGACAAGAGTGAAACTCTGTCTCAAAACAACAACAAGTATATTTATCATTTTTGAAAATATTCAAACAAAAGGAGAATGACCTACTTTTGGAGACTAATTCAAATATCCCAGGCAGAAATACTTCCTAGAGCATTTTAAAGCCTTTTTATCAGACTCACTGATCCTAAGTTAACAGAGATTTTCTTTTATCACACTTAGTCCATATTTAACTTCTCATCTCCTTCTTTTACATCTAATTAAACAGCATTTAGGAATGCTAAAACAGTAGAAAAAGCTAACAGACTTAAACTTATAAGCCACTTCTACAGGCTTATAATGCATACACTACTGCATTAAGAAGGATCCTGAGGCCAAACCCACAGGTTAGTAGCAAAAAATATTGTCACTGTTTAGTGGAATCTGCCATGAGCCTAAGAGGCAAGGGAGTGACAAAAATACCAGACTTTGCCATCACAGAGTTAAATAAAATGTGTAGAGCTGTACGTCAGATAAAAATGGTTATTATAGACTGAGGCCTCAATATGCCATAAACCAATAGCCAACAAATTAGTAAAGAAACGAAATAAGGAAGAGAAAAGAAAGTGTGAGGGAAATATTAGTATCTAAATATATATTGCTTTATGGCAGTTTTCTTTCCTGGTTGCCAGATTTAGAGTATCTGGAATATTTAAACAATGTACTAAATTGATTTGGGCATGATAGCTAAGCATAAACACAGTGAAATAGTCTAGGTTTTCTCCTCAACAAAATACTAGCAAACTACATTCAACAATACATTAAGAAGATCATTCATCATGACCAGGTGGGATTTATCCCGGGGCTGCAAGAATGGTTCAACATATACAAATGAATCAAGGTGATACTACATATCAACAGAATAAAGAACAAAAACTATATGATCATTTCGATTGATGTTGAAAAAGCATTTGATAAACTTTAGCATATCTTCATAATAGAATCCTCAAAAAACTTGGTTTAGAAGAGCTATAACTCAACATTTAAAAAGCTATATATGACAGGCCCACAGCTAGTATTACACTGAATAGGGAAAAAAATCAAAGTGTTTCCTTTTAGATCTGGAACATTACAAGAATGCCCATTTTCACTACTGTTGTTCAGCATAGTACAGAATGTCTTAGCTAGAGCCATCAGACAAGAGAAAAAAATAAGGGGCATCCAAATTGGAAACAAAGAATGCAAATTATATTTCTTTGCAGATAATATGATCTTACATTTGGAGAAAACTAAAGACAACACCAAAAAAACTATTCAAACTGATAAATTCAATCAAGTTGCAGGATACAAAATCAACATATGAAAATCAGTAGCATTTCCATATACCAACTATGAACAATCTGAAAAAGAATGAAAGTACTCCATTTACAATAGCCACAAATAAAATGAAATAACTAGGAATTAACCGTAAAAGTGAAAGATCTCTATAAAGACAACTATAAAATGATAATGAGAGAAATTGAACACGATACAAAAAATTGGAAAGATATTCTATGTTCATGGACTGGAAGAATCAATATTGTTAAAATGTCCATCCTACCCAAAGCAATTCACAGATTCAATTTTTATAAAAATACAAATGACATTCTTCACAGAAATGGAAATAGCAATTCTAAAATTTATATGGAACCAGAAAAGACCCAAAGTAGCCAAAGCTACCCTAAGCAAAAAGAACAAAACTGGAGGAATGACACTACCTGACTTCAAATTATATTAAAGGGCTACAGTAACCAAAACAGCATGGTATTGGCATAAAAACAGACACAGAGACCAACAGAATAGAATAGAGAATCCAGAAACAAGTCCATGCACCTACTGTGAACTCATTTTTGACACAGGTGCCAAGAATATACACTGGAGAAAAGACAGTCTCTTCAATAAATGGTACTGGGAAAATTTAATATCCATATCGATATCTACCTGCAGAAGAATGAACTCTCACCATATACAAAAATCAAAGGAAAATGGATTAAACACTTAAGTCTAACACCTCAAACTACTATGAAACTACTGCAAGAAAGCATTGAGAAAACTCTCCAGGATATTGGTATGGGCAAAAAAAAAAAAAAAAAAAAAAAATCCTTGAGTACTACCCCACAAGCATAGGCAAACAAAGCAAAAATGGAAAAATTGGATCACATCAAATTAAAAACTTTCTGCACAGCAAACAATCAACAAAGTAAACAGATAACACAGAGATTGTGAGAAAACATTTGCTAACTACTCATCTGAAAACAGATTAATAATTAGAATACATAAGAAACTCAAACAACTCTAAAATTTCTAGACTTCAAAAAACTTAAAAATCTAATACTTGATTTAAAATTGTCAAAAGATTTAAATAGACATTTCTCAAAAGGAGACATATGAATGGCAAACAGGCATAAGAAAAAGTGCTCACCATTACTGATCATCAGAGATATGCAAATCAAAACTATAATGAAATATCATCTACACTCCAGTTAAAATGACTTATATAAAAGTAAGGCAAGCCAGGCATGGTGGCACATGCCTGTAGTCCCAGCTACTCAGGTGGCTGAGATGGGAGGTCACTTCAGCCCACAGGGTCAAGGCTGAAGTGAGCTGAGATCACAACACCTCACTCCAGCCTGGGTGACAGAGTGATACCCTGTCTCAAAAAAAGAAAAGTCAGGCAATATCTAACGCTGGCAAGGATATGGAGAAAAGGGAACCCTCATACACTCTTGGTGGGAATGTAAATTAGTACAGCCATTATGAAGAACAGTTTGGAGTTTTCTCAAAACAATTAAAAATAGAGGTACCTTACGATCTAGGAATCCTTCTGCTGGGTTTTTACCCAAAGGAAAGGAAACAAGTATACTGAAGAGATATAGCTGTACTCCCATGTTTGTCCCAGCACTGTTCACAATCGCCAAGATTTGGAAGCAACCTAAGTGTCCATCAACAGATGAATGAAGAAAATGTGACACTTATATACAATGAAGTATCTTATTCAGCCATAAAAGAAAATTAGATCCAATCTTGTCATTTGCAATAATATGAATGGACTGGAATTCATTACATTAAGTCAAATAAGGCAGGCAGAGAAAAACAAACGTCTGATATTCTCACTTATTGGTAAGCATCTAAAAATCAAATCAATTAAATGCATGGAGAGAGAGAATAGAAGAATGGTTACCAGAAGCTGGGAAGGGTAGTGGGAAGGAGATTGAGATGGTTAATAGGTACAAAAAAGATAGAAATAATAAATAAGACCTAGTGTTTCATAGTACAACAGGGTGATTATCATCAAAATAATTTAATTGTACATTTTAAAATAACTGAAAGACTATAATTTAATTGTAACAAAAAGGAGAAGTGCTTCAGGGGATGGATACCCAATCTACATGTTGCGACTATTATGCTTTGCATGCCTATAGCAAAATATTTCATGTACCCCATAAATGTATACATCTATTTTGTACCCACAAAAATTAAAAATTAAAAAATTTTAAAAGCCTGGATTTGCAATAAAAGTTAAAATACTGTAATAGTACTCTTCTAAAATCAGACTGAAAGCACAGACATAAAGATTTACATAAAGCTAAATCTAGTAGAAACCCACTTTGATTTACAAAATTGTAAATATTTTTAGGAACTTTGTAATGCATAAACTTCTCCTTCCCTGCCTCACACAGATCTAAAGTGACCAAACATACTAAATATGTCATGTGTAATTTCCAGCTGAAAAAAACTTAACCCAGCCCCTCCTGGCTCAGTTAGAAGGTCATTTCCTTGGAAAGAGCTATATCACCAATGGTGAATAAAGTTCCAGTTGCAGTCACAAATGTGGCAATACACAAGATGTCTTCATAGCAAGGCTAATCACCAGATGGGGAGTTTGACTAATTGGCTGAAGATGTTTTCTGCTCTGGTCATACCTTGGCAAATAGAACAAAGAGAGGCCAAGAGACCTAATGGCTAGAACATGAGTATGAGTGTGGAGTTCTGTGATCTGCCCTCTGTCTGTTGTGGGTCTCTGGACAATTCCGTTAACCTTACTGTATTTTATTTTACTATAAATATAAGTAAGACTCTGCATACTTATCTAAGATATTTTCCAGAAAATGTTACAGGCAAAATTATTAAGGTTAAAATAAGAAAGAATTCCTCTATATTGAAACATTCTTTTCTGAAGCAAATTAGGTTTATTCTTAATTTATCTTGGTTCAGCATGTAGGGTCAGTTACATGGCAGCATTTTCTTAGGGATGAAAATTTTAAGGGGTAAAGAACCACCGACAGTCAAACACTAGGGGCCAGGACTCCTCCATGGCAAAGAGCAGCTTAAAGTCAAATTTATTCACTCAGTGTCTTACTTCTTCCTATTGACCCAAAAGTTAGGGATAAAGTGAGCACCCACCAGCAGAGGTGCAGCCAGGTTAGAAACCAGCTTTCATGTAAACAAGTCAGTACCAAAATATTTAGGAATAGCCAACACACAAACTAGACAGAAAAAAAAAATGGTTCTCAAATTTTTAAAAAATTTAGGATTATAAGCATGAAGAATTAATGCTAATAATTAATGAGAGTCTGCTATTCCCACTAGTCTGTAGATTCCTTGTGGGTAGATACTACATCTCTTGTTCCCACAGGTTTGTGTGATAAGACACAGCTAACACAGTGTCATAAGATACAGCTCCAACCATGGCAAAGGTCAAGGTGGGTAGAAATCGTGGCCCGAATTGGGCCAGAGACAAACCAAGGTCTTAAGAGAGAACCAGAGAAAAGAGATATGTACCAGAAACTGGGAGGTGTCACAAGACACAAGGGTAGCAGAAAATGCTCACCTTGAGACCAGAACAGAGGAAGACTGAGTGGCTATAGCAGAAACTGAAAGCATACAATAGGCAACAAATGAACAGAAGATGCTGAGATTGGAGGCAAAAGCAAATGCACATCTGAGCACCTCACCTCTGAAATCAGAAGGAAAATGCCTTGAGAGGGGAGATGAGTTTTTACAGCAGAAGCTGGATTTTCAGTCCAGTGCTTCTTAAAGGAACCTGGCTTACTTTTGCTATCATGCAATTGGAATAATTTGAGGTAAACAAAAAAAAAAAAATCTAAAAATTAAAGAAAAAAGCAGAAACTGAATGGTCTTTCACAGCTGGACAGGGTATGGCTGGCCAAGACAAAGAAGGACGAGGCAGCAAGAGGTACCAACACTGAGAGAGCCGTTGATCAAAGCATAGCCTGTCAGGCTCCAAGTTATTGTTGGAAGATCCTGGTACCACAGCCTCACAGGCGTTGGCCTCTCCTGAACCTTTGCTTGTTCTGCCTCACAGTAGCAAATCAGTTTTCGAAGCAGCAATAATTGAGTAGTAAAGTCATAAGCTATTGTTAGAAATTAGAAAAAAATCACTTTTAAAAAACTAGAAAAATAGTGTTTTATCTCAAAAATGTATAAACATACAGATATATTTAATTTTAGTTAAACCTTCATTTCGTAAGTTTGGAAAAATCACCTAGATTCCTCTAATTGTTCCTGTAGTCAAAAAGTAAATCTACATGTCCTATGCTGTCTTGAATGAGAAGGGTCTATTTACTGTGTTCCTGTCTAAATTCCTTGACCTTTTCCTGTCCAAATAAGTTGGTACTATTAATAATTCAGTCCCCAACATCAGATAAAATATAAAATTAATTCCCTTTTCCATGAATTTAGATGATATAATTAGGCCATGCTTTTGGCTTATGACTATTTCCATGACTAAAATCACTTGAGAACTGCTTGTTTCCCATCAACATTTGGTCGTAAGAGGGATGGTGGGTGTCTTCTACAGGAGACAGTAGGTCAATGGCCAAAGGCCAATGGAGACAAACAGATGTTGCGGTTAACCAAATTGAGAAGGAATACATAAATTTTATTCCAAAAGCCTCTTGCCAGAAGTGCTATAAAGAGCAAATCCATGCTTGATCCTCTACCTCCCGTTTGATGGAAAATAGTCAGATGTATTTGTCTGAATTCTTCAAAGAACCCTGGCAACTTGGTCTTTCCAATAAATATATGCCAAAAGGGTTATTAATCCCTTTTATAACCCACCAACCTCAGTATGCATATTCTTAAAAATGTGTGTGAAAAACTGAAGAAAGTTATACATGTAAACAAAATTGTACCTTCTGCTCAAATATGGTGACATTAACAAAAACGAAAAAAGTACATGTTGCTGAGCAAGTTCATTTCAGAAAATGTCACATATATGCTTTTCTCAGAAATCTTCCTGGAAACCTTTTCTGGGAATAGATCAAGGGACATACATTATTGTGCATTACAGGAAAAATGGGAAAGGAGCAATTTAGTATTTGAAACTGTGCCTGAGAATTATTTAAAAAGTGTATTTCTATACAAATTTATGAGCCAAAAATTGTAGGAAATATAGTCACTTTATTTTAAATACTATGAAACTGGAGTGTGTACTTTTGCCATGAACATTGAAGTAGTCTCCAGTGTGAGAACAAAGGAGAGAGCCTGGAATATTGGCACTGCTAAGCCACAGATAAGCACGAGAGAGTATTGCCTACTTCCCAAAAAGCACATTAGGGCCAGGGGTACGTGTGTAAAATGAAGTGGGAATAGATGGCAATAACCAGACAAGCCAGAGTTTCTGACCACTGTTCAGAAGGCAGATTTCCTAGATACAAATAATCCTGCGGACCATATGTGTGTGTGTGTGTGTGTGTGTGTGTGTGTGTGTGTGTGTGTGTGTGTGGCAAAAGATAACTTGTTCCCCATGACCCATGCCCTTGTAAAAATCTCCTCTCCTTGAATGTCAGCAGAACTTGTAAATATGATGAGATATCACTCCAAAACTATATTATAGAGCAAAAACGATATTATCTAGGCTGGCCTAACCTGATCACATGATCCCTTTAAAAACAAAGAGTTTTATCTGGCTGGTTGCAGGAGAGGAAGTCAGAGATTTGACAGCTAGCAGACAATGAGGAACTCAGTCATAAACTTTCAAGGAAATGAATTCTGCCTACAACCAAATTAACTTGGAAGAGAATCCCAAGTTCCAAATAAGAAACCCAGCCCTGGACAACACCTTGATTTCAGCCTAGTGAAACCCTGAGAAGAGAATACAATGACATTGTACCTAGACTTCTGGCCTACACAACTGTAAGATAATAAATATGTGTTGTTCTAAGCTGTACAGTCTGTCGTAATTTGTAGCACAGCAATAGAAAACTAATACAATCATGGGTGTGGTGGCTTATACCTGTAATCCCAGCACTCTAGGAGGCCCAGGAAGGTGGATCACTTGAGTCTAAGAGTTTGAGACCAGCCTGGGCAACATGTGAAACCCTGTCTCTACAAAAAATACAAAAAAAAAAAAAATCACCCAAGCATGATGGTGTCCGCCTATAGTACCAGCTACTTAGGAGACTGAGCTGGGAGGATTGCTTGAGCCCAGGAGGTCAAAGCTACAGAGAGCTGTAATCATGCCACTGCACTCCAGTCTGAGCAACTGAGCAAGACCCTGTCTCAAAAAAAAAAAAAAAAAAAAAAAAAGAAAAGAAAAAGAAAAAGACAAAATCAGGGATACAAATACAAAGAAGAAACTAATACAAAAAGAAACTAATACAAAAACAATACTGTACTTGCTGAGTCAATTATGACTAATCTAAGAATCTGCTAACATAGTGACTGTAGACCTAAGAATCTTCTAGTTCTACGATTCTATAATTTTAATAAATTTCTTTGATAGTGTTATCATATCAGTCATTACAGCTCATTTAAAAATTACCCCATTAGGGAACTGAACTGATGACATACTTCTTTAGTATCTGTGAGATGTTTCTTTACACCAACAATAGACAAGCAGAGAGCCAAATCAAGAATGAATTCCTATTCACTATTGCTATAAAGAGAATAAAATACCTAGGAATACAGTTAACAAGGGATGTGAAAGAACTCTTCAAGGAGAACTATAAACAACTCTCAAGGAAATAAGAAAAGATGCAAACAAGTAGAAAAACATTCCATCTTCATGGATAGGAAGAATCGATATCATGAAAATGTCCATACTACACAAAGTAATTTACAGATTCAATGCCATTCCCATCAAACTGCCATTGACATTCTTCACAGAATTAGAACAAAACTATTTTTAAATTTCACATGGAATCAAAGAAGACCCCATATAGCCAAGACAATCCTAAGCAAAATAAATAAAGCTAGAGGCATCATGCTACCTGACTTCAAACTATACTACAAGGCTACAGTAACAAAAACAGGATGGTACAGGTACCAAAACAGATGTATAGACCAATGGAGCAGAATAGATACCTCAAAAATACCACCATACATCTACATCCATCTGATCTTAGACAAACCTGCCAAAAACAAGCAACGGAGCAAGGATTTCCTATTCAGTAAATGGTGCTGAGAAAACTGGTGAGCCATATGCAGAAAACTGAAACTGGACCCCTTCCTTGCACCTTACACAAAAATCAACTCAATATGGATTAAAGACTTAAATATCAAACCCCAAACCATAAAAATTCTAGAAGAAAACCTAGGCAATACCATTCAGGACATAGGCATGGGCAAGGACTTCATGACAAAAACACCAAAAGCAATTGCAACAGAAGCCAAAATTGACAAATGGGATCTAATTAAACTAAAGAGCATCAGCACAGCAAAAGAAACTATCATCAGAGCAAACAGGCAACCTACAGAACAGGAGAAATTTTTGTAATCTACCCATCTGACAAAGGTCTGATATCCAGAATTTACAAGGAACTTAAACAAATTTACAAGAAAAAAAACAACCCCAGCAAAATAGTGGGTAAAGATATCAACAGACACTTCTCAAAAGAAGACATTTATGTCACCGAGAAACATATGAGAAAAAGCTCAACATCACTGATGATCAGAGAAATGCACATCAAAACCACAATGAGTCACCATCTCACGCCAGTCAGAAACAATAGATGCTGGTGAGAGTGTGGAGAAATAGCAATGCTTTTACACTGTTGGTGGGAATGTAAATGAGTTCAACCATTGTGGAAGACCGTATGGAGATTCCTCGAGGTCTAGAACCAGAATGCCATTTGATCCAGCAAGCCCATTAGTGGGTATATACCCAAAGGAAGATATATATCATTCTACTATAAAGACACATCCAAATGTATGTTTATTGCAGCACTATTTACAATAACAAAGACGTGGATCCAACCCAAATGCCCATCAATGATAGACTGGATAAAGAAAATGTGGTATATATACACCATGGGATACTATGCAGCTATAAAAAAGAATGAGATTATGTCCTTTGCAGGGACATGGATGAAGCTGGAAGCCATCATCCTTAGCAAACTAACAGAGGAACCGAAAACCAAATACCTCATTTTCTCACTCATAAGTGGAAGTTGAACAATGAGAAAACATGGACATAGGGAAGGGAACAACACACACCAAGGCCTGTTGGGGGGTGGGAGGTGAGAGGAGGGAACTTAGAGGATGGGCCAGTAGGTGCAGCAAACCACCATGGCACACATAAACCTATGTAACAAGCCTGCACGCTCTGCATATGTATCTCTTTTTTTTAGAAGAAATTATGAAAAGAAAGAAAGAAAATAAGCTTAAATAAGATAAAAATACAAACTTAAAAAAAATGTTTAAAATAAAATCCAAAAAAAACAGATTTTTTCAGTAAACAAAGTTTCTTCGTGTTATTACACTGTAGGAGCTTTGTATATATTTTAGCAAATTTACAATATTTTATGGGAAATATTTTGACTTTGGTCATCAAAACCTGTGTGAAAATTGTAGGTTATTCAAATCACATGCCCATTTAATGTTACCTTAGAGTGTTTTCCAACATGAGGATTTGATCCAATGTCCATAATTTCAAAGGATGTAAATCTGGTAACCATAAAATGGTAAGCCAGCACAGCCAAGTATAGAAACCATGTGCAGTGAAGCAAGTATGTTTCCATTTGGTCTCTGTATTCTTTACTCTGGAGAAACCCTAGTCCTCTCAAACAAATCTTGTTTTACTTACATCTGTTTTAAATAGCTAGTATGTAGAGCAAACTACCACATATGGTAACAAGATCATATCATCTAAGAGGCATTTGATATTGATATTAAAGTATTTTTAATTGAAACAAATTAGTCACAACTCCCAATTTAAACAACACCTCTTCTGGGTGAAAAGTATCACAAATGTTTAAAAGAAATTATTTATACAAAACTCTTCTTAGAAGAAAGAAAAAGAAAATAAGTATTCTATCTTTTCCCTGATGAACAGCACTTGTTTTATAAACCTGAACAGTAACGGATTTTAGTTTTAGTTTGTACTGCAAGAATGATCATAAATGGCAATTCTAAAAGCCTGGTTTGTCAAAAATATAGCTAGAAAACATCACACACTTCTAAAAAGTGATATATAATTATTTAGTAATGAATAAGGCAATCTTTTTTGTGGCAAGGAGGGGGGAATTAAACCTTATTTATTTTTAAAACCAAACCACTAAGAAAATATATCACAGCCTGAAAACAGCAAATGGACAGGCTGTATTATCATTTCAAGTAATAAGCTGGTGAAAATACAATGAGGTTGGTATCAAAATAATAAGGAGCCATGCCAGGGCAGGAACAATGCAAGCTGCGAAAACCCCGGGCAAAAATGGTATTTGATAATGGGGGCTGCCTCTCCTTTGCTCTAAGGGAGTCAGCTCATCCTAGCCCAAATTGTTCACTTTTTCTCCCTTGAACTTCCTGTTGCCAGGGGTCTCAATTGGGCTCTGTTAATTCAGGGAGCTAAGGAAATAATGCTAGGTTTAGGCTTCCATTTCACTCTGTTTTATAAAAACCAGGTTTTTCCAAATCCAGTACTTCATAACTCTCTTATAAGCAAGTAGCCAATTGCTCCTCTTTTACTATTCATTACTAGATACTAATATATATCACAATCAAAACCCCTTTCTTCTTCAAGGGGAAAGTGTTACTGCAACATTGTCCTGTCATTTTGCTACACACATCCTCAAGGCCCATCAGCCAGTAAGAGGGAAGCTCTGCTTCTCATAATTAGTGTGTCATCGCCTCTCATGTTTTTGCACGGTATCCAGGTTGAAAGATGCAGCATGTAATAATTTTGAGAAATGTACATCTACATCTTGACCAGAAATGGGGATCCACAAGGATCTTCAAAGTTCTTATCCAAACTACTCTCCCTCCCAATTCCACATTTTAAAATCAACTTGCATCAACTTGTATACCCTTGTATCAATTACACAAAATCAAGAAAACAAAGACCCAGAAATTTTTTTTCTCCCTTCTAAGTTATTGACCTCATGGATTTTGTTTCACAGCCTATAGAAAATGGTGTGATGACACTTCCGGTAAACAGGATATTTGGCAACAAAGAGAAAATATCTCTCCTCAAACTCCATCAAGTCTAACCTGCCAGCCTGTTGGTATTAAGAAGAGTCTGGTAGCTTGGAGGACTCTGGCTTGTTACAGGTGAGATCCTTACTGCCAGGACAAGCACTAGCCACAGGAACATAAGCTCTAAAACCTTCTGTAATGTCTCTGATGCAATTTAGCATCACTTTTTCCCATTTCACTTTTTAGGGCTGAAACATGAAAGAACCAGTGTCCAGAGGCAAGCGACATATGCCTTACACTTGTTGCCATCCTTAATTTCTTCATAAACTTTGCTTAAAAGACTAAAATTCCCAATTCCTTATTAAAAAATATATTTTTGTCCTCATTCCTGATAGCCACTGGCAAGGACTTTTATTACCCAATGGATAAGAGAGCCTCCTTCTTCTTGGTCACGGTTGGGATGAGGTGCACGTGGTCATCTATACACTCAGTCACACGACAGTCCAGCTGCCGTTTCACCTGAAGCTCCTTACTCCCGGCATCTATTTAATCTTTGGTTTTGTCGTTGCAATGTATGGTGCACCAGGCCTGGCAGTCCTGGAACTTCTCAAACTTACTGGTGACCAAGGCCTAGACTTGAGCCAGAGGCACATGACTGCGCTGGATGCACTGGTGCACCTGCTGCATGGATGCCTGGCTGTCCTCACAACAGCTGGTGCTGCATGGGAACATGAGACTCTGCATCTTCTGGATGTTTTCTCTCTCTAGGCTCTTTACCATGGAGTCCACCGTCTCCTGCACCGGCAGCTGCTGCAACTCCGCCATGATGATCCTGTACTGCCCCAGGCCGCGCCCGTGCCCACCAATAAGGCAATCTTAACTAGCTAAATTTAAATAGGATGTCTATGGCAGATTACAAATATAAAAATGTTTAAAGTCAGATATGTTAAAAATTTGTGAAAATCATTGCCCAATGATAGGGCAAGGCAAATGTATCCAAACAAATGAGTTAATGTGTGTAAAACATTTAGAACAATCCTGAACTATTGTATATATCATTATCATTATTATTTTTACACTATATTTTCCCTGTGGACATCCTTCAACTTCAGCCCTTTTGTTATGTACAAAAGTGGTTCGCACCAGGCACGGTGGCTCATGCCTGCAATCCCAGCACTTTGGGAGGCTGAGGCAGGTAGATCACCTGAGATCAGGAGTTTGAGACCAGCCTGGCCAACATGGGGAAACCCTGTCTCTACTAAAAATACAAAAATTAGCTGGACATGGTGGCACATGCCTATAATCCCACCTACTTGGGAGACTAAGATAGAATTCCTTGAACCCAGGAGGTGGAGGTTACAGTGAGCCAAGATCATGCCACCGTACTCCAGCCTGGGCAACAAAGGAAGACTCCATCTCAAAAAAAAAAAAAACGAAAGAAAGAAAAAGAAAAAAAAGAAAAGAAAAGAAAAAGAAAAAGAAAAAAAAAGTAGTTCCAGGTGCACTTCCAAATATCATAAATTTGCAGTAGTTCAAGTGAAGAGATTAAAAGATTCCACATAATTCCCAAATAAATAACAAATAGCCACAGTGCAATTATTTCTTATGGTGTCTAGAAAAGCATTCAGTGTTACCTGTTCACTTGTCACTGCCTGTTAAAATATCTACTCAGGGCCAGGAGCGGTGGCTTATGCCTGTAATCCCAGCAATTTGGGAGGCTGAGGTAGGCGGATCATGAGGTCAGGAGATTGAGACCATCCTGGCTAACACAGTGAAACCCTGTCTCTACTAAAAATACAAAAAATTAGCTGGGCGTGGTGGCAGGCACCTGTAGTCCCAGTTACTCAGGAGGCTGAGGCAGGAGAATGGCATGAACCGGGGTAGCAGAGCTTGCAGTGAGCTGAAATCAGGCCACTGCACTACTCCAGCCTGGGCGACAGAGCCAGACACCATCTCAAAAACAAAAACAAAAACAAAAACAAAAGCAAAAGTATCTACTCAGGCCAGGCAAGGTGGCTCATGCCTGTAATCCCAGCACTTTGGGAGGCCGAGGCGGGCGATTCATGAGGTCAGGAGATCGAGACCAGCCTGGCCAACATAGTGAAACCCTGTCTCTACTAAAAATACAAAAATTAGCCAGGTGTGGTGGCAGGCGCCTGTAATCCCAGCTACTAGGGAGGCTGAGGCAGGAGATTACTTGAACCCGGGAGGCGGAGGTTGCAGTAAGCCAAGATCATGCCACTGGATTCAAGCCTGGGTGACAGAGAGAGACTCCATCTCAAAAAAAAAAAAAAAAAAAAATTGTCTACTCAGATCTGCTCATTTCTCTGACCAGGAAGGCAATATTTTGTACACTCCAGTGTACATGCAGTCTCTCATTGCCAGTACTTGACAATATAGTTATTAGTCCTCTTCCCTCTTGCTCAGTGCCAGCTTATCCTCAGTACTCTTTTACATGAGTCTCTCAGTTCATCACTTCACTCCACAGCATTTACAGGACAGGAGAGAATAGAGATAAACTTCTCTCACTTGATGAACATCTGTGAAGAGATCCAATATGCCACAGGACATTAACTCGAAAACATTGTGTCCAACAAGCTCTTTTGCAACCAATTTATTGAATGAACCGAAAAATATAAGTAGGATATCTTAAAAATGTTATACATATCTGTCCTCAAACCTCTTTTGTTGTATTTTCCTTCCCCTACCCCTTGGCCATATCTTAGATTCCATAGCTTTCTGATTACTTTCAGGCATTGGAACAGTCTCCTTTTCCATCTTCTTTCCAGTTTAATACACATCAAAGCATTCAGTTCTCACTCAATTTTAAGCTTCCACTTCCCAGTCTCACTCAGAACTGACTCTCAGTTTCATAGTAATTGGAAGCAAGAGCATATCATGGTATTTTACTATGTTTCCACCTTTCTCTTCCAACTTCATTCCTGACTCACTACACTGCCTCTAGCTCCCCCTAGATGTGGGTTGGGAAGAGGGATGCATGTTAAATTGGAAACATCTGTTTAAAATTAGTGGCAGCATTTGTATTTTCTCCTGGTTGTTGGAAATCCTCTGTCACGGAAGATGTCCAAACATGGGCTCTCTTACACAAGGGATGTTTTGGTGGGTTCTCTGGAGACGCTTTCCCGTAGGAGTGTTCACCATTACATCATTTAACAGTGAGCAACATTTTTTCTGGATGCCTTCAAGTGGCTTATCCACAATCCCCATTTCTAATGGCACCCCACAGAACCTTCCTTTGCTGGGTCAACTTGCCTCACTGGACATCCTCTCTAAAGGGCTCTATTTTGCTTCCTTCCACAGTGCCTTCTCTTGCTCCAGTAACTGTACCTGTCCCTCCTACTAATGGATTTATTTGCTACCACTGCAGCTTTCTCTCCTTACTTGTTCTTTAGCAGTTACTCCAGGTAGCTTTTCATAATTGAGCCTCTTCTAGGTAAAACTTAAACACATTCCTTGTGCACACTGAAGCCAGGGTAAACAGATCAGCATCACCCAAGCTCACTTCCACAGCTCAGCCAACAACCACCAGGGACAATACGGCAGTCTCCCTTCATTATAAGAAGACATCCTCCACCACTTAGCTGAGTTAGGAGAAAACAGCTTCCTCTTGAGTAAGCCAACAATCCTTTTCAAAGCATCTTCCTCCTACTTCTCCAAATTTATTATTTCATGTCACATTGGCTAAAGATCATAAGATCATTTTTATGTCCACTCTTTAGCAAGTCCTTTGGAAATGTCTCTGGTCTTCAGAACAAGAGAGCACTTAAAATATAATGTTCCCAGCTTCGAAGCCTCTGCTGACATTCTGGGACAGGAGGGTCATATTTAACATTAATACTCTAGAATTAAGGAAAAATAAACATAATTTTGTGGGTTCACTTTCCCTAGTAATTAGTTTAGACTTTATTAGGAATATACCTATAGCAATTAGATATATATCAATAGCTTCAGAAGTCAAGGTAAGATATTTTCCTGCTAATAGGAGAAACAGAAAAGAAAACTTTCAAAACAAACCTGGATCCTTAGTGGCTCAATTATGTTGGATAGTTTCCTGAGCACTATTTATCTGTCCTTTCAATGCATATGGTAGTTTTAAAATATATCTGCAAACTCCTTTATATTATACTCCTCACTTCAAGAAGTGGAGTTTAATTCCCCTCTTCTGAAATGTGGGCTGGATTTATAACAATAAACTTCAAACCAATAGATTGTGGCAGAACTGGTGGAATATGATGAGGCATAAAAGTCATTGAGGGTTCTTGCTCTTTCTCTTAGACCCCTTGCTTTGAAAAAAGTCAGTTGCCATGCTTTCAGGACACTCAACCACCCTATAAAGAGGCCCATGTGACAATGAACTGAGGACTCTTGTAAAGAACCATGTGAGTGAAACATCTTAGAAGTGAGTCTTATAGCCCCTGTCAAACCTTCAGATAACTATAGCCTCAGCCAATAACTTGACTGCAGACTCCTGAGAAACTACACCAGAACCTCAGCTAACCTCTCTCCAATCCCTGACTCACAGAAATTGTGATTTAATAAATGCTTGTTATTTTAAGTCACTAAGTTTAAGGGTAACTTTTTATATAGCAGCAGATAACTAATACAATATGGCATTTTACATACTGAAATAAATTTAAAATCCCATATATTCTTTCCTGAATTCTATATGCCATGTACACCCAAAATATACCAATAACCAAATGCATGCCTTGACTCAAAGTCAGGTGCTGTGATAACTTCTCTTTATAACAGTCTAATCATTCAGCTGAGCATGATTACTAATCCACAGATGGATCAGCTGATAACCTCCCCAACTCTTGATGAAATGACTTGTTCTGTCAGGAGTTATTGAGAAGGACATACACACATTAACATAATGTGAATCTGCTTATTAAGGATCATACTTAGATTCATGGTCACATGGGCCAATAGTAAGTAATGAAGAGAAGACTCTATTGTGCAAAATTATTCCTCTGTCACTAACATTTTAAACTCAAATATTATAACATGTCTCTTTTTTAGATTAATTCAGTGTTAAAATTCATGTAACTTCAGTAGAGATAGTTCTTTATGTTGCTTGAGGTAAATTATTCTTTTGAATATGAATAAAAAGAGTGAGATTAGGATGTAGGCCACCAAGAAGAAAAAAGGGAAATTAATTCAAAAGCTGAGATTGCTAAGGAAAAGGTCACTGGCTTTCCAGACACACTGTGGATGGCCTTGCGCCCTCTTAAGCTCTGTGAATTAGAGATCATCAGCTCCCAGAAGGCAGAGACTAAGTTGTGTATCTGTTATGAATACCACCTAACACAATCCAGTCGGTGGAATACTAAACCACAACAAAATCATTAGCACCAGATAAAGTCAGATGTCTATCCTAATAAGCAGCTGTTAGACTTGGAACTGTCAGGAATATCGCATGCAATTTCCTGGATGTTTTCATTAGAGTCACCTAGAAACCACACCAATAACAAATAGCAAGACAAAAATTTACTCAAGGAACACAACCAGACTCCTGGAGTGTTGCCAGTTCCAAAACAAAGCCTGCTGCCACTCAGCTGAGCTGTATTCTATATATGTGACAGAGACTTGACAGTTAAATCTCACAGCAATTTGAGATGAAAAACCAAAGGGATGTAACCACAAACAGGACAGTTGGAAGAAATAGGACCACTGTGATTAGCTGAGTCAAAGGACATCTACTCCCTATTGGAAAGTAAAAAGCAAAGGATAAGCTATTCTGGGGATCAGAAATCAGAGATGTCTCAGAATGTAGCTTTGGCTATACACAGAGAAGAGAAACTATGACCTTGTGAATACAATCTCCTTCAATGTAGAGAAGTCTAACCAAAGTCTAGTGAGAATCTTGTTATATACATACACAAGTATGTGATAAACCACACACATTGTATCCCACTACTATCAGAAAACATCCCTGAATATATACAACAGCCACCTACATCTTTGAACCCATTTGTGGAGAATTTGTTTTCATTTTCTACTGAGTTAAATCCTACGGGATAAAAAGGGCTCTCTCTCTCTCTCTCTACATGTCAAAAAATTAAATGTTGTATTAGATGATTACTAGTACCCTCATGGTTCTGATTATTTAACAAAAAGAATATTTGAGACCACGTGAGAACAAAATGTCATCATAAACCAACTTTTAAAAAAAGAACTTAGATTCTAGTGAAACTATATTCATTGTGAAAACACAAATTGGTTAGAAACATGAGACATATTACTTTGACACTTCAGACTTGAAAAAACTGCAGATTAAAACTAGACATTATTTTACAGCGAGAAAAGCCATTAGGGTTGATTTTTGCCAACTTTATATTCAGGCCACAGATGTTAGCATGACACTTAATATTTCTGATTTATGGGGAAAATTAGAACAGAATGCTCACAATTTAACTGATATGTAGCCTGTCTGCAACCTTGCTTTTTTTATCTAAAGAAATTCAAATGCAGTTTTAATAACTGAAAGAATTCCATAATATTTTGACTTAGTAATTTGACAGAAGCACCTATAAAATGGTGGTCCGTTTTATCAAAATTATTCAAATATTTACTTACTGTCTGCAAACCGAAATTATATTTCCAACTTACCATTACTTGTCAATGTTTATTCTATATACTTTAACAGATTTTAAAGATGAATAAGGGAGGATATGCTTTATCATATGTATTATATTTCATAAACATACAGCTAACTTAAATTTTGTATTCAGTGTGGCAGTGTGGTATGCAAAATAATTTCTTGGTTTCCTGAAATCACAGGATAAAATGCTTTTGTTACTCTAAATTACAGTGTCCTCCAATAATTTTGTAGCTAAACTCCAAATTTGCTTCACAAAGACCAAACAGCATGTTAAACCACTTCATGATACAGACTTTGTCTTCAGATGTGACACATAAACAAAGCTTTATGACATGGAGACAGTTATAGAAAGTAATTTGCTGGTAAAACAGAAATCCTTCAATGTGATAATTATCTCTTTGGGCTTTGTATATTTTATTTCTTTTATAATCATAGGTAACCCCTCCCACAACACCTCTAGCATCAGAAATAAACCTCCCACTACACTCCTTAGCCACATTCTTAAATTCATCCCTCTCAAACTACGTCTATTTAGCATCACTATAAATCCAAGGTAAGAATAAATGCATGTATTTAAATTTCCTCTTAAGCTGCAGGAAAAATCAGAATCAGAAAATAGCAAGTTATAGTGAATGACTTATGGTCCAGTGTGAAAAATATTGAGTAAAATATAAGTAAATAAGACAGGTCCATATATGCTAATATGATAAACTACTTGGAAGTCTTCAAATTCATTATATTCATAGAGAATAATCAGAATACAATGTATCCTTCTAAAGATGAACCTTAGTCTGCCTTTCAAAAATCAATACAGACAAGTTTGCAAAGAGTGACTATCTCACAACAACCAAGAACTTCAGCTGGAAGACTGCAAGATTGTCTATTTAAAATCCTATTTTTCAGAGAAGGAAATACAGACTCAGACATTTTTGTAAGTAAACAGCCTGTTTGTTAGATGTGTACTTGAGATTTGAGCCTTGAGGTTTCTAAGGCTTTTCTCCAATGTTCTTTCTTTAAAAATTTGCTTTACTTATCTGTGTTATTGATATCTTTTGATGAACAAAATTCTTAAGTATTCTTACTAATAAGTAGTTTTTTGGTTATCATAAAAATGGTCTTTTAAAAATTGAATCATCTAACTGCATATAAAATGCAATTAGCTCTTATGTGTTGATTTTATTTCTCTGAACCTTGCTAAACTTTCTAATTAATTGCAATAATTAGTCTGATAATTCTCTTGGGTTTTCCATATAGACAAACACACATATCAACTGTAAATAATTTAGATTTTTGTTGTTGTTGTTGTTGTTGTATTTTTTAGTTCTGGAAGCTGGAAAGGCCAAGGTGAAGAGGCTGAATCTGGTAAGAGCCTTCTTTCTGGTAAGAACTCTCTACAGATTCCCATGGTAGCCCTAGGGCATCACATTGGTGAGGGGGCTGAGTGTGCTAGCTCAGGTCTCTATTCCTCTTTTTATAAAGCCACCAGTCCCACTCCTATGATAAATTTCAACATGAGTTTGGAGTTTTTAATCCTTATAGAAAAATTTTCCCTAGAATCTCCAGTACAATACTAAATATAAGTTTCAATAGTGGGACTCTTGTGTCATTCTTTATTTAAAGGAACATATGTTAAAAAGTAGTTACATCAAGTGAGCACAACATCTCAAATTGAAATCTGTCAAAACAAAGTATCAATTAACCATATGATATATCAGAAGGAGCTAATTAGCTGAATTATAAAATGAAAGCATTCCAGACAAAGGATACTTGAATATACATCTCTATGAACAGAGACAGTGTAGTTAATAGAGCTTGAAAATCAAGAGGGAAGGGATACAAGATGAGGCTGGAGAGGCAGGCTGATTTCAGACCTTTCATGATCTCATAGGAAAGCGCTATGATTTTAATATGTGTCCTCCAAAACTCATGTTGAAATTTATCATAGGAGTGGGACTGGTAGCTTTATAAAAAGTGTAAGAGAGACCCGAGATAGCACACTCACCTCCTCACCATGTGATGCCCTATGCTACTTTGGGACTCTACAGCAGGTCTCCAACAGCAAGAAGGCTCTTATTAGATGCACCCCCTCAACCTTGGACTTCCCAGCCTTCAGAACTGCAAGAAATAAATTTCACTTCTTATAAACTATTCAGTTGCAAGTATTCTGTTATAAGAAACAATTAAAAAAAAAAAAAAACTAAGACAGAAGGTTAGTATCAGAAATGTGATGTTCCCAAGAATGAATATCTGAAAATGTGGAAGCAGCTTTGGAAATGGGCAATGGACAGAGGCTAGAAGAATTTAAAGGATCAGGCTAGAAAAAAAACAGATTCTAGTGAGAACATAGAAGACAAGAAGATTAGTGAAAGTCCAGAATACCTTAAGCTTGGTTAAGTGATCATGACCAGAATTCTGATAGAAATATGGACAGTAGAGGACATTCTGATTAGGTCTTTGATGGAACTGAGGAACAACATATTGGAACCTGGGGTAAAAGTCATCCTTGTTATAAACTGTCAAAGAACTTGCCTGAATTGTTTCCATGCCTGAGGGTTTTGTAGAAAGCCAAACTTGAGAATGATAAACTAGGGTATCTGGCAGAAGAAATTTCTAAGGAAAATATAGAAGAAGCTTCCTGGTTACTTTTCACCACTTATGCTGAGATTTGGGAGCAAAAGAATAACTTAAGGACAGAATTTATAATCAAAAAGGAAAAAGAGTGAATTCTTTGGAAAACTCTCAGCCTGGCACTTAAAGTATTGAGAAGTGTGTTCAGGAGAAGAAACCAAGCCCAGCAACCTTTTGCCAAATAGATTAGCATGAATAGAAGGGAGCTAGGTGCTATACCTCAAGACAGTGGGAGAAATACCTCAAAGACATTTCAGAAAACTTTGAAGTTGCCCCTTTCATCACAGGCCAAGAAGTCTAGGAGAGCAAAATAATTTCCAGAGACTGGACATCATGCTCTCCATGAGATCACTGCCCATGGCCACCTTGGGATTCTGATCCCTGTACCACAGTGCAGTGCTTCACAGCTACCCCAGCTGTGGCTGAATAAGTCCCATGTATGCCTTATGCCCCAGCTTTAGAAGGCATACGTTGTAAACCTGGTAACATCAATGTGGTGCTAATTCAGCAAGCTTGCAGAAAGAAGGAGCTGTGAAGGTTTGGCAGCCTCCACCCAGATTTCAAAGGATGTTGTTGAATTCCTAGTGGACCCAGGCAGAGACTTGTTTCAGGGAAAAGCCACTGCAGAGAGCCCTCACTGCAATAATTCTGAGTGGCATGTGAGCAGGGCATGGGTTTGGGGGTGGGGCAGCGACAGAATGCTATGATTTGAATATTTGTGCCCTCTAAACTCATTTAAAATGTATCATGGAAATAGGATTGGTGGCTTTATGAGAAGAGAAAGAAGGATCTGAGCTAGCACATCCAGCTCCACCTCACAGTGTTCTGCAGAGGATCCCCATCGACAAGAAAGCTCTTGCCAAATAAACCTTCTCAACCCTGGACTTCCCAGATTCCAGAACTGTAAGAAATAAATTTCATTTTTTATAAATTACCCAGTTTCAAATACTGTTACAAGCAATAGAAAATTAACTAAGAAAACAAATTTCAGAGTAATGGGAAGTCACAGCTGGCTTTAAGGGGCAGGCTTAATATGATCAGATTTGAGTTTTAAAATATTTAAAATATTAACTAATTGTGTTAAAATATTAACTAATTAAAAACCTGTCAGTTATTCACAGATTGTTTGTGTATGTGTAGATACAATTTGTCTACATGGAAAGTCCAAAGGAATTCTCAGACTAATTATTATAACACACTCTGACTATAGTGTGAAGAACTAATATAAGAAGACAGAGGGTATAGAGAACATACTTAACAGAAGATTGCAATCATGGATGGAAGATCAAAGTAGCTCATGTTTTGGCAATCCTGTTAGAGAAGATGGGAATGAACCAGTCAATTAATCAACAATAATTAATATCCTCCAGTTAAGGACCATTCTTTGTCCAATTTAGGAACTTAAATACCCCCTAAGTTTAATGGAATAAAATAATCCACTCCATTTCCTATCCTCTTTCTCAATCCCTCAGTTTCCCATCCAAAACCATATGTACAGTTGTTTCTCAGTTGAAAAACAAAAGATGTCATGCATAGCAATATAAATGGATGGTACGGTAGGTAGAATAATGGCTTCCCAAAGAAATCCAGTCCCCGGAACCTGTGAATATGTTACTTTATATGGCAAAGGAGACGTTTTGCTGGTGTGATTCAGTTAAAGATAACAAGATAGGAGGATTACTACATTATCTAGGTGAGCCAAACATAATCACAAGGGTCCCTAATAGAGAAAAGAGGGAGTTAGGAAAGTCAGAATCAGAATAGGAGATGTGAGGATGCATCTCCCTGGCCACCAGCCAAAGAATAAGGCAGCAGCCAGAAGCTAGAAAAGTCAAGAAGCAATTCTCCCCCACAGCCTCCAGAAGAAATGTAGCCCTGTGGACCCATTTCAGACTTCTGACCTCCAGAACTATATGATAATAAATATGTGGGGTTTTAAGCTGCTAAATGTTTAGTTGTTATAACAGCAATAGTAAACTAATGAAGATGGTAGAGGCTGTGGGGGCTTTGAAGTTCTTATCTTCACTTTCAAAAATTGTCCTAGCCCAATCAGTGAAAACTATCTTGTTAAAAATAAAATGCATTTTTATTTTTAAGAAAAAAAGAGTTAATCTATGTCTGTTCATTTAGATAAAGCAAGTCTTTATTGGATGCTTAGATTCCAATAACCAGGCTCAGGGAAATGAGTTTGGTTAAGGACCTTATGATTATTCAATCCAGAGTGTATGCTTTATTAATTTGGTTTACTTCAGGTCAACAAATAGTTATGCACTGTGTAGTATTTGTACTGATTGTATAAAGATTTACAATTTGCCATGGTTCTCACAGAAATAAGAAAGGGAGACAAAAGTTTCCTATAAAAAAGGTGAAGAAAATTCCATGAAATTGGGCTCAACTTCGGGTCACCAGTCATGATGGATTCCAACAGACTGTTTATAAAGCATATCAGCATGGATTTAGTAACATTTCTCATTACACAGTTGTCTATACATAACTACATATATAAACTTACATATATAACTATGTAAATGAAAAATTTTATATAAACTACAATACAAACAAAGCCATGGCATCATTTAAAAATATTTGTCATGACTCCAAAAATTAAGGACATTCCTAATCAGGGAGACAACATCCAAAAAAAATATATAAAGAATACAAAATATCATTATAATAAAGTAAGCACTATGAAAGAAATGGTCACTGAAAATTTTGGTGGAGGACAAAAGAGAAGCATTCCTGAAACAGGTGTTGCCTGAGCTGGAATGAAAACAAAGAAATGCACAAAGAGAGAAAACTCAAGGTGCCTGAGGGAGTCACAGGAAACTCAGCATCCATGTAGGATACTAAGTTAAGAAAAGGAAAAAGAAGAGCCAAAAGGATATCTAAAAGATAGACACAGAGAGACAAACAAGGCTACAGAAATTCCAGCATGTCATGTAAATAGATTTTACTTTATCTTGTAGGTAATGGAAAGCTTTGAATGATTTTTAAGCAGTGGGTTGACAGCATCTGATTTGTATTTTATGTGCATTCCTCTGATGTCAGAGTAAAGACATATCTAAGAAAGCGTGACCAGTAACATAGCCTATTAAATGCTACAAGTATCTAGATCAGGCTAGGGCAGTGGCAAGCAGAGATGGGAAGAAGCAGATCTGATAAATGATTACAGAAACAGGACAGCAGGATTTGGAAAGAAATTCAATTGATAGTGGAGAAAGAGGAAGGGCCTAAGATTATCCCTAGTTTGGCCAATTGATTAGTAGGTTGGGTTATAATTGAGGCAAGAAATGCAGAAAGGCGAAGAGTTTAAATTTTGGTGAAGGCTAATAATCAGTTTCTTGTGGCACATAGTAAGTACCAGAAAGAATGTCGCTCCTGGTGTGTGAAGGGATAGAAAGAAAGAACAAGTCCCTAACTGAGCTATTGTAACCAAAGCCTGTGACCCAGAGTGGTTTTTACCTTCAGAATTTTTCTTGATTTTTTTTTCTTTTTTTCTATGTCTCACCTACTTTTTCTGTTTGTGTTTGCCTTATTTTTTTTCTTTTTTATTATACTTTAAGTTCTAGGGTACATGTGCACAACGTGGTTTGTTACATATGTATACATGTGCCATGTTGGTGTGCTACACCCATTAACTCGTCATTTACATAAAAAAGAAGAGGTTTTGAACAGCTTGCCAGTGCAATTCTCTGTATAACTAAATCAAGCTAATAGAAAGAAAACCCGAGTATTGCACACTTACCAAGAAAATATATGGCGCTGGGCACAGTGACTCATGCATGTAATCCCAGCACTTTGGGAGGCTGAGGCAGGAGGAATGCTTGAGCCCAGGAGTTCGAGATCAACCTGGGCAACATAGCAAGACCCTGTCTCTACAAAAATAAAAATAAAAAATTAGCCAGGCATGGTGGTGCACACCTGTACTCAAGAGGCTGAAGCAGGAAAATCAGGAGCCTGGGAGGTTGAGCCTGTAGTGAGCTGTGATCATGCCACTGCCCTCCAGCTTGAGCTACAGAGTGAGACAGTCTCAATAAAGAAAAAAAGAAAGAAAATATACATATGTGGTTTATAAATGAAGGAGCTGGGAAGCGTTAAATAAATTGTGGAGTGGCTATAAACTTTGCTCTTAGTGTAAGAGTTTATTCTAGAGGGTTGAGCTTCTAACTGGCAGTACTTATAGTTTCCAGCTGAATATCCTGCTATTGTTTAATTGCTTGTTTAGATTCTGCATTTGTGTTAGAGCCTCAAAGGTACTAAAAGACTCTAATCATGTGACATATGCAGCAACAAGTATTCGAAGATGTAAAGCTTAATATGAAAACAATCCAAAAAAATTATGGCCAGATAAGAATCCAAATGTGAAATGTGAAAATCTGCTTCAGTCTCAGGGATACTAAAGTGTTCTATGTAGCCTGACATGCTAATTCAGAAATTCGTCAGAAAGCAAACTAAACACCTTACAAATAAAATTTAAAATTTCATTAATTTTAAAAAGTCTTAAATTAGCAATTTAAATAACTCTTTTAAAAAGTAAGAAACGCAGTGTAGTACAGTGATAGAAGCCATATTGTATGGCTCTGTTTTCTATATGGAATATTAAACCTGGTTTATTTTCAAATAATTTTAGAGAACCCTGTCTCGATCAGTATCCCATTTCAGTGTTCCATCACAGGAACATCTCCTTAGGTCTTGTTTCTCCTATGTATTTTTCCTAGATTATTTGAACTCTGATATGCCAAATGCACAGAAAATGATCACTCTGAGATTTTTTTTTTATAATAACAAGCCAAAGCTATATCTAAACATTCCCCTTTAGAATAGCTCATTGCAATCTGAATAAAGGCTTTCTATGGTATATACGATGTAGTGTTATTAGAAAGAGATAATTTAGTTTTACTATTTTTACACTTGTCTTTCAGAAACAGAATGGACTCTGTTCCATTACTATGCTTATATTAAGAAAAAAAAAACTACCCCCAGACCAAGTGGCATGAAATCACCTAGCCTCGGCTAGAAAACTTGAAGGCTGAGGTCTGGAATAAAATGAGATCATTTACTCACATGTCTGACACATGATGTTGGCTGTCAGCTGAGAATTTTGCTGCAGCTGTAGCCCGGAACAGCATATTCATGGCTGCCCCATGATGCCTAGCCTTCCCCACAAATTAGTAGCCAGATCCCAAAAATAAACATCCCAAGAAAGAGCCAGGAAGAAGCCACATCGTCTTTTATGACATAGTCTCCGAAGGCACACAGCATCATTTCTGCCACATTCTATTGGTCCAAGCATTTACAAAACTCTACCCAGATTCAAAGACAGGGACTATCATTCCCAACATAGGTTAGACAATGTCATTTATCATTGTCACATTGCAAGAAGAGCATGGGGATGGGCTATGTATTAGTGCAGAGCTTTCTAGAAAATACAATCAGCCACAGGCTGCTTTCCAGCAAGAATGTGTCACACATCAGAGACATCATTGCTAGAAAATAACAATGTTTAATATCAGTAGGCTTAGACAGAGTAATAATGTAAAGAAGAGAAACATCTTTCTTATTTTAAATTTTATTTACGCAGTATCCACAGCAAAAAAAAAAAAAAAAAAAAAAAAAAATACACAGTTGTGCAGGATTTTTCATAGATAGTATGTGAATATCAATTTTGAAACATAAATAATTTCAATTTGAAGAGAACATTCCAATAAACCATTGTGTACACAAGCATATAAACAGCTGCCACTATACAGCTTGAAGAGTAAACATTGAGATCACTAAAGGGATGTGAAAACACAGAAGCTTCTGTTACCAATTACAAAAGTGATGGGGTGCATCTTCAAATACTGATGAGGATTTTTACAGGTTCTTACAGGAAGACACTACAGAATTTGTTAACAAATAAATTGAACTGCTATGTTCAAATTGAACTGCTATGTATCCAATCAACTTGGATTGAAAATATTCCAGTATTTTCTGCTTTCTGAAATTACCAAAATTTATTATGTCATGGAAATGTAATCTCTATTTTGCTCAACTCTATTAAGCCTGGGTACTAAAAATAAGCCACAAAAATTACAAATTTAAGGAAAAAGATGAGAGGATTACTCTTTCTCTTAACTGTGTAAAACATGTAGCTCATAGTGCGCAATCAGACTCATAATACAGTTTGCTCCTGTGTAATACAAATTATAATTGGGGCTATTGTTTTATGTAACTAGAACGCCCCTAGTTCCAATGCCTTCTTTTGAGAGCTTCCCCAGCCCTTTCTCCGTCTATATATACTTTTCCTGAGAATTATTAAATTCTTAAAAGATTTCAACCTTCTGGCCAAAATCAATTGATGCTGAAATGAAATCTGACCTAAGCCATGACAAGGAAACCATTTTTCTGGATTTGGAGACCTGAAATCAATGAAGTCACCTGGTGGCAAAAGCTGTAATACATAAAACTGGGAGGTAGGAGTTGCCATGTTTTCAACCACAAAACTACTCTACTGCAAGTAAAGAATGAAGCCAAAGTAGAAAGAAAAGTGGAAATTGAGCGAGAGTCCTGATTTCACTGGAGTCCTGGATGCTCTTGAGAACTAATCACATCATTGCCCTCAGATTCTGTGACATGCCCCATTGATTAACCAGAAATTATTCACTGGGATACAAAGAATACAAAACTCAAACAACAGCAGCTTCATTTTTTTGTTTGTTTGCTTTTTCTTTTTCTTAGATTCCATGATGTCCAGAGCTGAAGTAAGGATGCCATCTAGGGCCTAGGTTACCTCCATCTTCCCTGATCTACCACACTTAGCATAGAAGAGCATTTGTCATAATAAAGAGAATGCTGCACATCTTAGGTTTGGTGAGACCCTGAAAGGTAATATATCTGATTTTCAGGCAGAACAGAATAAAGAACAGCCAAAGGGCAAAGTGTAAAACTCTTCTCAATTTGAAATTTTATTTGAGATGATGGGTCTTCCCAGGGACTCCCCCAGAGCACATGGTCACTCCTAGCTTATCAGAGGTTGAAATTTCTAATTTTCTGGTTTTCTACCTTAAGAATTTGGGCCTCATACATTACTAGCATGTAGGGAAGATGTTCAAAATTTTTGATTGTGCAGAAATGAAAAATATCTACTACAACCTAGTATACTTTGACTAATCTATCTGTCATTAAGCTTAACTTGAGTTTCTGAAACTTATGGGGCTAATTTCTTTTATTTCTACAGGTTATAATGGCAACCTCACTGTATCTTGTTTCTCTGTCATCTTGATATCTCAGTTGTCACACACAAAAAGTAAGAGCTAAAATGAACATCTTAAACACAAGAGTAGTAATATCTTGCATAAATACTTTTTGAGTGAGTGAAGGAAGGGGCTTAAATATAGAACCAAAATATAGTAACAAGGTTTTTTGTAAGTCTAGCTTTCACAAGCCCTTCTCCTCTTATAAGACATTACCTTTCCCTCTGAAAGGATGTTATATATCATCTGGTGTTTTTCTACAACAAGAGAAGGATGCAACATGGTGTGTGGTACAAGGTGAGCCTGCAACAAATGTTAGATCTCATTGTTAAATCTGTCACTGTGCCTGAGCTCTTCTAGCAGCTCCATATTCTTTTCTCCAATAGCATCTTGGACAGTTCTTGCTTGAACACCACCACCATGGAAACTAAAAAGTGTTCATCATCTTTCCACAAGAGTTAGATTTTCTTACAATTTTCTGTGAAACACAATGACTGCAGTCACTAGGCTTGTCATTATGCCCATTGCTGAGGCCTCTTCAGCCTTCTTTCTTCCTTCTCCTCTTACAAACCACTTGTCCTGTGACTTGATTTTAGGCTGCCCATTTTTCTCTGTCCCAATACCTGGAATGCATGCCTTCCTAGGCTGCCTACCTAGCTTCAAACTTGTGACTTTCTTTGCCATTTTTTCATGCATATTTGGAACCTGTTATATGCCTCTAGCCTTTAATACTCCAACACAATGGTTCCAAAGAGATTGCCTGCTCAGAGTAGTCCTCAATACTATTCTTCCTGAATTGTCTGTAATGTGGGAATTCTAACTTACTACCCTATAGATTCTTACTCTCTGGTCATACAGCGACAACCCTTAATCCTTTCTCACGCTCTTGTTCATGTCACCTTCATTAATTTCCATATAACCAGCAGAACAAGCTACTTAATTTGCAGGGCCCAGTATAAAATGAAAATATTGAGTTTTCTATTTAAAAATTATTCAGAATTTAAAGACAGCCACAGCACAGCATTAAATGAAGCATGGGGCCCTTCTAGTGTGGAATCTTGCGTGACCCCATAGGTCTCAGGCCCATAAAACCAGCCCTGATTATTAGTCTATTCAAGGGCTTTTTACCACACATTTTTGTCTTACTGAAAGTACTTTCTAGCTGGTTTCTCTGACAGTAGCTGTCTAGTTGTCTTATAAATATTTTTTTCATTTCAGTGGTTCCCCATCCACTCGTCTCCTTTTAACTCCCTGGTTAAATTACTTCTTCCTCTAAAGGTCCATAGCTTTTATGGTCTGTGCCACATAGGAGACTGTCTTGGCCAAAAAAAAAAAAAAAAAAAAGTACTGTCTGGCATGTAGGTTTTTTTCTGTGGGGGATTTTTGGCCTCCTCCATCATAAGATTTGGCTCTATTTTTATCTCTCTAATACTCCTGATATGTCATGCATTTAATACATGCATTGATTGTCTAAAGGGTTTGGAGTCTAATTATTTTCTGTATACTATACAAAGGCGGCCTTTAACTCCAGACATTTAAATGACTGCTTTTTCCAGGAAAGGTCTGAGAGGGCACTTCTGTTCATTCTTTGCTTTAGAATAAGACTGACCAAGATGCCCAGGTATAGGGTGCAGCGAGATAGAGAAAGAAAAATAGAAGAAAAAAACTGGAGATATTCCCAGTTCCTCCTAAATTGGTAGATATCCTGGCTTTTTAATTTATTAGTAGTGCTTAGGCTTTAGACAAATGAATCTGCCTGTAAACACAAAATGCATTCCAAATGAAATGGGCTGGGGATTCAGTTGCATATTAATGAATTTATGGCTTCTGTTCTCATCTATTAGTGAGATAACTGTAAGTGGAATTTATAAAATGAACATAAAAAGAAATGAATGAATTAGTAAAAGTCATATTTCTTCTTATTTATTAGAGAATTGGATGGTGTCTAAAATGTGCATTCAGCAACATTGAGACTTTTATTTACCATGTATTAATTACTATTAATGGAATTGGAATTAAAAAATTAGTAACATATGGTCTCTGATTTCTGCATATCAAGAGAAATAAAATCTTATGTCTTCTAGAAGACATGGGTCCTTTTCTCTGATATGGGAGGTAGTTGGAGTGGTGGCAGCAACAGCAATAAATTATATTGGAATTGAACAAAAAATAACAAGAGCAAAGGTGATGAAAAGACCTTCCCTGGTGATGGAATACAGCCTTCCTCTACTCCAGGAGAAACTTTTGCTGAGAAACACGCAACTGCAGCAGCCAAGAGCTGCGAGGTAGACATTGCAGTGCAGACCCAGAACATCTGTTTGGGAGTGTCATCTGCGTGGGAGACATTAAAAACAGGGGAATAAGGACAAGCTGAGCCAGAAAGATGCTAAATTTACCATAACAGTGGAATCCAGGTATTAGTAAACAGAACTGCCTCAGGGAGTTTTCTCAAGTTAGGAAAAAATGTATTACTCTCCCAAGTCAATTTCATTTATTTTCTCTTAGAATGAATCGCCAATGTCGTCCCCCCGGGAATCTTTGTAAAACTAGCCCATCCTCACAAAGAATCTTATAATCATACAAAAGAGTAAAAGACACAAAGTGGTTGTTAAGAAGAACAAACTTTTGATAGGCAAGTAGTTGACTATCTCTAAAATGCCATTAGAAGCAATATTATCTCTCATTTTCTCTGCCTCCCCACTTCCTGAACTAAAAAAAAAGAATAATAGTAAAGTGGAGGGAAAAAAGGACAATCTCTGCAATTAGAAAGCAAAGACAGATTTCCTTTTTCCCTCTGCCTTAATCATAAATTCGATAAGCTTGCCTTCCATGATCTTATCCAAGTCATCAATACACATGTTGAATAAAACAAAGCCATGGGCAAAGTCTCAAGTTACAACACTAGAAATTCTCATTATTCAAGATAATTTGGATTCAGTTGTTCACCCAGGTGAGATTCTATATTTCTGGTCAAAAGTGGAAAACTGATAAAAGAGGTGGTCAACCTCTTGATCAGGGTAGTGATTACATGGATGTGATCTCGCTTATCAAGCTGTACTCTTCTTGTGGGTTTGTATGATGTACTTCAATTTAAAACTTAAAAATTAATACCACGGTATTGCAAAATACAAAAAAAAAAAAAGAAAGAAGAAAGAAGGCAAACACAATGGCACTTACCTAAAAAGGTCACTGACAAAAATGATACATTCTCCAATAATAGGTGAATATCATCAGTCCCATTAGAATGTTTTCATGAATCATACAACATTAGCTGTTTAACATTTTAGGAAGTGTGGGATGCATTAAAAAGAAGAATTCCAAGATAAAGGTCAAAGATAACCAGATATCAGTTGGGGGCCCCATAAGTTCCAGGGAGGCTGGCATGCATTGCACCAAGATTTAAGGGACCGCCTCTGGGAGGCGTGTTTGAGATGTGGCAATAAGAGTGAGACAGGTGCCCTGAATCCAACATCATATTCCCATTCCTTAAGAGGAGATAATCAAAGAACAGGTTTCATATGGAATCTGTGGTGTTAAAGCTCAGACCCCATGTGGGACCTCTCTTGCCTGAAGAAAGGCAACTGAGGAACTAAGGCTTCTAGGAAGGCTTACAGAGTACATTTTAACATGGCTTTCAGAATTGTTTGGGGATGGCTGGAAGAAGATGATTTTCTTATTTTAAAATTTTGTTTCATTTTGCTTTTGGAAAACTGTGTAATTTCAGCAGCATTTGTGGGTCTCTGACCCCAAATGTCCACTGTGGTGTCTGAGTAAAAAATACAGTGGTACTTAAGGAGAGTGGAAAGCTCTTATATATCATTTATTCAACTTTAAAAGCTGGAGGGCACTTCTAAAGCGCCTGAGAGCCAGCTAACCACAACTTTGCTACAATTATTGTGGCATGGCAACAGGGAAGAATCTACACTAAAACAAGATCAATAGTTAATTTAGCGAGGTTCTGACAAGGGAGCCTTGCTAATTAAATATCCTTTGTTGCAGAGTTATACCGCTGTATTTTTCTGACACTGGATGATACAGACCAAGAGAGGTGACAAAGAGAGGTAAACAGATGAGCTCACTAGGTCAGTTATCCCATTCTATGTCATATGTCCCCATGGACCTTTCGCTGGGCCACTCTCATTTCCAGAAAACAGGTGGCAAAGCTAAGGCTAGAAAGGTAATCCCTTATTCTAAGTCCCAGTGCTCTTTCCACTGCATCACTATACCTTAATTTGGTCTTGCTAAAATAATAAAACATTTCTGAAAGAGTAAATCAGCCTAAGAAAATATATACAGAATTCATGTCAATACGACAAATTATTACAATTAATTTTATCTAGCACTATCCTAACCACCATCCCTCCAATCCTAAACATCTCCTGGACAATTTAATTCCCTAAGATTACACACTATGTAAAATTTAGCATTAGTTGTGCACCTTCTATATGCCAGACACAGTATTATTTGCTTTATGTATCTGATTATCACAGTCAGGTCTTTTATAATCCCAGTTTATAAGCTAAGCCTGCTGAAGTTAAATGACTTTTGTAAGAGAATAGCAGAGACCGAGTTAGGCTGCTTGACTGTAAGATCCATCTTGTTAACCAGATCTTTACGGCATCTGTTCTCACCTTCAGTAAGGCCCCTCCATCCTGAATGCATTCATTGGTTATACTTCAAAACCAACATAAGTCATTGGACAAGTGAAATAAAAGTCAAAAACCACTTTAAACATTTTGTTAAAAGCACAACTACTGTGCACTAATAAATGTAACTGCATAACTGGAATACAATCTATAAATACCCAACAATCCATTTTTTGCATATAAAACCATGTAGTTGTCAAGTTGCTACCATTTGTATAGGTTTCAATGCTTACCTGTTACATTTCTCAATGTAAAAAACAAGAAAAAACTTGAGCTAAACAAATCACATGGATTGCAAAAATCAAACATTTGTGGCAGCATTAAAGCCACTGGAATGGATATGCATATCAACTTCCAAGATTATCATTCCTGTCATGACTGGTTTTAATAGCCTGTATGTTCTTCTAAATAAATGTTGATTTTTCTAATACTACAAAATGATTAGCTGAGAAATGTTTAAAGAAAAATATATTTGGGCACCATGAAAAAAAAACAGTCCAGTTATTTTCCATCAGATAAATTTTTCCAAAGCTTTATTTGTCTCAGATAATACAGCATGTTTTAGATTTTAAATGTCAGATTTAGCATATCTGTACCTCAATGAGAAGCATATTCTTTTGAAAGGAAAAGCTTTTTTAGCAGAGTGAACCAAAAGTATAACTATAATGAAAATTATACTCTCCTTTAGATAGAAATCTATGCCATAGATTACCTATGTGCATGGTGTGTTTTGACACACATAAAAAAAATACAAATTATAACAGAAAGCTTTTTGTCACTTTCCTGTCTCAGTGCCGAAACTGTCACTGTCAGTCACTGCTCTGGGTTGGATAAAAGACAGTTGTGTCAATTAGCATTGTTGCCTTTGAGGAAAATAGTAACTGTTAGCTGTCAATAACAAATACCTTGCAGATGGTTAAACTACAATATTAGCCCCTATGAGAGTGAGACATAGCATATTTAAATATTGATAGATGGAAGCAAAGTTTGGAAGCATAGAAAATCAAAAAACAGAAGTGAATAAGTGGTACTGGGGAGTCAGAACAGCCTTAAAGACACTTTCAACAAGTAATTGCTAATTTACTTTTAGTTGTAATTGTGCTCTTAAATCTTGTCTATAATACAACACACCTTTAGTTATTAATATTGTTAGGGTACTAGAAAAAAACACTTGTGGGATGATTACTATAATATTTAAGATAAGCAAAAAAACTAGTTTTGATATTAAATATCAGAAGTTTTCAAGTTCAATGAAATATTAAAGTTAATATTAAAATAAAATATAAGACTATTGGAGATCAGAAGTTTTGGCAAGAGATACCAATTGATAAGCTCTGTAATACAGATACTAATACTTGGCCTTCTAAGTTCTTGGTCAAAGTGTATAAAAGAAATTCAGCTAGACAGCTAGAGAATTTTAAAAAAGAATTAAAATAGGTATCCCTCTCAAACTTTTAGTCAGGCTAATAAAACATGTAGTTAAGGATAAGCTTTAAAACAAACGAGGAAAAACATAAGAAATGGTCAAGCATTTGTCCCTGAACTCCCTATCCCGCTATTAGAAATGTATGGGTAACATTTGTTCACAGGTCACTGATTCCAGAACTTATTTCACTCTTGGAACTCATAAAACAGTTTTTCTCATTTTTCCTGTAAGAGTTACTTAGAGAATGGTTCTCTTCTGTAATAAGTCAAAAAGAATGCAGACACCCTGCCAAAGAATGTTTCCAAGAAGATAGAAAACCAAACTATTGGTTATCAGAATGGGCATTTTTAGCTTATCTGACATTGTGATTCCTTTGTAAGGTCCACTTGGAAGTACTTATCCAGTGAAGAATGTAAGCTCCATATCCAGAAATAAGGACAAAGTGGTACCAAAAATCAAATCATACCAGATACTGCAGTATCATCACTGACAGGTAGAATGCGGGGGTGGAAAATGCTTATCAAAGCCTGGTGCCTTTCAGACAAATAGGTTATTTGTTGTTGTATTGTTGTTATTGGTTCTAAAACAAGAAGGCTTGAGTCTACATTTTAATATTGCCTAAAAGTCTTTAATATGATAAGTGCATAATATGAGCACCATGAGGAAAAAATACACAATTGTTTATAATGTTCTCATTTATTAATGAGCTAATTAGAAAAACAAATACTTTCCCGGTTCAAGGATTCACAGCAACAAATCTGTGTAAGATGCCAATGACCTATGCACTATTTTCTGAAATGACATCCATTTCCACCCACAGCTTTACAAAAGAAGCACAAGAAAAATTGTATCTCAAAGAATATTAGACCTGTCAGAGACTTTGAAATCATGTAATCTAGTTTTTCACAAAGTATGGGACCCAGACCCTGGTGGTACATGTACAGAGCATTAAATAATTTGGAGTGACATTATAAGAAAATGACTGCCTTGGTTTTTTTTTTTTCCCCTGATTAATTCAAGGAAATAAACCTCAATTACTAATCTTCTTTAACAAAGGGAGAGCTGGCCTCAAGTTTAGAATCTAAACTAGGCAATGGCACCAAGCATTGTTTTGATGTATGTGTTCCTTTTCACAGGTGCCTTCTATATTTATAGCACTATTGCTCACTTCCTATTTACAGTAGTAACTTGTAGTTTCCTAACTACCTGAATGTACTTTGGAAAAAATAAGTGTTTTTATACTAGATGTGATCATTTAGTTTAAAATGCTTCATTATAAACAGCAGGATGTGTATTTTGAAGTACTTTTTTCTAATCTACATATCCGGAATGATTAATATTTGAAGTACTAATCAGGACTCAACATCTAAGGATAACTACAATTAAAAGTTAGCATGTCCATAATCAAAGCTCTACCAAAGGCTTTGCTAATTAGTGTAAGGTATGTTAGAAATAATCTTTATTGGCTTAAATGGGTGTTCTTTAAAATAGGTGAGTTGAGAATACTGTGCAAACCCCACCACCCATGCATAAACCCTGAGAAGCCAAGTGTAGCACACAAGATCAGGAGCACTTAAGATGAGTACCAATTCTTCCTCCATTCTTCCGTTGCATGGAGAACCCCATAGCGTGATCTTATTACAAAGATTGCTGTTTCTGGCATCAGAACAATGGGATATCCCTCTTGGAGTAAACTTTCTTGCTAGGGCTCATGTCCTTAGGTCAAAAGTGTAACTTCAAAAGTACTGAATAGAATGGATGATGACATATTTTGGTGCTTAGTTGCTAATATCTTATTTCTTTAATCTTAAAGCACACACTTTTTTCTCACATTTTAACATATCTGGGATTGGATATGTCTTATATTTTGTAATTACGATCAGCAGTGTTTCTTTCACCCTCGCTGTTCCATAATATTACTGTGTATCTTGCAGTAGATGATATCTTAGTTTTGGTGAAATACAGTAAATGTTTGTACATTTGACAGAATTTAGTCTGAGACTTTCACTCACTGTAATATATCATCTGATTAAAAAAAGTTGTTAGAAAGAGGCAAATATCCTTCACCAACGTGTAACTACTAGAAGACTACCAATATTTACCAAAGAAATGTTTGCTGAATGGCCCAATTAGCTTCAAGTAATTTTTGCATCATAATAAAACTTGAAGAATTCAGTAAATAACACTACAGTTTGCAAGTAGGTATAGAAAATATTAATAAATAAATGACTGAAGTTTGAGAAACACTAATCTGGCCAAATCCCACAAGTAAGCAAACTATGAACCAGAGAGGTTAAGTGATTTGATGAACATTGTAGTAAACTGAATGGCAGAGCTTGTGTAATGACCAAAGTGCATTTAATTATTTTATACTATATCCTAATTACCTATTGTTCCATAACAAATTATTTCAAAGCTCAGTGGTTGAAAATGGCAAACATTATGTCACTGTCTCTGTGTGTTGAGAATTCAGATGTGGCTTAGCTGGATGCCTCCAGCTTGCAGGTCTTTCATAAGGTTACAGTCAAGCAGCTGGCCAAGGCTGAGGCCTCATCTGAAGGTTGGACTGAGGGGGAATCAGCTTCCAAACTCATTCACATGGTTGTTCGAAGGAGTTTTAAATAATGCAGATATCCCCTGAGACAATATATTTCATGATGTCATTTATTCTATATTATAATAGACACTCAGCAACTTTACAGATTATGCTGGCTCTTTCGGATATTCTAAGATTATCATGGCCATAGACAAAACTATTGAATGTATAAAAATTATGTTTAAATGCAGTGCGTGTTATTATATATATTTAGGAAAAACACTAAAAGATTAATAGGGCATTTTTTGGATAACAAAAATATGGACGCTTTTGTTTTACTTTATATTTTTCTAGAGTTTTCAGGTTTTCTACAATACATGTAAAATGCAAGTTATTTTAGTAAATGAATTTTAATGTTTTAAAACCCTTTAACAATTTAACACAAATTATACTTCCATGTTTGCTTTAAAATGCATTACTTGCTGCATTTTGGATTTTTTTCTTGGAAGTTGAGAATTATATATCCTTGGATATATTTTTCCCTGGATAAGTCTAACACCAAAAGAGATTTTAACTCTGTTCCAAATCACAATTCATGCCAAGTTGCAGACAAAACGGTAGAAGAAAAGGCCAGGTTCTTTCAGTCTCTTAAACAAGGTGACAAGGTCAGAAAACTTGAGCAATTTTTTTTCTTTTATAAGCTTGGCTTACTGAGCAGGCAGGTCAATTCACAGCTTTCATTTCTGTCTTGCCACTTCTCACAGAAAAATGTGGGCTGCATAAAGAATCATTGCAAGGGGAAGCCTCGTTGCAGTATCTCCAAGTGAAGACATTTGGATGGCCATCCCCCTTTCTCACTAGGCACAGCCCCGTTTGAAGGTGGTGTTTGGTGTCTAATAGCCCTGAAATGTTTTCTTTCTTCCCTGTGCCCCAGGGTTGGCTAATTATTAATGTGCCAATTATTCCAGAGAACATGTCCTATCTGCTTGAGAGACAAGATTCAGGTCAAGTGTAAACTTCAAAAAAAAAAATACCTTAAAGTGATACTGAGTTAGCCTGAGGAGACATTTTTGGAATGTGAATTATTTATATTAAAACAATAAAAACAACTGCATCACTTTTTTTTTTTTTTGAAGACAGCACTGAGCTGTGATCTCACACAAAGAACTTGACATTTTTGTCCCTAACTCATGATTTATTCTTTTTAAATCAAGATGGTTTACTTTATTAGCAGATCAGAAAGGCTCATTTTGTCTTAAATGTTTCCAGAATGTGATTCTTTCTGAGGATCCCACTGCAGTAATATAAACTTGTACATATGTTCACTCACAATTATAAGCTTAGAAGAGATCACAATTCCATGACTTCATCACAGTGGCTTTCAGGGCTGGAATAGTAATTACAGCTGTGTTCACTGTACTCATTATGGTGTACATAAAAAAAATTCTGTACATAAAGTAATAAGCTTCTTCAAATTATTTCAGAAATAAGGTGGTATATAAATAAATATACTGGAATCTAAATGATTCATATTTACAGTCCAATGTATTATTTTTAGCAATTTGTGACAGCTTCCTTCCTTTAACTTAGCCCCTCCAAATAAAAAATAAAATGTTAAAAGATGGCCAGGTAAAAGTAACTTTATGCAATCAAGCACAGCCATGAAGAATCAGGAAGACTAATTTTTATACAAAACTCTAAATAAAAAAAGAAGGTCAGTAAGAAAATTCCTCAGATTGCTTAATTGTTGGCATTTGTATTATGCATTAGAATCTCCTTCTGTCTTTGGATTTATAAAGTGTTTTTTTTTCAAATTTGAGCACTTTCTCATATGAAAACTCTTACTAAAAATATCAAGAGCCAGTACAATTGAAGTATCTACAGATAAACAAAACCTACCTTTTTTTCCATATTGCCTCAATACCATTCATATGTAATATTTAATTAATCATGACTGTCATGATGATCAGTTATTAATAATAGAAGTTAGTATATTAAATCCTAATGTTCAATAAATGAGAAAAAGAAGAAAGAAGCATATTAATAGAGTAGATACAGAAAGAACAAATGAAGAAATTTTGGTATAATGTTATTTAAAATACACTCTCAAAGGTGCATGTGATATTCAGCTATTTCTCAAACTTACTTGCCAAAAGCTCTTCTTCTGTTGTTTATTTTATTTTATTTTTTTGTCATTTGGCTTCTTGTGGGACTGTATTCTAACAACAGTTCTTTGCTTGGCCAAACTTTAGTCAGGCTTCTGAACTTTCTCCTGGGCCTGTCTGTGCACATCATTATAAAATCCAGTTTACCAATACGCTTTAGCAAGAATTATTCATCCTTGATATCTGATCACTCTCAATATCTGATCAAAATTTTTCTCTGCTCACTCCTGTTAGCTGATCACCCTGGCCTGTTTTCAGCAGGAATCCTGTTAGGTTGGTTCTGCCAGAATTTCCCCCAGACTTGATATCTCTTGTTAAAAATTTTCTGATCCCTGCTCTTCGGCTATAAATCCCTATTTATCCCTGATGTATTTAGAATGAAGCACAGTTCTATACGGGGGTCTCTCTTCCCCTATTGCAATAGTCCTGAATAAAATTTCTTTTCACCACTTTAATTTCTGTCTCTGCTTTTTTTTGACAGTCCTAAGAAATGTGTTTGAAAAATGTACCAACATTACCTGACAAAACTTAGAGGGCAAGTTGGTACATTGTAGCCTGAAATTCTACTCATTCGATAAAATTTAAGGTACTATTATGCGCTCTTCTACAAGTAAGGACTAAGGTGATGTTTAATACACAGGCGTTTTCCTTAACAAGTTTCCAATGAAGTGGTCATTCTTGCAGCAATAAATTACTATCAGCTCCATATCTAAAGAGGCACATGTAGTAAAATAAATTAAACCTGTCTCTGAAGTAAAATGTTAACATAATTCCTCTTCTGTAATTCTTTGCTCTCTGCACACAAGCAGCTGTTACTACTCTAGACACAGATAAACTGTTAGATGGAATTCTAACTAAAGAATAGTTCTTACCAGCTTTACCAGCCCTAAGCATTAAAGCTGCATCCGAAAGGAAACCTAGTAGACATATTTACCTGCAAAGACACCTGGAGGCATTACTAACCCCAGAACTTTATGAAGACAACAGCAGAATTCTCAAGAATGACTATGCACATTGTCAATAAAAGCTGCTTCTCTTCACAGTACCGTGTTTTTTCATACTACCTGACAGAACTAAATATAAGTCTTCCATCACTCCCAAGGTGTGCAGAATCAGGGGGCAAACAAGACATAAAATTATCCGATTTTCATTTTGAAAGCACAGTCTAGCTGTATAATAGTAATATTTGAAGGAAAATGTGATAACATGGGAATTTTTTATCACCACCTTCCACCCCGAAACTAGCTAAAGACCCTTAGGGCCTAGAAGGTGGAGGGCACCAGGCAGTGGCCCAGGCAGAGCTCTAATGAAAGATAGATTTAGAGGAGTCCCAGAGTAGAAGGGTACACCCTGCCTGTCTGGACTGTAAGGGTGGTAACCTTGCCAAAGTTTCTCCTACCTCCATGGTAAAGTGGGGACAGAATGGTTGCAGGGGAGCCTGGCCAGCGGGCTTGTAACTCAGGGAGGCTTCTGCAGTCCCATCTTTTTTTTTTTTTTTTTTTAATTTATTTATTATTATTATACTTTAAGTTATAGGGTACATGTGCATAACGTGCAGGTTTGTTACATATGTATACTTGTGCCATGTTGGTGTGCTGCACCCATCAACTTGTCATTTACATCAGGTATAACTCCCAATGCAATCCCTCCCCCGTCCCCCCTCCCCATGACAGGCCCCTGTGTGAGATGTTCCCCTTCCTGAGTCCAAGTGATCTCATTGTTCAGTTCCCACCTATGAGTGAGAACATGCGGTGTTTGGTTTTCTGTTCTTGTGATAGATTGCTAAGAACGATGGTTTCCAGCTGCATCCATGTCCCTACAAAGGACACAAACTCATGCTTTTTGATGGCTGCATAGTATTCCATGGTGTATATGTGCCACATTTTCTTAATCCAATCTGTCACTGATGGACATTTGGGTTGATTCCAAGTCTTTGCTATTGTGAATAGTGCTGCAATAAACATACGAGTGCATGTGTCTTTATAGCAGCATAATTTATAATCCTTTGGGTATATACCCAGTAATGGGATGGCTGGGTCATATGGTACATCTAGTTCTAGATCCTTGAGGAATCGCCATACTGTTTTCCATAATGGTTGAACTAGTTTACAATCCCACCAACAGTGTAAAAGTGTTCCTATTTCTCCACATCCTCTCCAGCACCTGTTGCTTCCTGACTTTTTAATGATCGCCATTCTAACTGGTGTGAGATACCAGAGGTACAAGGAGGAGTTGGTACCATTCCTTCTGAAACTATTCCAATCAACAGAAAAAGAGGGAATCCTCCCTAACTCATTTTATGAGGCCAACATCATCCTGATACCAAAGCCTGGCAGAGACGCAACAAAAAAAGAGAATTTTACACCAATATCCCTGATGAACATCGATGCAAAAATCCTCAATAAAATACTGACAAACCGGATTCAGCAACACATCAAAAAGCTTATCCACCATGATCAAGTGGGCTTCATCCCTGGGATGCAAGGCTGGTTCAACATTCGCAAATCAATAAACATAATCCAGCATATAAACAGAACCAAAGACAAGAACCACATGATTATCTCAATAGATGCAGAAAAGGCTTTTGACAAAATTCAACAGCCCTTCATGCTAAAAACGCTCAATAAATTCGGTATTGATGGAATGTACCTCAAAATAATAAGAGCTATTTATGACAAACCCACAGCCAATATCATACTGAATGGGCAAAAACTGGAAACATTCCCTTTGAAAACTGGCACAAGACAGGGATGCCCTCTCTCACCACTCCTATTCAACATAGTGTTGGAAGTTCTGGCTAGGGCAATTAGGCAAGAGAAAGAAATCAAGGGTATTCAGTTAGGAAAAGAAGAAGTCAAATTGTCCCTGTTTGCAGATGACATGATTGTATATTTAGAAAACCCCATTGTCTCAGCCCAAAATCTCCTTAAGCTGATAAGCAACTTCAGCAAAGTCTCAGGATACAAAATTAATGTGCAAAAATCACAAGCATTCTTATACACCAGTAACAGACAAACAGAGAGCCAAATCAGGAATGAACTTCCATTCACAATTGCTTCAAAGAGAATCAAATACCTAGGAATCCAACTTACAAGGGATGTAAAGGACTTCTTCAAGGAGAACTACACACCACTGCTCCGTGAAATAAAAGAGGACACAAACAAATGGAAGAACATACCATGCTCATGGATAGGAAGAATCAATATCGTGAAAATGGCCATACTGCCCAAGGTAATTTATAGATTCAATGCCATCCCCATCAAGCTACCAATGAGTTTCTTCACAGAATTGGAAAAAACTACTTTAAAGTTCATATGGAACCAAAAAAGAGCCCGCATCTCCAAGACAATCCTAAGTCAAAAGAACAAAGCTGGAGGCATCACGCTACCTGACTTCAAACTATACTACAAGGCTACAGTAACCAAAACAGCATGGTACTGGTACCAAAACAGAGATATAGACCAATGGAACAGAACAGAGTCCTCAGAAATAATACCACACATCTACAGCCATCTGATCTTTGACAAACTGAGAGAAACAAGAAATGTGGAAAGGATTCCCTATTTAATAAATGGTGCTGGGAAAATTGGCTAGCCATAAGTAGAAAGCTGAAACTGGATCCTTTCCTTACTCCTTATACGAAAATTAATTCAAGATGGATTAGAGACTTAAATGTTAGACCTAATACCATAAAAATCCTAGAGGAAAACCTAGGTAGTACCATTCAGGACATAGGCATGGGCAAAGACTTCATGTCTAAAACACCAAAAGCAACGGCAGCAAAAGCCAAAATTGACAAATGGGATCTCATTAAACTAAAGAGCTTCTGCACAGCAAAAGAAACTACCATCAGAGTGAACAGGCAACCTACAGAATGGGAGAAAATTTTTGCAATCTACTCATCTGACAAAGGGCTAATATCCAGAACCTACAAAGAACTCAAGCAAATTTACAAGAAAAAAACAAACAACCCCATCCAAAAAGTGGGCAAAGGATATGAACAGACATTTCTCAAAAGAAGACATTCATACAGCCAACAGACACATGAAAAAATGCTCATCATCACTGGCCATCAGAGAAATGCAGTCCCATCTTAAAGCGGCAAGCAAAACAGCAAAGGAGCCTGATGTTAGCTAAGAAGCAATCTGTAGATCTGGAAAGGTCATGTCACCAGGAGCAGAGCTCAGACAGGCAAACACAGGCATCTGGACAGGTGCCAGCATGGATTGATAGTTATGCCAAAGCTGGAGATCTTAGATGCTTTCATGAAGAGGAGGACAGGGAAACTGGAATTCAAAAAAAAAAAAAAAAAAAAAAAAACACTTGGTGAAACATTGGATGATGTCTAGGCTCACCTGGAACTATCTAGATAAAGTTTCCTACTATCTAGCAGAAAGAGGGCTAAGTGAGCTCAAATTGACATGCAAGAAAAGGGAAGGAGTTACATTTTTCACATACCCCTGTGAAAATAGTAGCCACTAAACAATGACCTGTGGTACCTTTAGTAAGTACTGATATCTACCTCTAGTTCTTCCTTACCAGAAAACTGGTAATAACTAACCCAGAGTAAGCAAGACAAATAACAAATTCTTTTCTGGACTCTCTTTGTGACCCTCTTGTCCCCTGCTATCAGCACTGATACGGTTGCTAAAATATTACTGCATTTCTAAGAAATCGTCTTTCACTTGTACATTTTCAAATCACAGTTTTTAAATGTTGAATTATCAGCTGGTTTCTATAAGAGTTTTGCCTTCCTGCCATTTTACTCAACAAAATATTGCCTGTGAATATGCAATGCTGTGGCCTTATAATTTAACTAAACTAAATAATTTGTGTTTGTATTTCTGAGGACTGTCTTCTCTCTGTTCTAGCAGAAATATTGTGAATATTAGACAAGGGAAAAGAAACCATGAGTAATTCTAATGGAAAGAGTCAAATTCTCTTTGTCACTTAAGGAGACTCACTAACTACCTTCTGGGTTGTGGAAAGAGGGTGGGAAACAATAAATGAATCTGAGCTGAAAAGTAGACCTTCCATTGCGTACTTATGGAAACAATGGAATTCTTACGTAGCACCATTAAAAATTACTCCAGAGGTAGCAGCCAAGAAACATCTAATATCAAACAGACCACACCAACTTCTAAAGACAGTTAACACTTTATATTGCAATCACTGATTTCTTTTCCTATTTTCTAAACTAAATTAACAACTCCTTGAAAGCAAGGACAATATCTTCTTCATTATTGTCATTATTAATCTCTACAACAATGCTTAGGACATAATAATTAATATTCATGAACAGAAAAAATAAATTAGTGAAATAAAAATTTAATTATTACATTAATAGACTTATCCAGCTGTGTGTGAAATATATAACATCAATCAGAGCCACAAGTTAATCATTCTTTCTCATTTCCTGCTCTACGTTTAAATGAGATCATTTCACCAAAATTTGGAACTTCCTCCAATCATTAAGAAGAAACCACAACATCCATTTAAAGGTAAACAGGAAACCACATCTAAGGCTGTTTGTGGGCTAGTGAAATGTTTCCGTTTAAATGGAAATTTTTCCATATATAGGCAGGTTGACTAACTTGAGTTCAGACTTAAGTCAGCAAGTGATGTCACTACCTCTTTTTACATTTTAAGTGTTTTGTATGTATTTTTGTATATTAACCTGAAAGAGAGGGTATTAAGATTTAAAGTAGTAATCTGCTCCCAGTAAACTAATAAGCCAAGCCTTGTTTGCATGTGATTTGTATATTTGAAATTCTTTTCATTCACCTTATCTAATTTAATCTTCTCAAAGTTTTCATGAATTAGAGAGATTCTCATTTTTCATTTAATAGATCAATAAACAGGCTCAGGGACTGGCTTAAGGTCACACGGCTTTTAAATGGTGGAATCCAGGTCTTCTAACTCCATAGCACACTAACTCTCTTTCCTACACCAAAATGCTGTCTTTTATGAAGAAAAATATGTCATTTTGGGTGATTTTGTCTATAAAAATAAGAAAAAATTCTTTTGTTTCACATAAAGATGCATTTGGCATTTTTAATTATGACTGTGAATCAGTGACACTAAAGAAGAAAAACCAAGGGTAACTGCTGTGTGTCTGTTAAAATGTGTAGAGCACAAAGATACATCTTAAAGTAATGTATTTTCCTGAGAAGATAAATTAGTTCATAGATGCATTATCTCATTTCCTGTGGCAAAGCTTTCTCATCCTGCTTTGAGCACACACTGGGACATAGAGCCAGCATGTAACATCTGATGGAATCCTGGCAGGAGAATTCTGGCTTCACAGTAGCTTTCTATCACCCACAAACACTAAGGGAATATGCAAATATTCCATGGAGATTTAATGACTGCAAAGTGGAATAAATTATGAATTACCTTTTTTAAAAAAAATCACACCACACTGTCTTTTATTTCATACATAACCTTGACTTCTTTCTAATTCATGTAAGTAATTTGGCTATAAATTCATGACGAAAAGATAGAAGATTTTTTTTTTTTATTCCTAGCATATTGCCTAGTTTCTGGCACATAGGTGCTTCGTAAGGGCATAAATTCAGTATAAATGTACCTGTAAAATATTATTTATTATGAAGAAAACCTCCCCATTTCCCACTTGCCTTCTAAAGAAGTAGCTTGTTTGATGATCAGTGTGGTGGGTATGAGGATAAAAAGGCAATAAAGAGAAGCTTGAGAAAATGTAAAGATATAAATATTTGATAAGAATTCTAGGAAGCAGAGAAGGATAAAACAAAACTGAAGAACCTGTGATGATGAGTTTCAACAGAAAAAGCAGAGGCTAAAAAAGAAGTTGGAGAGGGATGGAACAAGAACTTTTAGTGGCTTTGTTTTTTAATGTTTGCTTCATAACCTATGACACTACATTCTGTATCACCCACAAAATCTTTAGTATAGATATTATACTCCAACACTGTGAAATTGGACTTGTTTGGGAGACATGTACAGATATTCTAAGTTTACTTCAAGGAAGGCAAAGAAGTTACTTAGATCTGTTTCTACTAGCTTAGCTTAGCTTACAGGATCTTTTCATATGTGTAAATTCATAGACTTTTAGAATGAGAAAGATCCTCGGAATTCTTTATCTAATCTTCTAGTTGTACAGCAGAGGAAGCTGGAACACAGAAAAACTTAACTGACTTTTATTCTCTTTTATCAGAGCTAAGTGTCATTATGAGATGCACCATTTTTACTACATCACAAGAAAACAGAATGCTATTAATTAATTTATATGCAACTTTTTTATTATTTATAACTTTATGTTATAGCAATTTAAAAAATATAAACTTTTTATATTAAAAAAGTAGCATTAAGAATAAACTACCATAGATTAAAATAAACTTAAGACATTTTAACCAAATACAATAAGCGAACCTTGTTTAAAACCTGATTCCAACAAATGAATTATAAAAATTAATTTCTCATGGCACTCCCTTTTTAATAAATGGTGCTAAGATAACTGACTTGCCATATGCAGAAGATTGAAACTAGACCCCTTCTTTACACCATATACAAAAATCAACTCAAGATGACTTAAAGACTTAAATGTAAAACCTAAATCTATAAAAATTCTGGAAGAAAATCTAGGAAATACCATTCTGAATATAAGTCCTGGCAAAAACATCACACACCGGGGCCTATCATGGGGAGGGGGGAGGGGGGAGGGGGGAGGGATTGCATTGGGAGTTATACCTGATGTAAATGACGAGTTGATGGGTGCAGCACACCAACATGGCACAAGTATACATATGTAACAAACCTGCACGTTATGCACATGTACCCTACAACTTAAAGTATAATAATAATAAATAAATTTTTAAAAAGTAAAAAAAAAAAAAAAAAAAAAAAAATTTCATGACAAAGATGCCAAAAGAAGCTGCAACAAAAGCAAAAAGTAAGTGAAACCTAATCAAATCAAAGAGCTTCTGCACAGCAAATGAAACTATTAACAGAGTAAATAGATAATGTACAGAATGGGAGAAAATATTTGCAAACCATGCAACCAAATAGGTCTAATTTCAATAATGTATAAGGAACTTAAACAAATGAACAAACAAAAAACAAATCACCTTATTAAAAAGTGGGCAAAGAACATTAACAGACACTTTTCAAAAGAAGACATATACGTGGACAATAAACATGTGAAAAAATTGCTCAACATCACTAATTACTAGAGAAACGCAAATCAAAACCACAGTGAGAGAAGTGGAGCAAGACGGAAGAATAGAAAACTCCACCTATCATCCTCCCCCAAGGACACCAAGTTAAAAACTATCTACACAGAAAAAAACACCTTCATAAGAACCAAAAGTCAGGTGAGGACTCATGGTTCTGGTTTTAACTTCATATTGCTGAAAGAGGAACTGAAGAGTTAGAAAAAACAGGCCTGAATTTTTAGATGCTACCCCCTTTCCACCCCTGGCAGAGTCCACATGGTGCAGAGAGCTTCTCTGGGCACCAGGGTAGGAAGAACAAAGCAACTGTGAGGCACTGAACTCAGTGCTGTTCAGTTGGAGTAGAAAGGAAAGCCAGACCAAACTCAGCTGATGCCCACCACAGGGGGAGCATTTAAACCAGCCCTAGCCAGAGGGGAATCACTAATCCCAGAGGTCCACAGTTGAGTGCCCACAAACCTCACCACCAAGGGCCAAAGTGCTGTCAGTATCTAAGTAAACTTGAAAAGCAGTCTAGGCCGTAAGGACTGCGACTCTTAGACGAGTCCTAGGACTTAACTAGCCCCAGAGGGACTAGGGGACTGTGAGGGCACGCAACATGCTAAGACACCAACTGGGGTTGCCAATAGAGTGTTGGCATCACCCCTCCTCTAACCCCAGAATTCATCGCTTGTGGCTCCAAAAAAGGCCCCTTCCTCCACTCGAGGAGAAGAGAGGAAAGAGTGGTGAGGACTTTGTCTTGCATCTTGGATACCTGCTCAGCCACAGGAGGATAGGGTACAGGTAAGAGATTTGAGGTCCCTTGTTTCAGGCCCTAGCTCCAAGGTGGTATCTCTAGACACACCCTGGGTCTGAAGGGAACCTGCTTGAAGGAAAGGACCCAGTTCTGCCAGCATTCATCATCTGCTTACTGAATAGCCCTTGGACTCTGAATAACCAGCACAATACCCAGCTACTACATGGAGGGCCTTGGGTGAGCCTCTGAGACTTGCTGACTTAAGGTGAGATTCAGCACATTACCAGCTGGTGTGGATATGGGGCAAAATGCCTTCTGCTTGAGAAAATCAGAGGGAAAAGGAAAGGGGACTTTGTTGTGCACCTTAGGTACTACTGTAGCCATAGTGTGGTAGAGCATCAAGTTGGCTTTTGGGGTCCCTGATTCCAGGACTTGACTCTTGGATGGCAATTCTAGACCTACCCTGGGCCAGAGGGGAGCCCATTGCCCTAAAGGCTGAGTCCCAGGCCAGGCAGCATTCACCACAAGCTGACTTCAGAGACCTTGGGCCTTAAGGGAAATAATGACAGTAGTCTGGCAGCACTCCTTATGGCCTGGGGTAGCGATGGCTATGGGTTGAGGCTCCTCTTACTTTAGAAGGCAGAGGAAAGAATGGGAAGTACTGCATCTTGTGGTTTCAGTGCCAGCTCGGCTGCAATATGATAAAACACCAGGTAGGCTTCTAAGATTTCTGACCCTAGTCCCTGACTCACTGACGGCACTTCGGCAGCCACCCGGGGCATGGGGGACATTATCGCCCTGAAGGGAAGGACACGGGCCTGGGTGGCTTTGCCACCTGCTGACAGTAGAGCCCCAGGGCCATAAGCAACCATAGGAAATGGCCCAGGTGTGGTTATAGCAGGCCTTGGGTGATATACTGCGCTGTGCTGGCTTCAGGTCTGACCCAGCACAGTCATAGTGGTGGTGGTCACAAGGGTACTTGTGTCACTCCAACTCCATCTTTAGGTGTCTCAGAACAGAGAAAAAGACTCTGTATGTTTGGGATAAAGTAAGAAAAAAGAACAAGAGCCTCTGCCTGGTAATCCATTAATTCTCCTGGATCCAAGACCATAAAAGTCATACCTCTATGAGTCTGAAAGAACCACAGCATTATTGGGCTTGGGGTGCTCTCTAAAGCAGATACAGTTTAAATCACAATACCCAAGTTCATTCAAATATCTGGAAAGCCTTCCCAAGAAATATGGCTACAAGTAAGAATAGACAGTGAAGACTACCATAAATACCTAACTCTTCAATGCCCAGACAATGAGGAATATCTACTAGCATCAACGCCATCCAGAAAAACATGACCTCACCAAGTGAACTAAATAAGGCACCAGGGCCAAATCCTAGAAAGAGAGAGATATGTGAACTTTCAGACAGAGAATTCAAAATAGCAGTGTTGTGCAAACTCAAAGAAATTCAAGATAATACAAAAAGGAATTCATAATTCTAGCAGATAAATTTAACAAAGAGATAAAATAATTAAAAAGAACCAAACAGAAATTCTGCATCTGAAAATTGCAATAGGATACTAAAGAATGCATCAGAGAGCTTAAAAAGAAAAATTGGATCAAGCAGAAGAAAGAATTAGTGAGCTTGAACACAGGCTGTTTGAAAATACACAGAGGAGACAAAAGAAAAAAGAAATAAAAAACGAGCACACCTACAAGATCTAGAAAATCTTAAAGAGGAGGTAGAGAAAGAGATGGGGGTAGAAAGTTTATTCAATAAGATAATAACAGAGAACTTCCCAAACCTAGGAAAGATGGCAATATCCAAGTACAAGAAGGTTATGGAACACCAAGCAAATTTAACCAAAAAAAAAAAAAAAAAAAAAAAAAAAAAAAAAAAAACTACCTCAAGGCATTTAATAGTCAAATTCGCAAAGGTCAAAGATAAAGAAAAGATCCTAAAAGCAGCAAGAGAAAAGAGAAAAAAAAAAAAAACATACAAGGAGCTCCAATATGTCTGGCAACAGACTTTTTAGTGGAAACCTTACAGGTCAAGAGAGAGTGTGGCATGATATATTTAAAGTGCAAAAGGACTCAAGCCTGTAATCCCAGCACTTTGGGAGGCCGAGACGGGCAGATCACAAGGTCAGGAGATCGAGACCATCCTGGCTAACATGGTGAAACCCCGTCTCTACTAAAAAATGCAAAAAACTAGCCAGGCGCGGTGGCGGGCGCCTGTAGTCCCAGCTACTGGGGAGGCTGAGGCAGGAGAATGGCGTAAACCCGGGAGGCGGAGCTTGCAGTGAGCTGAGATCCGGCCACTGCACTCCAGCCCCGGCGACAGAGTGAGACTCCGTCTCGAAATAAAATAAAATAAAGGAAAATAACTTTTATCCTAGAACAGTGTATCTGGTGAAAATATCCTTCAAACATAAAGGAGAAATAAAGACTACCTCAGAAAAACAAAAGCAGAGGGATTTCATCAATACCAGACCTGTCCTACAAGAATGCAAAAGAGAGTATTTGAATTAGAAAGCAAAGGACATTAAAGAGCAATAAATAATCACATGAAGGTACAAAATTCACTGGCAGTAGTAAGTACACAGAAAAACGTAGAATATTACAACACTGTAACTGGGATGTGTAAACTACTGTTATTCTAAATAGAAAGATTAAATTATGAGCCAATCAAAAATAATAACCACAACTTTTCAAGACAAAGTACAATGAAATATAAATACAACAAAAAGTTAAAAAGCTGAGGAATGAACTTAAGGCACAGAGTTTTTATTAGTTTTCTTCTTGCTTGTTTCCTGATGCAAACAGTGTTAAGTTGTTACCAGGTTAAATTAATGGATTATAAGGTAGTATTTGCAAGCCTCATGGTAACTTCAAACACAAAATATAAAAGGCAGAAGCTAAATCATATCACCAGAGAAAATTACCTTCACTAGAGCAAGACAGGAAGAAAGAAAGAATAGAATACCAGAAAACATATAAAAAAATGGCAAGAGTCTCTACTTATCAATAATAACACTGAATGTAAATGGACTAAACTTTCTGATCAAAAGACATACCATGGCAGAATGATTTAAAAAAACACAAGACCTATTAATCTGTTGTCTGCAAGAAACACACTGCACCTATAAAGACACAAATAGACTGGAAATAAACAGATGGAAAAAGACATTCCATGTAAATGGTAACCAAGAAAAGAGCAGGAGTTGCTATGCTTATAGCAGACTGAATACATTCCTACACAAAAACTAGAAAAGACAAAGAAGGTCAACAACATATAATGATAAAGGGGTCAAATCAGCAAAAGGATATAACAACTTAAAATATATATTCACCTGCCACTTGAGCACCCAGATATGTAAATGAAATATTATTAAAGCTAAAAAGAGAGATAGGTCCCAATACAATAACTGGAGACTTGAAACCCCTATTTTCAATACTGGACAGATCTTCCAAACAGAAAATCAACACGGAAACATCAAACTTAATCTGCACTATAGACCAAATGAATCTAATAGTTATTTACCAAACATTTCATCCAAAAGCTGCAGAATATCTATTCTTTTCCTCAGCACATGGATCATTTTCAATGATAAACCATATGTTAGGTCACAAAACCAGTCTTAAAACATTCAAAAAACTGAAATAATATCAAGTATCTTCTCTGATTACAATGGAATAAAACTACAAATTAATAGCAAGAGGAAGTTTGGAAGCTATATATATGCATGGAAATTGAACAATATGTTCCTCAATGACCAGTGGATAAATGAAGAAATCAAGAAGGAAATTTTTAAAAAGTCATGAAACACATGATAATGGGAACACAGCATGCCAGAACCTAGGGGATACAGCAAAAGCACTACTAAGAGGGAATTTTATAGCTATAAGTGCCCATATCAAAAAAAGAGGAAAAACTTCACATGAACAATCTGATGGTGCATCATAAGAACTAAAAAAGCAAGAGAAGGCCAAACCCAAAACTAGTATAAGAAAAGAAATAAAGAATGGAGCAGAAATAAATGAAATGGAAATTAAAAAATTTCAAAAGATCAATGAAATTAAAAGTTGGTTTATTGAAAACTTCAACAAAACTAACAAACGTTTAGCCACACTAAGATACAAAGAGAGAACACACAAATAAATAAAATCAGCAATGAAAAAAGAAGACATTACAACTGATACTGCAGAAATTGAAAGGATCATTAGTGGTTACTATGAGTAACTACATCTCAATAAACTGGAAAATCTAGAATAAATGAAATTCTTAGATTCATACAACCTACCAAGATTGAACCAGGAAGAAACCCAAAACCTGAACAGACCAAAAACATATAACAAGATTGCAGCCATGATAAAAAGTCTTCTGGTAAAGAAAATCCCTGGATGTGATGGCTTCACTGCTGAATTCTACCAAACATTTAAAGAACTAAAACCAATCATATTCAAACTATTCCAAAAAGTAGAGGAAGAGGGTATACTTCCTAACTAATTCTATGAAGTCAGTATTGTCTGATACCCAAATCAGACAATGACACATCAAAAAAAGAATATTACAGGCCAAGATCACTGATAAATATTGATTCAGAAAACCTCAACAAAATATTACCAAGCTGAATTCAACAATACATTAGATCATTCATCATGACCAAGTGGAATTTATCGCTGGGATGCAAGGAACATATGTGAATCAATCAAGGTAATACATCATATCAACAGAAAGAAGAACAAAACTCATATGATCATTTTGGTTGATGCTGGAAAAGCATTTGATAAAGTTCAACATCTCATCTCTTCATGATAGAAATCGTCAAAAAACTTGGTGTAGAAGAAAGATAACTCAACATAGTAAAAGTCATATATGACAGGTCCACATCTAGTATTACATTGAACAGGGGAAAAATCAGAGCCTTTCCTCTTAGATCTGGAATATGACAAGAATGTCCATTTTCACCACTGTTGTATAACATAGTACTGAAAGTCTTAGCTAGAGCAATTAGACAAGAAAAAAAAGTGAGGGGCATCCAAATTGGAAATGAAGAATGCAAATTATGTTTCTTTGCAGCTGATATGATCTTAGATTTGGAGAAAACTAGAGACAACACCACAAAACTATTCAAACTGATAAACAAATTCTGTCAAGTTGCATGATACAAAATCAACATATGAAAATCAGTAGCATTTCTATATGCCAACAGTGAACAATCTGAAAAAAAAATAATGAAAGTACTCCCTTTACAATAGCCACAAATAAAATGAAATAACTAGGAATTAACCATAAAAGTTAAATATCTCTATAATGACAACCATAAAACAAATAATGAGAGAAACTGAACAAGACACAAAAAATTGGAAAGATATTCTATGCCCATGGACTGAAAGAATCAATATTGTTAAAATGTCCATCCTACCCAAAGCAATTCACAGATTCGATTCAATTTTTATAAAAATACAAATGACATTCTTCACAGAAACAGAAAAAGCAATTCTAAAATTTACATGGAACAACAAAAGACCCAGAGTAGCCAAAGCTATCCTAAGCAAAAAGAACAAAACTGGAGGAATGACATTAACTGACTTCAAATTATACTAAAGGGCTACAATAACCAAAACAGCATGGTACTGGCATAAAAACAGACACATAGACCAGTGGAACAGAATAGAAAACCCAGAAACAAGTCCACAAACCTACTGTGAACTCATTTTTGACACAGGTGCCAAGAATATACACTGGAGAAAAGACAATCTCTTCAATAAATGGTGCCGGGAAAGCTGGATATCCATATGCAAAGACATGAAACTATACTCCTGTCTCTCACATGAAAATCAAATCAAAATTAATTAAACAAATCTAAGACCTCAAACTATGAAAATACTACAAGAAAACACTGGGAAACTCTCCAGGACATCAGTCTGTGCAAAAATTTCCTGAGCAATACCCTACAAGCACAGGAAACCAAAGCAATAGACAAATGGGATCACATCAAGTTAACAATCTTCTGCACAACAAAGGATACAATCAGCAAAGTGAAGAGACAACCCACAGAAAGTGAGAAAATATTCACAAACTATGTATCTGACAAGGCATTAATAATCACAATATATAAGGGGTTCAAACAACTACAAAAAAAAAAAAGGAATAATCCAATAAAAAAACTAGGCAAAATACTTGAATAGACATTCATCAAGACCTACGAATGGCAATCAGGCATATGAAAAGGTACCAAACAGCACTGATCATCAGAAAAGTGCAAGTCAAAGCTACAATGAGATATAATCATGCCCCAGTTAAAATGGCTTATATCCAAAAGACAAGTCAGTTACAAATGTCAGTGAGGATCTGGAGAAAAGGGAACCCTTGTACACCACTGGTGAGAATGTAAATTAGTACAACCACTATGGAAAACACCTTGGAATTTCCTTAAAAAGCTAAAAATTGAGCTAGCATGTGATCCAGCAATGCCACTACTGTGTATATACCTAAAAGAAAGAAAAGCAGTATATTGATGAGATATCTGCACTGCCATGCTTGTTGCAGCACTGTTAACAATAGTGAAGATTTGGAAGCAACCTGTGCCCATCAACAGATGAATACATAAAGAAAATGTGGTACATATACACAATGGAGTACTATTCTGCCATAAAAAAGAATGAGATCCAGTGATTTGCAAGAACATAGATGGAACTGGAGATCATTATGCTATGTGAAGTAAGCTAGCCACAGAAAGATAAATATCACATGTTCTCACTTATTTGTAGGATCTAAACATTGAAACAATTGAACTCATGAACACAGAGTGCAGAAGGAGGGTTACCAAAGACTGGGAAGGGTAGTAGGAGACTGGGTGAGTAGAGATGGGGATGGTTTATGGATATAAAAAAAATAGAAAAAAAGAATAAGAACTACCATTTAATAGCATAATAGGGTAACTATAGTCAATAGTAACTTAATTGTACATTTTAAAATTACTTAAAGGGCATAATTCGATTGTTTGTAACTCAAAGGATAAATGCTTGAAGGAATGGACACTGTATTTTCCATGATATACCTATGTCACAATGTATGTCTGTATTAAAACATCTCATGTACCCCATAAATGTATCTACATGCCTCCAAAAATAAAAAATAAAAGTAAAATGAGAAAGGAAAATGGAGACACAACAATCAAGACCATCAAAATACAAAGAATCATCAGAGGCTATTATGAACAACTATACTCCAACAAATTTGAAAACCTAGAAGAAATAGATAAATTCCTGGACGCATACAACCTACCAAGATTAAACCAGAAGAAATGGAAAACCTCAGCAAACCAATAATAAGCAATAAAACTGAAGCCATAATAAAAAAGTCACCCATCAAAGGACCTGATGCCTTTACTGCTGAATTTTACCAAATACTAAAAGAATAATTAATAGCAATTCTAGTTGAACTCTTTTAAAAAATGAAGAAAGAATACTTCCCCACTCATTCTATGAGGCCAGCATTACCCTGATACCAAAGCCAAAAAAGGACACCATAAAAACAAGAAAACTACAGGTCAATATTCATAATGAACATAGATATAAAAATCTCAACAAAATATCAGCAAGTCAAATTTAAGTAAGTATTAAAAAGATCACTCATTATGACTAAGTGGGATTTATCTCAGAGATGCGACGATAGTTCAACATAAGCAAATCAATAAACATGATACATCACATTAACTGAAAACAAAAGCCATATGAGCATTTTAATAGATGCTGAAAAGAGATTCAATAAAACTCAAAATATCTTTATTATAAAAACCTTCAACAAACTGGGTTAGAAGAATATCTCAAAATAATAAAGGCCGCACATGACAATCTCATAGTTAACATTGTAATTAATGGAAGAAAATTGATAATTTGTGCTCTAAGATCTGGAACAGGACAAGGGTGCCTGCTTTCATACCTTTTTCAACATAATACTGGCAGTCCTAACCAGAGCTTGAATCTGGCTATTTCCTTGTGACCTGTGTTCCAGGTCATGTATTTTCTTTTCAACAATGTCTTGTTTAATCTGCAGGCAATTTATGCCTTGCATTTTTAAATCACTGTTATCATATTTTTCAGTTCTAGAATTTACATTGGGAATTTCCTAATTGCTTCCACTTCTCTGCCTAATTTTCAGATTCAAGCTCTGGTTAGGACTGTCTTACACAATTAATGAAGGAAAAGTTTTTAAGATATCTTAATCTTTGCCATACTACTTCCTCATTTCTTTAATTCAAGAGGCTTAATGATGATAATAGATTATTCCTTTTTTTTTTTTTTTTTTTTTTTTTTTTGAGACGGAGTCTCGCTCTGTCGCCCACACTGGAGTGCAGTGGCGCAATCTCGGCGCAATCTCGGCTCACTGCAAGCTCTGCCTCCAGGGTTCAACCATTCTCCTGCCTCAGCCTCCCGAGTAGCTGGGACTACAGGTGCTCGCCACCATGCCCAGCTAATTTTTTTGTGTGATTTTAGTATAGACGGGGTTTCACCGTGTTAGCCAGGATGGTCTCAATCTCCTGACCTTGTGATCCACCTGCCTCAGCCTCCCAAAGTGCTGGGATTACAGTTGTGAGCCACCACGCCCGGCTGCTTATGATTATTCTAAAAATATCCTAGATTTTTAAGTGTCTAAATTCCAAAGTGTTGGAACTGAATTAAAGGAACTGAAGAAGTGTTATTACTAGCTTCTTAAGAAGTTTCTCCTCTCTGAAAATAGAGAAATTTTCTTAATTAAGTAGGCCTATAGTTTTGTGTATATTTTTAAATGCTAAGCTTAGCAGTGGTAGTACCATCTAAAATTAGTTTGAATTAAGATAAAATGTCTTAGTATCATAAACAGTTAAAATCCAAATTAATGAAAATGATTTTCAATTAAATGAATGACTTTCTTTCCAATAAGTTCAGAAAAAATTTAATATTTCATTATTCTGCCACATTTAAAGAAACTGTTACTTTCCATGTGGTTTTCAAAACAATTTATCATTTTATCATGATAAATTTATCAATTGATTATTTTATCAATTTATCATTTTATCAATAATTATATAGTTTATTATAATCTGTTTTATTGGAAAACCTCTGTTAAAATTTTCATTATTAATATAATGAAAAATACCTAAATTAAAAATGACAGGCTGAAGGACAGTATGAAAGAATAAACTAGATATAATTTGCATAAATTAAACTGCTTAACATACATTAAATATACTTGCTAACTTAGACAAGTCAAATAGTAACTTATGTTTTTCCTTTTCTGTCATTCAGCATTGATTCAAACCATTCAATATCATTTTGTGTAAGCAGTTGAAGGAATTTAGCAATACAAAACAAACTCTTAGCTTTCTTCATGATGAAATTATGAACAAACAAGTAATTAAAAAAAGAATGAGTTCTGGGATATACTGGTAATCTGAGAACTCTTAGTATAATGAAACCAGTTTGGTTATCATTCAGTAACCACATTTTATACCAGCATAATATCTCTTTAGATATACATGGTTACTGTTCACACAACACATGGAGGAGAGGAGAGGGGAGTGGAGGACAGGGGAGGGAAGGACAGGGGAGGGGAGGGGAGGGAAGGGAAGGGAGAGAAGGATGGAGGAAGGAAGGGATGGAGGGAGGGAGGGAGGAAGGAAGGGATGGAGGGAGGGAAGGAGGGAGGAAGGAAGGGATGGAGGGAGGGAAGAAGGAAGGAAGGGATGGAGGGAGGGAGGAAGGAAGGAAGGGATGGAAGGAGGGAGGGAGGGAAGAAAGGGAGGGAAGAAAGAGAGAGAAAGCGAAAGAAATGAAAAGATGGATGGATGGATGGATGGAAGGAAGGAAGGAAGGAAGCCAGCCAAAAAGAAGGAAAGAAAAAAGGAAGGAAAGAGGGAGAGAGAGAGGGAAGGAGGAGGAGGGAGGGAAGGAGGAGGAGGAGGGAGGGAGGAGGGGAGGGAGGGAGGGAAGGAGGAGGAGGAAGGGAAGGAGGAGGAGGGAGGGAGGGAAGGAGGAGGAGGGAGGGAAGGAGGAGGAGGGAGGGAGGGAAGGAGGAGGAGGGAGGGAGGGAGGAGGAGGGAGGGAGGGAAGGAGGAGGAGGGAGGGAGGGAGGGAGGGAGGAAGGCGAAAGGAGAGAGAAAGAAAAAAAGATGGATGGGGAAGGAAGGAAAGGAAGGAAGGAGGGAGAAAGAAAGAGAGAGAGGAAGAGAAAAGAAGAGAAGAAGAAAAAAGGAGGGAAAAACAAAACTTGGGCCAACTCTGATGGATACCTAGAAAGTGACATTACAGCATCATTTGTATGCTAGATGCCACAAAGGCATTTCGTCTTTGGAAACAGACACTCTTTAAAGTTACATACCAAAAATTTTTAAATGGTTGAACTGTTTTAAATTATGAAAGAATGTACTAAGATTAAGAAACCAAGAAAGTTAATTCACAGATTGATTGATGATATGAAGTCAAATAGTTGTCATTGAAATTGAAAGTTGCAAAAGGGTGTAAAGATATTTTAAAGGATTAAAATTTTCAGGAAAAAAAAACAAAGCACCCTGAAACTTGTGTAATTGGGAAGTAGTACCTGGTAGAAAATTATGCAATCATTAAACCCATGCTCACATAGCAGTATCTCGAATTAGTAGTAAAAAATGCTCAAAAGAATACATAATGACAAAAATTTTCATGATATAATAACCAATGTAAAAAATCAAAGTATATAACTATTTTATAAGATTTCAATCTTAATATAATGGTGAAAATGTATTCTTTGACTACTCAACATCCATCCAGTATTAGGGAAATTTTCTACCTTTTAACTCCTGGTGAGAGGCAAGAGTGACCTTCAAAATTTAGGAGCCAATACTCCTTTTCCCAAGTTCCTTCACAGTTAAGGCATAGACATGGAAATTAGTCTATGCTATTGTCGAAGACTGGCTCGAGAGTTACTGTCCAAAGAGGTAAAAGTCAGGGAGTATTGTGTTTGGCAGCAGCAAGGAAGAGTTCCTCCTACTGAAAATGTTCTGGGTTTGGGCTATTTTCCCTGGCTGCTTAGTAAACCTGACTCTCCTGACTTCTCCAAAATTCTCTAAACTACCCAATATTTACTTAATAAATTAGTTTCCTATTTAATTAAAACAGAATCAGCTTCTATTGCTTACAATTAAGAACCCTGACTTAGAGTGATATTTACCAAATTGTTAAGGATAATTTATCTGAAAGGTTTTTGAGTTATTTTGGATTTCTTCTTTATACTCAAGTTCACTGTCTGTGTAAATGTAGGTTATTTTATAATTAGAATAAGAAATATTGTTTTTCAAATCAGAGCATTCTTTGGTGTTTAGTGAATTTAATGGAATATGATTTATGTAGCCAGTGGTGTGGTAGAGCTGACTGGTATCAGATCACAAAAGCCAAGTATACATATCTCTTCCCAACTTAACTTTCTGTGATGGTATGTTAGGAGTTTGAAATCAGACATGGTGGTAGTACTTACATGATAGAAATTGGCATGGCTTTCTTTTTTCCCTAGAGACCTTTTTAAAAAAATATCCAAGCCTTTTTGACCCTCACAGAGCTAGTTGTTAAACATTTATCAGCACACTATTGTATTTAGCCTGAAATATCTTTCAACTCTTATTCTATCACCAAATTCCTTAAAAGTTATAAGATAGTGTTTTTTTGTTTTTTTTTTTTTTTTTTTTTTGCCAGACTCTTTTGCTGCTATAAGCTCAGTGACTCTCATGATGTTTCAGTTCTGAAAAGTCCTGATCAAAATGGCTTAATCCTTTACTACACAATGTATGGCCCATAAAATAGTATCAGAATCACCTACAAATGAATTCAAAATGTAAAGTATTGGGCTCTAACCCAGTAACACTGAATCCAAATCTTCATTTTAGCAAGATCCTCAAGCGATTCATATTTATATTAATATTTGAGAAACAGTAACTCCAACAATCGTGGTTTTTCTTACATAGCCAGAAGTAAGGAGAAAGATGAGAACAGTACTAATTTATTGACTCAAGAATGTTAAGGTCTTGGGATACCTTGTCTACAACTCTTTTGGTCTTCCCTTCAAGGTAACACATGAACCACAGAAACTCTAAGCATCTCTAAGTAATTGTCACATATCCAAGAGGAAAAGGATTTCTTCATGTATCTGTATTGTTTTATCACAACTCCAAGATATTGGCCCTCAGCTTCTTTTGGCCAGAATTGAATCACATGCACATTTCCAAGAGCAGGCTAGAAAATCAAGTATCTGGCATTATCATTCCATTTTATGGCAGGAAGGTGAGTCCCGCCGGCAATATTAAAGAGAAAGAAAAATTGCTAAGTAGAGGTTACCACAGTATCTGCCAAATGAAATGACCTTTTCATTTCCTACACCATAGATAGAATGCTACCAGTCCCTTCATACATATATCCATGGAAAATATTATTAATCAATCACTTCACTCCTCCCTATGGAGACTGGAAGCAATTACCCATAATTAATTTCAACACAATAACCCTGAACATAAACTGAGTTAGAAAAAGCAGAAGCAGAGTTATTATCAATTAAGAACTCGTATAGTGCTTCTTTCTATTCACCCTATCAGCATATCTCATTCAGTGTCTAACATACATACTATTCTAAGCATCTCTAAGCAATTGTCACATATCCAACACAAAAGGTTTTTTTCATATATCTCCATCTTTTTATCACAACCTCCAAGATACTGACCTTCAGTTTCTTTTGGCTATAATTGAATCTATGCACTGGGGGAAAATCATTTGCTTGATTTATCATGGTTTAATTTATATACATATGAGAAAAGCATATTAATTATTTTATATTTGTTATTACAAAAAAAATCCATTATTCTTATAAAATAGAAAATACCTGGGATTCTTAATTTTCAAGATCAAAAAGAGATATGACAATTTACCTTTAAATCTGCACAACAAATTAACCTGATGTTAAAACAGAAGTGAAGTCATAAACTAGAGGAGGTATGATGTAAAAATATTTTTGAATACTTAACCTAGACTATGAAAAACAGTCTCAGAGACTGTTATACCTTACTATGGAAGTGTAATAATGTTCATGTTATTGGAGTCTCAGGGAACAAGAGAAAAACGAGCTGAAAGAGTTAACAAAGAATTAATGATTAAAAATTTCCGAAATTTTGCAAAAGACCCAAATCTACAGTTTTAAGAAGGTGAATGAGTAGAATTAAAAAAAAAAAAAAAAAAAAAAAAAAAAAAAAAAAAAAAAAAAAAAAAAGACAAGAAAATAAATCTGGCGAGATGCAGTGGCTCTCACACCTGTAATCCAAGCACTTTGGAAGGCGAAGGCAGGTTGAATCACTTGAGCCCAGGAGACTGGGCAACAGAGCAAAACTGTATCTCTACATAAAAATACAGAAGTGAGCCAGGTGTGGTGACATGTGCCTGTATTCCCAGCTACTTGGGAGGCTGAGGCATGAGAATTCCTCAAACCCGGGAGGCGGAGGTTGCAGTGAGCCAAGATGGTGCCACCGCACTGCAGCCTGGGCCACAGAGCAAGACTCTGTCAAAAAGAAAAAAAGAAAAAGAAAAAGAAAAAAGAAAAAGAAAGAAAAGAAAAAAAGAAAAGAAAGAAATCCACATCATGCTACATCATATTGAAACTTGCAAAAAAAGGAAAAAAAAAAATCTTGAAGGCAAGGTGAGAGAAATGTCTTACACAACAAAAAATAGTAATTAAGGCCAGGCGCGGTGGCTCACGCCTGTAATCCCAGCACTTTGGGAGGCTGAGACCAGCGGGTCACGAGGTCAGGAAATCGAGACCATCCTGGCTAACACGGTGAAACCCCGTCTCTACTAAAAATACAAAAAAACAAAAAAATTAGCCAGGCATAGTGGCGGGTGCCTGTAGTCCCAGCTACTCAGGAGGCTGAGGCAGGAGAATGGCGTGAATCCCAGAGGCAGAGTTTGCAGTGAGCTGAGATTGCACCACTGCACTCCAGCCTGGGGGACAGAGCGAGACTGTCTCAAATAATAGTAATAATAATAATAATAATTAAAAAGACAGGCAATTTTCATCAGAAACCATGGAGGCCAGATGAAAGTAACACAATATTTTTCAAGAGCTTAAAGAAAAGAATTGTCAAACCAGAATCCTATATCCAGTGAATACAGTACATCCAGTGAATGATGGAGAAATCTAGACATTCTTAGATGAAGAAAAACCAAGAAAATTTGTCCTCAGCAGACCTTAATTAAAAGAATGAGTAAAAGAAGTTTTCTAAACAGAGAGAAAATAGTAACAGAATTTTGGAACATCAGCAAGGAATAAAAAATCAAAAGAGTAAAAATTATGAGTAAATATATTTCCCTTCTCCTACTGAGTTTCCTAAATTATGTTTGGCAGTTGAAGCAAAATTACAACACTGTCTGATGTGGTTTCAATTAATATACATTAATATTTATAAGATTCTATTAAAAATGAGAAAGTAAAGTGACAGAAAGGGAGATATCTACAATTCACTATAATCTGTAAAATGATACAATAGATAGTGATAACTTATGTATATACGGTATAATAATTGAAAATAATTGGAAGAGCTATAGAAATAGATACACTGAAATACACTATAGATATCTAGAAATGGAACTGTTCAAATAACCCAGAAGAAGTCAGAAAAAAATAAAACAGAGGAATGAAAAACAAAGAGAAATAGAACACCAAAATTAAAATGACAGACTGAAGCCTAACATATAATTACATACATAAATGGCCTTTGTATATCAATTAAAAGACAGAGATTGGCAGAGTGAATTGAAAAACATAACCAGCTGTATGTTATCTATAAGAAACTCACTTTAACATAAAGATACTGGCAAGTTGAAAGTAAAAAGATGGAAAAGGATATATCACGCAAACATTATTTATATGAAAGCAAGAATAGCTACACTAATATTAAATAAAGTAGATTTCAAAGCAAATTATCAGAGATGTTATGGTAAAAGAGGCAGTATAACAAGAAGACAAGCAATCCTGCATTTGGATGCTCCAAACAGAGCTGCAAAATAGGTAAAGAAACACTGACATAACTAAAAACAGGAATAGACAAATCAATAATTATAGATGGAAACTTCAACTCCCCTCTCAGAAATTAATGGAAGTAGGCAGAAAAACAATAATGTAGAAGAATTGAACAATGCCATCAACCATAAGAATATAATTGACATTTATAGAACACTCCACACAAAAGCATTCTTTTAAAATGTCCACAGAACATATATCAAGATAGACAAAATCCTAGGCCTTAACATGCTTAAAATAATTGAACTCATATAGAGTGTGCACTCCAGCCACAATGTAATCAAACTAGAAATCAGTATGAAAAGAAGATACCCAAAATCTTAGAAACAAAATAATATACTTCTAATAACCACATGAGAAAGAGGAAGTCTCAAGGGAAATTTTAAAATTACATTGAATTGAATGAATAGGAAAAATGCAACATATTAAACTTTATGAGACACAGCTAAAGCAATGCTGAGAAGAAAATATATAGCACTAAATGCCTACTGGATTACTCCGATCCGAACTCAAATCACGTAGGACTTTAATCGTTGAACAAATGAACCCTAATTCTAAACAAAATCAGAAAATAGAAAACATCTTAAATCAACACTCTAAGTTCCTGCCTCCAAACATGAAAGAATGAAAAAAAAGCAGAAGGAAGGCAATAATTAAGAGCAGAGAACACTGAAATTAAAAACAGAAAAAAAGAAAATCAAAGAAAGAGAGTTGGTTGTTTAAAAATAACAATAAAATTAATCTTCAACAAGGCTGACAAAAAGAAAAGACAGAAATTACCATAATCAGGAATGAAAAAGGTGCATTATTACAGACTTGGATACATCAAAAGGGTAATAATGAAATACTGTGAACAACTCTAACTCATAAATTTGACAAATTTGTTAAAATAGACCAATTATTTAAAAAACACAGTCTCCACAACTTACCCTATTAAAAAAACAGACAATTTGAATAGTTCCAAAATAATTAATGAAATTGAATTAATAAGATTAAAGCTCCGCCCAAAAAAGAAATCTCCAGGACAAGATGATTTTGGAGAATTCTATGAACTGCTTAGGTAATTAATACCAATTCTACATAATCTCTTCCAGAAAATAGAATAGAGGGGAACATTTCCCAATTCATTTTATGAAGCTAGCATTTCCCTGATACCAAAATCAGACAAAATGCAAAGTAACAACAAACAATAGAACAACATCACTAATGAATATAGATGCAAAACTCCTTAGCAAAACACAGGAAATATAATTCAGCAATATATTTTTAAAAATTACTTACCATGATCAAATGAGATTTACTTGAGCTGGTTCATTACTAAAGAATCAGTTACTGTAGTCTACCACACTAACAGGCTAAAGAAGAAAAATAATAAATAAATTGAAGCAGAAAAGTATTTGACAAAATCCATCACTCATTCATGGTTAAAAACTTTCACATTCCTCAGTTTGACAAATAATATCAACATAAAACTTACAGTGCCGTTATATTATACTTAATAATGAAAGACTGAATGCTTTCCCCCTAAGACTGGGAACAAAGCAGGGATGCCTGATTCCACTATTTCTTATTCAACATAGTGCTGGAAGTTTCAGCCAGTGTAATAAAGAAACGAAAGGATGTGAAAGACACATAGATCAGTAAACAAGAAAAACAAAAACTCTCCCTTTTTGCAGATGACATGACTGTCTGTGTAGGAAGTCCCAAGAAATCTATCCAAAAAATGTAGAATAAAATAATTTAGAAGTTTACAGAATACAAGATAAACATTAAAAATTGATTACATTTCTGTTCTGTGTAATATCAATGATTACATGGATGCTAAAATTAAACATACAACATAATTTAAAATTAGTCAAAACATGAAACACTTAGGTGTAAATCTAACAAGACATGTATAGGACATGTAAAAACTACAAAATGCTGATAAAATAAATCAAAGATCTAAACAAATATAAGGACATACAGTGTTCATGAATTGGAAGACACTGTATCGAAAATATGTCAGTTCTCTCCAAATTGACATAAAGTTTTAACACAATTCCTAATAAAGTAAAAGCAAGATTTTCTCTAGATGTAGACAAGATAATTATAAAATGTTATATAGAAAAGAACTCAAATAGCTAAAATGAGGGACTGAAATATAGATCAATGGACTAGAATAGAGAACACAGAAACAGACCTACATAAATATGCCTTCTTTAATGGAGAAAGAATAGCGGTTCCAACAAAGTGTTGGAGCAACTGGATATGCACAGGGAAAAAAGTGAAACTTAAGTCTTACACTTAAGAAAGAAATTAACTCAAAATGGATCACTGACTTAGTCGTAAAATGTACAACTATAAAACTTGCATTAAAAAATAGAAGAAAATTTGAGAGCTAGGGATCAGCAGAGTTTTTAGCTTTGACACCAAAAGCACTACCCATAGAAGAAATTCTGATAAATTGAACTTCAAATTAAGTATTTTTGATCTGCAAAAAGCCCTATAAAGGAATGAAAATGAAAACTATAGATAGGGAGAGAATATTAGCAAACCATATATCCAACAAAAGAACAATATGAGAATGTAAAATGAACTCCCGGAGTTGCTTCCAAGATGGCCAAATAGGAACACTCTGGTCTGCAGCTCCCATCAAGATCAGCACAGAAGATGGGTGACTCCTGCATTTCCAACTGAGGTACCTGGTTCATCTCATTGGGACAGGTTGGACAGTGGGTGCAGCCCACAGAGGGCAAGCTGAAGCAGGGCAGGGTATCACCTCAACCAGGAAGCACAAGGGGTTGAGTGATTTCTCTTTCCTAGCCAAGGGAAGCCATGACAGACTGTACCCAGAGAAATTGTATACTCCTGACTAAATACTGTGCTTTTCCAACAGTCTTAGCAACCTGCAGACCAGGAGATACCCTCCCGTGCCTGGCTCGGTGGGTTCCATGTCCACAAGCCTTGCTTACTGAGATCGACCTGTGATGCCACAGCTTGATGGGGGGAGGGGCATCCGCCACTGCTGAGGCTTGAGTACCTCACAGTGTAAACAAAGAGGCCAGGAAGCATGAACTGGATGGAGCCCACTGCAGCTCAGCAAGGCCCACTGCCTCTATAGATTCCACCTCGGGGGTCAGGGCATAGAATAAAAGGCAGCAGACAGCTTTTCAGACTTAAACATCTCTTTCTGATGGCTCTGAACAGTGCAGTGGTTCTCTTAGCATGGCATTCGAGTTCTGAGAACAGATAGACTGCCTCCTCAAGTGGGTCCCTGACCCCTGTGTAGACTGACTGGGAAAAACGTCCCAGTAGGGGCCGATAGACACCTCAAACAGGCAGGTGCCACTCTGGGACGAAGCTTCCAGAGGAAGGATCAGGCAGCAACATTTGCTGTTCTGCAACCTCCGCTGGTGACACCCAGGCAAACAGGGTCTGGAGCAGACCTCCAGCAAATGCTAACAGACCTGCAACTGATGGGTCTAACCGTTAGAAGGAAAACTAACAAACAGAAAGGAATAGCATCAACATCAACAAAAAGGATATCCGCAACAAAACCCCATCTGTAGGTCACCAACATCAAAGCCCAAAGGTAGATAAAACCACAAAGATGGGGAGAAACCAGAGCAGAAAAGCTGAACATTCCAAAAAACAGAGCACCCCTTCTCCTCCAAAGGATCCCTGCTCCTCATCAGCAAGGGAACAAAACTGGACAGAGAATGAGTTTGACGAGTTGACAGAAGTAGGCTTCAGAAGGTCGGTAATAACAAACTTCTCCAAGCTAAAGGACCATGTTCTAACCCATCACAAGGAAATTAAATACCTTGGGAAAAGGTTAGACGAATGGCTAACTAGAATAAACAGTGTAGGGAAAACCTTAAATGACCTGATGGAGCTGAAAGCCATGACACGTGAACTTCATGATGCAGGCATAAGCTTCAATAGCTGACTCAATCAAGTGGAAGAAAGGATATCAGTGACTGAAGATCAAATTAATGAAATAAAATGAGAACACAAGATTAGAGAAAAAAGAGTGAAAAAGCCGGGCACGGTGGCTCAAGCCTGTAATCCCAGCACTTTGGGAGGCCGAGACGGGTGGATCACGAGGTCAGGAGATCAAGACCATCCTGGCTAACACGGTGAAACCCCATCTCTACTAAAAAATACAAAAAACTAGCCGGGCTAGGGGCGGGCGCCTGTAGTCCCAGCTACTCGGGAGGCTGAGGCAGGAGAATGGCGTAAACGTGGGAGGTGGAGCTTGCAGTGAGCTGAGATCTGGCCACTGCACTCCAGCCTGGGCGACAGAGCGAGACTCTGTCTCAAAAAAACAAGAAACAAAAAAACAAAAAACAAGAGTGAAAAAAAAAAAAACCAACAAAGCTTCCAAGAAATATGGGACTATGTGAAAAGACCAAAAACACATTTCACTGGTGTATCGGTAAGTGGCAGGGAGAATGGAACCAAGTTAGAAAACACTCTTCAGGATATTATCCAGGAGAACTTCCCCAACCTAGCAAGGCAGGCCAACATTCAAATTCAGGAAATACAGAGGACATCAGAAAGATACTCCTCAAGAAGAGCAACTCCAAGACACATAATTATCAGATTCACCAAGGTTGAAATGAAGGAAAAAATGTTAAGGGCAGCCAGAGAGAAAGGTTGGGTTACCCACAAAGGAAAGCCCATCAGACTAACAGAGGATCTCTCGGCAGAAGTCCTACAAGTAAGAAGAGAGTGGGGGCCAATAGTCAACATTCTTAGAGAAAAGAATTTTCAATCCAGAATCTCATAACCAGCCAAACTAAACTTCATAAGTGAAAGAGAAATAAAATCCCTTACAGATAAGCAAATGCTGAGAGATTTTGTCACCACCAGGCCTGCCTTACAAGAGCTCCTGAAGGAAGTGCTAAACATGGAGAGGAACAACTGGTACCAGCCACTGCAAAAACATGCCAAATGGTAAAGACCATTGATACTATGAAGAAACTGCATCAATTAATTGGCAATATAACCAGCTAACATCATAGTGACAGGCTCAAGTTCAAACATAACAACATTAACATTAACGTTAAACGTAAATTGGCTAAATGCCCCAATTAAAAGACACAGACTGGCAAATTGGATAAAGAGTCAAGACTCATCAGTATGCTGTATTCAGGAGACCCATCTCACATGCAAAGACACACATAGGCTCAAAATAAACGGATGAAGGAAGATCTACCAAGCAAATGGAAAGCAAAACAAAGCAGGGATTGCAATCCTAGTCTCTGACAAAACAGATTTTAAACCAACAAAGATCAAAAGAGACAAAGAAGGTCACCACATAATGGTAAAGGGATCAATTCACCAAGAAGAACTAACTATCCTAAATATATATGCACCCAATACAGGAACACCCAGATTCATACAGCAAATCCTTAGAGACATACAAAGAGACTTAGACTTCCACACATAATAATCAGAGACTTTGATACCCCACTGTCAATATTAGACAGATCAATGAGACAGAAGGTTAACAAGGATCTCCAGCACTTGAACTCAGCTCTGGACTAAGAGGACCTAATAGGCATCTACAGAACTCTACATCCCAAATCAAGAGAATATACACTCTTAGCACCACATAACACTTATTCTAAAACTGACCACATAATAGGTAGCAAAACATTCCTCAGCAAATGTAAAAGAACAGAAATCACAACAAACTGTCTCTCAGAACACAATGCAATAAAATTAGAACGCAGGATTAAGAAACTCACTCAAAACCACACAACTACATAGAAACTGAACAACCTGCTCCTGAATGACTACTGGGTAAATAACGAAATGAAGGCAGAAATAAAGATGTTCTTTGAAACCAATGAGAACAAAGACACAATGTACCAGAATCTCTGGGACACATTTAAAGCAGTGTGTAGAGGGAAATTTATAGCACTAAATGCCCACAGGAGGGAGCAGGAAAGTTCTAAAATAAACACCCTAAGATCACAACTAAAACAACTAGAGAAGAAAGAACAAACAAATTCAAAAGCTAACAGAAGGTAAGAAATAACTAAGATCAGAGCAGAACCAAAGCAGAACTGAAAGAGATAGAGACAAAAAAATCCTTCAAAAAAATCAATGAATCCAGGAGATGGTTTTTTCCAAAAGATCAACAAAATAGATAGACCACTAGCAAGACTAATGAGGAAGAGAAGAATCAAATAGACTCAATAAAAAATGATAAAGAGGATATCACCACTGACCCCACAGAAATACAAACTACCATCAGAGAATACTATAAATACCTCTATGCAAATAAACTAGAAAATCTAGAAGAAATGGATACATTCCTGGACACATACACCCTCCCAAGACTAAACAAGGAAGAAGTTGAATCTCTGAACAGACAATAACAGGTTCTGAAATTGAAGCAACAATTAATAGCCTACCAACCAAAAAAAGTCCAGGACCAGAGGGATTCACAGCCGAATTCTACCAGAGGTACAAAGAGGAGCTGGTACCATTCCTTCTGAAACTATTCCAATCAATAGAAAAGAGGGAATCCTCCCTAACTCATTTTATAGGGCTAGCATCATCCTGATACCAAACCCGGGTAGAGACACAACAAAAAAAAGAGAATTTTAGGCCAATATCCCTGATGAATATCAATGCAAAAATCCTCAATAAAATACTGGCAAACCAAATCCAGCAGCACATCAAAAAGCTTATCCGATCAAGGCTGCTTCATTCCTGGGGTGCAAGGCTGGTTCAACATATGCAAATCAATAAACATAATCCATCACATAAACAGAACCAATGACAAAAACCACATGATTATCTCAACAGATACAAAAAAGTCCTTTGACAAAATTCAACAGCCCTTCATGCTAAAAGCTCTCAATAAACTAGGTATTGATGGAACATATCCCAAAATAATAAGAGCTATTTATGACAAACCCACAGCCAATATCATACTGAATGGGCAAAAAGTAGAAGCACTCCCTTTGAAAACCGGAACAACACAAGGATGCCCTCTTTCACCACTCCTATTGGAAGTATAGGCTAGGGCATTCAGGCAAGAGAAAGAAATAAAGGGTATTCAATTAGGAAAAGAGGAAGTCACATTGTCCCTGTTTGCAGATGATATGATTGTATATTTAGAAAACCCCATTGTCTCAGCCCAAAATCTCCTTAAGCTGATAAGCAACTTCGGCAAAGTCTCAGGATACAAAATCAATGTGCAAAAATCACAAACATTCTTATACACTAATAATAGACAAACAGAGAGTCAAATCATGAGTGAACTCCCACTCACAATTACTACAAAAACAATAAAATACCTAGGAATCCAACTTACAAGGGATGTGAAGGACCTCTTCAAGGAGAACTACAAACCACTTCTCAGTGAAATAAAAGAGGACACAAACAAATGGAAGAACATTCCATGCTCATGGATAGGAAGAATCAATATCATGAAAATGGCCATACTGCCCAAAGTAATTTATAGATTCAATGCCATCCCCATCAAGCTAACGACTTTCTTCACAGAATTGGAAAAAACTACTTTAAAGTTCATATGGAACCAAAAAAGAGTCCGTATAGCCAAGACAATCCTAAGCAAAAAGAACAAAGCTGGAGGCATCACGCTACCTGACTTCAAACTATACTACAAGGCTACAGTAACCAAAACAGCATGGTACTGGTACCAAAACAGTCATATAGACCAATGGAACAGAACAGAGGCCTCAGAAATAACACCACACATCTACAACCACCTGATCTTTGACAAACGTGACAAAACAAGAAATGGGGAAAGGATTCTCTATTTAATAAATGGTGCTAGGAATACTGATTAGCTATATGTAGCAAGCTAAAACTGGATCCCTTCTTTACACTATATGCAAAAATTAACTCAAGATGGATTAAAGACTTAAATGTAAGACCTAACACCATAAAAACCCTAGAAGAAAACCTAGACAATACCATTCAGGACATAGGCTTGGGCAAAGACTTCATGACTAAAACACCAAAAGCAATGGCAACAAAAGCCAAAAGCCAAAATTGACAAATGGGATCTTAGTAAACTAAAGAGTTTCTGCACAGCAAAAGAAACTATCATCAGAGTGAACAGGCAACCTATAGAATGGGAGAAAATCTTTACAATCTACCCATCCGACAAAGGGCTAATATTCAGAATCTACAAAGAACTTAAACAAATTTACAAGAAAAAAACAAACAACCCACCCTATCAAAAAGTGGACAAAGGATATGAACAGACACTTCTCAAAAGAAGACATTTATGTAGCCAACAGACATATGAAAAAATGCTCATCATCACTGGTCATTAGAGAAATGCAAATCAAAACCACAATGAGATACCATCTCACACCAGTTAGAATGGCAATCATTAAAAGTCAGGAAACAACAGATGCTGGAGAGGATGTGGAGAAATAGGAACACTTTTAAACTGTTGGTGGGTCTGTAAACTAGTTCAACCATTGTGGAAGAGTGTGACGATTCCTGAAGGATCTAGAACTAGAAATACCATTTGACCCAGCGATCTTATTACTGGGTATATACCCAAAAGATTATAAATCATGCTGCTATAGAGACACATGGACACTATTCACAATAACAAAGACTTGGAATCAATCCAAATGTCCATCAATGATAGACGAGATTAAGAAAATGTGGCTCATATGCACCATGGAATACTATGCAACCATAAAAAAGGATGAGTTCATGTCCTTTGCAGGGACATGGATGAAACTGAAAATCATCATTCTAAGCAAACTATCATAAGGACAGAAAACCAAACACCACATGTTCTCATAGTTGGGAATTGAACAATGAGAACACATGGACACACAGGGTGGGGAACATCATACACTGCGTCCTACGGGGGATGGGAGACTGTGGGAAGGATAGCATTAGGTGAAATACCTAATGTAAATGACGAGTTAATGGGTGCAGCACACCAACATGGCACATGCATACTTACGTAACAAACCTGCACATTGTACACATGTACCCGAGAACTTAAAGTATATTAAAAAAAATGAACTCACAAAACTTAGTTTAAAAAATAAACAGTCAAATTAGAAATGGGCAAAAGACCTAAACAGACATTTCATTGAAGATGATATTTTTATGGGAAATGACCACATGAAAATATATTCAATATCATAATTCATTAGGGAAATGCAAATTAAAGTCACGAGTTATCACTACATACCTATCAGAATCACTAAAATAAAAACCAATGAAAACATCCAATATTGGCAAAGATGTGGAGAAATTAAATGTTATACATTGCTGGTGGTAATATAAAATTGTATGACCATTCTGGAAAATACTTTGGTATTTCTTTAAAAGTTAAATATGCAATTACCTTATAACCCTATAAACTATCTCAAAGAAATGAAAGCTGATGTCTGCACAAAAACTTATGCACAGGAGTTTATAGGGGCTTTATGCATAAGAGAGAAATACTAGAAAGAACCCACCTATCTTAAAAGGATGAATGGTTACACTGTCATACATGCATACCATAGAATACTACTTGGCAATCAAAAAGAATGGCCTATTGATTCATGCAAGAACCTTTGTGAATCTCCAGAAAACGATGCTGAGTCAAAAAAAAAAAAAAAAAAAAAAAAAAAAAAAAAAAAAAAAAAAAGCCAGTCCCAATAGGCTACATAGTCTATGATTCTACTTATATGACATCTTCAAACTCAAAATTATAAAAATAGAGAACAGATTAAAGGTTGTCAAAGATTATGGATGGAGGGGAGGGAGATGGGTTTTGATATAAAAGGGTGACAAGAGAAATCCTTATGGTAATGAAAATGTTACGCATCTTGAATGTATCAATGTACATACACTGGTTGCAATACTGAACTGTAATTTTGCAAGATGCTAATATTGGCAGAAGCTAAGTAAAGACATCATGGAATCTCTGTATTATTTCTTATGACTGCATGTGAATCTACAATTATCTCAAAAATAGTTTGGTTTAAAAAAAAGAATAAGAATAGAATATTATGAATAATTGGCTAGGTGCATTGGCTCATGGCTGTAATCCTAGCACTTTGGGAGGTCAAGGCAGATGGATCACCTGAGGTCAGGAGTTCGAGACCAGCCTGACCAACATGGCAAAACCCGTGTCTACTAAAAACACACACACACAGACACACACAAAAATAGCTGGGTGTGGTGGTGTGCTTCTATAGTCCCAGCTACTTGGAAGGCTGAGACAAGAAAATTACTTAAACCTGGAAGGCGAGGTTGCAGTGAGCCAAGATCATGCCACTGCACTGTAGCCTGGGCAACAGAGTGAGATTCCATCTCAAAAAACATATATATGAAAAATTTTATGACAATAAATTTGACAATTAAATAAAATGCACAAACTTCCCAGAAGACACATAATAAAATTCACTAAAGAAGAAATATATAACCTCAATAACTCTATAACTATTGAAGAAATTGAATTTGTCTTTTATTTTTTCAAAGACATCTCCAGACCTAGACTGCTTCAGAGGGGAACTCTCTCAGTCTTTAAGGAAGAAATAATACTAACTCAACACAGTCTCTGAGGAAATTAAAGAGAAGAAAATATTTTCCAATTCATTCTATAAAGCCAGCAATTATACTGATCACAAAACTAGAGAAAACCATTATAAGAAAAGAAAACTATAGACAAATATTTCTCATGAATCTAAATGCACTTTTTTTTTTTTTCCTTGAGACTGAGTCTCACTCTGTTGCCCAGGCTGGAGTGCAATGGCACAATGTCAGCTCACTGCAACCTCCGCCTCCCGGGTTGAAGCGATTCTCCTGTCTCAGCCTCCTGAGTTGCTGGGATTACAGGTGCCCGCCACTACACCCGGCTAATTTTTGGTGTTTTTAGTAGAGACAGGGTTTCACCATGTTGTTCAGGCTGGTCTCAAATGCAAAAATTCTTAACACAAATTTTAGCTAACCCAATCTAGCAGTATATATACATAATACAGCATGACCAATTGAGATTTATCCTGGAAATGCAATATTGTTCAGCATTTAAGAATTAATCATATAAAAAGAAGAACCATATGATCACCTCAACAGATGGAGAAAAAGCATTTGAAAAAAAATCCAACATTTATTTGTGAAGAAAAGAAAGGAGAAGAAAATTCTCAGCAAGCTAGGATCCTCAATACAATAAAGGAGATCTGAGAAAATCTAAAACTGACATCATACTTCTTGGTAAAGCTTAGATGATATCCCTTAAGCTTCCTCTGACCTTTTCTATTCAACATTGCACTGGAGCAATAAAATTAAAAATAAATAAATAAGTAAAAACTAAAGTAACCCAGATTGGAAAACAAATAAAACTGTGTTTATCTGTGTAGAAAATCTGACAAAATATACATAATTACTAGATATAATAAATCAATTAATAAGTTTGCAGGATAAAGACCAACATACAATAAAACTATATATTTCTACATATTTGTAATAACTAAAATTTAATATTTTTAAAATAATAATTATGATCATGCCAAATATTATAAACCATTATTTTAACATCAAATTAAAATATCTTTCTCTTTGAAATACATACTTAAGAAAATAAAAAGATGAGCCATGAACTGGAAAAAATTATTTCAAAACATACATCTGACAAGGGGCTTATACGGAAAGAATATATAAAGAATTCTAACCGTGTAATTAGAAGACAATTACAAAATGGTCACAAGACTTAAGCAGAGAGTTCATGAAAGAATATATACAAATGTAAAAGAAGCATATGAAAAGATGCTCAATATTACTAGCTATCAGGAAAATGTAAATTAAAAATCACAATGACATATCACTACCTCTTCACTGATGTGGCTATAATTTTTAAAGATTGATCACATCAAGCACTGTTGAGACTGGAGCCACTGGAATCCTTGCGCATTGTTAGTAAGAAGGAAAAATGATATTGCCACTCTAGGAAATAGTAGGGTAGTACCTTACAAAATTTTACATACACTTATCATAGACCCAGCAATCCCACTCCTGGATATTCATTCAAGACAAATGAAAACACACAAAGATGTACACAAATGTTCAATGCAACATTAATCATAATAGCCAAAAACTGGAAACCATCCAAATGCCTAAGTAAATGTATAAGCAATATGAAATATATCCATATAATACTACTACTTCGCAATAAAAAATACTAATGTTCAAAATAACATAGATGAATCACAAAACCATCATGCTAAATCAAACAAGTCTGACTCAACAGACTACATACTATATAATTCCATGTATATGAAACTCGAGAAGAGGAAAAACTGAAGTAGCAGGAAGCAGATCAGTGGCTGTCTAGGGCCAAAGGTCAGGGGAGGGGATCAATTGCAGAAGTATAGGAGTAAACTTTTCAGAGGGATTTTGGTGCTGGTTGCACAACTCTGTACCACTAAGAAAATTCAGCCAACTGTTGATTTAAAACAGCTAAGTTTTAATGTATGTAAATTATACCTCAATTAAGCTGAGATAGATGATAGAAAGGGAGAGAGAGACAGACAGATAGATTGGGAAAGCCAGCAGCACTCCCCCCAATGTGGTCTTCAGACTGCCATAAATTACCAGTTGTAGTGGCCTGTTCAAATCTGAGGACTTTTGCAATCCCTTTCCTTGTAATTCTCCATAACTATGGCACCTACTTTGCACATCCAGCTATGAGTGGTATCTATTCTCAAAAAAAAAAAAAAAAAAAACTTGCAAACTGCCACTTTTCAAGGGTATTTTACTGAATTCCATTAGGATCAGAGGAATCCTGATTTCTAACTGATGGCAAAAGTACCATCAACTGACAGTGTTCAAATAACAGTGTTAAAAAAATATTAACTTGCTTATTCACTTAAGAGTCCTACTGAAGCATAATCATTTTATTATTCTAGTACCTTTGTTGAAATCATAAAAATATAGAATACTTTCCATAGATGGGCCTCGAATGTGCATCTGGTTTCTTTCTTTGTTTTTTTCTTGTTTTGTTTTTTAAGTCTTTGATGAAATTTGGAACCACTGACTCACAGTTCCATTGCCAAGGCTGATTTTCTTTTTATTCTCTTCATTCTTGTGAGTCTTAGAAATGATTTAATTTCCATGTATATTGCCTTTTACAATATTTTAGATGATTTGTCTAATATTTTGACAGCCATTCTTATGAAGTATTATATTTAACCTATCTGAAAATCTCCTGAAAGAAGAAAATTGAGATTTACTTTACTTTCTAAATGACTGGTTTAAGGTCAGCATAATTATAAGTAAATAGTAAATTGCAATTACTAACAAAATTTTCAAAAAAGCAAATATAGATAAAAATAAACAGCAAAATTGTTAGCCACCTATATTGCAAAAAAGAATACATGGTCCAATAATTAGTTATTATGATATATTCTATCATAACAGAGTTTACAAGAGAAATAAAATGTGGATTTCAATCCTCAAGAAGCTTGCAATCTCAATGATGATATGAAGCATAACCATATAAAACATTTAGTCAACATTTAGTGTAATACTTCATTTTACACTATGCAATTTTAATATTCTTTATATAAATCCATTTGGAGAAAAATGTATTCTTTCCAGAACTTCTTTGAAATAAGTTTTTTTCACCTAGACCAATCTGCTAAAACTTGCATAGAAAAATATATGTATAGAAAGTATTTATAAAAGAATTATTCCCTTGTGATATAAGAAAACATTATACCAAAGGTAGTATAAGATGAATAATAGTGAAATTTCTTTTATTATAAATCCTTCCAAATTTAAATAAAAGAAAATGATCCTGGCATAGTTGCTTATGCCTCTAATCCCAGTGCTGTGGGAGCCCAAGGCAGGAGGATCAATTGAGGCCAGGAGTGTGATGCCAGAAGTGTGAAGCCAGTCTGGGCAATATAGTGAGACCCTGACTCTACAAAAAATTTAAAAGTTAGCCAGTGTGTGGCATATGCTTATAGTCCTAGTTAGTCAGGAGGCTGAGATAGGATCATTACTTGAGCCCGGGAGTTCAAGGTGACAGTGACCTATGATCACGCCACTGCACTCTAGCCTGGCTGACAGACCTTATCGCACATAAAAAAAGAAAGAAATTATAAATTTCAGAATTTCTTAAAATTATTTGAAAAATCCACGTGTGTGTGTGTGTGTGTGTGTGTGTGTGTGTGTGTAAGGATGGAATATTATATTTTCTAATTATGATTTTAGGCTGTAAAATGACTCATTAAGTAAGTCTGTTTTCTTCCCTCAAAGAACATACAAAATAAAAATACCCGTGGTCTAATTGCAGCTCTCACAAATTACTGGCAGTGATTTGAAGAGATTTTGTACATGAGATCTGCTTTCTAGATAGGATATAAACAGAATTTTTAAAGGTCTGTGACTGACTGCACATGATTGGAGGCTCTGAAGTTCAACTCTGGGGAAAAAAAATGGATAGGAGGGGAAAACGTCAAGGAATAGATCGAAAACGAATAACAGTAAGAAAGAAGCATACTTACCACACAGATTCAAAATGTTCTATTTATGTGAATTTCACCAGATTATTAAAAACTTAAAACAAGGTAACATGTCTCACTCATTTTGTATACTTAGCACTGAACATGGCACCTGGTGCCTAACAGTAATGAATAGATGGGTTAATGAATGTATCTCTCTCTCTCTCTCTCTCTCTCTCTCTCTCTCTCTCTCTCTCTCTTTCACACACACACACACACACACACACACACACATTGGACTACAGAATCCAGAATAGAACAAGGAAACATGTGGTGGTACATAGGGAAATAAAATATATTTTCAGTTATCTTTTGTTAGAATTTTCAAGTTTCAAAAGTGTTTTATAATAGAACAAGAAGGCCTTTATTTTTGAAGACATAAAGTAAAACATTCAGAAACTAGCAAGTTCCTGGTTTTATAGAAATATAATTAATGGTTGAAATAGTTTGAAAAGGGGTCACATTAATATTTTTTATAAATTCAGGTGCTAGTATGTTAGCCCTGAAGAGGCTTGTGCTCTTGAATGACTGAGTCCTGCCAGTGGGATGCACGTGAAAGTGAAATGTGGCCAGGCCTGGCCCATAAGAGTCTCTCACAGGCATGCCCTCTGCCCCCTGGGACTGTTCCTCCTAGCTTTTTTCCTCTCCTGGCTAACTAGGACTTAGATGACTACATTCCTTGGAAGTCACATTTCAAAGATGGCAGAGCCTCGCTCAGCTTTGATTACTGATTGATCCCATGGAGAAATTTCTGTCCCCGCCAACCAGAAGCACCACCACAAACAGTTATGTGAGCAAGAACTAGATGTCTACTGTGTTTGAGACACACACATTTTGCATTCTATTGAAAAAAAAACACCTTGCATTAGCATAATATACCACTCTTTAAATATACCTTGAATATCTGCCTGGAGTCATTCATTTAACCTTTCATTTGACAGCACTTTTTTCAGCTCCTAATCACTATAGGCACAAAGGATAGGGAAACCAGTAAAACATACTTTTTACCCAAATCCTCAAAGTAGTTGGAAAAGAAAACAAGCAGACAAATAATTTTGCTACAAGTTATCAAAGAGTGCAAGCACACAGAAGAAACCATATCAGATTGGGGTGAGGGAGATGATGGGTCAAGAAAAGCTTCCTTGAGAAGGCGATATTTAAGCTACATTTTGAAGGAGAGTAAGAGTTAACAAAGTGGAAAAAGAGGGGCAAGGCATTGTAGGCCAAGGGTCCAGCAGGTTTGGTAGCAGGGTGGGCTTGTGGAACTACTAGTCATTAGGAAACCTTGGGACCTGGGGTATGGAAAGGGGAGTCACTGAAGAGGGAGAGAAGGCAACATTCAGAGTGTATGGAGAATCCACAGTTGCTGCAATGTCAATAGTTTATGTCTGACGTAGCAAAATGTGAGGTGTGGCAGTTCTTGGGAGCTTTTGGTGCTGACTATAAATAGGTTACCTTGAAAAGGGAAGGGTCCCATATTTTACCATATTTTTTAAGGTATCAGGCTACAAACTCAAATGATTTCCTATATACCTTCTTGTCTGTCAGGACTAAAATATAACAAACAATATAAAGGTTCTCTGCAAAAACAGTTAAGTTTTTTTAGCTTTCTGTTTGTTTGCTTTTTAATATTTGGATAACATATTGGAGCAAATTATTTTGATCTCTACCTTCATTTGCTAAAAGGAGGAAGTAAAATAAATAAATAAATAAATAAATAAATAAATAGCTTTGCTACCAATTTGATTCCATTGGTAGATATGTGGATACCAACAAATCAATGTTAAAAATATGTGAATATCATATGCAGTGAACAGTGAATACACAGTAAGTAGCATAATAAACATTTACAAACCAGAGGAATGTGTATGTTTAATCTACTTTAATTATTTGGTGTCCCAGGAGATAATATAAACAGGATGCAACACACTAAATGCCTATAGTCAAGAGACAAAATAATTATCAATATTTAGAAAGAATCAAACTGCCCTAATTTCTCATTAATATGACATATTGAAAGTCATGAATATTCTTGATGATGTCACAATTATGAGAGATCAAGAATGAGTCTGTACTGAAATGATTTTTGTTAATTTTTCTATGATCAATCAACCCTAAAAATTTCCAGTATTACTGGTGTTTTAAAAACTCTAAGGAGGACAGCATCACCAACATGGCAAAATAGGAAGCTCCTGACTCTTCCTCCACCTACAAATCCATCACATAAACATTTATCCATGGATCAGTTCCCTTTGAGAGAGTCAGAGAGCAGTCAGGAGATTCCTACCCACCAGGCAACTGAGAAAACATCCATATTGAATGGATAGAAAAAGCTGAAGCACACTGGGGCACAGACTCACCTTGGGCACTGAGTCATAAAACTGGGAAAGAAATCTCCAACACACAGTTCTTCCCTATAAAGAGTAGGGTCTAGACCTCGCATGTAGGACCCCAACCCTAAGTTTCCCCACATTTTGATTCTTCATTCACCAGCTACAGAGGTGGAGAGGAGTAAACACATGTGTGTCTCTCTAAAAATCATAGGAAAAAAATTAAAGACCAGAAGTTTTATATGAGCTGCAAGCACTTTCAGAGACTTCATCCTCCTAGAAGTGTCACAGAGGGGCTTACAAAACACATCCCCCCAATTCCCCTGGAAGAGGTTTATGAAACATCTCTCCAGCTGCTACCTGGCAATCTGACTTCTAATTAACTTGTATTGGGGAGTTAAAGGGAAGTAAATAATTAACCTGCCACCAGACTGGGGGGAATTTGCACTCATATCAAGAGCCCAGACTTTTACAACATCCATCTAAGGGACTGCATCTAAATCTCCTAGCCCTGGGAACAGAAGGAACTGACACACATATGTCTCTCTATATCTTAGGATAAATGCAGCATTTTTAAATGATGTGCAAGCTCCTTCAAGAATTTTATCCCCTAGGAAACAGTGCAGAGAAGGAACTTTAAAAATGCAACTCACTGTTTAACCCCAGAAGGGGTTTAGAACACACACCAAGAGCCCCAATTGTTAAGGCTACATCCAAAATGACTTCATCCTAAACGTCATAGCTCTGAGAACAAAAGTGAATAAGCATATATATAGACAGAAAGAGAGAGAGAGAGAGAGTCTCCCTTCATCTCAGAACAAATAAGTGGTTTTAAACAGGCATCCATACACTTTCAGGGGCTCTACCCTCTTGGTGTAGTAAAAAAAAAAAAAAAAAAAAAAAAAAAAAAACAAGGCAGGAATGTGTACTTTTCACTTTCTGCCTGGAAGAAGCTTATGAAACATACACTCTGTGGCTACTTGACAGCCTGGTTTCTAATGAACTTGCATAGTGGAGGTAAAGGGACAAATACACAATAGCTCCTTGGTAGCTAGAGCTGGAGCTCAGCACTTAGAACCCCTAACTCCCCAGCTTGCCCCAGAGATAAATCCAGGCCTATTCATGCTTTTTTTTTCTGTAAGGCATTAGGCCATTCACTGACAACCACAACTTCATAGCTTCCACCTAATAGACTGTCTCCTAATGGCCTAGCCCTGGAAGTCAAGGGGGCTTTATGACCCTGAATAACCCAAGACCACAAAAAATAAACAGGTGGCCAAATAATGGGCCCACTTCCAGAAGCTATCCCTTCTGGGTCAGAAGGTACAGGAATTTGCCAGAAGTATTCTTTCCAGTTTAGTCCAGAAAGAATGGGATATCGATACCCATATTCAGCCTTCCTGCAAACATAGAACTAAAATTCACATTTAACGCCCCAACTTTTCCAGCTACATCTAAAGAGTCTGGCTCCTATTATACTAATCTCAGGTTACTGACAAGATATGGCACATCCTAAGCTCTAGGGGGCCACCAAAACCATATATAGAAGACTGGACAAGTGTCAAGATTTGGGAGGCACCTTAAAATCTCTGGCTGGATGGACTGGTGAAAACCTCTCCTACACAAATATAGTCTAACAAGCTAAAAAGAGGTAGTTATCTTATCTAATGCACAGAAATCAACACAGAGAATCAAATAAAATGAAAATATATTTTAAATGAAAGAACAAGATAAATCTCCAGGAACTGACCCAAATGAAGTGGAGTTTTATGATTTACCTGAGAGAAAACTCAAAATAATGGACATGAAGATGATCACAGAGGTAAAGACAGCAGTGCAAGAAAAAAACCGAGAACTTTTAACAAATAGAGAGTATTTTTTGAAAATACAAAACAGAAATCATGAATTTGAAGAACGCTATAACCAAACTAAAAAATTCAATAGAGGGGATAAATGATGGACTAGATCAAGCAGAAAAAAAGAACAGTGAACTTGAAGGTAGAGCACAGGAAATTATCCAATCTGAGGAGCAAAATAAATAAATAAATAAATAAATAAATAGAATGAAAAAGTGAAGATAGCTTAAAAGATGTATGAGACACCATCAAGCAGAAGAAATTACACAGTATTAGAATGCCAAAAGGATGAACAACAAAGAAAGGGATAAAAAACATATTCAAAAAAATAATGGCAGAAAACTTCCCAAGTCTGGGAAATAAATTAGAAAGCCAGTTCCAAGAAGCCAGTAAGACATCAAATAAGATGAATCCAAAGAGATCCACACCATGACATGTCATAGTCAAACTGTCAACAGTTAAAGAAAAAGAGAATGTTAAAAGCATCAAGGAAAAGTCAAATTGCCACATATTGAAGAACCTCCATAAGACTATCAGCAGATTTCTTAGCAGGAACGTGAGAAGCTCAGAAGGCAGTGGGATGATATATTCAAAGTATTAAAAGAAAAAGGCTGCCAACCAAGAACCCTGTCTTTGTCAGCAACCATCTTTCAAAAACAAAACAAAGGAGTGATAAAGACTTTCTCAGACAAATGAAAGCTGAGAAAGTTTATCACCACTTGAACTGTATTACAAGAAAATGTGAAAGGAAGTTATTCAAGCTGAAAGAAGAAGATATTAATTAGTAATAAAAACATACAAAAGTATAAAACTCACGAGTAAAAGGAATTACGTCATCAAATTCAAAACACTCTAATACAGTAATGGTGGTGGGTAAATCAAATATATCTCTAGCGTAAAGCTCAAAATGCAAAACTATTAAAACAATGAAAGCTATACCTGCTAAGGAATACATATTATTTTAAAATATGAAATGTGACATCAAAAACATAAAATGCAGGAGGAGGGGCAATAAAAATGGAGAGTTTGTGCATGTACTCCAAATTAAACTGTTATCAGCTTAAGTTAATGTGTTATAAGTATAAAATATTTTATGTATGTCTCAGGATAACCACAAAGGAAAAGCCTATAACATATATTTTTAAAAGAGATAAAAAGAATAGAATCATAGCACAGCACTACAGAAAGCCATCAAACCACAAAGGAAGAAAATAAGAGAGGAAGAAGGAATTAAGGATCTACAAAACAACTAGGAAACAATGAACAAATATGGCAGGAGTAAGTCATACCTATCAAAATGACCTTGAATGTAAATTGATTAAATTATCTCATGAAAATACATACAGTTACTTAGCCAGGCGTGGTGGCTCATGACTGTAATCCCAGCACTTTGGGAGGCTGAGGCAGGTAGATCTCTTGAGCCTAGCGGTTCAAGAAAAGCCTGGGCTGCATGGCAAAAATGTGTCTCTGTAAAAAAATACAAAAAATTAGCCAGGCATAGTGGTACACACTGGTAGTCGTAGCTACTTGGGAGGCTGAGGTGGGAGAATCACCTGAGCTCAGGAAGTCGAGGCAGCAATGAGCTGTGATCATACCACTGTACTCCAGCCTGGGCAACAGAATGAGACTCTGCCTCAAAAAAAGAAAAAATATACATACGCACACACACAATATATATAATATATACATTATATATTTTATATATAATATATACATAATATATATTTTATATATAATATATAATAGAAGTAATAACACTGTATGTATATACATATATGCATCTGTGTATGTGTATACATGTGTATATGTATATACATATAACTGTGTGTATACATAACACAGTGTGTATATAACACACATATGTACACACAGTTATTACATGGATGAAAAAGCAAGACGAAGCTATATACTGCTTATAAGGGACTTAGCCGTAAGAACACACATAGATTGAAAGTCAAGAAGTGGAAAAAAGATACTTTATACAAATTGAAACCAAAATCAAGTGGGAGTAGCTATACTTATGTCAGATAAATTGGACCTTAAGTCACAAACTGTAAAAAGAGACATAGAAGTTCTCTTTATTTAAATTATAATATTATATAATAATAAAGGGCTCAATTCAGCAAGAGGATATAACAATTATAAATATATATGCATACAATACCAAAGTACAAAAATATATAAAGTAAATAATAATAGATCTATAGGAAGAGACAGGCTGCAATACAATAATAGAAGACTTCAATACCCTATTTTCAGCAATGGGACAGATCATCCAGACATAAAATTAACAAAGAAACACTGGAGTCAAACTACACTTCAGATCAAATAAAACTAACTGACATTTACAAAACATTTTATCAAACAGCTGCAGAATTCATATTTTCTCATCATCACATGAAGCATTCTCCAAGATAGACCATATATTAGAACACAAAGCAGCCTCAAAATAATTTTTAAAATTGAAATTATATCAACTATCTTTCTGATTACAATGGAATAAAATGAGAAATCAATAACAAGAGAAACTATGAGAACTGTACAAATACATGTAAATTAAACAACATGGTCCTAAATAACAAATGAATCAAAGGAGAACTTTAAAAAAATGATAAAATTTTTTGAAAACAAGAAAAAAGCAAGCAAAACATACTAAAACCTATGGGATGCAGCAAAAGCAGCACAGAGGGAAGTTTATAGCAACAAATGACTGCATCAAAAAAGTACAAAGCCTCAAACCTAATGATGTACTTCAAGGAACTAGAAAATCAAGTGAAAAACAACCCCAAAATTAATAAAAGGAAAAAAAAAATAAAGATCAGAGCAGAAATACATGAAATGAAAACTAAATAAATGCAAAATATCCACAAAACAAAAAGTTGTTTTTTAAAAAAGGTAAACAAATAGACAAATCTTTTGCTAGGCTAAGATAAAAAGAGAGAAGACCCAAATAAATAAAATCAGAAATGAAAAGGGAGATATTACAACTGATAATCAGAAAAATACAAAAGATCATGAGAGACTATCATGAAAACTATATGCCAACAAATTGGAAAACCAAGAAGAAATGGATAAATTCTTAGACAAATACAACCTACAAGATGGAACCATGAAGAAATAGAAAACCTGAACAGACCAATGATTAGTAATAAGATTAAATCGTAATCAAAAATCTCCCAACAAAGAATAGTCTAGGACTGAATTCACTGCTGAATTGTTGAAACTTTTAAAGAAGAGCTAATACAAATTCTTCTCAGGGCAGGCATAGTGGCTCATGCCTGTAATCCCAGCACTTTGGGAGGCCGAGGCGGGCGGATCATGAGGTCAGGAGATCCAGACCATCTTGGCTAACACGGTGAAACCCTGTCTTTATTAAAAATACGAAAAAATTTAGCCGGGGTGTGGTGGTCAATGCCTGTAGTCCCAGCTACTCAGGAGGCTGAGGCAGGAGAATGGTGTGAACCCGGGAGGTGGAGCTTGCAGTGAGCCGAGATAGTGCCACTGCACTCCAGCCTGGGCGACTGAGCGAGACTCCATCTAAAAAAAAAAAAAAAAAAAAAAAAAATTCTTTTCCAGTTTTCCAAAAATTGAAGAGGAGGGAATTTTTCCAAACTTGTTCTATGAGACCAGTATCACCCTGATTCTAAAAGCACATAAGGACACAACAAAAAAAAAAGAAAAAATCGTAATAACCATAGGCCAATACTCCTGATGAACACAAATGGAAAAAATTCTAAACAAAATACTGAAAGCAAACTGAATCCAACAACACATCTAAAAGATTACACATTGTGATCAAGTGGGATGATTATCCCAGTGATGAAAGAATGTTTCAACATACGCAAATCAATAAACAACACATCAACAGAATGGACAGAAAACATATGATTATTTCAGTTTTATCAAAACATATTTGATAAAATTCAACATCCCTTCGTGATAAAAAAAAAAAAAAAAAAAAAAAAGTCTCAACTAATCAGGTATAGGAAGAACGTACCTCAACTCAACAAAGGCCAAACATGACAATCCCACAGCTAACGTCATACTAAACAGGAAATGTTGAAAGCCTTTCTTCTAAGATCTGGAACAAAACGAAGACGCCCACTTTCATTGCTTTTATTCAAAATAGTACTGGAAGTCCTAGCCAGCACAATTATGTGAGAGAAATAAATTAAGGGCATACAAATTGGAAAAGAGAAAATCAAATTGTCCCTTTTTGCAGATAACATAATCTTATATTTAGAAAAGCCTAAAGACTCTACCAAAACACTCTTAGAATTGATAAACAAATTTAGTAAAATTTCAGGATACAAAACCTACAAAATCGTAGCATTTCTATATGTCAAGAGTGAACAATCTAAAAAAGAAAACAATCCCTTTACAATAGCTACAAAAATAAATAATTAAAATACCTAGCAATATATTTAACCAATGAAGTGAATGACCACTACACTGAAAACTTTAAAAGATTGATGAAAGAAATTGAAGAGGACACACACAAAAATATGGAATGGTATATCATGCTCATGAATTAGAAGCATTAATATTGTTAAAATGATCATACTATCCAAAGTGGCTGACATTCTTCACAAAAAAACACACAAAAAAAATCCATCCTAAAAGTTATATGGAAACAAAAAAAGACTGAACCATCAAAGCAATCCTGAGAAGAAAGAACACAGCTGGAGGCATCACACTACAATTTCAAAGCTATTGTAACCAAATCTGTATGGTACTGAGATAAAAACAGATACATAGACAAGTGAAACAGAATAGATAATCCGGAAATTAATCCACATATTTACAGACAACTCATTTTCAACAAAGATGCCAAGAACGTACAACAGGAAAAAGACAGACTATTCAATAAATGGTGTTGGGAAAACTGGATAAGCATATGCAGAAGAAGGAAACTAGACCTCTATCTCCTACCACATACAAAAATCAAAATGGATTAAGACTTACATGTAAGACCTAAAACTATGAAATTACTAGGAGAAAACATAAGGGAAATGCTCATCACATTGGTCTGGGCAAGAATTTTTTTTGAATAGGACCGGAAAAGTGCAGGCAACAAAAACACACACAGACAAATGAGATTACATCAAACTGAAACGTTTCTACACAGTGAAGGAAACAATCAACAGAGTGAAGAGACAACCTATACAATGGACTAAAATGTTTGCAAACTATCCATCTGACAAGAAATTAATACCTACAATATTTAAAGAACTCAAACAACTCTAAAGCAAAAACAAATAATCCAACTAAAACTGGACAAATGATCAGAATAGTTTTTAAATGAAGACACACACATGGCCAACAAGTATATGAAAAATGTTCAGTATCACTAATCTTGGAAATTCAAATGAAAACCACAATGAGATATCACCTCACCCCCGTTAGAGTAACTATGATCAAAAAGACAAAAGCTGGCAAAGATGTGAAGAAATGGGAATTCATATACTGTTTGTGTGAATGTAAATTAGCAAGACATAATGGAAAACAGTACAGAGATTCCCAAAAAAAACTAAAATAGAAATACCATATGATCCAGGAATCCCACAATTGAGTATATATGCAAAGGAAAGGACATCATTATGTAGAAGAGATATCTGAAATTTCATGTTTATCACACTAGTCACAATAGTCAAGATTTGGAAGCAACCTAATTGTCCATCAACAGATTAATGGATGAAAAAACGTGGTATATATATACACAACAGAAAATTATTTAGCCATAAAAAATTAAATATCTCCATATGCAGCAACATGGATGAGCCTAGAGAACATTTGTGTTAAGTGAAATAAGTCAGGCACAGAAAAATAAATACCACATGTTCTTACATGTGGAAACTTTAAAAAGTTGATCTCATAGAAGTAGAGAGTAGCATACGGGTTACCAGAGGCTGAAAGGGGTGAGGGAGATAAGAAGAGGTAGATTAACAGGGACAAAATTACCATTAAATAGTAGGAATGAGTCTAGTGTTCTATACCACAGCAAGGTGACTATAGTTTATTGTAAAAATAACTAGAAATGATAATTGATTGAGGTAATGAATATACAAATTACCCTGATTTGATTATTACACATTGGATACATGCATGAAACTATCACATACATCACATAAATATGTACAGTTATCTCATGTTGACTTTATTTATTTTTTTTGTTTTTTTTTTATTATTATATTTTGAGTTCTAGGGTACATGTGCATAATGTGCAGGTTTGTTACATATGTATACTTGTGCCATGTTGGTGTGCTGCACCCATCAACTCGTTAGCACCCATCAACTCGTCATTTAATCAGGTATAACTCCCAATGCAATCCCTCCCCCCTTCCCCCCCCATGATAGGATCCGGTGTGTGATATTCCCCTTCCCGAGTCCAAGTGATCTCATTGTTCAGTTCCCACCTATGAGCGAGAACATGCGGTGTTTGGTTTTCTGTTCTTGTGATAGTTTGCTAAGAATGATGGTTTCCAGCTGCATCCATGTCCCTACAAAGGACACAAACTCATCCTTTTTGATGGCTGCATAGTATTCCATGGTGTCTATGTGCCACATTTTCTTAATCCAGTCTGTCACTGATGGACATTTAGGTTGCTTTCAATTCTTTGCTATTGTGAATAGTGCCGCAATAAACATACGTGTGCATGTGTCTTTATAGCAGCATGATTTATAATCCTTTGGGTATATACCCAGTAATGGGATGGCTGGGTTATATGGTACATCTAGTTCTAGATCCTTGAGGAATCGCCATACTGTTTTCCATAATGGTTGAACTAGTTTACAATCCCACCAACAGTGTAAGTGTTCCTGTTTCTCCACATCCTCTCCAGCACCTGTTGTTTCCTGACTTTTTAATGATCGCCATTCTAACTGGTGTGAGATGGTATCTCATTGCGGTTTTGATTTGCATTTCTCTGATGGCCAGTGATGATGAGCATTTTTTCATGTGTCTGTTGGCTGTATGAATATCTTCTTTTGAGAAATGTCTGTTCATATCCTTTGCCCACTTTTTGATGGGGTTGTTTGTTTTTTTCTTGTAAATTTGTTTGAGTTCTTTGTAGGTTCTGGATATTAGCCCTTTGTCAGATGAGTAGATTGCAAAAATGTTCTCCCATTCTGTAGGTTGCCTGTTCACTCTGATGGTAGTTTCTTTTGCTGTGCAGAAGCTCTTTAGTTTAATGAGATCCCATTTGTCAATTTTGGCTTTTGCTGCCGTTGCTTTTGGTGTTTTAGACATGAAGTCTTTGCCCATGCCTATGTCCTGAATGGTACTACCTAGGTTTTCCTCTAGGATTTTTATGGTATTAGGTCTAACATTTAAGTCTCTAATCCATCTTGAATTAATTTTCGTATAAGAGTAAGGAAAGGATCCAGTTTCAGCTTTCTACTTATGGCTAGCCAATTTTCCCAGCACCATTTATTAAATAGGGAATCCTTTCCCCATTTCTTGTTTCTCTCAGGTTTGTCAAAGATCAGATGGCTGTAGATGTGTGGTATTATTTCTGAGGACTCGGTTCTGTTCCATTGGTCTATATCTCTGTTTTGGTACCAGTACCATGCTGTTTTGGTTACTGTAGCCTTGTAGTATAGTTTGAAGTCAGGTAGCGTGATGCCTCCAGCTTTGTTCTTTTGACTTAGGATTGTCTTGGAGATGCGGGCTCTTTTTTGGTTCCATATGAACTTTAAAGCAGTTTTTTCCAATTCTGTGAAGAAACTCATTGGTAGCTTGATGGGGATGGCATTGAATCTGTAAATTACCTTGGGCAGTATGGCCATTTTCACGATATTGATTCTTCCTATCCATGAGCATGGTATGTTCTTCCATTTGTTTGTGTCCTCTTTTATTTCACGGAGCAGTGGTTTGTAGTTCTCCTTGAAGAGGTCCTTTACATCCCTTGTAAGTTGGATTCCTAGGTATTTGATTCTCTTTGAAGCAATTGTGAATGGAAGTTCATTCCTGATTTGGCTCTCTGTCTGTTACTGGTGTATAAGAATGCTTGTGATTTTTGCACATTAATTTTGTATCCTGAGACTTTGCTGAAGTTGCTTATCAGCTTAAGGAGATTTTGGGCTGAGACAATGGGGTTTTCTAAATATACAATCATGTCATCTGCAAACAGGGACAATTTGACTTCTTCTTTTCCTAACTGAATACCCTTGATTTCTTTCTCTTGCCTGATTGCCCTAGCCAGAACTTCCAACACTATGTTGAATAGGAGTGGTGAGAGAGGGCATCCCTGTCTTGTGCCAGTTTTCAAAGGGAATTTTTCCAGTTTTTGCCCATTCAGTATGATATTGGCTGTGGGTTTGTCATAAATAGCTCTTATTATTTTGAGGTACGTTCCATCAATACCGAATTTATTGAGCGTTTTTAGCATGAAGGGCTGTTGAATTTTGTCAAAAGCCTTTTCTGCATCTATTGAGATAATCATGTGGTTCTTGTCTTTGGTTCTGTTTATATGCTGGATTATGTTTATTGATTTGCGAATGTTGAACCAGCCTGCATCCCAGCACTCCATTGTCAACATTAGACAGATCAACGAGACAGAAAGTTAACAAGGATATCCAGGAATTGAACTCATCTCTGCAGCAAGCAGACCTAATAGCCATCTATAGAACTCTCCACCCCAAATCAACAGAATATACATTCTTCTTAGCACCACATCGCACTTACTCCAAAATTGACCACATAATTGGAAGTAAAGCACTCCTCAGCAAATGTACAAGAACAGAAATTATAACAAACTGTCTCTCAGACCACAGTGCAATCAAACTAGAACTCAGGACTAAGAAACTCAATCAAAACCGCTCAACTACATGGAAACTGAACAACCTGCTCCTGAATGACTACTGGGTACATAACAAAATGAAGGCAGAAATAAAGATGTTCTTTGAAACCAATGAGAACAAAGACACAACATACCAGAATCTCTGAGACACATTTAAAGCAGTGTGTAGAGGGAAATTTATAGCACTAAATGCCCACAAGAGAAAGCAGGAAAGATCTAAAATTGACACTCTAACATCGCAATTAAAAGAACTAGAGAAGCAAGAGCAAACACATTCGAAAGCTAGCAGAAGGCAAGAAATAACTAAGATCAGAGCAGAACTGAAGGAGATAGAAACACAAAAAACCCTCCAAAAAATCCATGAATCCAGGAGTTGGTTTTTTGAAAAGATCAACAAAATTGACAGACCGCTAGCAAGACTAATAAAGAAGAAAAGAGAGAAGAATCAAATTGACGCAATAAAAAATGATAAAGGGGATATCACCACCGACCCCACAGAAATACAAACTACCATCAAGGAATACTATAAATGCCTCTATGCAAATAAACTGGAAAATCTAGAAGAAATGGATAATTTCCTGGACACTTACACTCTTCCAAGACTAAACCAGGAAGAAGTTGAATCCCTGAATAGACCAATAGCAGGCTCTGAAATTGAGGCAATAATTAATAGCCTACCAACCAAAAAAAGTCCAGGACCAGATGGATTCACAGCTGAATTCTACCAGAGGTACAAGGAGGAGCTGGTACCATTCCTTCTGAAACTATTCCAATCAATAGAAAAAGAGGGAATCCTCCCTAACTCATTTTATGAGGCCAACATCATCCTGATACCAAAGCCTGGCAGAGACACAACAAAAAAAGAGAATTTTAGACCAATATCCCTGATGAACATCGATGGAAAAATCCTCAATAAAATACTGGCAAACCGGATTCAGCAACACATCAAAAAGCTCACGTTGACTTTTAAAAAAACAGTTCTTTAAGGGTCTGTTACTGCTGCTTCTGTTCGTCTTTGGTATTGGCCCTTGTCCTCTCATTTCTGCCTTTGCTTCAATATCCAGTTAGTTTCTTTGGAAGCAGAATGACAGACAACCATCACCGATAGGTCTTGAAATTGATGCAACACACATAGAGGCCTTGTCCAAGAATAAATAAAGACCATATTTAATAAAATAAATATTTTTAAAGAAAGGGAAGGAGGAAAGACAAGAAATCTCATTTCCTATTGCTAACTTTTGAAGAGCTTTCAGATTCATTAGGCTGGATGGAACTAGTTTAGAAAAGAACAAAAAAATAAAATAAAACTGGAGATATCGAGCTTATAACAAAACAATCTGCCAAGAAAGTCTTTCAAATTCATTAGAGGGAAAGCCGCCTTTCATTCTTCAAAATGCAAAATGTGGTCTTCTCTAAGGGACAGCTGTAACCCACATGTCTTTTGCTAATCACGCATAGCCTCAAAAAAAAAAAAAAAAACTGAATCTTTTTCCTTGATTTTGTCATGGCTTCCTGGCTACCACCTGCTGTGTTACAGAGGCTCACCCCAGGAATTCTGTGGCCCTATTTCATTCCTTAATAAATTTTTTCTCAAGCCCAGAGATTAAAGAGTCCCTTTTCTTAGTATATGCAGAATGGGAGGTGGGGGGCTCTGCAGCTGCTGCAGCGGCTGCACTTCATGTCTACAATGAAAAAATGAAAGCAGCTGTAGACCTCTTAGAGGTCTCTTGGCACAGAGTACAAACAGGTCACCCTGGAAAGTGAAAGCTCTCATTAGGTTAAAATGTTCTGTGTTCCCCATTTGATGCTCAGTCACGTTCCACATGCTGCTGTGCTCCACAGTATTAAAACACACACACACGCAATGGTTGTGTTCACAGGCAGAAAAGCAAGGAGGAAAGAAAAAAATTCCCATTAAGTTTCCAAAAATCAACCATTTAGACAATAGAAAAAATACAATATTTTATTTTATTTTACCTAGCTGGATGTCTCTATTCCAGAAAGGTATAGTCAACAATTCTACTAATATGGAAATCAATCCATAGACAGCTCTAGGACTGTCACTACCCTAAGAGTGACCTAAATATTACTTCAATCCATAAACTGAATTGTTATGATATTAAGACAAGCTGTAATGGACCAGGAAATGTACGACACTAAGAAATTCTGAATGTTCTTCTTTGAGCTACCATTATGACTTTCAGAACATAATTTAAATTCTTCATGCTAGGTCTATAAAATAAAAGAGTGGTCATGCTCAGTGGTGTCTACAATTTTATTATATGCACATTTTTCCATTTTTACTCAACATTTTATAAATAATCAAGCAGAATAAGCATAATAAAATGTAAAATTTAAGCCATTTAAACATAACTAAACTTAACTTTCACTGAAGCTCTTGACTGAGTATCAGGTTTCACACATCTAAGAATGTAAAGACCTAGGGATGACATGGAATTCACATACTATACTAGATTCCTGATTAATTGCATATGGAAATAAAGGTTAGATAAAATAACAAAATTACGCAGAATTCCAAGGTCTCATTCATTTATAATGCCAAAGAGCAAGGAAGAAAATCCAATTTCCAAGTAAGAAAAGCTAAAAGAATGAAGGAGAGAAGGAGAAATAACAGCAGGAGAAAGAGGAGGAAAAATAAAACAAATAATTGAGGTTAAAAATAAGTTAAACTGCCATGTCATTTAAATAGTTTTCAAAGTAGAGTCCCTGAACCAGCATCATCTAGCAGTTCACTAGAAATGCACATCTTCAGACCTCACTCCAGACCTGCAAATCAGAAACCCTGGTTGAAGAGCCAGAAATGTGTGTTTTAACACAACCTCCAGATAATTCTAAGGCACACTTAACTTTTAAGAATTTCTAATCTACAAAAAAAAAGATTGGATTAAATTAACGAGTGGTAGGTGACTGAACAAGCACATAGAATAGGATAAGGAAACGTTCAGGAATGTAAGGAGGATACAAGAAAATAATTGTTTTATTTTTAAATATACTAACTAAATTTATATCCATGAAAACAAAGTCTTTTGAACTTGTTAGAACAAGAGCATGGAGACAGAAGAGCTGAAGGGACTCTGATCTCCCAAGAGCTTGAATGCCAGGACTACCTGGGGGCCTTTTTCTAAGCTAGACATGCCTCTCTTCTCCATTGAAAATTTCTTCCATATTGAGCCATTCTATTTATTGGAGCATTTTTATATCCTTCAGATGAGCTAGGGTGGAACAATTTCTGAAAAGCACTAGAATAAGATATAGTAGCAATAATAACATAAAAATAGTTGCAAATTATTGGGTATTTTTTCATACCAGTACTGCACTGAGAACCTGACAATTTTTAGCATTAACACTCATGACAATCTTTTAAGTTGAGCATTATCCTCATTTGTAAGATAGTAAACTATAAATCAAAGAGGTAAGTAATTATGCAACACTGCATACTTAGTAGCTGGTATAGCTCGAATTTGAACACAAGATTTTATGAACCCACCCCACAACCCATGTCCTTTTCTCAGAAACAGTGTTTGTGATTCAGCAGAGCACTTATGACTGGAGGTATAAAATTGGTCATCAGTGATACATTGTCAATACAGTCATGTGTCGCTTAACAACAGGTATATTTTCTTAAAAATGCATTGTTAGGTAATTTCATTTTGTGAACATCATAGAGTGTACTTAGACACACCTAGATGCTGTAGCCTCCTATATACCTAAGCAACATGATACAGCCTATTGCTCCTAGGCTACAAACCTGCACAGCATGTTACTTTTCTGAATACTGTAGGCAATTGTAACAGAATGGTAAAAAATTATATATCTAAACATAGGGGAGGCAATGCATTATGCTATGATTTTATGACATTACAACAGCTACATCACTAAGCAACAGGAATTTTCCAGCTTCATTATAATTTCATAGAATCACCATCATGTAATCAGTTCATCATTGACCAAAACATTTTCATGTGGTACATGACTATAGTTGAAGCCTCTGCAGAATGCAAAAATTCTCGCTAAGAGATGAGAACTAAGGTTGGAAGTCTGAGGAATGCCAACATTTAAGGGTTGAATTTAGGTTAATCAACCTTCTTAGTTTGCCCAGGACTGAAGGATTTCCTCAGACAGGGGCTTTTGGTGCTAAACTTGAGACAATCCTTGGCAAACTGGGATAGTTGGTACCTACAGGTGGTGGAGAAAAGAGACAGCAAAAGAATGAGAAGGAGCAATTAGAGAGCCAAAGCATGGAGCATGGTCACAAAGACCGGACAGCACAGAACATCCATAATAGTTAGTGCTCATGTTTCAAAGGCAAGATTAGAGGAAGACTGTAGTTAGTGTGTTTGCTAAGGACTGGGGAGACATAAGCACATTTTTAAACTGGGAGGAGAGACAATAAAGAAAAATAATTCAAGATGCTGGAGATGGAGATTCATGACTATAGCTAAATAACAGAAGAGATAAACATGAAAGAAATTGCATACCTTTTATTAAAATATGGAATACATAGCAAATATGTCTAGGGTACAAAAAAAAGTGAACAATCATGGTGTGTCTGTTATGGGCCAGACTCTGTGACTAGTACATTTATATATGTTGTCACATTAAACTCCATTGAAAAGCCAACTGATTACTCTCAAAGAATTATTAAGTAACAATTAGAAGTAAATATATTTCTTGAGAACTACAAATAGATCAGAGAAATTTACTGTACTACAAATATTATGACGTTTCAAATGTTTCTTCACATTAATTGGCAAAATTGTCTTTGATTTTTTGCCATGTTCATACAAATAATCATAAGTGGAGTTCTGAAAATTGGGCAGTTAGCCCTTCTTACTCAGCGTTCAAGGTCTAGAAGACTTAATCGTATTTGTAAGTGGTTAGCATCCCTTTCTTCTTAATCCACCTCAGTTTAAAGCTAAACAGATTCAAGAAAAGTGAACTTAAAAACTTTATCTGTGGTCTTCTAGATTTCACATTCTCCAAATGAAAGAGAGAGAGAGAGAGGAAAGAGGGTGGAAGGGAGGAAGGGAGGAAGGGAGGAAGGGAAGGAAGGGAAGGAAGGAAGAAGAGAAGAGAAAAGTAAAGAAAGAAAACAGTAACTTTAAATATAAACATTTAGAAGTATCTTGCTTTCCATGAAGTTATTTGGTCAAGTACTAAGACCTGATGCTATCTAAGGTCAGTTTATGATTTATAGCCAAGTTTAAAATGATACTATTTTACTGTATAAAGCAGTAGATATAACTTCAGGACAATGTCTTAGAGTTATAAATAATCTACAAATGCTTACTAAAAATGAACTCAAATAGAAGATTCCATAAAGTAAACAAAGAACTCAGTACAATTTCCGACATAAAGCAGGGGCTAAATAAGGTTTAGTTCCCTTCAAAGTAGGGATGTCCATGTAAGTTTATGGAGTTTTTCTTAAATACAATCAATAATTTATCTCTGCTCCTAAATTCATCAAAAAGTTAACTCATTTACAATGAAAAAAGTCTATACTATTTTGGAAGTGTTTTTTCCATTTATATTTATTCGTATACCAGCATACCTCATTCTGCCAGACTAATAGCTTCAAATCTTAAAATATTTAAATATTTTAATTTAAATTTAAAATTTAAAGACTTTTCACGATGGTTGATTAGAAGCAGCTAGTGTGCACCACTCTCACAGAGAGAAACAGAAGGGGCAAATAAATACAACACCTTCAACTGAAACATCTAGGTCCACACATTGGAATTCATCAAGAAAACAACTTAACCCACGAGGAATAGAGAAAAGCAAGGCAGGACAACCACCCACCCAGGAATGACACAGAGCCAAAGGAACCTCCCCACCCAGGGAAGCAGTGAGTGAGTGAGCAACCCATGCTTCTTTCATAGATCTTTGCAGCCCTCAGGTCAGGCAATCTCCTTGTAAACCCACTCCACCAGGGGCCACAGTCCAACATACAGAACTACATGAAGTCTTGGCAGAGCAGCCACTCAGGCACATATGGAGCCCCAGGAGCTTTAGATATCCGAGCTTCCCAGCAATAGCAGCTGCAACTCCAGCAAAGTAGGATGTTAGACCCCCACACATATCCCTAGAAAAGGGTCTGAATGCATGAGACTGAGCAGCAACAGTCGGTAGGCCCCATTTGCACAGCACCTCACAAAATAAGACCCACTAGCTTGGAACTCCAGCCAGCCACTGGTAGCAGTGTTACACCTCCCTGAGGTAGAGCCTTGAGAGGTAGGGGCAGGCTGCCATCTTTGCTTTAGTGCTGGCGTAGCCATTATTGCCTTCACCGCAGCTGCCCTGTGGAAGAGCAGCAAGGCTGCTTTTTTTGTGTGGGTCCCTAACCTTGCTTCTCTTCACTGGGAAGGACCTCCAGACTGGGGCCACCAGTCACTCTCGCTGGTGTTTTCCAGCTGGCAGTGGTTCCAAGCCTCCTGGGATGGAGCTCCCAGGGGGAGGGATGGTCTGCCATTGTTCCAGTTTCACAGTCTTAGCCATTGTTGTCTTTGGGTTCCAAGGAGTCTGAGGCAACTAGTGATTGAAGCAGTCCACTAGCACAGTGCAGCAGCTCTAGAAGAAGCAGGTAGGCTGCTTTTTCACACTGGTCCTGGATCCTGTGTCTCCTGACTGGGCATAATCTCCCAGCTGAGGTCTACAACCACCTCCACTGGTGTGGAGGCAGTTTTGCTGGCAACAGGTTCATACCTCCTTGGGACAGAGCTCCCAGATAGAGGGCAAGCCACCATCTTTGCTGTTTTACAGCCTTCACTGTTGATACCTTAAGGTGCCGGAAAATCCAAGATGACTAGGGACTGAAGTGGACCCCCAGCAAACTTCAGCAGCCCTATGGAAAAGTGGCCAGACTGTTTATTACATGGGTCCCCAATCCCATATCTCCTCACTGGGTGGGTTCTCTTGGTTTGGGCCTCCAACTATCCACAGCAGGGATTATCAAGCAAGTAGCAGCTCTGCAACTCCCTGAGACACAGCTCCCAGTAGGGGGGTTGGGTGCCACCTTTGCTGTCTCACAGTCCTTGCCCATGCTGTCTCCAGGCTCTGGAAAGTCCACAGGGACCAGAGGCTGGTTTGGACTGCCAGCATAGAGCACCCACCTTGCAGAAAAGTAACCAGACAAATTCTTCATGCAGTCCTGGTTCTCACTTCTCCTCACTTGGTTGGGTGGCCCAACCTGGGACTCCAGTATCACCACCCTGCCCCTACCTGGCCACTTTAATCAGAGGCAGCCCAGCAGTTAAAAGAATACCCACACACAGAGATGAGAAAGAAACAATGCAGTAACTCTGGCAACTCAAAACTTCAGAGTCTTACAGCCTCCAAAAGACCACACTAGTTCTACAAGCAAGCTTCTTGACCAAGCTGTGTTGGCTGAAATGACAGAAATAGAATTCAGAATACGGATAGGAATTAAGATCATCAAGATTCAGAACAGCAAAACCCAATCCAAGGAAACTAAGAATCACAATAAAAAAATATAGGAGCTGACAGATGAAATATCCAGTAAAAAATTGCCTAACTGGTCTAATAGAGGTGAAAACCACACTACAAGAATTTCACAATGCAATCACAAAATACGAACAGCAGAATAGACCAAGCTGAGGAAAGAATCCCAAAACTTGAAAACTGGCTCTCTGAAATAAGACAGACAAAAATAAAGCAAAAGAATGAAAAGGAATAAACGAAATTTCTGAAATAAATGGAATTATGTAAAGAGGCCATATCTACGAATCACTGGCATCTCTGAAAGGAATGGGGAGAAAGCAAACAACTTGGAAAACGTATTTCAGAATATTGCTCATGAAAATTTCCCCATCTCACTACAGAGGCAAACAGTCAACTTCAGGAAATACAGAGAACACCTGCAAGATTTTACCCAAGAAGATCATCCCCAAGACACATAATCATCAGATTTTCCACAGTCAGAATAAAAGACAGAATGGTAAGTGCAACTAGAGAGAAAGGGCAGGTCACCTACAAAGGAAACCCCAATCAGGCTAACAGTGGATATCTCACCAAAAATCCTACAAGCAAGAAGAAATTGGGGGCCTATATTCAACATTCCTAAAGAAAGAAATCGTCAACCAATAATTTTATATCTATCCAAACTAAGCTTTCTCAGCAAAAGAGAAATAACATGCTCTTCAGATAAGCAAATGCTGAGGGAGTTTGTTACCACCAGACCTGCTTTACAAGAGATCCTGAAAGTACCACTAAATATGGAAAAGAAAGACCCTTGCCAGCCAATACAAAAACACACTTAAGTACAAAGACCAGTGACACCATAAAGCAAACACACAAACAAGCTGGCATAATAACTAGCTAACACCACAATGACAGTTCAAATCTGTACATATCAATATGAACCTTGAATGTAAATGGGCAAAATGCCCCCATTTAGAAGGCATAGAGTGGCGCGCTTGATTAAAATGCAAGACCCAATCGTATACGGTCTTCAAGATACCCATCTCACACACAATGACATTCATAGGCTCAAAATAAAGAAATGGAGGAAAATCTACCAAGCAAATTGAAATCAGAAAAAAGCAGGTGTTACAATCCTAACTTCAGACAAAACATACTTTAAACCAATACAGATCAAAAAAGACAAAGAAAGGCATTACATAATGGTAAAGGGTCCAATTCAACAAGAAGATCTAACTGTCCTAAATATACATGCACCCAGAACAGGAGCGACCAGATTCATAAAGCAAGTTCTTAGAGATCTACAAAGAGACAGATTCCCATTCAATAATAGTGGGAGACTTCATCATTCCACTGATAGTATTAAACAGATCATCAAGGTAGAAAATTAACAAAGATATTCAGGACCTGAACTGAATATTGAACCAAATGGATCTGATGGACCTCTACAGAATTCTCCCCTCAATGAACAACAGGACATAAATTCTTCTCATCACCACATGGCACATACTCTAAAATTGACCACACAATAAAACAAAACAATCTTAAGCAAATGCAAAGGAACCAAAATTATACCAAACATACTCTCAGACCACAGAGCAATAAAAATAGAAATCAACACCAAAATCAAAACACTCAAAACAATGCAATTTCATGGAAATTAAATAACCTGATTGTGAATGACAATTGGGTGAGTAATGAAGTTAAGGTAGAAATAAAAATGTTTCTTGAAACTAATATGAACAAAGATACAGCAAACAGGAATCAGTGGCACACAGCTAAGGCAATTTTAAGAGGATTATTTATAGCACTAAACACCTACATCAAAAATTCAGAAAGATCTCAAATTAACCTAATGTCACAACTAAAAGAACTAGAGGAGAAAGAGCAAACCAACCCCTTAAGGCTAACAGAAAACAAAATTTCCAAAATCAGAGCTGAACTGAAGAAGATCAAGAAACAAAATACCACTCAAAAGATCAATAAATCCAAGAGTTAGATTTTTGAAAAAAATTAATAGGCTGCTAGCTAGACTAAAAAGAAGAAAAAAGATAGGATACAAATAATTACGGTTAGAAATGACAAAGGGGATGTTATCATTGACTCCACAGAAGTACAGCCAATCATGAGAGATCAGTATCAATACCTTTAGGAAACCTAGAAGAGTCAGAAATAAATAGCCTGATTCGATGATTTTGTGGTTTAGTAAATGAAACCATAAAAAGCCTAGAACTAAACAGATTCACAGTTGAATTGTACCAGATGTACAAAGAAGAGCTGGTACCATTCCTACTGAAATTATACCCAAAACATTGAGGAGGAGAGACTCCTCCCCAACTCATTCTAGGAGGCCAGCATCATGCTGATACCAAAATTGGGCAGAGACACAACAAATAAAGAAAACTTCAGGCCAGTATTCTTGATGAATATTGATGGAAAAATCCTCAACAAAATACTAGTAAACTGAATTCAGCAGCATGTCAAAAAGCTACTCCACCATGATCAAGCAGGCCTTATCCCTGGGATGGAAAGTTGGTTCAACATATGCAAATCAGTAAACATTATTCATCACATAAATAGAACTAAAGACAAAAACCATCTTATTATCTCAATAGATGCAGAAAAGGCTTTCAATAAAATTCAACATTCCTTCATGTTAAAAAATCTCAACAAACTCAGTACTGAAGGAACCAAAAAGAACCATCTATGAGAAACCCACAGCCAATATCATACTGAATGAGCAAAAGCTGGAAGCATTCCACAAGACAAGTATGCCCTCTTTTCAGCCTTCTTAATCAACATAGTGTTGAAAGTCCTGGCCAGAGCAATCAGGCAAGAGAAAGAAAGGGTATCCAAATAGGTAAGAGAGGAAGTCCTGTTTGCAGCTGACATGATTCTCTATCTAGAAAACACTATGGTTTAGCCCAAAAGTTTCTTAAGCTGATAAACAACTTCAGCAAAATTTCAGGAGACAAAAATCAACATACAAAAACCACTAGCATTTCTGTACACAAACAACAGCTAAACCAAGAGCCAAATCAGGAATACATCCCATTCACAATTGCCACATAAAGAATAAAATACCTAGGAATACAGCTAACCAGGAATACAGGGAGGTGAAAGATCTCTACAATGAGAATTACAAAACACTGCTCCACTGCTCAAAAAAATCATGTAACACAAACAAATGGAAAAAAAAAAAACATTCTATCCTCATGGATAGGAAGAATAAATATCATCAAAATGGTCACACCATCCAAAGCAGTTAACAGATTTAATGTTATTCCTATCAAACCACCAATGACATTCTTCCCAAGAAAGAGAAAAAAACTATTTTAAAATTAATTTGGAAGCAAAAAAGAGCCCAAATAACCAAGGCAACCCTAAGCAACAAAAACAAAGCTGGAGGTATAATTTTACCTAACTTCAGACTATATTAAAGGGCTACAGTAACCAAAAGAGGGTACTGGTACAAAAATAGATGTATAGGTCAATGGAAAAGAACAAAAAGGCCAGAAATAAGATAGCACACCTACTACTATCTGATCTTTAACAAAGCTGAAAAAACAAGCAATGGGAAAATGACTTCCTATTCTATTCAATAACTGGTGCTGGGATAACTGCCTAGCCAAATGCAGAAGATTGAAACTGGACCCATTCCTTACACCATATAAAAAAATCAACTCCAGATGGATTAAAGACTTACATTTAAAACCCAAAACTGTAAAAACCTTGGAAGATGACCTAGGCAATACCATTCTAGACATAGGAACTAACAAAGATTTCATGACAAAGATACCAAAAGCAATAACAACAAAAACAAAAAATAGACAAATGGGATCTAATTAAAGAGCTTCTGCACAGCAAAAGAAGGTATCAACAGATTAAAAAGACAACCTACATACTAGAAGAATATTCTTGCAAACTATGCATCTGGCAAAGGTCTAATATTCACCATCTATAAGAAAGTTAAACAAATTTGCAAGAAAAAAAACAACCCATCAAAAAGTGGGCAAAGGACATGAACAGACACTTTGCAAAAGAAGACATACATGTAGCCAAAAACATCACTGATCATTAGAGAAATGCAAATGAAAACCACCATGAGATATCATCTCACACCAGCTAGGATGGCCATTATTAAAAAGTCAAAAAATAAGAGATGCTGTTAAATTGCAGAGAAAAGAGAATACTTATACACTGTAGGTGGGAGTGTAAATTAGTTCAACCACTTTGGAAGACAGTGTAACAATTCCTCAAAGACCTAAAGAGAGAAATACCACTCAACCCAGCAATCCTATTACTTGATACATAACCAAAGGATTGTAAATCATTCTATCAAAAAGACCCATTCACACATATGTTCATTGCAGCTCTATTCACAATAGCAAAGACATGGAATCAACCTAAATGCCCATTAATGGCAATTTGGATAAAGAAAATGTGGTACATACACACCATGAAATACCATACAGCTATAACAAAGAACAAGGTCATGTTATTTGCAGGAACGTGGATGGAACTGGATTCTATTATCCATAACAAACTAATGCAGGAACAGAAAACCACATACCACATGTCCTCACTTATAAGTGGGAGCTAAATGATGAGAACACATTGACCCATAGAGGGGAACAACATACATTGGGGCCTACTTGAGGTTGGAAGGTGGGAGAAAGGAGAGGATTAGAAAAAATATTGAGTACTAGACTTAGTATCTGGGTGACAGAATAATCCGTCCAACAAACCTTCATGACAAGAGTTAATCTGTATAAGAAACCTGCACATGTTCCCATGAACCTAAAACAAAAGTTTAAAAAAGAAACCCTACAGAAAATATTTCCAGTGATAGGAGTTGAGAGGGGAAAGAACAGAGATGATAAAAGAGTGCAAGTGGGTTAAATACAATAAAGTGGGTTTAAAAATAATAAAAGTAACAAAAATAAACTTTAATTTAAAATTAAATATTACAATATCTAAAGATTGTTTTGTCAATACCACCAGTTTTGAAAACCATTAAAACTACATAGAATAAAAATCATATTTGTTTAAAGCAGTTTGTGTACATGTCAGATGTTTATAAAGCTTAGGGATTGTAAATACATATTTTTATAATGACAATGGTAGTGATGTCAACACTAAATAATGCCTTGTGGCTGGGCGTGGTGGCTCATTCCTGTAATCCCAGCACTTTGGGAGGCCGAGACGGGTGGATCACTTGAGGTCAGGAGTTCGAGACCAGCCTGACCAACATGGAGAAACCCCGTCTCTACTAAAAATACAAAAAATAAGCCAAATGTGATGACACATGCCTGTAATCCCAGCTACTCAGGAGGCTGAGGCAGGAGAATCACTTGAACCTGGGAAGCAGAGGTTGCAGTGAGCCAAGATTGTGCCATTGCACTCCAGCCTGGGCAACAAGATCAAAACTCCGTCTCAAAAAAAAAAAAAATTCTTGTTATAATAATCATACTGCTAAATCAATATGTATTATGTTATTTCTATGTTCTTCTTAATACAATAGTTCAAAAGAGCAGAATGTTCTGTACCCAAGAATTCCACAATATTTCTCCACTGGATTATATGAGAAGTGAAGATTTTAAAACCACACAGAACTACAAAGGTCAAGTATTTGAATCAACTGATTACTTCACCAGTAAAATCAAAAAACAAATTTGAAATTTTCTTACACACTAATTTGACTGATTTAATATTCTAAAGGTAAAAACTCAAGATTTTTTACCATTTCAGATCAAAACTAGCATCACTTTGTTTCCTATGAAAACCAAGTTGTTTTACTTGATATGGTATATACAACAATATAGTTATTATAGTTAAAATGCTATTATTCATAATAAAAATATGAAATCAGAGAAACTGCTGATTCTGGACATTTCAGTCTTACTTTTAGTGGTTTGAAGTAACCCAGTTAACATTGCAACTGTAAGTCTATAAACCCTAAAAAGTATTGTAACGGTGAATCTATAAATAAAAATAATTATATTTCAATTAAACACTATGAGCAATAAATGACTTAAAGAAATTACAATCCAAGTTTATGAAATCTTTTGAAATATTTCATTTTCTAATAGACCAATAGAATCCAGCATATAGTTTTTCTTTTACAATCACTTACATTCACTTATTCAACAAGAATCACTGCTTGCCAGGCACTATGCTCTGTGCTAAGTGGAATAAATAGGTGAGTAATATCATTAAGAAACCCTGATTGATTGTCATCCCAGAAAATAACAATAATAAAAAAATCGTAACCTTTAGAATAAGAAAGGCAACCCTATTAGGAAAGCCATCTGTATTTATAATTAAATGAAGTCTTCAGCTAGGAATATTTATGGTTAGGAATTTTGCTAAACAAACCTGAAAAATAAGTATTATAATCAGAAGCATGTGTGTTATATTACACTCTGTCCTCCAAAAAAGTGTCACACAACATCACAGCTATAAATTCTCATAGGTATTTTTGTTAGAACACTAAATTATTTTAATATTTTGTAACTGCCATCTGTTATAAATCTTAGAAAATATTCACTAGATAATCTTTTTTCATTAATGAAAGAGTTTCCAAAAGGGTACTAATTCTCAAAATATGAATTATTGAAATATTAGAAAATTTGTTTTAAAAAGTGCCCACTTCCCTACCTTTTCCCCCAAATCTCCAGTGAAAAAACCCTAGAAATCAGTTAATATATCACTACAGTGGTAGTAAGACTGAGGTGACTAGAGGATATTCATAAAAACAATTTATCTTTTAGTCTTTTATAGAAAGAGGTCTGAATTTTGGAAACATTCTATCACAGCTTCTTTCATTAAATAAAGAAGCTTCTTTTTGTTTTATTTTGTTTTTCTCTTTTCAACCTTCTCCTCTTGCCATTTAATTATATCTTATTAGAGAAAGCAATTACTCCTTTTCTTATCCTTGAATCTTTCTTTCTTTAACCATGGTATTCTGGCCCCCTAGTAATCACTCATGAGTTTCTTAAACAAGAGGTAATGGTCTAAGATTTGTCGTTTACTTTGTTATCTATTCATTGTCCTTCTCCTTCAGACATATGAAAATGGAAAAACTCCTAAAAAGTCCCTGTCAGTCTATCATTAGGATTGAGTCTGTTGTTTTTATTAGGCCATAATGTTTTTGTACCCAAATTTGTCAATCCTTTCAAATTTCCTTTAGAGAAATTTTGAGGGGCTCAGCCTTGGTCTGAAATTGTCCCTACATCAGACAGTCTGTCCAGAATTGGTGAAGGGCTCTCAGCAAACCACACAGTCAGGAAGAACTTGAGTTCTAATCAATTCACTACCACGATTTCTTTTCACTGTCTCAAGGGTGCCAGTGTTCTGAGATAGCAAAACAGATGCTAATAGATTTAGAATGTGCTTTCATGTGTAGGCTTACCGGCCATCTTCCATCACGGGCTTCCATGATTCTCTGAGGGAGGACAATTCTTTCCTTTGCAGCTGACCTCACTTGAATTCCTAATGTCACAAATCTTAGCTGTCATGTTATTTAAAAATTCTTCATATATATTTATTCCCCTGGGTTTCAGCCATATCACACTTTGAATCTTTGTTCCCCTTCCCTGCTCCCCACCCCCGAATTCATCACGGTCAAGGATTGGGCAATTTTCCTTCTTTCCTTTTCAACCCTCAATTGCATAGGGTTGTTCTACCTTGCCTGACCTTTTCACTGCACTCAACCTTCAAGTACAGCTACCCAGAATGTCTTCAAGGGGTCCTACATCTGTCTGAAATTCTCTTTGTTGACTCGGGCTGGATTAGATCAACTCTGTAGATCCACCCTGCCCCATCCTACTCTAACTTCCTCCAACATTCTCCAGGAAATTGGACCTTTATGAACCTTATCAACCTGCCTCCTTTTCCTTGTACCTCAGCTGGTGGCCAGTGGGGGTTATGGCAGCCACAGAAATGCATCTTTCAGAATTCCAACTCTCGGGAATATAATTCATTGACAACCCCAGTTGTGTATTCTGAAATTCATCACCACATATGTGTCTGAAGGCCACATCCTATGGGCTACTCCCAAGCAATCGTTGAACACATCAAAGAAACTAAGGGAGGTTCATTCCTAGAATACCTGAGACTCCATTAATAGACGACTTCCATTTTGAAGCTTTATTAGAACAGCATGTCAGCTTTATTAGAACTGCATCAGAGGAAGACCAAATCTTCCTTCCCTCTCCCCACAGACTTTATGTGGTAGTTTGATGATTCTCACAGCCTCCTTGGCTTCCTCCCTATTTTCTCTTATGGGCATTTCCTCAATAAATCTATTGCATGTCTAATTCCACCTTGGTATCTTCTTCTTGGAGCACCTGACCTAACATATGATAAGAATACAAGATGGTGAGGGTATTTATTTTCTTGAGTTCCTTCCTGTTGTGCCACAGGTTGACAGGGGCTAAGTTCCTTTCCCCTATGACAACATTTCCTATTGGTTTACCCTCTCTAACAGGTACAAGTCTTGCTGACCTCCAGCAACTGCTCAGTCAACTTGTTCTTTCAAACATAGAATTGGAAGCAACTCCCTCCTGTTGCCAGTCCTGGGATACTTCATCATCCCTGTTAATTATCTTTAACTTTGCCCATGTTATAGACACTTTCTTGAATTCTTTTCCAACACTATTTCTTATTTTGATATATGTTTAAATGTTTAGAAAATAATTAATGTACAGAACGCATCTATATCTTTTCTTCAGATTCCCCAATGTTTAATATCATAAACAATCACTCTGCATGTGTGTGTAATTATTACTTTTTCTGAATTATTTGAAAGTTTTATGTCGGATGCCCTGTGTAGCAAATTCAGTGTGTGTGTTTTCCTAAAAACAAGGACTAAAGATATTACCTTGAATATCCATAGCATTATTTGAAAATAAGAAAAATTAACATTAATGCAATACTATTATCTTAACTATAGATCTTGCTGAAATTTTTCCAGTTGACTTAATAATGTCTTCTATGCAAAAATTCTAGTCCAGGGTTGAATTCAGGATCACATATGCATATTCACCCTCACTGCATGCAGCATCTAATTTTCTCCCAGGATCCTAAAAATTATAATAATTGGTACAAAAATAGGCCCCAGGAAACAGACCTTTAGAATTGTATTATGGAATATGTTTGCTTAAATATTTGATGGGCATATGTATAACTTTCTTCCTTGATGGGGAAGGGGAGAAGATATGACATTCAGTAGCATCATGATCAAATTATCAGTAGTGGCATAAAAGGGAAGAGATAAAATGGATGTGGCATGTAGTTGCTTGGGTGATAATGATGATTATAAAAATTGTGTCATGTGATAGCTTCTTATAATTCTAGAGAACATTATACAAAAAAGGACAAGTTGAAAGCTTCAAATGTACAACACAAGGCACAAGTAGAAAATCAGAAAGTGCTACAGCAGCTCTAAAAGAATCCCTTACTGTCAGTATCCATACAGAAGGTATGGCTAAGGATCAACTAGAGGACTTGAATGTAAGGATTTAGGAGGTGCAACACCAAATAAATATGTAACCTTGACATGTCTCATGTCAAGGCAAGAGCATTGGGAAAGAAGCAGAGCTCTAAGACAGGAGATAAGGACATTGGGCAGACAAGACAAAGCTGAGAACTTTGAGTCGCCAAATCTCCCTGAACTTTGTCTACCAGCAGAAGCAGCCCCTCCTCTCCTGGCAGAGAGGAAGCAACCTTCCCCTGGTATCACCAGGAGTAGTTGACTAATAAGACAAAGGCAGTTGCCTATTTCCCTGAGGACCTTTCCTCAACATCCTTCGTCATCTCCAGGTCCATAATTAAAGTTGAATCCCACCATAACCCAGTCAGAGAGAAACAAGGCCTGATCCAGAAGTAGATAGCCTATGTACCTAAAAGAAATGCAGGATCTTGGCAACGTGAATCAGCAAGAATTTGAGAAGAATGCACATACATGTGTGGATTCTAATATTACATTCATTAAAATGGAGCAAATAAACTGATAGGGTATAATCACAGAGGATTTGAGATTTAATGTATACTGTGTTTCCACAGGCAAATGCCAGTAACAGTAACAGTCTACTAGGTAGATTAACTGAAGCTTAGACTTATCCATGGCTTATAATCAGTGATACCAAAATGCTAGAACTTAAATTCCTGATATACTATAGAGAAGGTGATGCAGGAATTTTTTTCTCAGCCCCTTCACTGGACTCGCAACAGGGGCGAACATTTATTCAGCCTGCTGTGCACAAACCCTTTCAGGAGGGAGCATGTGAGTGAGTGAGTGAGTGAGTGAGTGAGTGAGTGAGTGAGTGAGTGAGGGATCCGGTGAGCCATTCCAGGCACTGGCAGGAGGAAACTCCACATAGAGCACATGGTCAGACCAGGTGTGAGCAAACAAGTATGGAATCCGGCCAGCCGCTCTGGGTGCTGGCAGTAGAAAGCTCCATGTGGGGCTCATGGCCAGACCAGCTGTGAGCAAACAAGTGTGGGATCCAGTTGGCCACTCTGATGGCAGGAGCAAGCTCCATGCGGTGGTTCCCAGGTGTGGAATGCCTGCCACCCCAAAGCCCCAGAGGGGGGTGTTACAGGCTCCTATAGTTCTGCCGTCTGCAGACAGCTGTATGTTAACAGCTCAGTTGGCCCCTTGCCTCATCACATGAGATGGCTGCCCTCCGCCAGCAAGTGCAAAGGGCCAGTGTGACAGCGTTTTTGGGTACTTGCAATCGGGGGGTCCTGAATTCTTCCAGTGTCCAAGAAGAATGAGGTTATGCAGACACCTGAAGGATGGTGAAGGCAGAGAATTTTATTGAGCAGTGGAAATGGCTCTCAGCAGAGAGGGGAGCTGGAGAGGGTACAGGAAGGGCAGGTAGTCTTTCTGAAGTCAGGTTGTCTTCTCCCCAAAGTCCAGATATCTCTTCCCCTAAATCAAGCTGTCTCTCTTCCCCAAAGTCCCACTGTCTCTTTTCTACCAACTGAGTCTGTGGTCTTTATAGGCTCAGAATGGGGGTGGAGCAGGCCATAGGTAGTTTTGGAAACAGCAACATTCAACTGGTAAAAACACATTATTCAGAAAGAACCAATCAGGAGAGAGCAGGAAAACAGGAATAGAAGTTTTCACTTTGGGCCACTGGTTTCAGTTTACCTTGGCTTGAAGGTGGGGTTTCACCAGGGACCCACCCCTGTCTGCCTAGAATTTCTCTGACTCCTGCCTCTATCAAAAAGAGTTCAAAATCCCATGAAGATTAGAGTACCTGCAGCCTGCCCAGCCATTCCCCTAATCATAATCCCTTGAAGGGCCGAGGGGGACACATTTTCAGAAGGACATTAAGAAGTGTATTGGTGAAGGAGGCAATGACATTCTTAGAAAGCTCTGTGAAGTCTATCTTCTATAGAGTATAGATGATGGGGAGATATACTGCAAAAGAATCAAGCTCTTAGTTTAATGGGGACTGTGGGACCCTGGCAAGGTAGAAGCCAGCTACCTAACCTTTAGAACTACATCAGCTGTAAAGACAGGGTAGAAATCAGAATGTTTTTGAGAGTGACAGGAGGCAGCCAAATGTCTAGGCAGATAGGAGCAGGTCCCCAGTGAAACCCCACCTCCAAGCTGAAGACTGTTTAAAGCCTGAAAGCCAAGCTACAGGTTAAACCCTTGAACCAAATTGAGAACTTGTCTTCCTGTTTGGCATGCTGTTCTCTAATTGATGCCCACCCTTCATCTATTTTACATACACCTACCCTTTCCTAATTGATTTTCTACACTGTCATGCCCACCTTTGAGGGGTGTATTTACTTCAACCTTATTTTCATACTAAAAAACCAATCAGCAAGCACACCTCATTCTGAGTCCATAAAAGACCCTGGACCAAGTTACCGGGAAGGGGCTTTCCAGCCGTCAGGTAAGGGAACCACTCACACCACATCCCTTCTTTGTTGAGAGCTTTCCTTTCGCTTAATAAATTCTCCTCCACTCACTTTCCAGTGTCAGAGCACCTAATTCTTCCTGAAGAACTCAAACCTAGCTGAGCTAAGGAGCAGAAAGACTGCAACGTTTTGACCAACACAGGTATCTGGGGCAATGGCTAATGATCATGGGGCACCTAGTGATAAAACTGTGGTAGGTGCACCTTAATATTTATAAACAGGAAAAGTTGACATCAAGTAGGCAGCAACCTGACTCATCACTCTGATTAGAATTGTCAGGCTCTTACCTGGTTACCAAGCTTATACCAGTTCACAAACCTCTTGAATTCTGGGAACAAGTGCCACAAAGAACCTTGCATACTGGATGTAATGAAAATCAGCATCCCAGCCAATGGCTTTCAATCTTGGCAATAAATGAGACTCACTTAGGGAACTTTTAAAAATATTCATGTTTGGCCCTATCTCTGGACTTCCTGACCAATACACATACCATATGATGAACTGGTGAAAAGAAAAACTAAAAGTGGTTAAAGTTTGAAACAATAAAATGATATCCAAAAGCATCCAAATAAATCACAAGCATCTAAAACAATACCCATAGAGTTAAATTCTCCAATTTTCTCTACTTTATAAGGAACAACTGGAGTATATCAGTTTGGTAGCAGTTTACAGAAAGGAGAGACATGAAAATGTAAATGAAAGTGTGAAACATTTAACCCAATAGAACAGAACTGAGGAGGAAAGCCAGAAAGGAATTATTGGAATTAATCACATAATTGGTACCTACAATTTTGTATTGAATAACCATGAGTAAAATGATAAAGGAATTTCCAAAAGTAAGTTGCTTAAAAATCCCCCAAAATTGAAGGATAAAATCAAAAATGTACTGGCAATTAATAATAACTTTTGGCTACTAATTGCTACAAATCATAAACCAAGATTGGCATGCTACTTAAGAAACTGAAAATAAAATCATAAAATGCTAAAATTTTAGCAAAATAAAAAATTATCAAAAATATGATCCAAACAAATTCAATATAAACAGAAAAACCCCATGGCTCAGTTTTGAAATTTTATTTGACTTTAAAATATACTTTTTAAAATATTAAATACACTCATGTTAGATAAAAACACCTTATGATTTTAGCCTTTGGTAAGTTCAAGTTTCTCTAAGGCTACTATAAAACAATTGATCAATCAAATTTTGCAGTAATCATTATAAGCTGTTAATATTCCACAATTTATGTAAACATTTACAACAGTTTAAAAGAAACAAAATTTTAGTAAAGAGATTTAGTACATTTCGTGAATTAAGTTTCTTTACATTTATCTTAAGCTAATTGGTTTTTAGCTTATTGACCTAGCACCTGCTGTTCCAAGAGTTTAATACAGAAATTTTATGATCTCTGAAAGCCTCAATTTTCCTCAAACTTATGCTTCTTTAGGCTATGTATATAAGAATAAAAACATCTAAATATGTGGTGGGGCATGGTGGCTCATGCCTGTAATCCCAGCACTTTGGGAAGCCAATGCAGGCAGATCTCCTGAGGTCAGGAGTTTGAGACAAGCCTTGCAATGTGACGAAATCCTGCCTCTACTAAAAATACAAAATTTAGTCAGGCATGGTGGTACATGCCTATAATCCCAGCTACTCAGGAGGCTGAGGCAAGAGAATCGCTTGAACCTGGGAGGTGGAGGATGCAATGAGCCAAAATCATGCCACTGCACTCCAGCCTGGGTGACAGAGCAAGACTTAGTCTCAAAAAATAAATAAATAAATCTAGATATACCATTGTAACAACTATTTAACTCAGAAAAACATGATAATTAATAGCTAAATGTTTAAAAACATATAGAAATTCCACAGACCGACTCAAATGTTTACTTTCACAAATCATAAATTCAGTCAAAAGGCTGAATTTCTAAGTTTTGTTGGTGGCAATCACTAACAGAAAATATGTATGAATGGTGATGTAGAAAAGGAGGAGGAAGAGAAGAAAGGCATGGAGTACAAGAGGAGAATAATTTTTATCAAGTTCTGGGATACATGTACAGAATGTGCAGGCTTGTTACATAGGTAAACATGTGACATAGTCATTTGCTACACCTATCAACCTATCACCTAGGTATTAAGCCCAGCATGCATTAGCTATTTTTCCTGATGCTCTCCCTCCCCCTGCACCCACCCCACAACAGGTACCAGTGTGTGTTGTTCCCCTTCCTGTGTCTATATGTTCACATTTTTCAGCTTCCACTTATAAGTGAGAACATATGGTGTTTGGTTTTCGGTTCCCGCATTGGTTTGCTAACGATAATGGCTTCCAACTCCATCCATGTCCCTGCAAAGGATATAATCTCATTCCTTTTTGTGGCTGCATAATATTCCTTGGTGTACATGTACCACATTTTCTTTATCCAGTCTATCATTGATGGGCATTTGGGTTAATTCCATAGCTTTGCTATTGTAAATAGTGCTGCAATGAACATATGTGTGCATGTGTCTTCATAATGGAATAATTTATATTCCTTTGGGTATATACCCAGTAATGGGATTGCTGGGTCAAATGGTATTTCTGGTTCTAGGTCTTTGAGAAATTGCCACACTGTCTTCCACAATGGATGAACTAATTTACATTCCCACCAACAGTATAAAAGCCTTCCTATTTCTCCACAGCCCCACCAAAATATGTTGTTTCTTGACTTTTTAATAATCGCCACTCTGACTGGCATGAGATGTTCTCATTGTGGTTTTGTAATTATCAGTGATGTTGAGCTTTTTTTCATGTGTTTGTTGACCGCATATCTTTCTTTTCTTTTTTTTCTTTTTTTGTAAATCTCTTATTTATTTATTTATTTATTTATTTATTTATTTATTTACTATTATTATACTTTAAGTTATAGGGTACATGTGCATAACGTGCAGGTTTGTTACACATGTATACTTGTGCCATGTTGGTGTGCTGCACCCATCAACTCGTCATTTACATCAGGTATAACTCCAATGCCATCCCTCCCCCCTCCCCCCTCCCCATGATAGGCCCCTGTGTGTGATGTTCCCCTTCCTGAGTCCAAGTGATCTCATTGTTCAGTTCCCACCTATGAGTGAGAACATGCGGTGTTTGGTTTTCTGTTCTTGTGATAGTTTGCTAAGAATGATGGTTTCCAGCTGCATCCATGTCCCTACAAAGGACACAAACTCATCCTTTTTGATGGCTGCATAGTATTCCATGGTGTATATGTGCCACATTTTCTTAATCCAATCTGTCACTGATGGACATTTGGGTTGATTCCAAGTCTTTGCTATTGTGAATAGTGCTGCAATAAACATACGTGTGCATGTGTCTTTATAGCAGCATAATTTATAATCCTTTGGGTATATACCCAGTAATGGGATGGCTGGGTCATATGGTACATCTAGTTCTAGATCCTTGAGGAATCGCCATACTGTTTTCCATAATGGTTGAACTAGTTTACAATCCCACCAACAGTGTAAAAGTGTTCCTATTTCTCCACATCCTCTCCAGCACCTGTTGTTTCCTGACTTTTTAATGATCGCCATTCTAACTGGTGTGAGATGGTATCTCATTGTGGTTTTGATTTGCATTTCTCTGATGGCCAGTGATGATGAGCATTTTTTCATGTGTCTGTTGGCTGTATGAATGTCTTCTTTGGAGAAATGTCTGTTCATATCCTTTGCCCACTTTTTGATGGGGTTGTTTGTTTTTTTCTTGTAAATTTCTTTGAGTTCTTTGTAGGTTCTGGATATTAGCCCTTTGTCAGATGAGTAGATTGCAAAAATGTTCTCCCATTCTGTAGGTTGCCTGTTCACTCTGATGGTAGTTTCTTTTGCTGTGCAGAAGCTCTTTAGTTTAATGAGATCCCATTTGTCAATTTTGGCTTTTGCTGCCATTGCTTTTGGTGTTTTAGACATGAAGTCTTTGCCCATGCCTATGTCCTGAATGGTACTACCTAGGTTTTCCTCTAGGATTTTTATGGTATTAGGTCTAACATTTAAGTCTCTAATCCATCTTGAATTAATTTTCGTATAAGGAGTAAGGAAAGGATCCCTTCAGCTTTCTACTTATGGCTAGCCAATTTTCCCAGCACCATTTATTAAATAGGGAATCCTTTCCCCATTTCTTGTTTCTCTCAGGTTTGTCAAAGATCAGATGGCTGTAGATGTGTGGTATTATTTCTGAGGACTCGGTTCTGTTCCATTGGTCTATATCTCTGTTTTGGTACCAGTACCATGCTGTTTTGGTTACTGTAGCCTTGTAGTATAGTTTGAAGTCAGGTAGCGTGATGCCTCCAGCTTTGTTCTTTTGACTTAGGATTGTCTTGGAGATGCGGGCTCTTTTTTGGTTCCATATGAACTTTAAAGCAGTTTTTTCCAATTCTGTGAAGAAACTCATTGGTAGCTTGATGGGGATGGCATTGAATCTATAAATTACCTTGGGCAGTATGGCCATTTTCACGATATTGATTCTTCCTATCCATGAGCATGGTATGTTCTTCCATTTGTTTGTGTCCTCTTTTATTTCACTGAGCAGTGGTTTGTAGTTCTCCTTGAAGAGGCCCTTTACATCCCTTGTAAGTTGGATTCCTAGGTATTTGATTCTCTTTGAAGCAATTGTGAATGGAAGTTCATTCCTGATTTGGCTCTCTGTTTGTCTGTTACTGGTGTATAAGAATGCTTGTGATTTTTGCACATTAATTTTGTACCCTGAGACTTTGCTGAAGTTGCTTATCAGCTTAAGGAGATTTTGGGCTGAGACAATGGGGTTTTCTAAATATACAATCATGTCATCTGCAAACAGGGACAATTTGACTTCTTCTTTTCCTAACTGAATACCCTTGATTTCTTTCTCTTGCCTAATTGCCCTAGCCAGAACTTCCAACACTATGTTGAATAGGAGTGGTGAGAGAGGGCATCCCTGTCTTGTGCCAGTTTTCAAAGGGAATTTTTCCAGCTTTTGCCCATTCAGTATGATATTGGCTGTGGGTTTGTCATAAATAGCTCTTATTATTTTGAGGTACGTTCCATCAATATCGAATTTATTGAGCGTTTTTAGCATGAAGGGCTGTTGAATTTTGTCAAAAGCCTTTTCTGCATCTATTGAGGTAATCATGTGGTTCTTGTCTTTGGTTCTGTTTATATGCTGGATTATGTTTATTGATTTGCGAATGTTGAACCAGCCTTGCATCCCAGGGATGAAGCCCACTTGATCATGGTGGATAAGCTTTTTGATGTGTTGCTGAATCCGGTTTGCCAGTATTTTATTGAGGATTTTTGCATCGATGTTCATCAGGGATATTGGTCTAAAATTCTCTTTTTTTATCTTTCTTTGAGAAGTATCTGTTCATGTCCTTTGCCCAATTTTTAATGGAGTTGTTTGCTCTTTTCTTGTAAATTTGTTTAAGTTCCTTGTAGATTCTGGATATTAGACCCTTATCAGGTGGATAGATTGCAAAAATTTTAGGAAGAGAATAATTAAATGTGTGTTTTCATAGTGATTGTGTTACACACATTGGGTTTTTCCAACAACTCCCTGAGGAATTTAAGGTAGTAATAATCTTGTTTTTCAGGCAGGGAAACCAAAACTGAATAAATTTAAGTTATCAAAGACCAAAGAAAATGGTGAAAGCAAATATAGAATTAAAAACCAGGTAAGATCAAAAGTGTTTAAAAAATACCATTTAGACCTTAAAAATCAATCCCATTGTATATCTTCTAGCATAATAAATAACATTCCTTTTTTATCTTTTTAATTTGAATCAGTGTTGGATATAAAAAAATCTTTTTGAGGCTTCCTTCAGGATCCTGAACTTTGAGCAATTATTATTAGAGTTGAGCAATTATTATTAGACATTCAGTGTTGCCTATAATTGTATATCATGGCCTGTCCTAACCCATTTTTACAAAATTCCAATGGAACACACAACTAAAAAGGATGTGTATGTGGTAGTTTAGCTCAGGAGAAATCTCAACCACGGCTGCCCTGGAGTCAGATGCCAAGTCAGAATCCCAGCTCCATATATGCAGCCAGAGCAAGTGACTTGGCCTCCCTAAGTCTGTTTCCCCATCTCCAAATAGGTAGATAATAATAGCATAAATATCACAGGCTCTTTTGAGAATTGGATGAGTTATCCATATACGCACTTACTATTCTCCTCTTCAGTACATAATAAGCACTCAGAAACTGTTGGCTATATTTTAAAAGGAAAAATGTTTCTTGCATTTTTGTCTAGGAGAATGAACACTAAAATTTTCAATTCAGTGTAATTCCAAAAATACACACGGTTAAGAGACAGCATGTAAAGTTCATTCTGTTCCAAAAACAAGTATGTTAATCTCCAATAACATCCATATCACACTCGGCCCCACTCACACATGGAGCATATAACTCACAACTATATTGGATTATAGGCCATCTTTTGTGTAAGAGTGCCTGTGCATGTGATCACAGACATTCCTTGTCTCTAATCCCATCTGCATTATAGTCTGGACAGTGTCATCAGTGCATAGCTCAGAATTAGGTCCAGATGGAAGCAAAAACATGTACTAGTCTAGTATAGAAAATGCCATAAGAGAAGCACATTTAGTGTGAGTTGAGAGACTGGCGGTTTCTCTGACACTAAACCAAGTTTAGATACTTTACGATATAAGTTTCACAGTTATTTTCAGGTCCACCTTTCCAGTTATTACAAAATAGCTCATTCCTAGGCCTAGTAAAGACAGCATTATTAAAAATAAATAAAGAATAACTCTATGTTATCCTTATGTTTTCATCAATGGGAGATGAAAAGAAAGTAAAAGGTTCTGAGAGTTACCTGTAAAAAGCCCTAAGACTGAGGTTTTAATATAAACATCAATCCATTAGAATTGGATACCAATAAGCAATATATAGCTCAATAATTAAGAAATGTCAAAATATTTTTAAATGTATATTCTGCCAGTGGTTTTAATAACTTTTAGCTGTTTTTTAAGCAATGTGGTAAACTTACTATTGTTTACTTCTGCTTTCTAAGTCTATGGAAGAGTACATATCCCAGACTGCTAGTAATTAGGCAGGGCCATGTAACTAGTTCTGACTGGTAGGCTACGAACTGAAGTAGTATGCTTCAGTTCTTGACCAAAGAATTTAATTGCAAGGGCAAGATCCTCTCACTCTCTAACCTTCTCCATGAGTTTCAGAGGGTATAGCTGCAAGGGAGCCTCTGTCAGCCCAGCTACATGTGAAGCAGGGTGTCCCACCAACCCACATGGAGGGCATCACCAATAAGTTATGTTAAGCCACTTAAACTTGATAATTGCTACTGGTGCACAACCCAAACAATCCTGCCTAATATAAACAGAATCAATATTTTTCTGCCAGATTCCTGAAATAGCTGTGGAATCCTTCTCATTTTACTACTATTAGTGAAAAATGAAATCATCTACGTCCATTCAGCTTGCTGTCATCAATAATATGAAAGTACTCTTGAACTGCCTTCATCAACATGACTTTATTACTCCAGGAAACTTTTGCTCAAGGGAAAAAGGTTGCAAATGAATGTATTAATGAATTTCATTTTAAAACTTCCCAATGATCCATTTAAATTAACATCAAACTGCTCAACTTTCCAATTGATACCGTAAAATCACTATTTACTCTTTAAGACACTCTTTCAAACTCTTGTCTCAAAACCTTTGTGATGCCCATGACTCCTAAACTATCATAGCACAAACTTTACCCAAACGGAATCTTTATCAACACAGGTTTGGAGATAAGCATTTTGATTGAATGTGGCACCCAAATGTTGAAACCTATTTGCTATTTCTGATCTAGAAGAGTCAGGAATTTAAGGATTCTGGTATGTCTTAAGACAAAGTGGGGCTAACAATCTTAGGACTGGTTGAAAGTCACAAAGATGTAATTAAAGATCTTGATTGTCTCATCTAGTCTAGCAGAGGATTATTCTCCAGAGATTGTGCAAAATGAGGACTATGTATTGAAAATACTGGGGAGAGCTGATGAAGGCATGCTTGCTAAATTCAGGTGAATTTAGTAAAAGTTAATATACAGAGAAGAGAGATATCTAGTTCCCTTCCTTGTACCCAATGCTTTGGCTCCCAGAATGCAAGAGCTAGGGTTATAGTCTCAAGGAGTATTAGTGGACTCAACTGCAAATGCCTACAGAGACTGATACTCAGTTATCCACAATGCAATAAAAAGTTTTTGATCCTATGAATCCCATGAATTTTAGTTCCTCACTATCAAATATGAGTGTACAGAGATCACCAGATATTTGAGGAAAATCTCTAATATGAAAGAAGCAGTGACCCCCCCAACCCAAACAAAAAAATACTCCAAGAAAATAAACACTATGCAAAGCAGAAGAAAATTTAAAAAATAACCTCTGAAAGAAAAAATATTGCATTTGTGGGGAGGTAAGGAGCAGAAGACAATAAAGATAAAACAATATAAAAATAAAAAATATTAAATCTACAAACATAACAGAAGAAAGAAAACATAATTAACAGAAGGACTGAAAAATTAAATTCCACCAGAAAGCGGTATTTAAAAGAACAAGAGATGAACAGTAGGAGAGACGAGATAAACATAAGAGGCTCACTCAGGAATCAATTTGACTAAATACAAAAATAGGTATCAGGGAAAATAAAAGGCAAGAAAGTATCAAATAAATAATGAGGGAATATGTTCCAGAACTATAAATAAGTTTCTAGATTGAAGTATCAGTAACTGCTCAGCACAATGAATGAAAAAAGACCCAGACCAAGGTGCGTCATTGTGAAATTTTTAAACACCACGAGTAAAGGTAAGAGTCTAACAGCTTCTGGAGAGAAACAATAAAGGTCATATACAAAGTACTGATAATAAGAATAGTGTGAGACTTTTAAATAGCATAATCAAGATTTGGAAGACAGTCACAAATATTTAACTTCTGATTATGGAAATTTCAAGTACGTATAAAGAGAATAGTATAAAGAATCTCAATATATCTACCACCCAGCTTCAATAATTATTTACTCATGGCCAACCTTTACTATAAACTATTTCTCCCTCATCCATGAACATTTAGAAGAAAGTCTTAGCAACATATATCATTTGTAATAATTTTACTACATATGTAAAATCAAGAACATCCCATTTAAAACATAACTATACTTTTATCCCACCCTCAGATAATTATTCAAAATTTTTTTTATCAACCAACTCAGTATTCACATGACCATGATTATCTTTTAACGTTTTATTTTCTTTGGGGTTTTTTGTTTTTTGTTTTTTGTTTTTTGTTTTTTGTTTTTGAGATACTTGCTCTGTCACCCAGGCTGGAGTGCAGAGGCTTGATCTCCGCTCGTTGCAACCTCCACCTCTTGGATTCAAGTGGTTCTCCTGCCTCAGCCTCCAGTCCCAGTCTCGAGTAGCTGGGACTACAGGCACACGCCATCATACCCGGCTAGTTTTCCTATTTTTCGTAGAGACAGGGTTTCACCAAGTTGACCAGGCTGGTCTCAAACTCCTGACCTTAAGCCATCCACCCGCCTCAGCCTCCCAAAGTGCTGGGATTACAGGTGTAAGCCATCACACTAGGCGTCTTTTCTTTTCTTTTTCTAATAGTTTGAATCTGGATCTGAGTAAGATACGTACATTGCTGCTGTTAATATGTCTGTGATCTTTTTTAGTCTATAAGTTCCTTCTCCAATTCTCTTTCATTTCTTGCAAAATTTTTGTTGAAGAAATTGAGTTGTTTTTTCCTTTAGTTTCCCACTGCTTAGATTCTGCAGATTATCTCTCTGTAGTATCATATAATGTGTTCCTCTCTCCACTGTACTTCCTACAAGTAATCCTGTAGTTAGATCCTGAGGTTTGAACAGATTTAGGTTAAAGTAGTTTTTTAGGTCAACAACTTCATAAGCTGTGTTCTGTATTTCAATCAGGAGGCACAGGATGATGACGTAAGCAGCCATTGATGATCACTGCCTGAATCCATGCATTCATTAGTGATTGCAAAATGCTACTCTCATTCTGTCTTTCCTTCTTAATTTATTAACTGGGATACTTATACAAACAGAAAGAAATGTCATCTTATCAACTATTTAGTTACCTGACATAGTTACTACTGGAAAAGCAGAATAAATTCTTGTTTTCCCTTATTTATCTATTTTCAAAATAATGACTTATCTTCCAATGATAATCAATGAAACTTTTGTCTCAAAAGAAGATATTAAGTATGTTTGATGTATTCATCTGCTTCAATCATTGGGGTTATTATTCTTATTGATGCTCAAATTGTCCCATCTTTGGCTAGTGTAAGCCTCAGGGGCCCCTCAGTCCTTCTGACATGATCCAGTAGTTTTGATGGCATTCTTGTTTTTTCATCTAGTATGACTTCCCCAGGTTTATCTATTATATTTTCTGACCCAGACCTGGAATAAGCCATTTCTCCAATGATCATTGTTTTTAGAGGAAATGTTATTTAAGGAACACAGTCTAGTAGTTTCAATGATAACAGGTTGCTCATTGTTTCTAGACTCTAGTTGACAAAGCTATATGTAATATGTACTTTTCAAGACAAAAAGTAGCATGATATAATATTATCAACAATGCACTATTGATTATTCCAATTAAAATGCAATATATGGGTCTTCGACTTAGCCCTGTGAATCTTACATCTGTCCTTTCTCTCATAACAATAGCAACAACTTTATTTGCAAGGACGCCAATATAATTATTATCTGCTTGATTATATGCATGCAAAACTATCCAAGAATAGCAATCCTAGCACTAGCATTAACAATATGAGTAGTATAACAGTTTAAGATATTTTGCAGTTCTTTTGTTCACAGAACTAGGAATATATAGTCAAATTACTGTGTTGTAAAGTAATTTACGATAGTTTATCTTTCTAAGGGTAGGCTGCCAAACTGCCCTGGCATCGTTGGAATTTCCTATGGCCCTCTTACACTCAATTTAAGATTGACAATTCTCTCCCAGTTTCAGCTACTGTCCATAGAATTGCCTACGAAGCTCTCCAGTGAGTACCTAATTGTGATAGCAGTTTTCTACAGTTCTTTGGATCCTCAAAGTCTTACTGTCATCTCTCTTCTTCCTCTTAAACTGCTTCTGTTACCACATGGGTTCTGTAGCTAGTGATGGTTTTTTTCCTATGCACTATGCACTCATATTTTGGCCAGTCATTACTGGACTTCTTTGTCATCTGGACTTCTGAAGTCCAGTCATTATTGGACTTCTTTGACATCTAGTTTTGTTGTAGAGGTTGCTCATTGTATTTTATTCTAGTTTTCCATCCTAGTTGTTCTGTTTGTTTTATGAGAAAATTCAGTGAAATTTTTAAACTGTACAGTTACCTCCATCTTCCAAAACTCCTTGAATAAATTTCATTGACTAATCTTTCTCTTCAAAACATTGAGTAACAAATAATTTTCAATTTACAATATTGTATCCGGTCAACTTAGCAATCAAGAATAAGGAAAGAATGCAGACAGATTCACATTTGCCAAATCTTAAAAACAATTACCTTGTAGGTACCCTTTCTCAGAAAACTGCTGAAAGATGTGTTTAAATAAAATGAACAAGAGTACAGAAGGAAGAATACATATAATTTAGGAAACAAGAGTTCTTGCCTGGGATACTAGCAAAGAAAATCAGGAGAAATGTTCCAGGATGCTATCGGGCCCTAGAGAGCAATCAGGCCAATGTGGAACAGGATTTAAAGTTCCCAGAGGAAATTCTTCAGAAATAAAGACACTGATAGATTATCTAATGTGTTCAAGCCTATGAAACACAATGTTGAAAGATTTTACAATTTTATTGGAATATTTGGCAAGTGTAGCAGAAACTTCCAAGTATCCCACAATATTCATTCTCATATTAGAAAAGTAAATGCTTATCTACTTTAATAAGTAGTCAATATATAGTACTTAAAATTGATAAATAGTAAAAGGCAATAGAAGTGCATTATTCCAAAATATGTAAATACCAGGAGAAACTGCTAAAAGAGCTGAAAATATTCACTGATTGAGTAATTAGATGATGGGTGAAGTCCAGTGAGAGCTACTGCTTTTTGTTATAAACCTTCAAGCACCATTTGATTTTTAAACTCTGTGAATTTATATCTTTGATAAAAAATTAAGTAATTTGTAGTTGCTATACTGGGACAGGTGGTTTACCTGGCTTAGATGCAGCAAGATGCATTTTAATTAAAAGTAAAATGTCATCTAGCTGATGAGGATAGAGACACAAATATTAGTTCATCACATTCTCTGTAATGGCACAGCATCTAGAACATAGTTGACTTCATTGAATACTTGTGTTTAACTATCAAAAAGATACCTCCTCTTCTATCACTTCAGAAAAATAATATATTTAACATTCTTTAAAACTCCACAGGGGAAACTGCATAAATATCTTCCTGATGAACTTAGTGTCTTCCACATTACCCTGTAAGACAATTATGTTTGGGCTGGGATTGTGTTTGGTTTATTTCCAGTTTTATCTTTAGTTCAGTGTAGGGTACATCAGAGTTGCTCAATTAGTATTTAATAATTGAAGAAAACCATTTTGGAATCTTCTTCCTATAATCTATAGGCAATTTTTACTTTTCATTGGGACATTTCCTTCCTTATTGACACTCTCAAATAAATCCTGGGTAGGATTTGGGCAAGGGAAGAAAACATTCAAATAAGACTGACTGACAATTTCCAAAACAAAGAAATGGGAAAGAGCACAACATTTGACAAGGCTAAAGGAAAAGGCAAAACACGGCATCAGTACTGACCCAGCCTCATATACTTTCAAGCCACCCAGGATAAAAACCTGAAGCTCAGAGAGTTCATTAAATTCACCAGTCCTCCAGTGTCCATAGCAATGGACTAGTAATTTTTCATTATATAAATACATAGATTAAAATAAATATATTTACACATACGTAATTCCACAAAAATGAACCACATAATTGGTCTTCAGATGACTGTGGTTAACTAATGACATGAAGCTGGTTTTACATCATTTTATATTATGCTTTTTCAAAGAATGGTTTTAAGACTAATCTTTTTCTGAAGCTTATTCAAGGCCTAGAAAACTTTAGGGAAAAAAGGAATAATATATAAACTCAGGAATAAATGGATCAATAAATCAGGGATGTCATGATGTGCTTCTGGTGGAATGCTAGATTGGAGACTAGTTATTTAGAAATCACAGAGCTTGTTTAGGAAATGGGAAGTTTGGACAAGTTCTCACGAGTTCAGTATCCCTTTTCTGCCCAGAAACATGCAAGCAACGCACCCTCCCTTGGCCACAAGCATTCATATGACAAGTAGAGGTCTCACTTATCCACTCTTACCAGTAACATTTTATAAGGGCTGCTTAAAGAAAATGGCATGTTCACACACAAGCTTTCTTTTAACAATATAGGACTTAGTGTTTTGTATTTGGAAAGCAATTTGCAGGCTCTCAAAACTTTTTAAAAGTGTTGCGCGGTGGCTCACGCCCTGTAATCCCAGCACTTTGGGAGACCAAGGTGGGTGGATCACAAGGTCAGGATATCGAGACCATCCTGGCTAACACGGTGAAACCCCGTCTCTACTGAAAATACAAAAAAATTAGCCAGGCGTGGTGGCGGGCGCCTGTGGTCCCAGCTACTGGGGAGGCTGAGGCAGGAGAATGGCGTGAACCAGGGAGGCGGAGCTTGCAGTGAGCCAAGATCGCGCCACTGCACTCCAGCCTGGGCAACAGAGCAAGAATCCGTCTCAAAAAAAAAAAAAAAAAAAAAAGGCTTAAACCAGTTCCCATAATGCAGAACCAAAAATGAAATTATTATTAATTTTTGAGGAACAGGGTTGAAATTATACAAAAGGAGAATTCTTAAATCGATATATAACTTATCTAACTCACCAGAAAATTGCAAGTTTTTTAATGTTAAAATTATCAATTTCTCAGTGTTAAAGATGACACTACTTTATCTTTGAAATGGGATTTTCTGATAGTATTGGCTATTTCTTGGAATTACATTCTTTAAAATTCCCTTTCAGCGAATCTAATATTGTCTCTTACAGTTTTACATGATGTAATAATTGATTAAATAATCTTGAAAAACGTACATAGGAATTTTAAGTAGAAAGTAAGAACTGAAAGGGAGCTTGCAACATTTTAGTTCCTTGTTCAATCTTACTCCTTTTCTAGAAAGTGGAAAGACTTGAGCCACGAAGTCAGAGACCTAGACTCAAATCCTGCCGCCAACCAGACATGTCACTCAGTTTATTTGCTCTAAATCTCAGCTCCTCATCTATAAAAATGGAAGAATAGTATCTCTTATATAGCTGATATGATTAATAAGGAAGACAATACACAAAATTTCCCATTAAGCATTAGATTGTGTAATCAATGAGTGCTTGATACTACTTCAACTCTAGCTCCAAATGATATCTAAAATCACTTTTGGCATGGTCTTGTTTTCAATTTCTCTACCCCTTTCCCCAAACATCTCTAATGCCCTGCTCAATCTTTCTGCCTATAATCTTCACCCTGCTATGCTGTTATTTTACTTTAGGTTGCTCTTAAGAAAAATATTTTCCGGGGCGGAGCAAGATGGCTGAATAGGAACAGCTCCAGTCTCCAACTCCCAGCGCGAGCAACACAGAAGACCAGTGATTTCTGCATTTTCAACTGAGGTACTGGGTTCATCTCACTGGGGAGTGCCGGACGATCAGTGCTGGTCAGCTGCTGCAGCCCGACCAGTGAGAGCTGAAGCAGGGCAAGGCATTGCCTCACCTGGGAAGCGCAAGGGGGAAGGGAATCCCTTTTCCTAGCCAGTGGAACTGAGACACACAACACCTGGAAAATCGGGTAACTCCCACCCCAATACGGCGCTTTAAGCAAACAGGCACACCAGGAGATCATATCCCACACCTAGCCGGGAGGGTCCCACACCCACGGAGCCTCCCTCATTGCTAGCACAGCAGTCTGTGATCTACCGGCAAGGCAGCAGTGAGGCTGGGGGAGGGGCGCCCGCCATTGCTGAGGCTTAAGTAGGTAAACAAAGCTGCTGGGAAGCTCGAACTGGGTGGAGCTCACAGCAGCTCAAGGAAACCTGCCTGTCTCTGTAGACTCCACCTCTGGGGACAGGGCAATAACAAACACAGCCGAAACCTCTGCAGATGCAAACGACTCTGTCTGACAGCTTTGAAGAGAGCAGTGGATCTCCCAACATGGAGGTTGAGATCTGAGAAGGGACAGACTCCCTGCTCAAGTGGGTCCCTGACCCCTGAGTAGCCTAACTGGGAGACATCCCCCACTAGGGGCAGTCTGACACCCCACACCTCACAGGGTGGAGTACACCCCTGAGAGGAAGCTTCCAAAGCAAGAATCAGACAGGTACACTCGCTGTTCAGAAATATTCTATCTTCTGCAGCCTCTGCTGCTGATACCCAGGCAAACAGGATCTGGAGTGGACCTCAAGCAATCTCCAACAGACCTACAGCTGAGGGTCCTGACTGTTAGAAGGAAAACTATCAAACAGGAAGGACACCTACACCAAAACCCCATCAGTACATCACCATCATCAAAGACCAGAGGCAGATAAAACCACAAAGATGGGGAAAAAGCAGGGCAGAAAAGCTGGAAATTCAAAAAATAAGAGCGCATCTCCCCCGGCAAAGGAGCGCAGCTCATTGCCAGCAACGGATCAAAGCTGGACGGAGAATGACTTTGACGAGATGAGAGAAGAAGGCTCCAGTCCATTAAATTTCTCAGAGCTAAAGGAGGAATTACGTACCCAGCGCAAAGAAACTAAAAATCTTGAAAAAAAAGTGGAAGAATTGATGGCTAGAGTAATTAATGCAGAGAAGGTCATAAACGAAATGAAAGAGATGAAAATCATGACACGAGAAATACGTGACAAATGCACAAGCTTCAGTAACCGACTCGATCAACTGGAAGAAAGAGTATCTGCGATTGAGGATCAAATGAATGAAATGAAGCGAGAAGAGAAACCAAAAGAACAAAGAAGAAAAAGAAATGAACAAAGCCTGCAAGAAGTATGGGATTATGTAAAAAGACCAAATCTACGTCTGATTGGGGTGCCTGAAAGTGAGGGGGAAAATGGAACCAAGTTGGAAAACACTCTTCAGGATATCATCCAGGAGAACTTCCCCAACCTAGTAGGGCAGGCCAACATTCAAATCCAGGAAATACAGAGAACGCCACAAAGATACTCCTCGAGAAGAGCAACTCCAAGACACATAATTGCCAGATTCACCAAAGTTGAAATGAAGGAAAAAATCTTAAGGGCAGCCAGAGAGAAAGGTCGGGTTACCCACAAAGGGAAGCCCATCAGACTAACAGCAGATCTCTCGGCAGAAACTCTACAAGCCAGAAGAGAGTGGGGGCCAATATTCAACATTCTTAAAGAAAAGAATTTTAAACCCAGAATTTCATATCCAGCCAAACTAAGTTTCATAAGTGAAGGAGAAATAAAATCCTTTACAGATAAGCAAATGCTTAGAGATTTTGTCACCACTAGGCCTGCCTTACAAGAGACCCTGAAGGAAGCACTAAACATGGAAAGGAACAACTGGTACCAGCCATTGCAAAAACATGCCAAAATGGAAAGACCATCGAGGCTAGGAAGAAACTGCATCAACTAACGAGCAAAATAACCAGTTAATATCATAATGGCAGGATCAAGTTCACACATAACAATCTTAACCTTAAATGTAAATGGACTAAATGCTCCAATTAAAAGACACAGACTGGCAAACTGGATAAAGAGTCAAGACCCATCAGTCTGCTGTATTCAGGAGACCCATCTCACACGCAGAGACATACATAGGCTCAAAATAAAGGGATGGAGGAAGATTTACCAAGCAAATGGAGAACAAAAAAAAGCGGGGGTTGCAATACTAGTCTCTGATAAAACAGACTTTAAACCATCAAAGATCAAAAGAGACAAAGAAGGCCATTACATAATGGTAAAGGGATCAATTCAACAGGGAGAGCTAACTATCCTAAATATATATGCACCCAATACAGGAGCACCCAGATTCATAAAGCAAGTCCTTAGAGACTTACAAAGAGACTTAGACTCCCATACAATAATAATGGGAGACTTCAACACTCCACTGTCAACATTAGACAGATCAACGAGACAGAAAGTTAACAAGGATATCCAGGAATTGAACTCATCTCTGCAGCAAGCAGACCTAATAGACATCTATAGAACTCTCCACCCCAAATCAACAGAATATACATTCTTCTCAGCACCACATCGTACTTACTCCAAAATCGACCACGTAATTGGAAGTAAAGCACTCCTCAGCAAATGTACAAGAACAGAAATTATAACAAACTGTCTCTCAGACCACAGTGCAATCAAACTAGAACTCAGGACTAAGAAACTCAATCAAAACCGCTCAACTACATGGAAACTGAACAACCTGCTCCTGAATGACTACTGGGTACATCACGAAATGAAGGCAGAAATAAAGATGTTCTTTGAAACCAATGAGAACAAAGATACAACATACCAGAATCTCTGGGACACATTTAAAGCAGTGTGTAGAGGGAAATTTATAGCACTAAATGCCCACAAGAGAAAGCAGGAAAGATCTAAAATTGACACTCTAACATCGCAATTAAAAGAACTAGAGAAGCAAGAGCAAACACATTCGAAAGCTAGCAGAAGGCTAGAAATAACTAAGATCAGAGCAGAACTGAAGGAGATAGAGACACAAAAAACTCTCCAAAAAATCAATGAATCCAGGAGTTGGTTTTTTGAAAAGATCAACAAAATTGACAGACCGCTAGCAAGACTAATAAAGAAGAAAAGAGAGAAGAATCAAATCGACGCAATTAAAAATGATAAAGGGGATATCACCACCGACCCCACAGAAATACAAACTACCATCAGAGAATACTATAAACACCTCTACGCAAATAAACTGGAAAATCTAGAAGAAATGGATAATTTCCTGGACACTTACACTCTTCCAAGACTAAACCAGGAAGAAGTTGAATCCCTGAATAGACCAATAGCAGGCTCTGAAATTGAGGCAATAATTAATAGCCTACCAACCAAAAAAAGTCCAGGACCAGATGGAGTCACAGCTGAATTCTACCAGAGATACAAGGAGGAGTTGGTACCATTCCTTCTGAAACTATTCCAATCAATAGAAAAAGAGGGAATCCTCCCTAACTCATTTTGTGAGGCCAACATCATCCTGATACCAAAGCCTGGCAGAGACAAAACAAAAAAAGAGAATTTTAGACCAATATCCCTGATGAACATCGATGCAAAAATCCTCAATAAAATACTGGCAAACCGGATTCAGCAACACATCAAAGCTTATCCACCATGATCAAGTGGGCTTCATCCCTGGGATGCAAGGCTGGTTCAACATTTGCAAATCAATAAACATAATCCAGCATATAAACAAAACCAAAGACAAGAACCACATGATTATCTCAATAGATGCAGAAAAGGCTTTTGACAAAATTCAACAGCCCTTCATGCTAAAAATGCTCAATAAATTCGGTATTGATGGAATGTACCTCAAAATAATAAGAGCTATTTATGACAAACCCACAGCCAATATCATACTGAATGGGCAAAAACTGGAAAAATTCCCTTTGAAAACTGGCACAAGACAGGGATGCCCTCTCTCACCACTCCTATTCAACATAGTGTTGGAAGTTCTGGCTAGGGCAATTAGGCAAGAGAAAGAAATCAAGGGTATTCAGTTAGGAAAAGAAGAAGTCAAACTGTCCCTGTTTGCAGATGACATGATTGTATATTTAGAAAACCCCATTGTCTCAGCCCAAAATCTCCTTAAACTGATAAGCAACTTCAGCAAAGTCTCAGGATACAAAATTAATGTGCAAAAATCACAAGCATTCTTATACACCAGTAACAGACAAACAGAGAGCCAAATCAGGAATGAACTTCCATTCACAATTGCTTCAAAGAGAATCAAATACCTAGGAATCCAACTTACAAGGGATGTAAAGGGCCTCTTCAAGGAGAACTACAAACCACTGCTCAGTGAAATAAAAGAGGACACAAACAAATGGAAGAACATACCATGCTCATGGATAGGAAGAATCAATATCGTGAAAATGGCCACACTGCCCAAGGTAATTTATAGATTCAATGCCATCCCCATCAAGCTACCAATGAGTTTCTTCACAGAATTGGAAAAAACTGCTTTAAAGTTCATATGGAACCAAAAAAGAGCCCGCATCTCCAAGACAATCCTAAGTCAAAAGAACAAAGCTGGAGGCATCACGCTACCTGACTTCAAACTATACTACAAGGCTACAGTAACCAAAACAGCATGGTACTGGTACCAAAACAGAGATATAGACCAATGGAACAGAACCGAGTCCTCAGAAATAATACCACACATCTACAGCCATCTGATCTTTGACAAACCTGAGAGAAACAAGAAATGGGGAAAGGATTCCCTATTTAATAAATGGTGCTGGGAAAATTGGCTAGCCATAAGTAGAAAGCTGAAACTGGATCCTGTCCTTACCCCTTATACGAAAATTAATTCAAGATGGATTAGAGACTTAAATGTTAGACCTAATACCATAAAAATCCTAGAGGAAAACCTAGGTAGTACCATTCAGGACATAGGCATGGGCAAAGACTTCATGTCTAAAACACCAAAAGCAATGGCAGCAAAAGCCAAAATTGACAAATGGGATCTCATTAAACTAAAAAGCTTCTGCACAGCAAAAGAAACTACCATTAGAGTGAACAGGCAACCTACAGAATGGGAGAAAATTTTTGCAATCTACTCATCTGACAAAGGGCTAATATCCAGAACCTACAAAGAACTCAAACAAATTTACAAGAAAAAAACAAACAACCCCATCAAAAAGTGGGCAAAGGATATGAACAGACATTTCTCCAAAGAAGACATTCATACAGCCAACAGACACATGAAAAAATGCTCATCATCACTGGCCATCAGAGAAATGCAAATCAAAACCACAATGAGATACCATCTCACACCAGTTAGAATGGCGATCATTAAAAAGTCAGGAAACAACAGGTGCTGGAGAGGATGTGGAGAAATAGGAACACTTTTACACTGTTGGTGGGATTGTAAACTAGTTCAACCATTATGGAAAACAGTATGGCGATTCCTCAAGGATCTAGAACTAGATGTACCATATGACCCAGCCATCCCATTACTGGGTATATACCCAAAGGATTATAAATTATGCTGCTATAAAGACACATGCACACGTATGTTTATTGCAGCACTATTCACAATAGCAAAGACTTGGAATCAACCCAAATGTCCATCAGTGACAGATTGGATTAAGAAAATGTGGCACATATACACCATGGAATACTATGCAGCCATCAAAAAGGATGAGTTTGTGTCCTTTGTAGGGACATGGATGCAGCTGGAAACCATCATTCTTAGCAAACTATCACAAGAACAGAAAACCAAACACCGCATGTTCTCACTCATAGGTGGGAACTGAACAATGAGATCACTTGGACTCAGGAAGGGGAACATCACACACAGGGGCCTATCATGGGGATGGGGGGGGGGAGGGGGGAGGGATTGCATTGGGAGTTATACCTGATGTAAATGACGAGTTGATGGGTGCAGCACACCAACATGGCACAAGTATACATATGTAACAAACCTGCACGTTATGCACATGTACCCTACAACTTAAAGTATAATAATAATAAATCAATTAAAAAAAAAAAAGAAAAATATTTTCCTTATTTTTACTGACACTTAAAGGGAAAGATCATTAAAAGTAGCAGGTTACAGTAAATGCCTCTTAAGGTTATTATCCCTCTTAGATTTAATTACAATACGGATACTGTCTTTCTTTCATGCAAAGATGGTCCTACTGGCAGTAGCATCAATGAGTGGCCATAACCTGTGATTATGTAAGATAGATATTATTCTTTCCATTTTTACAGATGAGGAGCTGAGATTTAGAGAGAGCAAATAAACCAAGTGACAAAGATCAATGCATGACCTGCAGTCCTTTTCACGATTATAACTTATAGAAATCAGCCTGTTTTTAAACTCCAGAAAAATCTACTTAATCCATTTACTACTTTGCAATACCAAAAACATGTTCTGAATCAGTGGAGTGATTCGTGTATGTGAATCTGTGGTTGTTTTGTGTTAATTGTTTGTTTTAACACTCCTCTGTATATTGAGCTTCTTACCCAAAACAAAATAAGATTCAGATGTAGAGAAAGAGCACACTTTTGTTAGGTTTGGTTTGGTTTTGATTTCAACTTTTTGGTTTTTTTGGGGGGGGAATTTATTTTTTCGGTATGTATTTCAGTATATATATTTTTTACCATGAGAAAAGAGATAAGCTTTCAGTTATTCCTCTACAGACAATTCTCTACTACTAAGAGCTCAGACTGGGGAAAAAAATTAGGAGAGATAGTCTTTCAACAGAGAAAACTGCACATCCCAAGAGTTGTGGTTAGCAGCTGCCCCAGAAAAACTGGACCCTGGAAGAGGTCTATTTACTGCGAGCTGTAGAGTTGAAAGAGAAGTAAGGGAATTTCTCAATGTCAAGCAACAAGAAAAACAGACACTATCCACAATTTTGAGTATCTGCTACTACAACCAAGTTTTGTACTGGCAGCAGCACTTCCCACCCTTTGGGGAATAATCAAGTGAAGTCCCTGATGAGAGATGTGAAAGGAAAGGATTTATCGCAGAGGCCCTGGGGAGGAAGTAGCTTTAATCTGAAAGTCTAGATCCTCTCTTGAAGAGGGACTGTGCCAAAGATAGATATGAATGCAGGTAAGTATATGGGTTGAGAAAGGAGAAGGAAGTGCAGCTAAGAAAGATGCCACCAGACAGCCTCTACTGCAGAAATGCCCTACAGGTTTGTACACACGTAGAACAAAATGTATCTAAGAGGGTTTGATTCTGAATAGTGACTGCGTTTGTTTTCATTATAGAGCTGTTAATGCATGTTTTGGCAGTGCTCTCAGAGCTCCCGTTCTCTCTGCCAGTATAAGCTATGAACTGCAGCAATGCCCTAGGCCAGTGTGCACTCTAGCACACTACCTGCAAGTGAGGGAATCCACAGTGGACCATGGTTAGTCCACTTGGACCTCTCTGCTATTTATTTTGTGATCTGAGGAACCATGTTGATCTGTAGTAACTGATTAAAAGATGTGGATATGGTAATGCTGGATCCAAGTAAAGAAGAGCATCGGCAATATTAAAACTCCAATTTCATGGCATCTCGAAGTACCTTCAAAGATCTAATAAAGATCAAAGGGTATCTAGCAACTGGTGGGAATTCTTTGGTATCGTAAAGAGCATTGGCTGAGGCCTGGGGTTATGGATTGAAAACTGCATGAATGGCTGCAGTAAGAAACTGATCAGAGGCTCATCCTAACTCCAGGGCATGTGCAAGGACCACGTATTGAGAAAGAACAACTATGTGTACTGTGCTGAGAAAGCAGCCTCTAAACTTTGCAGAAACACCCCCGTAGAGCTTGGCTCAGCATCTACTGCTCCATTCCCAGGAAGGCATTCCCTCACCTCCCCTACCCTCCCTGTCCAAATGTCTTCTCCACACACAGAGACAGCTAAATTAGGAGATTTACTTCTAATATTTGGTCCCATATCACACTGATAGACACCTGCTTATATACACTTCCATAAGAGAATGAGTCATCCTCTACCAAGTAGCCAGAGAACTGGCTGCACAGGGATATAGCAGAGGCTGACTCAGTTTGGGGACTGTAAATGCATGTACATATCTCTGCATATCTGTTCAACACAGTTCTCATTCTACTGGGGAGGTGGGTGAATGAGAAGCAGAGGAGGAAAGCGAAAGGAAAGAGGAAAGAGGAAGGGAGAGGGAGAGACTAGAGGAGCGAGAAAGACCAGGTGGAAAAAAAAACAGATAATAACATTCTCAACAGATTTTTGGCCCTTTTTTAATCAAACAATTTATATGATGTTTCATGTTCCTAAGCCATTTTATGTCTATTACTTTCACATGTGGATATCTGTAGATAAATGAATATGCTTTCAAATATCTAATGCAATTTTAACCAAATATGTCTACAATTATCCTATTGTATATCATATTGACTAGTTTTATAACTGTGAGTTTGAGTTTTCATAGGTTTCTTCACCACCATTATCCTGGTTAATCAAGAATCAAACTCACCTTATGTTAAAGAAAATAAATATTTTAAATGACTCCCTGGTTTTTCCATTGTGTACTGGATTTCTTAAGTCAAGGAACAATGTTTTCTTAAAATGTCCTTTTTTCTCTGTCTCCTGTGGTATCTATGTGGCTTCTTTTACTATCTGTAGAGTGAGAGGAAGAATTGGGGGATGGTGCCCATTTCATAAGGTACAACACCTTTCAAAATGAAACCCAGTACTGGCTATTCGCGTTTCTAACCTCTTTTGATTTTTCTATGAAATTGTCTTAATGATGGAAGTCTTTTCAAAGTAGGAGCCACCCAAACACAGCTCAACAAGAATAACAGAAAGACTTCAATCTTTCTTGGCTTCAGCTTATCACAGAAGCCAAAAGAATTTATCACAGAAGAGTTTAACCAACCTTTATAACAAGCTATGTATGAACTAAATATTAAACCAGAGGGTACAGTCAGGGGAAGTTTAAGTGCCTTTGAAATTATTTTAAACCTCAATGAGAAAATATATACATACATCCTCATTTTCCTTTTTAAAGTCTAGGTTTATGCATATTATCTTGGCATAATAATTCATAGTGCCTCTTGTCATTTCCCAATGTTCCAAATAAACTCGAAACTTCAGAGGTTTAAAATAGTAGTTATACCAGTCATTTCAAAAGCACATCTTTGGTGTTAAAAGGGGAAATGCACCTGGAAGGAACCTCATTGTCCTTATGTTCAGATAAACACCTTTCATCTTTCCACCTGAGATATTGTTCAGGCTACGAACCAGGGGGCAGACTGCATCAGAGTGCCTTGGAGTGCACATGAACTTTCTTAGAATATACTGTTATTTTTCCCCTCGTGAGACGTACACTCTCCCTTTTCCACTCTGCATATTGCCAAAGGTATCACAAGCTCTTGTGGCTTCACTTTTCACAGGCACTTTCACTGGACATAAAATCTGGATTGAGAGGGTTGGGGTTTTTTTTTCGTTCTTGGTTTTCAGTACTTTAACTATGTAGCTTCATTATCTGTGGGCCTCCCTTTTTTCTTTATGTATATTACCATCAGTAATTACATGCATCATTATTCCCTATATGTAATGTGTCAATTTTCTCAAGTTGCCCTCAAGATCTTCTCTATATTTTTGAATCTCCACAGTTTGACTATGATATTACTGGGTGTGGCTTTATTTACATTTATCCTTGCACTAATACTTAGAGTTTTCTGAGATTCTTGGATTTTCCAGTTCAAGTTTTTCACTAACTGGGGAAATTTTTTAGACATAATGTTTTCAAATATTCCTTCTTCCCAATTCTATCTTTTTCTTTTCTTTCTGGAACTTTAATTACATGGATTTTTAGACTACTTGATATTTTCCCACAGGTCACTAAGGCTGGTAATGTGTTTTTTTCAGTTTTTTCCTGTTTTATTGATCTCTCTTCATGTTAACTGACTCCTTCTTTTGCAACTTCTTATCTGATATTAAGCATATCCAGCTCAAATTTTTCAGATAACATATTTTCAACTTTACAGTTTCCATTTGGTTGTGTTTTAAAGTTTCCATTACTCTTCTGAGATTCCTCATCTGTTCATTCACTACAACATATTTTTCTTCCAGCCCATTAAAATACTTACTTAGTTTAAAATACTTACTTAGTTAAAAAGTAGTGGTCTGGTAATTCAAATATCTGAGTGATTTTGTGGTTGATTTCTATTTACTGATTTTTATCTTATCTGTGAGTCACATTTTCTTGTGTCTTTACATGTCAAGTAATTTTTATTCTGTACTGATCATTATGATTATGTATTTTAATATTCTGGATTTTGTTACCGTTTTCAATAAAGTATTGATTTTCTTTTTCTTTTTAGCAGTTGGTTAACTGGGTTGGACTCAAACTTCAAACTCTGGCTCCCCTGTGAGCAGCTGAAATTTCCGCTCAGTTCTGCTTTCTTCCAGATCTGCTTAATTTCCCCATAAATGCATAGTTCAGGGATCAATCAAGGACTTAAATAGGGTTTACATGCTGACGTGGGGGCCTCCACCTCAACTAGCTCCGGCTTTCCAAGAATCTTCTTCTTTTCATCTACCTTGGCAATACTGAACTCTATCTTCTGATTTCTTAAGTCAGTAAGACTACAAGTTCTACTTGAGTTCCAGCCACCCCAAGTCACTCTGAATGAAGAATGCCCTCAAGAAGAAAATTCATAAACGTGAAATTTACTCAGTGAAGTTTCCCTTTTCAGGAGTCTACACTCCTCCAGTTTCTGCCTGCTTTTAGTCAGTCTACAGTGCCTTCAAATAGTAGTTCTTTTTTATCTAGAATGTATTATTCTTTTCTGTGAGATGGTCAATCCAGCACTAGCTACTCTACTTACTACTAGAAGCAAAACTTCCCAATTATGTTTTAAGATAAACTAAGACCTAAATCATACTTGAGTAGAAAACAGTAATAAGAAAGGCCCCTACTTTCTATTGAAAAATATTTAAAATCTATGCACTTATTCTATGAAGTCAAGATTTTTAAAATGTAATTATTCTATTGCATGTTTAAATTACCATCTTTCCTTTAAAAATATTCAGAAATTCAATTGCAATAACATTTACTCTCATTTCAAATGCTTATTCTAAGACAATCCTGGATTAGAGAGCAGCAAAAGAGTTTCAAAAGTGAGTCCTTTTCTGAGAAAGAGTCAGAGATTTCTTCTTCCTTGCCTCTGCATAAATCAGAAAATTGTAAGGCTAGAGTAGTTTAACAACTTGGTTTTCAATCCTCAGCACTTGGTTGTGGACAACTAAGACACAGATATAGATGTGGATATAAATAAATAAATGTTTGTAGGTATCTTAATAAAAAAAAATTAGCAAACAATCCCAACTTATGACTCTTCAATTTTGGGTCAAGGACAAATTGGACTACTAAAATTAAAAAGGCCCCACATTAAGGAGAATCAACAGAAAGCATTCATTAAATTAAAAAACTTTGATATTCTGTACTTTTTTTTCAAATTACAAAGATAAGTGAGAGGTTTTAGAGATACTATTTAATGACAATTGTGGATCAAATTTTCTATTTACAAAAGTTTTATTTTCTGTCTCCTGGCCAGACTTACAGTTTAGTCACTTAATGAATGAAACTCTCAAATAAGATTTTCATGAACTAAAGGGCTGTGCTGTTAACAAACAAACAACAACAACAAAAAAAAAAAACACTAAGAAAAAAAGAACTGAATTAGGCACAAATCTCCTATTTTTATTCTTTGCTATACTGTGATGCACATAATAACTACATTGGCTGAGAATCGAAGACTTGTCTTTAATTTTTTTATGCAAAGGTGAGAATGCCATTCATTCAGGTATCAATCTTGATTAGGCTTCTTAATTTTTACTAAAGGACCATATTCTACCTTTGGACTGGTCGTTAATTATAAACATCTGTTCTTAATAAGTAACCTAACTGTTCTAGATAATAAGCAGTAAACACATCTTTGAAATTTCAGCTGCCCATGCTTACTTAACTTGGAGAAAATAATATTTATAGCTGTTAAAAGTATCATGACCACAGTAACCATCATGTCATATTTTAGTCTCTCATACCATTCTTCACCTGGAGAAATAGCTGATTCCAAGACTAGGGTAGGGATGGTACAAGGTGAGTTTGAGATATGTTCTTGTGACAGGAAGCAAGAAGCTTTCAAAGATTAGTGGGGTTGATCAAAAACTAATAAAAGGGGACATCCAGAAGCTAATATAAGGGAACAAAAGTAATAATGGTTCTAATTAAATAAGCCACATGAATTTCCTGGGACTTCATGGATACAATATAATAGAAAGAGAACACCAGAAAATTTAGCTGCTAATATTTGAGGTATTTATTAAGCCAAATTCATATTTTGAAAATTGATTAAATGAAAAATTAAATAGTTATCCTGATTTTTCAATAAAAACTGTACTTCAAGATAACTAAATAGGTGACTTAAATTTATGTTTCTATATTCCAGGAGAATGCTAGCAAATAAATATCACATAACAGAAAGCATATTAATTAAAGATTATCGATTATAATTAAGACCATTAGGTGAACAGTTGGTGGAGAACTGACATATATGTAGTGAAAAAGTAACACTCCATTGACTACTATCATGATTCAGTTAGAAGACACATTTGTACAAAGGGGGGACCAGGCTTTTATCACTCTAATTCATGGGTCAGTCTGAACATTACTAAGAATGGGGTAACCATATATAATGTGTCTCCTGATTTAATGCAATATGATGAACACATATTAATTAGGAAATAGATGATTTTCCACAAGAGAGAAACCCGATAAAATAGAAAATGAAATATATTGCAGGACAAATAGCAGTCTCTTCAGCAAGTCAAAGTCATGATAAAAAGCATTGTTCTACAGAAAACCAAACACCACATGTTCTCACTCATAGGTGGGAACTGAACAATGAGATCACTTGGACTCAGGAAGGGGAACATCACACACCGGGGCCTATCATAAGGAGCGGGGAAGGTGGAGGGATTGCATTAGGAGTTATACCTGATGTAAATGACGAGTTGATGGGTGCTGACGAGTTGATGAGTGCAGCACAGCAACATGGCACAAGTATACATATGTAACAAACCTGCACGTTATGCACATGTACCCTAGAACTTAAAGTATAATAATAATAATAATAATAATAAAGCACTGCTCTAGATGGACAAATGCTTAACCAACATAAGATTCAATACATAGACCTGGATAGGATTCCAGTTTCAATAAACCAGTTATATAAAGAACATTTGGGAAACAATTGGGGCATATGGAGTATGGACTGGTTATTAGCTGAGACAAAATTTATTGACATGAAAAGTAAATATTTTAACCAATAATTTAACCAGAAAAAGCAACTTACAAAATAGCATGCATAATGTGACTTTTTTTGCAAAACACATACTATGTTTATTTTTTTCTGGGTAGGGATAAAATGGTTTCTTTTTTTCTTCTTTTTATTTATAGGTATCCGTTGATTTTCTACAATATACATATACTGCTTTTATAATAGCAAAATATTATTTTTAATTGGAAAATGTTTATGTTCTAAAAATGTGCAGTCCCATTCCTGTATGCTATCACTACTTGTTCTAACTTTTCCCTTGAAACAGCCTTGTTATCTCAGAGCTAAATATCTAGGTCAAATTATTTATGCTCACCCCCAACACTGGCAACAGAACTGCTTTCACTGAATTATAAGGCTGTATCATGTATTCAGCTTACTCCAAAGACGATGTTCAAACATTAGAATGTATAGCTGTATAATTGTGTATTCATTACAGTTTTCCAGAGAAACAGAACCAATAGTACATATATGGATATATAAAAGGGAATCTATTATGGGAATTGGCTCATGTGATTACAAAGACCAAGAAGTCCCACTGAATACTGTCTGCAAGCTGGAGAACCAGGAAAGTCGTTGGTGTAATTCAGACTGAGAATGAAGGCCTGAAAACCAGTATTACTGGTGGTATAATTCTTAGTTCAGGGTCAAAGGCCTGAGAAACTGTTGGGGGATGGAGGAAAGGTGGAAAGGTGCAAAGTTGCCCTTCTTGCACCTTTTTGCTCTATCTGGGCCCTCAGTGGATTGGATTATGCCTGCTCACATTGGTGAGGGCATATCTTCTTCACTCAGTGTACTGATTCAAATGCTATTCTCTTCCAGTAACCTCACAGACACACCCAGAAATAATTTTTTATCAACTATCTGGGTATCCCTCAATACCGTCAAGTTGATATATAAGATTAACTATCACAAACTGTATCAACTATGAAAGTATCATTAGGGACATTTTTAGGCTGTTTATGAATACCCATGGAAGAAAAATTCAAGTTTTGGTATCAGAAATATCTGTGTTTCTCATGAATCTCTAATTGATTTCTATCTTATGGACATTGACTATTTAAATTATCTTTTAATTTTTCTTCAGCCTCTAGGCAACTTAGAGCCAAATTCTCAGCCACTTTTAGCTACTCTATAGAGTGGTGTGTTATACATTTCTGGGCATCAGTCTTACTACTGCTTTATTAATTCCTTGCTGTACTTTTCACTTTGCCCAGATTTGTTCAAATATTTATGTTTTTTGAGCTGCATATGTTCATTTTAGTTGTTTTACAGAATGAGCCAAGGTGTTGATTAATTAAGGCTGACAAAAAATCTAAGAAATATTCTAGCTAAATCACTCTGACTCAATAACCTCAGTCCTATTCCTCATCATCCAATATGGTCAAGAGAAAATTACTTCCTTGGCCTACATCATGTCAGCTCCCTATGGGAATGTATTCAAAACTATATTGTCAATTGATTCCCTAAACACAATTGAAAGCCAACATTGTGGAAACTCAGCCATATGAAGACATTTTCTGCACGATTGGTAAAGTTGCTGTTGAAGACACTGCCTGTTATGTTCTTCAATAACAAAGGCAGAGAATTCAACATTTTCTTTTCATCGCTACCTAGGGAGTTTCTATGAGAGTCTACTTCAGAAAAAAAGTTTCCGTCAACTAGAAACGGCTTTTCTCTTGCCAGGAATCATAATACATACATCACCAAAGTTGGATCTAAAGATAAGTGCTTCAGTCCAGTTTCACAAGTCTCAATGTAAACATTCTCTATCATCAGTTTCAACATTGCCACAGAGCAATTTTGGCAGCCTGAGAACATGATCTGGGAATCAAACTAAATTTTTAAAAGAACTATTTTAAAAGAACTATGTGGAAAGTTTTACCTTTGCAATAAATGCAGACTTCAAAATGATCATCATACAATGAAACCATAGTACTAAGAGAAATGGTGAATACAACAAAAACTGATTTATAAACCCGTAGCTGAAACTTGGAAGCTGAATGTAACCGGTTGGGTAAATAATGGAGAATGAGGTAATGAAGTTTCTTATTCAGTATACAAAAACAAAAAAAATTTAATAAAGCTACTCACATAAAAATCTTGAAAAATCAGGAACTCATAAAATGGAAAAAGACAAAATATAAGTAGTCACTTAATAAACTATTAAGACATACTACCAAATAAACTTTCTTTGTAATCACTATGTAAAAGGTTTAAATTAAATTAATGATGAAGAACCAGTGGGCTTTGGGGATTCCAAGACATGAGCTTGAATGTTGGCTCTGTCATTTACTAACTTTGTGAGCCTCAGCAAATTCTTTAGCCTCTTTTAGCCCAATTTCAGCATCTGGCATGTGGTGTTGATAATTCTCCTACCAGGTAGAGTTATTAGAGTGATTATGTTTCTCTCTTTTTTTGTTTTTTCATTTTTATTTTATGTTATTTTTGAGACAGCGTCTCACTCTGTCACCCCGGCTGGAATGCAGTGGCATAATCTCAGCTCACTGCCACCTTTACCTTCCAGGCTCAAGTGATCCTCCCACCTCAGCCTCCCCAGTAGCTAGGACTATAGGTGTGTGCCACCAAACTCATCTAATTTTTCTTTTTTGTATTTTTGGTAGAGACTGGGTTTCTCCATGTTGCCCCGGTTGGTCTCGAACTCCTGAGCTGAGGTGATCCACCCACCTCAGCCTTCCAAAGTGCTGGGATTACAGGCATGAGCCACCACAACTCTTAAATGACAAAATGCATGAAAATGAAAATGGTTTAGTCAAATGTATGAAATGTAGTGTGTATTTCATAAATGGTACTGTGTAGTGGCTATAATGTTCACTAAAAGATCACTGAATTTCTAACATCATTAAATTTCAGAGTATTTTCTCTGTGAAACTGAAACTTCTTCCCTTTGATAACTAGGCCATAACAGAATACTGTATATATATTTGAAAATCATGAAAACAAGCAAAAACTAGTCATAAAGGCAAGAACCAGCAGAATTGAATATTGCAGGAAATAAATAACTGCTTGAGAGAAAATGTCATAAAAACACCTAGAAGCAATATTTGAAGGGAAACAAGTGGCAAATATAATCATGAAGACATGGCAGACATTTAGCAGTTACTTTGATAGTACAAGGTTGTTTCTTAAGTGTTTGAAAGATATGTAGGATTCTATAGTACTACATTAACTGTCTGCATAATTTAAAACATTCCTCTAAAATGGAAGTTACGGGACAAGATTTTCTATTCTTATTCTGTGTGTTACTTTTATTCTAACTTCTAACTGGCAAGCACACCATTGCCAACACACACACACACAGAGTAGAGAGTTCTGTATCACAACAGGTCAGCAAGATACTCTGGGCTGATGGCAAAATTACCTAATCTAAGAAACACTACAACAGTTTTAATATCTCAGACCTAGTTATAGTCAAATTTTCTAGATTGTTAAGGGCTACAGGAGGCATTGGCAGGCCCCTCCAGCTTCAAAGATAATCTTTTGCTGAATAGATGAAGACAGTGACATTTAGTGACAGCATAAAGACTGAGACGAAGAGGTTCAAAAGTTAATCAAGAATTCTGCATTCTGCTTTGAACATGTTAATTTGGAGATCCTACTAGTCATCCATGTGGAGTTCTTAAGTGGGCAGCCACACGAGTCCAAATCTTAGTGGGTAGGTCTGGACAGGAGATACAAATTTTAGAGTTTTCAGGATATAATAACAGCTAACCTTTATTGAGTGCTTAGTACAAGCCACACACTGTTAGCATAGTCCTCCTCACCATAACTCTATAACTAAACTACCATAATTATCCTCATTATATAAAGAAACAGAAACAGGGAGGTCAAGTAATCTGCAAAAGGCCACACAGCTAGCAAGTGGTGGAACCAAGACTTGTGTGCAGATAGTCTGGCTCCCGAGTCCATGCTTTTGTCCTCCATTTTATATGAGTCTTTACAGACTCAGGACTTCAGGAGATGATCTAAGATTAAGATCTGAATTCACAAGAATTTAGCCCAGAAGCGTTCCCCAGTATAAAGGATGGGTAGAAGAGAACCTAGAGTGAAACCAAGGAGCAGTGGGGTCATATAAGTAAAACAGAAAAAAAAAAATACTTCAAGAAGGGGAAAATGGTTCCACTGGGTTGAATTCTACTGTTAGGTTAAGATGAATATCAAACAAAGGCCATTGGATTTGGCTACATGAAGATGTTGACATCATCAAGAGTGACCTTGGTCTCTGCAGAGGTGTGGGATCTGATACTAGATAACAAAGAGGTAGAAGGGAATAGGAGGTTAGGAAGTGGGGACAGTAATTACAGAATGCTATTTTAGAAGTTTTATTATAAATGGGAACAGAGAGAGGGTATTTGGAGGAAGTTGTTTTTGAAACTTTTCATTATTTGGTTGGTGATATTGATCCAATGGAAGGGTGGATAATAGGATTGGTCCTAGGAGAAAAAAGGAAAGAGGAAGCAAGGAACAAGTGGGATTGGCTCTTGTTCTCCATCATCCTGAAGCAGCTGGATTGATTTGCAGGGCTGAAGCAAAGTTCTCCAGAAGGCCGTGTATGCTCTGAGTCAGTGTCCAATATATGGTACTGTTTCTCCCATAGCCAGGATTCATAGGTTCAGGAATCAAGCAGTGGAAGGGGAAGTGCCACCACTCACCATCGCCTCTGGTGATCCACTAGCAAAAATTTTGCTTCCTGTTCCCGCGACATTATGTTTTAATGTCCTAGAGGTCTTAGTTCCAGAGGGAGGAATGCTGCCACCAGGAGACACAACAACAATTCCATTAAACTAGAAGTTAAGTTTGCCACCTGGACACTTTGGGCTCCTCCTACCTTGAAGTCAACAGGCTTAGAAGGGAGTTACAGTGTTAGCTGGGGTGACTGACCTGGACTATCAAGATGAAATCAGTCTACTACTCCACAACAGAGGTTAAGGAAGAGTGCGCATGGAATACAGGAGATTCATTAGGGTGTCTCTTAGTATTACCATCTGTGATTAAGGTCAACGGGAAACTATAACAGCCCAGTCCAGGCAGGACTACAAATGACCCAGACCCTTCTGGAATGAAGGTTTGGGTCACTCAACCAGGAAAAAAACCACAACCTGCTGAGGTGCTTGCTGAAGTCAAAGGGAATACAGAATGGATACTGGAAGAAGGTAGTCATCAATACCAGCTATGACCAGGTAACCAGCTGCAGATGTGAGGACTGTATTTGTCATGAGTATTTCCTCCTTCTTTTGTTAAAAAACATGTTTTTGCATTGATACCCTTGTACTAAGAAAATATCTTCATTTTATTTCCTTTTCCTTTATCATGTGAAGTAAGATTTATTGACTTCATATCAGCATGTAAGTATTATTAACTTTACGGAATAGTATTTGGTTTGGGATTGGTGTGTTTCTCGTTGTAGAAAGGATATCTGTATGTTAGATGTAATTATGACCTTATTCTTGTTTTTATTTGAAGAGTATGTATGATCTCAGGAGATGTGTATGGGTTCAAGTTGACAAGGGGTGGATTTGTGATGGTTAATATTGAGTGTGAACTTGATTGGATTGAAGGACACCAAGTATTGATCCTGGGTGTGTCTGTGAGGGTGCTGCCAAAAGAGATTCACATTTGAGTCAGTGGACAGGAGAAGGTAAATCCACCCTTAATCTGGTGGGCCCAATCTAATCAGCTGCTATCGAATATAAAGCAGGGAGAAAAACGTGAAAAGGAGAGACTGGCCTAACCTCCCAGCCTACATCTTTCTCCCGTGCTGGATGCTTCCTGCCCTTGAATATTGGACTCCAAGTTCTTCAATTTGGGGACTCAGACGGTTCTCCTTTCTCCTCAGCTTGCAGACAGCCTATTGTGGGACCTTGTGATCATGTAAGTTAACAATTTATTTATATTTATATAAATATTTATTTATATATATATATATATCCTATTAATTCTGTCCCTCTAAGAGAACCCTAATACAGCTGTGATCAAAGGATAATTACTTCCTTCATGGAAATAGAAAGGAAGAAAGAAAGGGCACAGATGCACTAGAGAAAAATGATTTGGTTGTAGGAAGATAGAGTTTCCAAGTTAATATGTATTGTCTCAATTAAGTGTGAGCTGAAATTATCAGCTGAGAGAGTGAAAGGGTGTGGAGTATAGGAAAAAAGAAAGTATAACAAATCATCACCTTCAGTGGGAAGACAAGCTTAACAGAGAACAGGACTGATTACTGGGCAGTGATGAGGGCCAGCTTGAAGTCTATAATAATGAATTCTCATGATTTTTTTTTCTGTAAATTGTACAACTGAAAATCTCAGTTTCTTTGCTCTAGTGCAAGCAGGGGAAAATGAGAATGATGACAATGGTAGCAATACTCATTGAGGCCTTAATTTATGCCACTCTCCTAAATGTTTTAAATATAATGAATTTTAAATAATCCTGGATGGGAAAGTTGCAAATCTAATATTAATCACAGAGAAGAGTTGAACAATGCATACCATCAAGTGACTATAATTGCAGATCAGCAGTGAGAAGGCAGGGCATGATATCAGCAAATAATAACTTCAAAGGAGCTAGAAGGAACAGCTTGGAGACAGCCATGGAACACTGGAAAATAAGGGAAGCATTGTCCCACATCTTGACCCTGGGATACATGACTAGGGAATGCAATGTCCTCAAGGACAGCTAGGTTTTTATCTGGCTAATAGGTAGAAAGAGCATTCAGAGGAGATGTTGAGGAAACGGTGGGGTTTGCTGGACACAGGTGGAGCACTCCAGAAGGTACATACACAACTTTAGAAAAAAAGGGAATGAAAGAACATTGAATTCAATTTGATTATGGTCAGAGTACCATGGGAAGGAAAGTCTGGGTGATAATGTTTGGGAAGGATGTTTAGACCTTTGAGGGTAACCACATCAAATGTGTGTGAAGCACAATGGAGCTAGTTCTGAAAGTATGTCAGAAGACTGGCAGAACTAAGTTCTAAGCATGCTATAGGGAATTCTCAGCCTGATGGCTATATCATAAGTCAGAATTCAATCAGAAAAATAAGGAACATTTTAGGTGTTTTGAGCACAAAGGGATTTAATTCAGGGAATTAGAGAATTTAAAAAAATCATGGGAAGACATGGAAAATGAAGAAACTGCAGGGAGATAGCCCTGATGATTTCAACTGCCCATAGAAAGAAAGGGATGACACAAAACTTCAAGTTAGCTATTACTTCCCCAGTAGAAATAGTGCCTTTCTTCTGCATATGGCTAGCCAGTTATTGTAGTGCCATTTATTAAATAGTTCTTTCCCCATTGCTTATTTTTATTGCTTTTGTCAAAGATTAGATGGTTTTAGGTGTGCAGGGTTTATTTGGAGGTTCTCTATTCTGTTCCACTGGTCTATATGTCTGTTTTTGTACCAGTACCATGTTGTTCCAATCACTGTAGGCTTAAATATTGTTTGAAGTCAGGTAATGTGATGCCTCCAGCTTTGTTCTTTTTGCTTAGGATTGCCTTGGCTATTCAGGCTCTTTTTTGGTTCCAACTGAAATATAGAATAGATTTTCCTGATCTGTGAAAAATGATGTTGGTATTTTGATAGGGTTAGCATTGAAAATATACATTGCTTTGGGCCATATGGCCATTTTAACTATATGCATTCTTCTAATCCATGAGCATGGAATATTTTTCCATTTATTTGTGTCATTTCTGATTTTTTTCCGCAGTGTTTTGTAGTTCTCCTTGTAGAGATCTTTTAACCTCTTTACCCTAATTAAACTAAAGAACTTCTGCCCAGCAAAGAAATTACCAACAGAGTAAATAGACAGCCCACATAATAGAAGAAAATATTCGCAAACTGTATCTGACAAAGATCTAATATTCAAAATCTACAAGGAACTTAAATCAAGCAAAAAATTTAAAATCCAATTAAATGGGCAAAGGACATGAACAGATATTTCTCAAAAGAAGACATACATGTGGCCAACAAACATGAAAAAATGCTCAGCATCACTAAACATTAGAGAAATGCAAATCAAAAACCACAATAAGATACCTTCTCACACCAGTCAGAATGGCTACTATAAAAAGACAAAACATAAGAGATGCTGGTGATGCTGCAGAGAAAAGGGAATGCTTATACACTATTGGTGGAAATGCAAACTAATTCAACTGCTGTGGAAAGCAGATCGGAGATTTCTCAAAGGATTTAAAATAGACCTGCCATTTGACCTAGCAATCCCACTACTGGGTATATACCCAAAGGAAAATAATTCACTGTGTCAAAAAGACACATGCACCCATATGTCCACTGCAGCACTACTCACAATAGCAAAGACACAGAACCAACTTAAGTGCCCATCAACAGTGAACTGGACAAAGAAAATGTTGTACATATATGGAGTATAATGCAGCCATAAAAAAGAGTGGTGGAGCTAGATGCCATTATCTTAAGCAATCTAACAGCAAACCAAAGAACAGAAAACCAAATAACACATGATCTCACTTATAAGTGGGAGCTAAACTTTGAGTACACATGAACGTAAAGACTGGAATAATAGACACTGGGATCGCTAGATGGGGGAAGGAAGGAGGGGGTAATGGGCTGAAGAACCACCTGTTGGATGCTATGCCTACTGCCTGGGTGATGGAATTGTTGGGACCCCAAGCCTCAGTATCACACAGTTTACACACGTAACAAAACTGCATGTGTACCCTTTAATCTATAAGAAAAGTTGAAATTAGAAAAAAAAAGAAATGGTGCCTTTGCTTCTCCCTGACTCCCAAATCTCATGTCCGTACCTCTCACTGACAGAATTTATATGGAAACCTTGCTAACAGGGATTTTGGAAAATGTATTTCCAGGTTTCCAGTTCCAGTATACAGAGAAGTGAAACGGGAAATAATGCTGACTTACCAAAAAATGAGACTGGGCGAAGTGGCTCACACCTGTAATCCCATCACTTAGGGAGGCCAAGGCAGATGGATCACAAGGTCAGGAGTTTGAGACCAGCCTAGCCAACATGGTGAAACCCCGTCTATACTAAAAAATACAAAAATTAGCTGGGCATGGTGGCACGCACCTGTACTCCCAGCTACTCCGGAGGCTAAGGTAAAAGAATCACTTTAGCCTGGGAGGTGGAGGTTGCAGTAAGCTGTGATCATGCCACTGTACTCCAGCCTGGGGGACAGAGCGAGATTTTGTCTCAAAAAAAAAAGAGATACCCCACGTAACATGCTATGATTCATTGATTCATTCATTCTCTCTCCCGTCTCTCTCCTCTTCCTCCCTGAAGTCATAGGGAAATTTGTCTGGCTTGGCCATCACCTTCACCTTTGCATCTCTACATTCCCATCTAAACAATAACAAACTTTTGTTTGTTACCACACCCTATTCTGGCATTGTATTTACTCAAGACTGTATCTCACATGCTGGCCTTTACACTTTCTATTCTCTCTGACTTCCTCCAACTCAGCACCCTCTTCCTGTGCTTATTCCTAGGGTTTCTTCAGGTATCAACTCGCTATTACTTATTTCTGAGACCTTCCCCTTGTGTCCTCTCAAGCAGTTTCAATGCCCCAGTCCTACACTTCCATAATACTTTCCCCATTAGAATTCATATTACAACTTGATTTAGGTTGCTTGTTATCTCTTTCCTGCACAAGCTCTGGGACTGTGTTAAGAAAGAGACCATATCTTTCTTGTTCCTTTCTGTGACCTCAGTGTCTTTTATACTCTACGTCCTTAACAATTATTTTTGAAATGAAAGAAGACAGGGAGAGAAAAAAAAAAAAGGAAGAAAAGAAGGAGAGTTATGAGACTTCCATTTTATTTCTTAATTGGAGTTTCATTGATGTAATATGGTCTGTTTTAAAAACTCACACATCTGGAATACATCATTTACCGCGTTTGTAAGGAATTTCTGATATATTTATTTATATTGCTTTTGTTTATATTTCCATTGAGGTGAAACTAAAATAAGAAAATACACTGCCTATAACAAGAAAAATTGGCACCTATTTTACCCTTTTAAAATAATTTCAAAGACTAGTGAACCCTTAAAAGTTGATATTTCCAATTGGGACAAAGGGTGAAAGTATTACCCCATCCTGAGTCTCTCCTATATGACCCCATCGCCCTCCCACCAAAAAATATCAAATTATCAAACATAACAAACCTCCTTTGTTTCAGTCCCAAGTTTAAGTTTTCCAAGAAGAAGCTTTTAAGAATTCATATTAAAATGTTCTGAGACTATGTATTAGTCAGCTCAGGCTGCCATAACAAACTACAGCAATCCCCTCTAATCCCCTCTAAGTTTTGCTTTCCACAATTTCTGTTACCTGCAGTAATGGCTGTCTGAAAATTGATGAGCATAGTACAATGAGGTATTTTAAGAGAGACACAGAGGAAAAAGATATATTCACATAAATTTTATTTATTTATTTATTTGTTGAGACAGAGTCTCGCTCTGTCACCAAGGCTGGAGTGCAGTGGCATGATCTTGGCTCACTGCAACCTCTGCCTCCTGGGTTCATGCCATTCTCCTGCCTCAGCCTCCAGAGTAGCTAGGACTACAGGTGCCCGCAACCATACCAGGCTAATTTTTCTGTATTTTTAGTAGAGATGGGGTTTCACCATGTTAGCCAGGATTGTCTCCACCTCCTGACCTTGTGATCTGACTGCCTCAGCCTCCCAAAGTGCTGGGATTACAGGCGTGAGTCACTGCACCCAGCCCATTCACATACATTTTATTATAGTATATTGAAATAATTTTTCTATTTTGTTATTATTGTTATTCATCTCTTACAGTAATCTATAAATTAAACTTCATCATAGGTACCCATGTATAGGAAAAAGCATAGCATATAGAGGGTTTGGCACTATCCATGGTTTTAGTCATCCACTGGAGGTCTTGAAACATATTCCCCATGGATAAGTGGAGACTATTGTATCATAGACCGTGTGGCTTAAACAGCAGAAGTGTATTTATTTATTTATTTTTACCATTCTGGAGAGTAGACATTCAAGATCAGGGTGCCAGTACGGTCAGGTTCTGGTGAGGGTTCCCTTCCTGGTCTGTAGATGGCCACCTGCTCAGTATATCCTAAAACAGGCTTTCCTCGGTGCCTGTCAGCCCTTGCTCTCTCCTTCTTGTAAGGTCACCAATCCCATCATGAGGGCCTCACCCTCAGGATCTCATCTAACCTAATTACCCCTGAAAGGCCCCATCTCCAAATACATCACACTGGCGCTTAGGTGTTCAATATGAATTTTGAGAGAACACAATTGGGTCCATAGCAAACCAATTTATTATCCTTCTAGGGACCTTAGAAAAAAACAGAACAATCTGTATTTGTTCTGTCCAATACAATAGCTACTAACACCATGTAGCTATTTAAAATTAAACTTAAATTTTTTAAAATTAATGAAATTTAAGATTCATTTCCTCCATGTCAGTAGCAACATTTCAAGTGCCCAACAGTCACATGTACCAGGGGATCTCATATTTGGCAGCACAGATACAGAACATTATCATCACTGAAAGTTCTATTAAACAGTGGTGGTCTAGATCAATCGTTTAACACTAAGGAATCTCTCAAGGTAAGAATTTTAGACATGTACATAAGTAAGAAATCTATTGAGGGATAGGCTGAGTACTGGTTTCTCTACTTCTTCTGTTCCACCCTTTAACAAAAAGGTGGGTTGTTATTACACATACTAGGAAATGCAACTCAACCTGACAATTAAGGATTTCATTTACTCACACAAAATGGAAATTCAAAGAGAATTCTGGTATGGTGTATCAGGGCGTTTGCTCCATTTTTCTCTAAATCTTTCAAAGTCTTCTATTAACATTTTAAACCTGAGCCTAGTTTCCCTCCATGATTACAAATGGCTGCAGTAGTTCCAGGCCTCACATCTGTACCCCACATCATTCAGAGAAAGAGATTCTCTTTTCATCCTACCTTAGAAGGGAAGTTCTTTATTTCACCCTGCTTGGCTCAATATTTAAAAATAATCATTTCCAGGTAAGTAACAAGAATTGATAGTCTTAAAACTAGTCACTGATTCAGTCATCATGGCAGCTGTGTCAGGTTAGGCTGATTTGCTCACGCCTGTGAGGACTCACTCTGGGGACTGAGATGAAGTCAACCCCCTGCTTCCCCCCAAAACTGCTCAGTTACTATGCAATAGAGGAAGGTAGTTCTGCAAAAGAAACTGTGCCCTGTTGGAAAGGAGAAGAATGGTTTATCAGTCTGTTTTCACACTGCTATAAAGAAATACTCAAGAATGGGTAACTTATAAAGGAAAGAAGTTTAATTGACTCACAGTTCCACATGACTGGAGAGGCCTCAGGAAATTTACAATCATGGTGGAAAGTGAGGAAGCAAGGACTTTCTTCACATGGCGGCAGGAGAAAGATGAGCAAGCAGGGGAAATGCCAGATGCCTATATAACTGTCAGATATCGTGAGAACTTACTATCACGAGAACGGCATGGGGAAATTGCCCCCATGAAATAATCATATCCCACAAATTCCCTCCCTCAACGCGTGGGGATTATGGGGATAACAGTTCAAGATGAGATTTGGGTGGGGACACAGAGCCAACCCATATCATATGGATACTGAGCAGGCACCCAGCCTTGTGTGTGCCCCTACACACATCCTCAGCAGTCAAAGGACTGGCTCTGGATACAAGTAGCTACTCATAGTAGAGATTAAGCAGTCTGTTAACTCCCAACCCAGACGACTACAGTTTCCCAATGTTGTGCTCTGATTCCACAATTCTTTTTGCCTCCTATTCCAGCCAAGAGCCAGAACTGATTCATTTTAAGCTTTCCTCATTATTATTTTGGGATATATATGTGCTTTCCTTATATTTCTTAAGATGTCTCTTATTGTATAAGGGGCTTTAAAATCGAGCAATAAAAGAGAGAAGGAGGTTTCAAAATAAATAATCTGAAGTCAATAGCTTTCTGAAATACAAACAACAATCAAAAAATATTATGGAATAAAGGATATATTCAGGACAATAAGAAAACTGCAAATCCAAACTCTATCCTTTAAGTACCCTATGCCCCTAAATAATTCATTTAAATCATCTACACAACAGTAAAACAGGATCTGTAAATAATAATTACTAGGATTAATAACATAATATAAATTTTTAAAGTGCCTGATCACAGTGATCATACAATAAATATTATGATGATAAAATAATGATGATTATGTCAGATAAATACCTTGAAATCATTTTAACAATAGATGAGTTAGACCTATATGAAGAAACTATAGTTTCCCAATTAACATAAGAAAAAATGTCAATAAATGGTAAATCATACCATAATACTAAATGGAAAAACTATTTACAATCAAGACTGTATTCCAAATCCATGTAAGAAAGAATAGACTATTTAACAAATGTTCTTGGCATAACTGGCTAACTAGGAAGAAATACATTTATATGCTTCAATATTACCCTATACAAAACTAAGTTCTGAATAAGTGAAATGTTTCAATGTATAAACTATAAAATTCTCTAAGAAAATAGGAGTAAAATGCATATAATTTGGGGGCAGGGAAGGCCATTCCAAGAGTGGCAGCAACATTTGAAAATTTAAAGAAAAAGACTAACAGATTTTAAAGATAATTTACTGATGCAGAGTGGCGGCTGCCTGGCTTCAAAATCTAGCACCACCAACACTATAGTTTCTTCATATAGGTTTGACTCACCTGTTGTTAAAATGATTTCAAGGCATTTATCTCACATAATCATCATTTTATCATCATAATATTTATTTTATGATCACTGTGATCATAGAGAAGCAGGTTTTCTTTTTTTTTTTTTTTTTTTTTTTTTTTTTTTTTTTTTTTTTTTTGAGGCAGAGTCTCGCTCTGTGGCCCAGGCTGGAGTGCAGTGGCCGGATCTCAGCTCACTGCAAGCTCCGCCTCCCGGGTTTACGCTATTCTCCTACCTCAGCCTCCCGAGTAGCTGGGACTACAGCGAAGCAGGTTTTCTCTTGTGAAAGTTTCTTATCTTTTCTCTGCATCAGTGTCCTCTTCTGCTGAACACCTATTTATATTGGACATTTGTTTCTACCCTCCTCTGTGTTCTGCTCTACACACATATATTTGTTGCAGGAGCAAGAAGTCTAATACTACATTTCCCAGACTTCCTAATAACCAGGATTTGTGATGCAATCTTGATTCTGCCAGTGTGATATATGGCCACAAGATTTGGAAGACAAAACAGAAGGTAGATGTCATTCTTTTGTGGCTGGAACAATTAACTAGCAATTTCCAACACATGAGTTTTTGTAGTGGTCAGAGTTCACATTCCAGAATGTAGTCACGATCTCCTGGTCGCTAGACGTTTTAGTATGGGAATGGTGATATCAGAAGGAGCAGCAGCTTCCTAACCTGTGGATTTCCTCTATCTAAATCTGACCTTAAAACTAATAGCTTGATGGTGACTCTCATGACTTCCACTCCTCCACCCTTCCAGTGAAATTTGTAAGAACTCAGTTCCCTCTACTAAATATTTTTCTCTTTGAAATTCCTGGAATGTGTTCTATTTCCTGGGCTGAACCCTAACTGATACAAACATCTAGTTATTCTTTTACTTCAAAAATAATTACAAAAGATTATAGGGAAATCAACACAAATTTTCATAAAGTAGACATACTAAGTAAAAGCTAACTTTCAACAGGAAATTGATCAAGCATAAAATACATAGAACACAACGCAGCCATTAAAATGGTAAAATATTCATACAGTTAGTTCATAATTAAATTATATTGTGTGAATAACCTTATATACAAATGCTATAAATTCAAAACGAGTATAAATGTATATAGTAAAATATAAGGAAAAAATCTTGTCCACATTTATCTCTCAGTTACCTGATTATCCTCTCCAGAGACAATCCAGGTAGCCAAAATTTTCTTTATATTTCAAGAGATATTCTATTCCTATACAAATACATGTAAGTACATTCAAATATATATATTGCTTTTCTCACTATATAATGTTTCTCATAATAGGTACATTTGCCTTATTCTTTTTAATGACAACATAAGATTTTATTGTTCTTATGTACTGCTTATTTTACTGATAAATAATAATTGTACATATTCATGTGGTACATAGTGATGTATTGATACACATAATGCATAGTGATGAAATCAGGGTAATTAGCAAAACCATCATCTCAAACATTTATCAATTCTTCATACTGGGAGCAGTCAATATCTTCCTTCTAGCTATTTGATACTATATATTATTGACTGTATTTTTAACTATAGTCACTCTATAGTGCTGCAGAACAGCAGAACTTATTCCTCCTATATAGGTGTAATTTTATATCCTTTAGAAAACCTCTCCCTATTACTCCCTTCCCCCTATCCTTCCCAGCCTCTAGTATCCTCTCTCTTCTACTTTTTACTTCTATGAGATCAATGTTTTTAGTTTCCACATTTGAGTGAGACCATGCAGTTTTCAGCTTTCTGTTCCTGGCTTATTTTACTTAACATAGTGTCCTCTATTAACATCCATGTTGCCACAAATGACAGGATTTCATTCTTTTTATGACTGAATAGTATTCCCTTTAATATATAAACCACACTTTCCATTCACCTGCTGTTGGACACCTAGATTGATTCCATATCTTGGCTATTGCAAATAGCACTACAATAAACACAAGAGTGCAGATGTCTAATCAACATACTAATTTCCTTTCATTTGCATAAACTCTCAGTAGTGGAATTTCTGCATCATATGGTAGTTCTGAGTCTGTTGGAGAATCTCCATATTATTCTTCATAGTGGCTATACTACTTTATGTTCCCACCAACAGTGTATGGGTTCTCTTTTCTCTCCATCTTAGTAGCCATCATAACTGTGGTGAGATGATACTTCATTTCTGATTTGCATGTCTCAGAAGATTAGCAATGCTGAGCATTTTTATATATTTGTTGGACAATTGCATATCTTATTTGGAGAAATGTCTGTTCAGATCATTTGTCCTTTTTTAATCCGATTTTTTTTTATTTTTTTTATTATTATTATATTATTATTATTTTTTTTTTTTTTTTTTTTTTTTTTTGCTGTTGAGATGTTTCCATTCCTTGTATATTCTGGATATTTATCTCTCTCAAATGAGTAGTTTACAAATATTTTTTCCACTCTATAGGTAGTCTTTTCTCACTCTATTGATTATTTTGCTGTGCAGCTTTTCAGTTTGATATAATCCCAGTGGTTTTACTTTTGTTGCCAGTGTTTTTAAACTCTTATTCATAAAATCTTATCCCAGACCAATGTCTTGAAGCATTTCCTCTACATTTTCTTCTGATGGTTTTATTGTACAGTGTGAGAGGTGGGGGTCCAGTTTCATTCTTCTGCATATGGATATCCAATTTCCCTGGCACCATTTACTGAAGAAAGTCTCCTTTCCCCAGTGAGTGGTCTTGGCACCTTTGTCAAAAGTAAATTGGCTATAGATAGGTGGGTTAATTTCTGGGTTCTCTATTCTGTTTCATTGTTTTATGTGTCTGTTTTTATGCCAGTACCATGCTGTTTTAGTTAATACAGCTTTGTGATACATTCTGAAATCTAACAGTGTGATGCCTTCTGCTTTGTTCTTTCTGCCCAGGATTTCTTTGGCTATTGGGGTCTTTTGTGTTTCCATACACATTTTAAGATTTTTTTCTATTTCTGTGAAGAATGTCATTGGTATTTTGACAGGGATTACATTAAATCTGTAGATTTATTTGGGGAGTATTGTCATTTTAACAATATTAATTCTTCTGATCTATGAACATGTGATTTATTTCCATTTGTTTGTATCTTCTTCAATTTCTTTCATCAGGGTTTTGCAGTTTTCCTTGTAAAAGCTTTTCATCTCCTTGGTAAAATTTATTCCTCAGTTGTTTGTGTGTGTGTGTGGCTGTCATAAATGGGATTGCCTTCTTGGTTTCTTGTTTTGGCTGTTATTTATTTACAATACTGATTTTGTGTAAGTACTGTATCAGAAAAATCATGCTGATTTTGGATATTGATTTGGTATTCTGCTGTAACTTGACTGCATTTGTTTATCTTTTCTAAGAGTTTATTTTGGTAGAGTCTTCAGGTTTTTCTATATATAAAATCCTATTATCTGCAAACACAGACATTTTGACTTTCTCCTTTCTGATTTGGATGTCTTTTATTTCTTTTTCTTGCCTAATTGTTCTGGCTAGGACTTCCAGTGCTATGTTGAATATAAGCAATGAAAGTGGGCATTCTTGTTGTGTTCCAGTCCTTAGAAGAAAAGCTTTCAGCTTTTCCCCATTCAGATATTTGCTATGGGTTTGTGGTATATTTTTATTTTGGCTCTAATCTTCATTATTCTTTCCTTCTACTATTTTAGGGTTTGGTTTCTAGTTCTTTGAAGTGCATCATTAGGTTGTTTATTTGAAATCTTTCTAGTTTTTTGATGTAAGCATTTATTGCTATAAACTTGCCTCTTAATACTGCTTTTGCTGTGTCTCATAGGTTCGGTATGCTGTGTTTCTTTTCTCATTCATTTCAAATATTTTATTTCATTCTTAATTTCTTCCATCACCCATCGGTTTTTAAGAAGGTGTTTAATTTCCATGTATTTGTATAGTTTCAAATGTTCCTTTTTTTACTGATGTCAGTTTTATTACATTACATGCAACACGATGTGTGAATGAGTATGTATGAAAAATAAATGTCTAGAGATTTAAAACTATGTAAAAATGTTATACTCACCTTTACTTTTGAGAAATACATTACGTCCAAAAGTCCCATGAGTCAAAGATATTTATTTTACTTACAAGTTAGTCTGCCACTGTTATGAGTGTGTATGTCTGCACATGCATATGTGTATGCATATGTATATATATATGTACTGACAGAAACACTAGACATCTGGACGAGAGAACAAATCATATATTACTCACAGCAAAAAGAGCAGAAAGAGTAATATCTTGCATGAGTTCCCCATGCCCCAGTTCCTCATAGGGCAATGCAATGAGGACACGGTATCGACCTATATGTGTGGCAGAGTTTGCACCACAGAACAAGATCCCTGAAATTATGAGACTAATGATTTATATAGGGTAGCTGGTATATCTGCTCCTCTCTCTCCTTATGTACACAGAGAAAGAGAGAAATCTTACAACCCTGGAAGGTAACTGAATATTTGTCCATGGGAGGTAAGTTTCTACAACTCTCTGGAGCAATTCACAATCTCTAGTTTCCAAGACTTTTGTATGAAAACATGTCCCTTGCTCAGAAATCCCAAATCATGCAGAAATGTGAGACTATGCACAGAGAACTGACTTCCAAAAATATTATATCAAATTAACCTACAAGTGATATCTCCACCAAGTTGGAGACTGTTTCCTCAAACATTCACTACAATAAAGTTATCCATTTTAATTTGCTATTCTAATAAGTTAAAATTTTATTTAAAATTTGTTTTAATTTCTATTTGTAATGATTAAAAGTTATATTCTTATTTTTGTAAAAGTTGTAATTTTTGTTAAACTGCTAGTTTACATAATTTGCCTATTTTGCTAGTGTGCTAGTTGTCTTTTAGTATTGATTTATAGAATTTTTCCCTGAGATCCTCTGAAAGTGCATCTTGAGGAAAACATTGATGTATGCATGCTATATTGAGGAACATGATCCCAGAAAGCAAAGGTGGGGGACAGCAGTATATGTGGAAGAAGAGAGTCAATACAGCCAGTTTTTCCAAGTTAATATACAACTGTGAAAAACTAACAGACTTTCTGAGAAGCCTTATGCAGTGGACCCCAACCTTTTTTGCAGCAGTGGCTGGTTTCATGGAAGAAAATTTTTCCATCGAGGGGCGTGGTGCGGCGGGGATGGTTTCAGGATGAAACTGTTCTACCTCAGATCATCAGGCATTAGTTAGATTCTCATAAGGAGCACACGATCAAAGTCCCTTGCATGTGCAGTTCACAATAGGTTACGAGCTTCTATGAGAATATAGTGCCACTGCTGATCTCACAGGAGGTGGAACTCAGGTGGTAATGCTTGCTTACTCCCACCTCCTGCTGTGTGCCCTCTGCCCCACCTGCTGTGTGGCCCAGTTTCTAAGAGGCCACAGACCAGACCAGTACCAGTCCGCAGCCTGGTGGCTGGAGACCCCTGCCTTACAGGATATGTCTCATGAAGGAAGATGGAAGCATTTATGTCTAGGCTCCTGTATCCATTGGTCAAGAGTTGGCTGATTTGCTGGGTGTAAACTATCCCACACTTCCTTGTGGTTGTCCATGCCTGAGTGCCAGGTGATTCCTATGGAACCCTAAACATTAGGGCAGGAAGAGAGGGACTCACAATATGTTCCTAGAGTGAGCCTATGTCAGGATACATCTGCTCAAAACTGATCAAAGCCAGTCCAGAACTGGTCATCATAGCCTTGGTCAGACTATAAGATGAAGCTGAGAGGATGTCAATGGGGCATATGAAGTGTCCAATTGGTACACTTACGTCCCTCTAGATCTCTCAAATCCACTTTTTCACTGAGTCCCCTATAACACAGAACGTTTTTCCAGCATTTCTATCAATAAAATGTCTGTTATTTACGTTTTTCTTCCCTTAACCTAGGACTTAAATTAGGGTAGAAAAAATCCCCCAGTACCTTCCTTGGAATTCCACTACTGAAGTTCTGTCTTAGTGTCGTCAGGTTGCTGTAACCATAACCAAATACCATAAACTGGGTAGCTAATACACATAAATTTATTTCTCAGAGTTCTGGAGAGACAGGGATGTCCAAGATAAGGTACTGGCAGATTCAGTGTCGGTGAGGGTCATTTCTCTTTAATGACACCTTCCTGCAGCATCTTTTACATGGTGGAATTGGCCAATGAGCTCCTTGGGCTTATTTTATAACAGCACTAAACCCATTCATGAGGGCTCTACCATGATGACCCAGCCACCTCTCACCTCCCGATACCGTTACTCTTGGGATGAGGATTTCAACATATGAAGTTTGGACAAATACAAACATTTAGACCATAGCAAGTTCTATTCTAAGGATGTTCAATTGGTGTCACTCTGAATTTCTGGCAAAGATTCCAGTGGCTCCCATGAAGCGTTTCCAAAAGAACATCATTTTATTCAAAACTGCTCTATGTCTTCTGTATCTGGACAATATATTGTACTTATTAGAATCCATTTGAACAAATAACAAATAATTTTGAAAAAACGCAAAGTACTCTCAGGCAGTAATAGTCTCATAAATAAATTTAAGAAAAGGTCAAATATGCTGTTTTTACTCTTTATTTATAAATTAGTTTTAATTTCAAGATTCAAGGAGATGAAACATAAAAATATAACTGTCATTGACAAAAATTATGTGTACTCTTTGAAACTAACCTCTACTCCAACCCATTTATTACAATAACTCAATCAGCTTTTAAAGTTGCCAAGTACCTCACTACCAGATTAAAGATCCTCTAGTCCTTAATTAAGTGGAGAGTACATTTGGAGAAGTAGAATGAAGTCAAACCTGGAGTTGTCCAATTCGTTTTTCTTTAATATGGGCCCTGGGAAATCTTTAAACACTAAATCCGGAAATTCACCTCAAGTAAGGCAGCTTATCTAGGCCGGAATTTAAGAGATATGACACTTATAGAAACATTATATTTTTCTTATAGAACCAAATTTAACAGGATTGGTGAAAATCGGTCAGGATCACACTACTTTTGGACTCTCTCATGATTACTTTACATATTTATAACAACCCAAGAAGATATAGTGATTTTGATCGGATTATCTATGCTCCCCATCCTTATAGCGGTACTTGGAATACATTTCATGGCTCTGAATGAGCATTCTGAACTTTTGCAATTGCAACCAAAGCAAAAAATTGACAAATGAGATATAATTAAACTAAAGAGCTTCTGCACAGCAAAAGAAACTACCAACAGAGTGAACAGATAACCTACAAAATGGGAGAAAATGTTTACAAACTATGCATCTGACCAAGGTCTAATATTCAGCATATGTAAGGAACTTAAACAAATTTACAGACAAAAAAACTAACAATCATATTAAAAACTGGGCAAAGAACATGAACAGACACTTTTCAAAAGAAGACATTCATGCGGCCAAGAAACATATGAATCAAAGTTCAACATCACTGATAGAGAAATACAAATCAAAACCATGAAGAGACAAATCTTTTTTAAAAGAAATCTTACCTTCAAGTAAGGAAGATAACATAATGGTACCTTTTATGTGTGTAATTTTTAATTCATAAAAGAAACTTTGCATTCTAAAAATAAAAATGTAAAGAATATACAGCCACAGACCCCAATTCTTTGCTCCTTCCAGGAATAGCATCTCCTCTTCTGAAGCCCCTGGCAAAGGTCCACAGAGTTACCAGAAGTGAATATCTGACTCTGCAGGTGGGGATTCTTTCCACTTCCCCTGGAACTTTCAGTTTTTCCATACACTATATTCTGCTTTGACAAAGGACTATTAGGAATAAACGCTTTTTAAAAGCAACATCCTATAATAAAATGTATCAGCTCATTTCTAACTTTGGACACCATCCATGCACTCAACATGAAATGACATCCTGCAAAATCCCCAAGTGGGGCTGGCAGCCTGTGTGGCTCACCATGTGAAGATGAAACCAAATCACCTTCCCCAGGACCACAGAGACTAAATAAATAAAAAACCAAAGCGTAAGAAGGGCAGGATAGCACATTCGCAAACTTTGGGGAAAGCGTTCTTCCGTCACTTTCCCTCCTTGATACCTCCACAAGGGGAAAACAGCTGACCTTTTCAGTAGGATGTTCCTTTTATAAATCCCCACCATCCTCCTGCAAATTTCTTTAATACAAAGATGAAAATATTGAGAAGAGAACTTCTCTTGTCATTCTATCATTGTTTTTCTTTTTTAAAACTCTTAAATATGGAGTTTTGAGGGGAAAAAAAACATTATTTCACCTGGGATTAATAGAATAAAAACAGTTAAAGGTAAACTTCAAAGTGAAAACCCTAAGAACGAAATATTTGAATTTTTAGACTTTTCCATTCTGGTTAAAAGGAAATTAGAGGAATTTAAATTGTCTTCTTAAAGATTGCCCATTACTACTTTATCACTCTCCTGTCCTTAAAGAAACCATCAAGTCACTTAAGGATTGTAGCCATATTTGTATAAACAATAGTAGATATAAAATGCTAAGCACAATACCTGAAATATGAGCACTTGATGATGATAATGATGATGATAATGATGATGATGATGATGATTTCCCCGCAATACTTTCCCTATACACATAGACCTCTGTAAATACTTTATCAGGTTCTTTGATACCAATCACATCCAACTAGCCCTGGTCTAAAAATATCTAGATTTTTAATCATGAACTTTAGGCAACTAATAGAGAAAGTATTTACCATGGCATCTTTTTTCTTTAATTCTGTAATGACAGATAGTTGTTCTGTACTAAAATATATGTTGAGAAGAAAAGTAATTAAAATCCTTCTGATCTACTATGTAGACATCATAGTTTTCCTCTACAATTCACGAAAAGACAGTCCATGAAAAAAAAAAAAACCATCTGTACTTTCTTCTATACTTGTCAGCATCTCTAAAATTAGCAAGTAATAACTCAGATGACCCTAAGAGTATACAATTCAAGGAATGTGTTTTATACTCCCCTCTTTGTGCAAGTACAGTGTGCTCTGCTACTAACAGAAGGTCAGCTGTTGACAGGTAGAGTCATTAAAACATAAGTGATCTTTCATTTCAACACTCTTTGAAATTATTTTGCCAAGGAAATGCAGTTGTAGTATCCTCAATGGTTTGGTGAAAATACATAAAGAGGAAGTCATAAAGAGAAATCGAAAAATCATCCTAATTGTTATAGATTTGTCTCTCTCTTATTTAGCCATTCTTCTTGAGGCAAATTTTTACAAATATTCATAGTCGGCCTTTTATAAACCCTAGCTAACTTTAGAGTTATTAAAGAATATATACTAGATTATAATTCAAAATACAAAACCTAGGAAAAACAATTCCTTACTAAATTCCAACAAACAGAATAGTATATCACCGCAATTACTTAACAGCAAACTGCATGAGGAATGTATTTCAAACCAAAGACTCTAATTATACTAATGGATCAAAGAATTACATTTGCTTTAAAATTTAGCTCAGGGCACTCCTGCATTATTTTAAGCACTTTGCGTTATTTGGTTTAGACCACTGATAAGAAATTGTTCTGACAATTTGGCAACAGAAATATAAGATTCTGTTATTGTAAAACTAACAAATACCAAGATCTTAGAAATAAACTCTAGATTCCCCAGACATATCAAAGTAACTGAGACAGGATAGAAATATCTTTTACCTGAGTAATATCACTAGCCCTGAGCAGGATTCTCATTAGAACAAAACCACTGTGAGGACAAGGAAATCAGCATCCAGAGGAAAAATTTAAAAATATATCTTTTTCTAGAGCCTGAGTCCATAAATTTCATATTTGCTATAAAAATATAGCAAATTGCTGGGATGAAAAGAAAATGTAGCAGAGGCTGCCAGCTGTCCAAAAATGAAAATAAGATTCTTCCCTTCTTCCACTGTAAAAAATTTGTAGTTGTGACTTCACTGCCCAGCAAGAAACTGAGCTCTCCAAGCCCCCACGCTCTAAGTGTAGGCTATGATTAAGAGCTTCACCATGGGATTGAAGCATACATTATGTGTTTAACTTGTTTAAGCGTAATTCCCTGGCCCCAGATTTCTGTTCTTTGCCCTTTCATCTGCCTCAAGGTTCTCCTCCATTCTTTTAAGCACTGAGGAGCCTTTTGATAAGGAACCTTGAATGTGAGTTGTTGACAATGGCAATGCCACATTATTCACCTGATTCCAAAATACTTGCATGGAGGAGAGCCTACTACCAACCTCAGAGAAGGTTAGGAACGATAAGCCTAGTCTCTCAGCCACTGAACACTTTAATTTCTTTGTTCAAGCACCTTAGGTGCCCCTAACCAAACACAGAAAAATTTGGAAATGATGAGAAGAGAAGACCACTGAAAGAACGGGAGGAGTCGACTATCTAAAAACATGACATCACTTAAGAAGTTGCCACATTGCCAACACAATCCTAAGCCAAAATAACAAAGCTGGAGGCATCATGCTACCTGACTTCAAACTATACTGCAAGGCTACAGTAATCAAAACAGCATGGTACTGGTACCAAAACAGAGATATAGACCAATGGAACAGAACAGAGTCCTCCGAAATAATACCACACATCTACAAACATCTGATCTTTGACAAACCTGACAAAAACAAGAAATGGGGAAAGGATTCCCTACTTAATAAATGGTGCTGGGAAAACTGGCTAGCCATTTCTAGAAAGCTGAAACTGGATCCTCCTTATATCTTACACAAAAATTAATTCAAGATGGATTAAAGGCTTAAATATTAGACCTAAAACCATAAAAACCCTAGAAGAAAACCTAGACAATACCATTCAGGACATAGGCATGGGCAAGGACTTCATGACTAAAACACCAAAAGCAATGGCAACAAAAGACAAAATTGACAAATGGGATCTAATTAAACTAAAGAGCTTCTGCACAGCAAAAGAAACTACCAACAGAGTGAACAGGCAACCTACAGAATGGGAGAAAATTTTTACAATCTACCCATCTGACAAAGGGCTAATATTCAGAATCTACAAAGAACTTAAAGTTACAAGAAAATATCAAACAACCCCATCAAAAAGTGGGCAAAGGATATGAAGAGACACTTCTCAAAAGACGACATTTATGCCTCCAACAGACATATGAAAAAATGCTCATCATCACTGGTCATCAGAGAAATGCAAATCAAATTCACAATGAGATACCATCTCACACCAGTTAGAATGGCGATCATTAAAAAGTCAGGAAACAACAGGTGCTGCAGAGGATGTGGAGAAATAGGAACAACTTTTACACTGTTAGTGGGACTGTAAACTAGTTCAACCATTGTGGAAGACACTTTGGCGATTCCTCAAGGATCTACAACTAGAAATATCATTTGACCCAGCTATCCCATTACTGAGTATATACCCAAAGAATCATAAATCATGCTGCTATAAAGACACATGCACGCGTATGTTTATTGTGGCACTAGTCACAATAGCAAAGACTTGGAACCAACCCAAATGTCCATCAATGATAGACTGGATTAAGAAAATGTGGCACACATACACCACGGAATACTATGCAGTCATAAAAAAGGATGAGTTCATGTCCTTTGCAGGGACAAGGATGAAGCTGCAAACCATCATTCTGAGCAAACTATCGCAAAGACAGAAATCCAAACACCGCATGTTCTCACTCATAGGTGGGAATTGAACAATGAGATCACTTGGACACAGGAAGGGGAACATCACACACTGGGGCCTGTTGTGGGATGGGGGAAGTGGGGAGGGATTGCATTAGGAGATATACCCAATGTAAATGATTAGTTAATAGGTGCAGCACACCAACATGGCACATTTGTGTACATATGTACACATATGCACATTGTGTACATATGTACACATATGCACATTGTGTACATATGTACACATATGCACATTGTGTACATATGTACACATATGCACATTGTGTACATGTATCCTAGAACTTAAAGTATAATAAAAATAATAAAAAAAAGGTTGCCTAACAAATGTGAGATATAATTCTCAAATCATTCCAATTCATCTGCTAGACAACAAATAATTACTGACTCTGTAACCTTTGCTAGGAACTCTGAGGAAATGAAGATGAAAAAGACAAAATTTTGCCCTTTGGAAACACAATATCTGGAGGTGCTCAATAAAGCAGCTCATGGAAGGAAGCCAATTCCAGAGACACAACAGGCTTCCTTCAGCTACCCTTCCCTTCTCTTTGCCTCTCTTCCTCATAGGCACAGAATTGTTAATATATGTGACACGGCAGGAAGAAAAGAGAAAGCACAGATTTTTTAGAGATGATGGTGTTAGGTTTTTGTTTCCCATCTTAATGAAAATTTTTAAATATTTGCCATATTACAACTTTAACTTCTTTTTACAACATAACTGATCTCATAAACTTTTGAAGGTTTGGTATCTCTGGGGTTTTCTTAAGAAAGATATTCTCTTCTGAGAATTTGTTGACAGTATATTTACAGTCTTTGTAAATTCATAAATTGTTATAGATAGTTTCCAAGGAAGAAGTTTGCACCCATGGTATTGTTTCCCTAAGATTCCCTACCACCTTGAAAGCAGAAAGCAAGTCTTCTATACTTATTCATTTTGCACCATGCCTGGCACCCAGCAGGAATTTAAAAAGATTATTAGAACTGTAAGTAGGTAAAACACCTTACCCTCATGAAGCATGGCAGAGCTAAGAGAAAACAAGAGTCTTGCCTCTTAGTGTAGTGGTTTTACAATATTTGCTGGTTGCTACATATGACACTCTATGAATCAAATTACTCAATATTAGCTATCAATCTTATGGTGAATTTTAAAAAGACAGTTGCTTCCCTTCTCTGATGTTTGTCTAATTACTTGCATTGACTAGTTCTAGCTTATGGCTATGTTCAAAAATTCAGCTGGATCTAACATTTTATATGTGAAAATATAATGAAATAAATCAAATAAACCCAATTGTGGAATATTCTAAGGAATACCATAATTTGGTGATTAGTGATTTTTGTCAAGGTAAAAGGAAAAGATATGTCTTGAAGGGAGAAAATAATAATTCTGAGAAAATGTCTTCAAGCGATATACGCCTTTGCTTGATTACAATATGGTCTCCTGCATAGTGCTATCCATAACCATTCTCTATATCACTCCTCTCTTCCTCATCCTCCCAGCCACAGTTAATAATTACTGCCTTTGAGATCTGTAGGGGAAGGAAAAGGCTGAAATCTAGACAGTAGGTGATTGAAAGAGGGAGTTAATGGCAATCAAGATTTGAAATATGTTATCAGAGGGATGTACATTTTAGTCCTCCACTTACTTCCTATTTAAGAGCTTGTAGGATTTAAAACAGGGACTATTATCAGACACAGTCAAAATACTTAAAAGACTCAGTATTTACCTAGTCTAAGAAGGAAAAGTAAAACATACATGAATAAAATAAGGGAGAATAAATATAAACATATGTTATCTATGCCCATATATATTTTATGTGAATGTTTGCTTGTGTGTGTATATATACGCATACCTGAGTGAAGTCAGAGTAAAGGTGGGTGTGGAAATAAGAAAATATATTAGTATAATAAAAATGAAAATGACTTCCAAATAAGGGAAAATATCATAAGAAAGGCTAAAAAAGTATATTGTATAGGAAACAACTGAGGGATATCCTTGGCCATGTTGGGAAGTACCAAGAAATAAGGCTGGTTAGATGTTGATACACAGAAGTAGAAATTAGAAGATCCTGAAGACCAGGCTTGAGACATTTGTATATGTCATAACTAATAACAAAAAAAATACTTTCCTAAGAAAGCAATGTAATAAAAGCAGATACCTGCAGAGACCAAAATTCATGCATGCTCCAGTTCCAGATACCAAATAATGTCGTACTTGTATATAGGCTATACACATCCTCCTGTATACTTTAAATAATATTTAGATTACCTATAATACCTAATTCAATGTAAAGGCTATATAAATAGTTGTTACATTACATTGTTTAGGAAATAATGAGATGTGATATGTTTTTCTTGCAATTTAAGTAAAGGTTTGCAATGCTTTAATTAGAGATGTTGAGACTCAAATAGAAACTTGACAGGAAGCTTGCATTGTGTGCAGAAGCGTGATGCTATAGATATGGATAAAAAGAAATGACTCCTGAATTATTCCAGAGGAAAATCCATAAATATTGAGCATATAATAGGATTTATGTGCCAAAGAAGAGTAGTCAGAAATAGTCCTGAGGTCTGGAGAACGTATTTGCATTGTTACGGCATCACAAGAAAACAAATTTGTTTTTTCTCTTGATCTCTTTATAGAAAGCTGAAACATTCATAATCACAAATAATTTTTTGTCATAATTTTGTTCTGTTCTTCATCAAACTGAAATCAGTCGGCTCTCTGTATTTGTGAATTCAACATCTGCAGATTCAACGAATCATGGTTCAAAAACAGTCAAAAATATTGTGTCTGCACTAAACACATAAAGACTTTTCCCTTGTTATTATTCCCTAAACAATACAGTATAACAACTATTTACATAGAACTTACATTGTATTAGGTATTATATGTAGTCTAGATATTATTTAAAGTATACAGGAGGATGTCGATAGGCTCTATGCAAATACTACACCATTTTGTATTGGGAACTGGAGCATTCATGGATTTTGGTATCTGCAGGAGGTCCTAGAACCAATCCCCCATAGAGACCAAGGGATGACTGTATGGCCAAAACTTTTTATTTCAGTCACCTTGCCTCATCTTACTATGCACATACACACATGCAATTCCTTAAATAACATATTTTGAGGAGTGACATATATGGTTTTTATATACAAACATTCAGCAATTATATATGTTGTGCAAGATTAACTTATCTTCCCATCACCATCTCCCATTCCTCAACACCCACAAACACACTAAGCTCTAGCCTAAGGGACTTGTGCCTTCCTGAATACATTTGTCCATACCTCTCTGTGCCTAGCACATGATTCTAGATGATGGTCCTTCCATCAGATATTCATCCTTCCCCTTGTTCACCTGAAAAGAATCTGCTCATTCTTCAAAATCCAGATAATTGATTCCTACTCTGTGATGCTTTCCTCAAAGTCCTGTGCATTTCTTGATGAGCATTTTTTGGCACCACTGAGCTTGCTAAAGGCCCTTTAGTACATAAAGATTAAATATAATTTTCATTCACAGAAGTTCACAGACTAATGGAGTGATAAGCATACAAGCAAGCAATTATAAAACAATAAGAGATGTTCTATAATAAAGGCAGAGCTTATAAAAGGTAAAATAGAACACATAAGGAAAAAATTATCTAGGTCTCTGTGGAAGGCAAGAAAAGTTTCCCATAACAGCTTGAACATACTCCTGACTATAACAATTGTCACGTTTTAAAATGATTGTTGTATGTGTCTGTGTGTTGTCAGTTCAGGTAATCTGGAAGTACACACCAAGATGAAGTATAAGAAATGTGTTGAGGGTAAAGGTTAAGAAACATAAGAAAAGAAGGAAAAAGAATAGTAGGGGAAGCCTTTATACCATGATGCAGATCTGACACCTGTGAAACAAGAAGAAAGAGAAAAGGGCAGGATTGGGTAGGAAGTTCAGGGGAGCACTAAGAAAGTCTTGGGCAGGACACAGGGGAATCCAGCACAAGAATTACTAGTGGAGCAGTCCTGCTTTGGGTAAAAATATGGTGAGGCCTGGCATCTTCATTATGCTCAGTAATTGACAGGGAGCTCCCTGGGGAGAGCTTGACTCACCTCAGTTGAACCAAAAACATGAGTAGTCAGAACTGCATGGAAAAGCGGGTTCTCTCTAGAAGGAAGAACTAAGAAATACACCTTCATGGCTGCACCAGGCTGGCTAAAATGCTGAATTCTTCTAAGCCAGAAACCAAAGTTTAGTCTATTTGTATTTCCAGCCTTTATTATAGTGCCTGAAACTCAGTAAGTGTACAACCAATGTCTAACAAAACGATATTTTTAAGTGCAATATGGTGAGTTAGGCATTGTGGATGTAAAATGTATTAAAATGTATTATTTGATCCTATAGATCTTAACAAAAATATAAATGATACTGTAATAGAACAAAACCTGAGTGACAAAGGAAAAGGTACATACAGAAATTGCTACAGGGATATAAATCTTACACACAATGGGCCCACTGGCAGTTCTAAAGGCCTGCCAAATTCCAGATTCCCAAAAACATCTGGATAATAGATTCTTGTCATAGCTCTACAGAAATTAAGTTAGAAATATGTTTGTCCCACGCTGGGATAGCTGGGGAGGTTGGGAATAATAGATAAGATGTTCAGGGCTGAGTGTACTGGATGCACAGTGCTCCTTACCTTTGCAGTCATACTGTACACTGTGCAACTCTGAAATTTATGAGATCTGCTGTGATCCCTGCTCACTCAAACAACATATGCAACTGTGTTCCACTGGTAGGTCCAGTTTGAGAGTTCCATAAACGTAGACTTTTTACCTGTCATTAAACAATGTTGTGATTTCTCTATTGTGTACTCTTATTGAGCTAATTTCCTTATGTTTATTTTAGATAATTAAACCTAATTTGATTTACCCAAGTGGTATCTGTGTATGGCTCCTTTCAGCAATCTAAGCCTATTATTAACATTTTTCAATATGGTGATTGTGCAGATTGGTAGAAGCCAAGGGATTTATGCAACAACTCTAAGACCTATCATGGCCACGTCTCTGAAAAAAAAAAAAGTTCTGGAACAGTGGAAAGCAGGGGAATGCAACTGTAGTGTAATGCTTGCTGACCTTCCAGTTTGAGATGAAAAAGACCTTAACACAAGTGATGCAAGGTAAAATACATCAGCAGAGAATGAATAATATACCACCAACACTCAAAGGTCTGACCTGCTTGATAAAATAAATTAAAAATAAAAATGCATCATGGCCCAGTAATTTCTGGACAAAGTGACAAGAGACTCATTAAAACTTTGCAGCGATAGGAAGCAGAGGCACAAGGGCAAAGGTTATAGTCAACACAGAGACTTGTAGCACATGAAGAGTCATAATGGGCTGGAGCGGAAACCAAATGCTTGAAGGAGGTGAGTTTGAACCGAGTTCTTAAAGGCACAAAGAAGGAGGTGGGCATTGTAGGAGGGCGTTGTGACAAAAAAAAAAAGTTGGAAAATTATAAGGGAGCTGACCATATCCTCGGTATGATAAAGAGGCCCTTGTAAAGAAATATTGGTAAATCATTTGTTCATTTATATATGTCTTATCTTGTTCCAAAAAGGATTTTGGACCTTTTATTGGAATATTAGTTTGGGATCAGATTACATCAGAACTTGAATTTTAGGCTGTAGAATTCATCTTTTCTTCATAAAGAATGAAGAGCAGCAATCAGAACTGTGATGAATTTCCATCTTTCAGCTGAGTGTAGAACTCAGGTGGATGGATGTGAAGACAGTGTGTACATATAAAAGCAGGTGCCCAAATACTAATTTATAAAGACCATCCTGAAGAGAGATGAACATCTTTTCAGTCTATACCATGGGTAAAGCAAATATATTTGTGTGCATCTACAGTTCAACTGTTTCCTCTTACACTGTCACTTGTGAGAGATCTAAGTAGCTGTGTATAAAAACAAAGACTGGAGAGAATAGGTGTAAGTGGACTACAGACCAAGAGCCAGATGTCAAACATATGGGCCCACTAGCAGGGCACCCAAGTTGGGCAAAGGGACTCCAGAGAATGACATCAAAGACAACCAAGAGAACACACCTTCCTAAATCACCCTTGTTTCAGGGTCCTAATTCATTTAGTATTTTCTGTATCTTTTGTGCCTTAGAGGCAAGCAGTTGGTATGGGTGTGTAACCTTTTAAGTGTCTTTCAAATGCTCAACCTCAGACAGCACATATAAAGAGATAAATTAGAAAACCATTGACATGACCAAGCAAGAGCAAATGTGGAGGAGGCATGGGACTTTGGCAATAGGTAAATACAAATACAAGAAATATCATGAAGAGTTTACAGAATCTAGCAACTGAATAGAAGTAAGAACTGAGAAAGAAATCATGATAATAGAATGGCACTAAAAGAATCATATAGCTTTAGAAGATATCCACTTTTAGGAGTAGGAAGGAGAAATGGAAAACTGGTGACACAAAAGGAGCCATCAGAAGATAATAAAATGACCAGCATATGGCAAATCATGGGGTCCAAGGAAGGAGAGAATTTCAAAAGCTAGAGAAGTTGTAAAAATTATGCAGACAATAGAATAAGTACTGAGATACCGAAGACAGTATAGATATAATACACTTTCAAGAATTTTGGAAGTCTAAACAATGTGAGGAGTAGGATAGAAACTTGGAAGGAAATCAGGTTCAAGAGAAGGATTTTTCTTTTCTGTGAATAGAGAGGATAAGGCATGTTTGCAGGAAATGACGTGGTCATTAGAAAGTGGAAGCATGAAGATAAAATGAGAAAAGGAATAGAAAAACTTCACAAGGTTGACAAAAGGGAAAGGAATCAAAAATAGTCAGTTATATGTTAAGGGGAAATAAGACAATGTTGCATCACGAAGGTCAAAGAAAGAGACATTAAAAATAGGTATAGGAGTATTAACAGCTTGAAATGTTTGAAAAAGATGAACGAAGAAATCTTAGAAAGGGTCGTTGGTTGTCTATTAAGAGATCAAACTGTGCCTTGGAAGGGAGTGTTTTCAACTGTCTGTTGGGAACAGAAGCAAGATTGCAGAAGGACAAGGGAAAGGTAGGAAGTAGAGGCAGTAAATGTGAACTACTCTTTTGAGAACTTTCCTGAAGAGAATGAGATGAATGGGTAATAATTCAAGAGGTGCAGAATCAGAAGATGTATACAAACTCAGGGAGAACTGAGTAAGTTTGCAGGGGAGAGGAAGATACCAGTAGAGAGAGAAAGGATAAACGTACTGAAAAGAAAGGGAATAATGCTGAAGTAAGGCATGAAGAAATTGGGGAAAAAATGAATACAAAGCATAAGATGAAGGATTCATCCTGGAAAGAAGATAAACAACTTGTCTCTGAAAAAGAACAAAAAGAAGAAGATTTCAGTGAATGCATGTAACAAGATATTTTGAGAAAGGGAGTAATTTTAAACTTAGTCCAAATTCCTCCAAAGTCTTTATGAATGGTTGTCATTAACAAACAAACTATGTCAAGTATAAACCGTGCATAATAATCTTATGTTTCGTTTGAATTTTTCATTTAAATGGTTTTGATCGAATTCAGCTTTGGGTCTAGTGTCCTGTCTCTATGCTCTATTTCCATTGGATTGAGAAAGAATATGTTCAAGCAATTTTTAAATAAGACGGTGGATGGTGAAGTAAAAAAATCACTAGATTTAGGGAATTACCAACTGCTGTAAACAAAACCATAAGGAACAAAAGCCCTGTCTGCTTCCTAACAGAAATAAAAGAAAGAGGAATGATGAGGATTCAGAATAGAGAGAATATTTATGTTCATTGGTATAGCACTGCAGACCTGACCTCTATTTTCAGAGATACAAGTGAACATCCTCTGTGCAGTACAACCCCAGGTAGTAAAAGTGCTAAGAGAAGGCTAGGAAGGAGGAAGGTAGCAGACATGGTAAACAGTTTGCTCCACATGGAAGCTGCTCTTCTCCTCATCAGCTTTCCACATTCTGCAGAAACTGGAAAGCTAAAAAGCTTTATTTCTCAGATCCCTTGCAGCTACTGTTCTGGGTATGCCTGCCAATCAGATGCCTGTGCATGAGACTTATAATTGAAGTAAATGGAGAGAGAGGTAGAAACACTTGAGATGTAATAAGGTAGTGCTGATTAGCAGCCATGTGGCTCTGAAATCCATAGTTCTGGGAGTGGCTTCCAATTGATCCATCAGATGTAAGATGGTATGTTCCTGGAGCCAGCAGGCCTCCCAGAGGCAGAAAATACTGCAAACTGACTGGAATAAGCAGTCTCCTTGGCAGGCCAGTTCTAGCATGTTGATCTGGGGCTCATTCCTGGTGATCTAGCATAAACCCTATTCCTCCAGCTATTCCAGACATTTTGTAAATACTTAAATCCCTATATTACATCCCTTTCCGCCAGTGGCTTCTGCTTCCTGAAACCAGACTCTGAATAATGCAGTAGGTCAGATGTCAGCAAACTATACCCCTAAGCCACAGTGGGCAGCTGTTTTTTGTAGCCTGAGAGGTAAGAATGGGTGTCACAGTTTTAAATGGTCACATGTTAAATGATTACATAAGTTAGATTTGCTTAATAAAAATAGAAGATGCCAAGTTAACCTTGAATTTCAGATAACAATTTTTAAGTATACATATGTCCCAAATATTGTATGGAACATACTTATATTATTCAATGTTTGATTTGGCAACCCTAATGAAAATATTCTATTTTATTATAAATTTTGCCTGTTGGTCTGCAAAATCTAAAGTATTTATTATCTGGTCCTTTAAGAGAAAGGCCTTCGGCCGGGTGCGGTGGCTCAAGCCTGTAATCCCAGCACTTTGGGAGGCCGAGACGGGTGGATCACGAGGTCAGGAGATCGAGACCATCCTGGCTAACACGGTGAAACCCCGTCTCTACTAAAAAATACAAAAAAAAAAACTAGCCGGGCGAGGTGGCGGGCGCCGGTAGTCCCAGCTACTCGGGAGGCTGAGGCAGGAGAATGGCGTGAACCCGGGAGGCGGAGCTTGCAGTGAGCTGAGATCCGGCCACCACACTCCAGCCTGGGTGACAGAGCGAGACTCCGTCTCAAAAAAAAAAAAAAAAAAAAAAAGAGAAAGGCCTTCAAGGGATTTGAGGACCACCTGCAGTAGATAACTCTTCTGCACATGTACCCCTCATGGTCCAAGGCTGTTGCACAAATTCCATCAGTTCAAGCTACATCTAATGAACATCTACTATGTGCAGTGCCTTGGGGAGAAAGTAAGGATTGTGTGTTTTCTTGGGAGTAAACTGGAAAGACTTGAGGTGACCAGAAAGCTAAGGGAGACCCCTTGGTAAAGAAGCAGCTAAATCCTTCCCAGAGAGAAGGATCCTGAAGCTGAGAGAGGTAAGGCCTCGAGTAACAAAACTCAATAACAGAAATAAAGATCCAGAGGAAAGAGAGGGGGCATTTGTCTCCAAGAAGACAGGCTGGCCCCAATTTCGAGGGAACTAGAAACAAACAGAATAGTCTCTAGCATAAGAACATCCCCAATGTGTTAAATATTTTTTTGGTTTCTGTTGTTGTTGTTGTTGTTGTTTTTGAGACAGAGTCTCGCTCTGTCGCATGGCTGGAGTACAGTGGCGTGATCTTGGCTCACTGCAACCTCCACCTCCCAGGTTCAAGCGATTCTCCTGCCTCAGCCTCCTGAGTAGCTGGGACTACAGGTACATGTCACCACACCCAGATAATTTTTGTATTTTTAGTAGAGATGGGGTTTCACCATGTTGGCCAGGATGGCCCCAATATGCTATCTTATTGCATTCTGCCTCAATCTGGAGAGATGACCCAAGGCTATTCATATCACAAGGGCCCAGAGATATCTGTAAATCCACCATAAAAATGAGCAAAACACAGGAGTCCCCTGACTACAAAAAATGGAAAGCAGATCACATGTTGTGCCAGTTATTAAGGTGTTATATTATTGTCCCTCAGCCCCAAACCTACATTGCTTTACTATCACACTGCATTTGGGACTCTACAAACTACATTTGTGCTTTACTGAATCCTTCCTTGTTACGCTTCTCAAACAGGGGACTCTGCATGGAGACTTCCACACCGGAGGAGGAAAAAGAGATTGGCTCTTTCCCCCTGTGTTTCCTGAGGACTTCTTGTCTGTAGCAATTCCTGTGAAGCAGTACTTCTATGCCCCTAGCAGCAGCAGGTCCTTCCTTCAACTGTATGAATCTAGTTTGCAAGTTTTCCAGCACTTTCAAAACCAGTCTCGGGATCCCTGCTGAGAAATACCAACACCTCAAAGGTTGAAGTTTCAGCTCTGTGGGATTCCTTCTGTAAGTTTTTAAGATTTCGTGATTTCAACCATATTAAGCTCAAATCTTCTTCAAGATAATTGGCTATGGGAAACTTAGTTGACTGACAGCATCCAGTCACCTCCACTATGGCCCCATCACCACAACTGAGCTGAAGTCAAAGCCCCACCCACTGACCTCCACCCCTCCCACCAGCCCCTGCTCAATTCCTGCTAATGCCTAGGCACACTAGTGGTACCAGTGCCAGCCTTCATTCCTAAGGGATGTGGGACTCCTCTGATGGACAGCTTTGTCTAGGGACTTCCCACCATCATGGTCAAAACTTTCTTAGAACAACTCCATGGTCTGAGAGTTTTCTGCCCTCCCTCCTTTTGCACAGGTGTCAGACCCACCCCAAAGCCTGAATACTCTTCTGTCTAATCCTTTGCCCTTCCCTTTTATCCCTCACAGGCATTTCCCCCAATAAATCTCTTTCACATTGAATCTTGTCTTGGTGGTTGCCTCCCCAATGAATTAGCACAGGAGTAATCGCAGTGGTCCAGGTAAAAGATGACACCTGGAGGGTGGTGAAAGTGGATATGGGGAGAAGTAGACAGCTTGGAGGGGGTGTTGGAAGTGGATATGGGGAGAAGTAGACAGCTTGGAGGGGGTGTTGGAAGTGGATATGGAGAGAAGTAGACAGCTTGGAGGGGGTGTTGGAAGTGGATATGGGGAGAAGTAGACAGCTCTAACACATACTGACCCGTATTATAGTAAAAATAATACACACCTGCCAACTCTAGGGCAGGTGGGAAGCAGGGATTTAAATTACATCAAATGGCATTGAACTACAGTCCCTGGTGACTTTGGATATAAACTGCCTCTTGTGTTATAAAACAAAGCTCCCTTTGGAATTCACTGAGGTAAATTCTCAAGTTTTAAATCATGATAGATAATGTTGCTAAGGGAAGTTGCATCAGATATCTGGAGGAACTTAATAGCCAGTTACTATACTAGTATTTCTCTCCCTCACTCTTTATCATGTGTTCTTTCTTCCTAAATTATTTTGTCTTCTATTTAGATGAATGGAAGTCCTTTCTCAGGACTCATCTTACTCCCAGCAGCAGTTATCATATATGATTGCTCACTATTTTCTTTTTCTGCTTTGAGTTCTTGGCTTTTGGGACACCACACATTCTCAGTTCTCTTCCCACCAAACACGCTACAACTTCCCGTTTCTATTTCTAGTTGCCCCTTCTCCACTTGACCTTGAAACATCAGAATGTCCCTGGACTCAATCCTCAGCCTTCTTCTTGATTTATACTCATACTTCTCACTAAGTTATCTTACGCAGTTCTGTGGTTTCAAATACTATTAATACATTTGTGACTCCCAGATTTATATATGAAACCCTGACTTCTTCCAGAGTTCCAGGCTTGCTATACAACTGCCAACCCAACAACTCTATTTGAATATTTAATAGTCATTTTCAACTCAACATACTCAATATGAACTTCTGATTTCCCAACACTCCCCCTATCCCTCTGCAATTTTTCTCCTCTCCCAGTCTTCCCCATCTCATAAAGAGGGTTCCCCATTTTCCCAGTGTCTTCCTGTCTTCTGTAACTGCTCTCCTTCCTTCTCTCTGGACTTCTTAACCATCAGCAAATCCTGAAATACCCTGTCAGACTTGACCTCCCCCATCACACCCTATCTACTTTAAGAGCTTACTTTGTCTTCACAGAATAATTCACTATTTGAATATGTGTATATACAGGCATACCTCAGAGATATTGCAGGTTGGGTTCCAGACCACTGCAATAAAGAAAGTCAGACACATTTTTTTGCTTTCTCGGTGCATATAAAAGTTGTTTACTCTATACTGTAGTCTATTAAGTAAGCAATTGTATAATGCCTAAAAAACAAAAACAGTGTGCATACCTTAATTTAAAATATTGCTTTAAAATGCTAATGATCATCTGAGCCTTCAGGGAGTCATAATCTTTTTGCTGGTAGAGGGTCTTGCCTCAGTCTCAATGGCTGTTAACTGATCAGGGTGGTGGTTGCTGAAGATTAGGTGACTGTGGCAATTTCTTTAAAAAAAAAACCATGGATTTTGCTGTACCAATTGATTCTTCATAAAACGTTTCTCTGTAGCATGTGATGATGTTTGATACCATTTTACACACAGTGGAACATTTTCAAATATTGGAATGAATCCTCTCCAACTCTGCCACTGCTTTACCAAATAAGTCTATGTAATATTTTAAATATTTTGTTGTCATTTCGACAATGTTCACAGTATCTTCACCAGGAGTAGATTCCATCTCAAGAAACCACTTTCTTTGCTCATCCACAGAAGCAACTCATCACACACTCAAGTTTTTCATGAGATTGTAGCAATTCAGTCACATCTTCAGGCTCTATTTCTAGTTCTCTTGATATTTCTAACATATCTGTAGTTACTTCCTCTAATAAAGCCTTGAACTCCTCAAAATCATTCAATCAACTTCTTCCAAATCCTTCTTAATGTTGACATTTTTACCTCCTCCTGTGAATCACAAATGTTCTTACTAGAATTTAGAATGGTGAATCCTTTCCAGAAGGTTTTCAGTTTACTTTGCCCAGATCCATCAGAGAAGTCAGTGTCTATGGCAACTATAGCCTAATGAAATGTATTTGTTAAATAATATTTGAAAGTCAAAATTGCTTCTTGATTCATGGGCTGCAGGATGGATGTTGTGTTAGCAGGCATAAAAACAACAGTAATCTCATCACACATCTCCATCAGAGTGCTTGGGTGACCAGGTTCATTGTCAATGAGCAGTAATATTTTGAAAGGAATCTTGTTTTCTGAGTAGGTCTCAAGCGTAAGCTTAAAAATGTTAGTAAATCATATAGTAAATAGATGTGCTGTCATTCAGGCTTTGCCATTCCATTTCTAGAGAATAGAGAGTGTCAATTTAGCAAAATTCTTAAGGGCCCTAGGATTTTCAGAATGGCAAATGAGAACTGGCATCAACTTAAAGTGACAAGCTGCATCAGCCCCTAAGAAGAAAGATAGCCTGTCTTATGAAGCTTTGACTCCAGGCATTTACTTCTCCTCTATAGCTATCAAAGTCCTAGATGGCATCTTCTTCCAATAGGAGGCTGTTTCACCTTCACTGAAAATCTGTCGTTTACTGTAGCCACCTTCATCAATTATCTTAGATAAATCTTCTTAGATACTTCCTGCAGCTTCTCCATCAGCACTTGCTGTTTCACCTTGCACTTTTATGTCCTGGAATAGCTTCTTTCCTTAAACCTCATGAACCAACCTCTGCTAGCTTTGAACCTTTCTTCTGAAGCTTCCTTGCCTCTCTTAGCCTTGATAGAATTGAAGAGAGAGAGAGCCTGCTATGGATTAGGCTTTGGTTTAAGGGAATGTTGTGGCTGGTTTGATCTTCTATTTAGATTATCAAAGCTTTCTCTATATCAGCAATAAGGCTGTTTCACTTTCTTATTATTCTTGTGTTCCCTGGAATAACACTTTTAATTTCCTTCAAGAACTTTTCCTTTGCATTCACAACTTGGCTATTTGGCATACAAGACATATCTCTCAGTCTATTTTGGCTTTTGATATGCCTTCCTCACTAAGCATATTTCCAGCTTTTGATTGAAAGTGAGAGATGTATAGCTCTTCTTTTCACTTGAACACTTAGAGGCCATTGTAGGGTTATTAGTTGGCCTAATTTAATATTATTGTGCCTCGGGGAATAGGGGGCCCAGGGAGAGGGAGAGAGATGAAGGGAAGGCTGGTTGGTGAGCAGTTAGAACACACACAACATTTATCAATGAAGTTCACTGTCTTATGTTGACACAATTCTGTCACCCCCAAACAGTTACAATCAAAGATCACTAGTCACAGATCACCATAACAGATAAAATAGTAATGAAAGAGTTTGAAATATTGTGAGAATTACCAAAATGTGATACAGAGACGTGAGGTGTGTACACGTGCTATTGGGAAAACGGCACCAACAGATTGGCTCAATGCAGGGTTGACACAAACCTCCAATTTGTTTAAAAAAAAATTGTTAAAAAATAGCTGCAAAGCTCAATAAAGTAGCATGCAATAAAATGAGGTATGCCTATGTACCTTTGGTTTACTTGTGACCAAAAAAAAGTAATCTTGTCTGTTTGTTTATAGCGATTTCTCCAGTACCTGGGACTATACCTGCCACATAGAGTAGGCATCATAAATACTTGTCAGATTAATGAATGCCTGGGAGGAATAAGTAAATGAATTGAGACATCAATGAAATGCCCCCCTGCTCCCTTTGACGTTACTCCGTTTTGGCCCTTTCGCATTTACATTCCAAAAATCATTTCCTGCTTGCAAGTGGTAGTCTTCACTAAGAGTTTCAGATCACTGAAGCTATTAATGTAACAACAGTAATTACTTTTACTAAGATTTTAAACTCATATTTATTTATTATTTTAAACTTCACTGGCATTTTCTGAAAAGTGCGTAAGTAAATAGATGCTCCTCCACTTTTCAGGATGTCTAAACATTTACCGAAAGGATCTGTCTCCTAACCAGCATCATCTGGTTTTCAACAAAATTCTAATCCAGAAAAAAAGAACGTTTGACTATTTTCCTTTTCCTTGCATTGCTTTTAGCTATCTCTTAAAAGCAATCATCTCCACATTTTTTGTTGTTATGATTATTAGATGATTTCTAACTGGTGTCCTGAAACCTTGAACTTTGCTAATGTCATCGTTTGTTACCTGACAGAGTGTGTCAGTCCTCTTCTCCTAGTTCAAGCCCAAAAGCCTACAAGTTGTATCCTTTGAAACACTTCTTCTTGTCTGTCTGTTTAGTCCAACCAGTGCACATTCCATTTTTAAAAGCAAAACTATCTTTTCTGGCACTAGTAGTCACCTGAACAGATAAGGCTAACAGCTATGCCATGAACTAATTGTTCCAGGGACATTTTAAGGTAAGGAAGCCTAAAAGCAACATATAGAAAGGTAAGTATGTTTTCCTGGCAAATGGGCTTCCTGAGAAAATTTGGTCAAAAAGTCAGTCTTTCCATTCCATGTTTGTGGTAGTTTCTGAGGTAAATAGATAGCCCTTATCAATGAACTGTCCCAAAATCCTAGAACTTCAGGAAGAAGGAACCAGTCCTGTAATATTTAAATTTCACAGGCATTATCTAAAAAGTGAGTGAGTGAATAGACTCATCCCCACTTTTCAGGATGTACAAACACTTGCCTATAGAAGCCTATAGATGCTGTCTCCCAGTCAGCAATCAGCTAGTTTCCAATAAAACTGCTTTTAAAAAATATTTATAGCTCCATCTTTGAAACGGGAAAAAATTGTATAATCAAAAAAGCAATTTACCTGTTTGGCTTCTGCTGAAAATGGTGGGTAAAGGCTGAAACTGGATGATTAAGGAACAATTAATTAGCAAGATCTAGTGTTCTAACTACTTGCTGTGAATATAGTTTGCTAAATTAAGAGAATAATGTGTATTTTATAGATACAGTTTCTGTTCTCTCTCTCATGCTTCGTAAAAATATTAACTCCTTTGATGTAAATACATGTCAATACTACAAAAATCAAATAAATTTAAAAGTAACTTGATTCCTCAACAGAAGGAAATTAAAGTTTTCTTTCTAAAAATTCTATATATAGTGTATATGCAGTGTATATTTATACACACTATATATAGTGTATGTATAGTGTACATTTATATACACTATATATAGTGTATGTATAGTGTATATAGTGTATATTTATACACACTATTATAATGTATGCATAGTGTACATAGTGTATATTTATACACACTATAGTGTATGCATAGTGTAATAATGTATATTTATACACACTATATATAGTGTATGCATAGTGTACATAGTGTATATTTATACACACTATATATAGTGTATGTATAGTGTACATAGTGTATATTTATACACACTATATATAGTGTATGCATAGGGTATATATAGTGTATATATAGTGTATATTTATACACACTATATATAGTGTATGTATAGTGTATATAGTGTATATTTATATATACACTATATATATTTTTGTATATATTTGTATATAGTGTTATATACACTATATATTTGTATATAACACTATATATTTGTATATATTATATTATATATATAATATAAATATTATATATTATAAATATATATTTATATACACTATAGTGTATATTTATATAGTGTATATTTATATACTGTATAGTATATAATATACTATAGTGTATATTTATATACTGTATAGTATATATATACTGTATAGTATATTTATATACTGTATAGTGTATATTTATATACACTATGTATAGTGTATAGGGTATATATTGTATAGGGTATATATACACTATGTATAGTGTATAGGGTATATACACACTATAGTGTATAGGGTATAGTGTATAGGGTATATTTATACACACTATGTATAGTGTGTGTATAGGGTATATTTATACACACTATGTATAGTGTATAGTGTACATAGTGATATTTATACACACTATATATACTGTATGTATAGTGTACATAGTGTATATTTACATACACTGTATATAGTGTGTATAAATACAGTGTATATATAGTGTATATAGTGTATATTTATATACACTATATATAGTGTAAAGTATATATAGGGTATATATATTATATATACTATATTTACACACACACAATATATACACACAATATTATATACACACACACACACACACACAGACTGGCATAGTGGCAGGATAATCGCTTTAGCCGAGGAGTTCAAGACCAGCCTAGGCAACACAGCCAGATCCCCCATCTTTTAAAAACAAAACAAAATAAAATCATATATACATCTTGTGCATTAATTTCAGTTACGTATTTGTTACAGGATACTCTACAAAATTATGGGCTGTGTCATTACAGAGTATGAGACTTTTGATTTTATTTTGGGTAGCCGAGGCCATTTATTTCATGTTTAATTTTATGACAGAATTGTGTCTTATAATCTTGCATACTTACTAATTACTGATCTTTTGTTTTCCTCATATATGTTATGTTTCTTTACTGTAGCATTATCCTACTAAGTTTGCCACTCATAATTCCTTCCTTCATTCATTCATTCAACAATCATTGATTGAGGTGCTACTATACGCCAGGAGCTACACTAGATATTGGAAATGCATTGTCAATACTAATCAATGGGAATTGATTAGTCCAGTGGTCTGGTTTTATGCTGGAATGCCTAGAATTGAGCATTTTTGAGGAAATTTTTAAAGAGACACATATAGCATTAATTATCTGTTGCCCTGCTCATCTCCTCCACCAGACTGGGAACTCTTGAAAAAATAAACCATATAATAGTCTTTCTGGTTCTTTAAAATCTGTTGCATTCCTAGATATAGAGTAAGTGCTCAGTAAATACGGACAGCAGTTTCTTAGCCTGGATTTAGTCCACTTAACACATCCCAAGAATAGCAGATAAAACAGAAAGGTAAAAATCAATGTACTTTCCCTAATGTTGTCTGGAGATGGTTAAAGAGTCCTGGACCAAATCAGAATTGTCAGGGTCATCCTGAAACAAATTAAAATGTTAAATGGGATTGGAGCCTGACTTGGCCTGGAAACTTATGGTAAGTAACCCTGAGAGTTACCTGATTGGTAATAAAACCAGGTTTATAGAGATGTGTCCATAGATATGTTATGGGTTTTCTAGGACTAGACAGTTGACAACTGTACCTCTGATTGAGAATTTTCAAATCTTTGGCTAAGCATTTACTATAGTGTAAGGTCCCCTGGTGACCCCCTTTCATTCATCCAGTCAGCAAATATTTACTGAGCTTTCTAGGACTAGACAGTTGCCAATTGTACCTCTGATCAAGAATTTTCAAACCTTTGGGCAAGCATTTACTACAGCATAAGGTCCCACAGTGACCCCCATTCATTCATCTAGTCAACAAATATTTACTGAACACTTACCATGTTCTAGAGAATGGGTTGACTCCTACATTAGATAATGAACACTGTGCTCAGTACTACATATAATTCCAGTAGAAACTTCTACTGTGCTGAATAGGATGGCCTATTTGGCCTCTAGAGCACCAATTTTTCTTTTAGCACAGGACTAAGAAAGAGGCAGGAAAGCAAACTGCCCATAATCATATGCTTGTCTTATAACTCTAGTTGTTACACTCCAGTCCTAGAGTAGAGACCCAGACAAGAAAGCGATCCCTAAACCAAAGACTTGAGCCAATGTTAAGTGACTCATTTCAATTCCCACTGGTCTCATCCTGATACTGATCAGGACTTATAAGGGTGAAGTTATACCCCTCAACTGGGTGATTCCCTAAAATCTGGCATTCATCCACCAGCATGATGGGAGTGAACAGAACTAAAGCATTCCCCTCAGCAGAAAGTTTCTATAGAAATGTTTTGTTGACAATCCCTTACTCCTCCCACCAAATATTCCTCCCAGTATATTTCACTGAGAACTTCATTCTAACCCCTTTTCTGGATAACAGAATAAGGAAAGGGAGAAAGCTTTGAGATTATAGATATCAAAAAGTAGGGCTGACATTACTGTCCTCAGTCTTTCCAGTAGTCAAAGTCTATGGTGGTCTTAGTCAACTGAGGTTGGGCTATACTGACATGAAGATATAAAGCATGCTGCCCTTTTTCCCACACACCTATTTCCCATGGAATTCCCTTTTACTGTAACCACAGAGCAAGCCAGGACATTTGCTCTCATCACCACTTACCTCCTTAATCGGGTTTTCCATGAAGGGAATGGCAGTTAGGCTACGTAGATAATGTGTCTTCATTTTCAAAAACAATAATATATTTTCCACTTTCTCACAACCACACTTTGCAGTTAGGAAAGACAGGGGATCTTGCTGTCTGGTTCTTTCTATACTTCACCTTTCTTTCCCCATCCTTTGTCCCCCTAGCCACAATGCCACTAATGATATCAATGTCTTCTAGTCAATGATGGAAAGATGCACTAGGATTGTGTGATTTGGTAGTTAGCCATCAAAAAGAACAATTCCCTTTGGAAAGCCGGCACTCATTTGTTTTCTTCTTCTCTTTAAGCTACTTTGTATCTCCACAATTTGGAGAAGATATAAGAAATTTATTTAATCATTTTTTTCTGTCTTGCAGCTCATAGTAATTGCCCCTACAGAGATAAAAACTGTTTTACCCATGTCTATTATCCATCATTTGGCATATTACAGGGACTTCGTGAGTACTCAGAAGATCTGTAAAATTTTAGCATTGGAAATCTAATTTATACACATTTGTATAAATTTAGAAATACCCAAATATTAACAAATTAATCAAGTATTCAAAGTGCATACAAATCTTCAAAGTGTGGATTCTGGTACTTTCTTTGAAAATGCTTCCTCGATATCCATTTTCTTTCAATAAAGCCTGCCACAAAAATCTGAAGTGCTTTTTCCCAGCTTCTACAGAGGTTTCCTCTTCCTTCAAGCAAGTAGGTCTGACACGAACTCAGTATCTGTAATCTTCCTTAGCCTGTGTTCTTTGGAAACACACAACTATTTCTGACTGGATTCAATCCTAACAAAACCAAAGTCTTAATACCAAAAACCAGAATAGTTACATAGAGGAAAACTTCATGTAAGATGCTTGTAAATTTTCATACTCTTTTCTTCCCAGAAGATACACATTCTCTTTCATAAAAATGTTTGAAACTGTTTTGAAAACAGCAATGCATACTTCACAAAAATGTAAGATTATCATGCCTTTTTCCGCAAAACATGTAAATATTCATATAAATATGAATTTTAAATGTAGTACTGCAAAGCCTCTGATCAACATATTAGACACAGTCTAAATTGTTTAAATAGGTTATACTCCAAAACCATTATGGCCATGAATTAATTGTCAAAAATAAAAGCTAATTCCTATGAATAGCACACAACATATAATGCTAACTTTAAGAACTGATTAATTGCTCAGAATTAGGAATATGTTGTAGGATCTCAGGAAGAACTTTTCTTTGTCACCTCCACACACTTGCACTAAATATCTGCCTTTTTCTCCCTTTCTTTTTTCTCCTTATTCCCTGGAATTACATCTACTTTAATAGTTTTAGAAATCCAGAAAAATAGAAAAATTATTTTTTTGTTGAGAGAAAATTTGTTACAGGTTTTTTGTGCTTCTCCACGTGGCACTGTCTTTTGTTTCAGAATATCTTATCAAAAATGCATATATAGCAAACAGCCATGTAGGATAGGGACACATCTCTCTCTTGACCAAAGGGCAAGCATGACTAAAGTCCATTATAAAAGATTCAAGTTCTCTGAGCTCAGGGATCCTGTCCTTTACTGCAACTCACTGCATGTGCACGCGTCATCTGACCCTCCTGGTATTGCCTTCAGGACTCAAAGAACTGATGCAAAGATGCTGATGCCCATGCTGCTTGTTGTACTATGAGTAACAATGTCCTTTGTCTCTGACCTAGGAGGCCTGTGTCTTCTGGTAGCATTCATAAAACTATAACAAACTAACTTACTAGCTTATAAGTAGGGTAAATCTCAGACCCCTCAGAGTTCTGGACAGTTTTTTTAAAAATACTGGCCAGTAAAATCGCCAACTGTTTATTCCTTTAAATTTTCTTTAAAAAATGTTCATAATTAAGGATGGAGAAAAAAAATAAACTTGGTCAAGGACTGATAACCTCTCAGACCAAAGACTTAATTGCAGGAGTTTAGACAACACATCCTACATAGTGTTGCCCTAATTTTAACCTGGCCTTGCATGGCCCTAGGGGACAGTGCTCCTGAAAGGAAAGAACTTTATTAAGTAGGATAGGTTACCTTGCCTAGAATCAAACTGTGCAGGTCTCACATGACCTTTTCACTTTAAGAAGATATATTCCTTCAACAGTGAAGGAGGAAGACATTATGACCACCCAAAGATAGGAAAGACTCTCACTTCTCAACCATAATACTCAGTAGTCTTTGGGATGGAAGATGGAGAGAAAAGACTGCAGGGAAGGGAACACCTGTGATCTGCTTCCTTTGCCACAGTGGCAGGGCAGGCGGTCATTCCAGGGAGCTGCGATGTCAGGTGGCAAAATTCCTCTGATTTCTGTCAAATCTAACACTTGGTTACAAAGGAACAGCATCTGGAAATACTTTATTCTTCTACTGGATGGTATTCCATATGAACAGTCACTTCAAATATATATTCAAAAGCTAAAGCTTAAGTCTACATCAACATAAAGAAGGAAGAAAAAAGAAAACTTGGCAGAATTTTTTTCCTAAAATAAGCATTCTGTATTCTTTCCTTTTCTTTGTCTCTGAGTCTGCTTTTTTAAAATAAGCATTCTATATTCTAAGCCACTAGAAGGAAGTTCGGAACTTGTCTCAGTTTCTCCATCTCACCATACAAATGGAACTAGATTGTCCTTTGGAACCAGTCAGAACTCCTTGAATCAAACTGGTATTCTTCAAATTGTGGCCAATAGGGCAAGAAATAAGGCACAGCTTCTGGTGACAGTTCAGATCTGCCTTCATTGTCCTCTGTCTCTATTCATATCATTTGTGAAATTCAATTAAAAGGGATTCAAGTCACTAATGGTGAAAAATAGTAGGGAAAATATCTAATTGTAATCATGATTACCAATAATTAACTTGAAAAAAATCTTTTTATTAAAACAGCCAACAAGATTCTGTGGGCATTGTGATATTCATTACTTCCTCTTCTCAGGACATCACATTTCTTTTCTTAATACATAATTCTGAGCCCCATATAAGTGATATTTCCACAGCTGTAAGGTTCCATTCTACAGACAGACAAATATCCTTTCAGGGATAGAGTCTTGCGGCAGAAGTATTCCTTTCCAGCAACTTGACTCAGTAACTCAATGTAACTGGAGCTCATGTCTCTGTGCTTAAGAAACCTCTAAGAGGCCAGAAAAGGCACAAAATCTTTAATTTTACAGATGTAAAGAATAAATAGGCTCTACATTCTAAAAATCTTGGCTGTTTAACGTGAAGGTAACTTCTTCCTTTAAAGTCTTTTTAACATAAAAAGAATAAAAATGAAAAAGCAGCTTCACTCGGGAAAAGACTTTCTCTTCATGGCTGCAAAGTTCTCCAACATGGCTCCAACTCAGAATCCTTGGACATACACTACTTCAATCTTGTCTTTCCTTTCATTTATGCCTCCACCTCTTCAATCCTGAAATCCAGGACTGGTCTATCACCATAGGACCTTAATACCTGTTACCCGCTAAGATAGCACCTGAGTGAAGGTCATCTTCTTCTAGAAGTCTTCCCTGATACCTGGCTTAGGAATGCTCCAGAGAATATTATAGTTTTCCTGTCAAATATGTGTGTGTTGTGTGCTATAACTGATGATTTTCTTTCATTAATTTCCTTCTAGACAACACTCAATGAAGTCAGAGACTCTCCAGAAATTAATACAATGTGTGACATCCTGTTATCACTCAATAAATATTTTCTGAGTCAAAGAAAATAAATCTGCTTGCCCTTAGTTGAATATAGTTCTATTTAGAGCTAAAAAAAATAAAGTCCCACAGTAACATTGTTATTCTTCAATGAAGAAATACTAGATGGCTCAAAAAGTCATTATTAATCAAAATAAGTAGGTCTACGGTGAAACCCCGTCTCTACTAAAAATACAAAAAATTAGCCGGGCGCGGTGGCGGGCGCCTGTAGTCCCAGCTACTCAGGAGGCTGAGGTAGGAGAATGGCGTAAACCCAGGAGGCGGAGCTTGCAGTGAGCCGAGATCGCGCCACTGCACTCCAGCCTGGGCGACAGAGCGAGACTCCGTCTCAAAAAAAAAAAAAAAAAAAAAAAAAAAAAAAAAATAAGTAGGTCTATTCTGATTTAATATAGCATATGCTATGTGCTTGCCTAAGTTCAACACAGTATAGGTAAAAGAGAAAGGAATTTCTCAGCACAGAATATTCTTTCTGTTCTGCAAAAAAAAATGTTTATACTGAAGGGAAAAGGAATTTAATTCATGTGTAAATACGACCAGTTTTAAATATTTCCATGAAACATCTCCATTAACCGTAAACTCTCCTTTCCAAAATATGAAAAAAGAAGTATTCACTAGCACTAAAGCAATATATGTAACATCTTTGTATTTTTTTAAGTGTCTTATTCTTCAAATAAAAGGATGTCATTAAGTACAGCTTGGTACAAAAGTAATTGCAGTTAATGTACATTAAAAGTAATGGCAAAAACCGCGACTTTGCACCAACCTAATATATGTATGTAATGCATTTAAAAATAAAATTATTTTTAAAATAATAATTTAGGGAAAAAACTCCATCAGCTTTAACCAAAAATGATAAAGCAATTGGAAGCCATAAATTATTTAAGTGGATAATATTTGTCATTATTCTTAAATGTTACTTTTGATAACAGCAATATTCTTCATTTACTGTATATTTTGTTTGTAAAGAAAGAAGCTATCAATACAATTGTTGAGCAAGAAATATACTTGAAACAATGACTTACAATAGAATGTAGCAGTTGTTAAAACAATTGGTGCCATTGGGTTCCCTGGAGTAAGTAAATTAAGGAAGAACATAAAATCTGAGAAGGTTTCGCAGAGGAGTTGAGACTTCTTCAGCTTCAGTATGACACAGGCAAATGGAAAGATAGTTCAGGCCGAGGAAGCCGTGTCTACGGTGCACTTGGTGACAAGGGGGAGACCAACGAGGATCCATGAGGACTAGAGCGTCCAAAAGTAGAAATGGTAACCACGCAGGCGCGGAGGTGGGTACACCGGAGAGGTTTCCGGGAGGCTTTGTAAATGGGGAGGAGATATACACGTGTTTTAAGATGATTAATTGGCCCGTAGTTTACAAAACAGATTGGAGATGGAAAAGACTTGGAAAGAAAGAGTTTATACCAAGGACAGCCAAAATGAAAAAGGAGAGGGCAAATGAAAGAGATATCCCCAAAGATGGCTAACAGGGAGTTAATAACCGAAAATTTGAGACAGCCCCCTCGCTTAGATTTCTACAACAGGCCATTGACTGATGCAGTCATTTCTATCCTTGCCTCACTGAAGCCAGGGGATCTTTTCTTACCAAATAAAATCCTCCCCTTCAGCGTCCCGGTTACCCTCATGACAAGGCATAGAAATCTGACACAACTCTGAATGATCAGGTTCATGTCAGTCTACCTGGCTTCATGTCCCAACTCACACCTCTACTCACTGCACTCCAACCACATCTAGGTTCCCTCAAATGAGGCATTTCTCTACTTGAAATTTTTCTAACTCATTTTCGCCTTCTGGATATAGCACTATCTCTCTCCATCTCTCTTGTACACAAATACACACCCTACTAACTCACACTAATCCTTTGCATCTCAATTTGAATGTTGCTTGCTTATATAAATTATTACCTCTTACCAGACTGGATGAGGTTAGTGATTCTAGAACACTCTCAATTTTCTTGTACTACCTATCACATTCATAATCATTTGTGCAGTATCTTCCTCTCCACTACACTGTAAGTTCCATGAGGGCAGGGACTTTCTCTGACATGTCTAGTGTTATATTCACAGTACCCAGTCCAATACCTTGAAACATAATGTGCATTCTAAAAATGTTTATTATATAAATTAGAGAGCTCCCAAAGTACTGAGTGCTAGTTATTGAAATGATCTTCTGGCCCCAACACTTCACCTAAAATTCAGGTCTTGGGAGAGGAAGCCACCATGCAAAAAACATATAGATAGCTACCAGCAGTTTTGCACTGGCTTCTACAGGTAAATAATTACCTCCATTTGTCCTCACCTACCCAGTATTTCAATGCCATTTATTTATAATACATATGAGTAGTCTGCACCTTTGGCTTGTATCACCCAAAGCCAAAGAAAATAACAGTTGGCATCACCTAACCTCTGCTTTATCTCCCATAATTACCCACATATAAAATTATTTTTTAAATTGAGATATAAAATTGTCAAAGCACTCTGCATTTTTAATATGCCAAAAGTTATGTTTAAGAAGACTTATTTTCTTTTCCCTATCTTCAGAGGATTTTTCTCATCTTCTATAATTCAACTTATATGCTATTCAAACAACCAAAACAATGATTCAGATTCTAATGGAACCTAAATTATCCTCCCTCCTAATGTGGAAAAATGCCCAATTTTCTATTTCCATTATCATGTCATTTCCTTTTTCATGGGGCATTGCTAGCTTTAGGGAACTTTGGCATAGGAAACAAAATATGGTCTTTCTCTTTCCATTTATTGAACAAGGTTCCAAACATGCTATGAAAACAATGACTGGAATGTAAGCTAGAAGACAGAGCTCATCTCTTACAGTGCTTTGTGAATTATAGAAATTCAATGACTTTAATAACTTTCAAAAAATCTTATTAAATTGCCAATCTCAGCAATTCCTAGGACTTAGAACACTATCATATCCTACACCCACCAAATTAATAAAGAACATACAAGACTTTAATTATTAAACAGGGATTATCAAAAGGCAATTAAAGGATTAAAAAGGAAAACTTGGAAGAGAAAGGCTGAAGAAAATGGAATATTCTGACCCAACACTTTGAGACTTAACTCAGAGTTCTGAAGATAATTAATATCATATTACTATCATCATCTATGTCCTTCTGTTATAGTTGTTTTACATGCACATTTTGAGTTTTTCTTCTCTCATGACCACTGTATCTACTATAAGCCCAGTATGTTATAAGCCAATTCTCTTCAAGAAGAAATAAGAATAAACTAAAACATTTACATTACAGAGGAAGAGTCTAAAAGTAAGAATTGTAAAATACTATCAAAATTGTTCAAACACAGTCAAAATCTCTTTATCTGAAGTAATCAAGAAATGAGTGCCTCTGGCTAAACATAGTAGCCAAGTATTACAAATTTTCAAAGCATTAGAAAATAATAGAATATGCTATAATGAAAAATTATATCTAACATAGTCTAATCTATACTTCATCCAAACTCCCTCAGAATCTTCCCAGACTCCTGACCAGCATTCAGAATGTCATTTGTCATTGCCTTTTCAGGTTGGAAGGATAAGAAGAGACTAAGTTGAGCCCACTCTCTAAGACATTGGGAAGGCTTTGCTATTGTTTAATAAATCCATGATCTTCATAGTAACATATTTACTTATTTTTCTCTAACTTTGCATATGACAATTTAATGCCTGTTTCCACTTCAAATTAACTAATTGTAAGCCAGGAAATAGAGATTCTTGTCTTGAGTCTGCCACTATCTCTGCGACCTGAAGTAGATCAAAAGACAAATCTCTTTGTAAAATAAGAAGCCAGTTGAAATAATTAATCATGGTCCTTTCTACAATAAAAATCTATGATGGTAAGAATAATTCTTAGAAAGTAATAAATAATTAATCAAGGCTCTTTCTACAATAAGAATCTATGATGGTAAGAATAGTAATTCTTAGAAAGTTCTGTTAAAGAAAATCATCAATGTAACAATGAAAAACAAGTTTTCCTTTTTATGCCTAGAGACCATGAAAATCATTGAATGAACACAACCATCACTCTATTATGGGAAAAACCATGAGCTCTAGCAGTGTAGTATTTCTCTCTGCAGGAACATCTCCAAGGAGGAAACTCAGCTGTGGCATCTGAAAGTGAGTTAGGCCTTTAGGATGGGCAAAGTCAGGCCTGGAGAAGGGCTTCAGAAAGAGTTCAGGGAAGGGAAGCACCATCTTACAGAATTGGGGAGGACATCTGAGCACCATTGCTAGCTCCCCTGCCTTTTAGTTCAAGACCCAGGACTGGCCCGATTCTGCCTTCATATTTTTCTTGCTTACAGTTCAGCATTTCTTAGTCACCATCTCCATCCAGGTATCTGACACTTAGACACCTTTTACTGAGACTGCAGTATCTTACCCAAGCACACTTGCTTGCTTCACCTTCTGACTTACATTTCTGCTACCTCATCCATTTTCCACTTTCTTATCCCAGGTCAGCATTAATAAGGTTTTACCTTCCCACCCCTGCCACTATGTCCCAGACAGGAAAGAAACTGTCTTTTCTTTGTCTGACATACTTCCTCATAGAAGTGTAGACACTGTTTATAACACTCTAAATGCCTTCTAAGTTAATTTGTTCTTTCAACAAGCAATTCTTAGACTACCATGTGCCAGCCATCATAAATGAATAAGCAAATAATAGGTAAGAACAAATACTAAGATGAAAATGATACAGGGTGGTATAGGAATGTTACAGACCATGTTAGATTGGTTGGTCCAGGGAAGGCCTCACTGAAGTGGAAACATTTAAGCTAAGTCCTGATTGATAAGAAAAAGGCATCCATGCAAAGATCTTAGGGGAGGCAGAGGGACACTCACAGCAAATGGAACTGCTATGGCAAAAGCCTTAGGACAGAAATGAGGTTGGTGAATTAAGGGACAGAGAGATCAATGAGGCCAGAACACAGGGAGCTCATGGAGAGAAGTCAGGATGAAACTGGAGAGCTGAACTGAGGCAAGGCAAGGAAGGGAGGGATTGTAGACTGGAGTTAAGGAGCTTATGTTTTATTCTAAGAATAGTGGAGGGTTTTAAGCAGTGAAGTGATATGATGTGACATATAAAAAGATGGAAAGGGAGAACAGTAGAATCCAGAAGGTCCATTACAAATCCATTGCAATGGTCCAGGCGAGACATACTGATAGCTTAGAGTGGTAACTGTGCAGCTTTTTAAAAGTGGGGATAATTTCAAAATAGACGTGGCAGGACTAGCCAATTAATTAGATTATGCCATGAAGGGAAGAGAAATCAAAGACGTCTTCTAGATTTTTGGCACCTAAGTGGACAGTCATACCACTTACTGAAATGGGTAAACCTGTTAAAGCAATGATCTGCTGGTAAATGTTTCACAATCAACTCTCAAGAAGAAAAAATCCCTGATTTGCAGTGTTTGGCATATCAAGGGTATAAATACTCCCACCATTGCCTAATTCCACCTGCATACGTAATGTCACTGAATGAGAAATGGTCGCCAGTTGGCTTTTGGGACCTGGTAGAAACTGGCTCCAGCACATTATCCGTAGTTACAAGCCTTGAGGAAGTCAAGAATTCTATTTTAATGTGAACTACATTTTAAAATTCTATTGACTATCCAAGAAACCGTAAGTTGCTGGATTTTTTCACAATTGTATACAATTGTATAATTGTATTTACATATGAGAACCAACTTGTATCTTTGCAGTCAAGGTACCTAGACTAATGGCATTATCTTAACTCCTTATAGAAATATCTTTACTGATGTCTTTTTTCTCTTTTTTAGTCCTCTTTATTTATGACTATATACATATACATACGTATGTATTCATTTTCTATTGCTGCTGTAACAAATTACCACAAACTTAGTGGCTTAACCCAGATTTATCTTACAGCTTTGTAGGTCAAAGTCTGACATGGGATCTCATGGGGCTAGAATCAAGGTGTCAGCAAGACGGAGTTCCTTTCCAGAGACTCTATGAGTTAATCTGTCTTCTTGCCTTTTCCAGTTACTGGAGATGTCCCTCATCCCTTGGCTTCTGGTCTTCTTTCTCTACCTTCAAAGACAGCAGGTTGAGTCCTTCTCCTATTGTATGACTCTGACCTCTTCTGCTTCTCTCTTCTAAGAACCCTTGTGATTGCACTGGGCCAACCCAAATAATCCAGGATAATCTCTCTATTCTAGATTCAAATTACTAGAAACCTTAATATGCAAACTAATTCCCCTAACCTATTAATAAATTCCAGGGAATAGGATGTAGACATCTGGGGGTGGCCATTAGTCTGCCCAACACAATAAATATGAATGTATGCCTGTATGCATACACATACCAAGGCAAATATGTATATATTTCATTTGTATACCTGTACACACATATCTATTTATGTATATAAGGACAAATTTATACCTATACCCTCATATATTTCTATAATACAAAAACTTACACATTTCTTCAACTAGAATATTGTTCCAGGAAGAATTCTCTCCCTACAAGAACAACTTGTATACCATCATCTCTCAATATCCATTGGGGATTGGTTCTAGGACCTCTCATGGACACCAAAATCCATGGATGCTTATGTGCCTGATATAAAATGGTATAATGCTTGGATATAACCATTGTGCATTCTCCCATGTACTTTAAATCATCTCTAGAGTACCTATAATACCTAATATGACGTAAGTGCTATATAAATCATTGTCATACTGTTTTGTTTCGGAAATACTGACCCAGAAAAAGTATGCACATGTTTAATACAGACTACAGATGCAATCTTTTTTTCCCAAATATTTTTGATCTGCAGTTGGTTGAATCCATGAATGCAGAACTAGTGGATATGAAGCTCTTACTCTACTTTTTTCTTTTTTTTAAGTTCAGAAAAACTGTAAACTCCATCAGGTTGACCTTACCTTGTTTTCCAAGAAGCTCATAACTAAATTTTAATTTCACTTGTAATTGTTTACTAATTCCAGATAATGACTACATCTATTTATCACCGTTTATTAATTAAAATATTGCATCTTCATGGGAATGTTTATAATTGTACTGTATTATATTTATTTCATATTGAAAACTACTTCAAATCCTTTTTTGAAAATAGAATAGGTTATAAATTATAAACAATGACAGCTCTGACAGAAATCCCAGGAAAGCAAAATGATAGTGTTACACTTTCTTTAGACCATGACATTAAAAAACAAATCATGGAAAGCTGAAACCATACAGTAACAAGACTCCAAATCCCTGAGAAGGGAAAGAACATTCACACTAGCTTTCCATTTTCCACAGTTCTGAGCTCTGAGCCATTCCAAGAAAATCAAAATGTGATAATCCCAGTCAGATAGAATATCCGAAAGAAAAAAGAAAGAAAACTTTCCAAGAAGAAATGGAGCCTGAGTGACTGCATGCTGTCACTACATGGAAAGCTTTGAATTTCCTCAAGTTTTGCCACTCCCTGGACATTCACCCTTTCATAATACTTCACCTCTAGAGCTCAGAGACCCATGGGCATTTTAAAGGATTTCAGATGAGCCACTGGGTGTGAAATACATCACTCATACTAAAAGGCCCAACGCAGAGCTGGAGGTAGTCCCAGCAACAGCTATTCCACAGCTAAACCACAGTCCCCATGCCCATTCCTGCCAGCAGTAGTGAGGACAGGAATTAATTCAACCTCATTTACAAAAGTAGCTCATGGATCACAGACCTAGATGCCACCTCCAGAGTGGGAGCACAAGCCCTCCTGGAGTGGGCCTACGTCTCCCTCCCCTCCTCCATGTAGGTGATCTTGCTGTCTGTGATGACTTAGACACGTATCAAGGTAAAGCTTACAAGCAGGGTGGGCCAAGGAGGAGGCCTGATGTGTACAGAGAAAGGAAGCTCTGATTGCCACACTGCCCCACCTGAGAGACTAGTCACCTCCTTGAAAATATCTCTCTTTAAGCATAGGTAGCAGAAATGAACTCAAAACCTGGCACCAAGATCTACCCATATGTGGCCTTTGGCAAGTCACTTATGCCTAAGAAGCCTTATCTCTAAAACAGGATTAATCATAGCGCTCGCCTTGTAGATTTGCTGAGAATGAAATGCCATGATATATATAAACTCCTTAGCATGCTGTATGATGTAGTAAATGTCCCGTAAATGGTAATTAAAGGAATAGATTAAAAGAATTAAAATTAATAATGCTCCATCTGGAATGCCAAAAACACACTGCATATCGAGTAGTGCAACAAGATCTATTTGTTTAAATTCTCAAAACACAGGAAAGAAATTTGGTCCATAGAAAACAACAAGGCAAACATTTAATCTGCAAACAGCCTGCAGTAGTAACACCTATCATTTTTTTCAGGTATACGCCATACCTGTTACTGGACTAAGCAATTTTTACATACAATATAATCTTAACAATTACCACATACTTACTCATTTGAAACATCAAATTACTTATGCATAAGTAAACTGGGGAGCAGATTATACCCAAAGCCCCACCCCACAGCTGATGAGTTGCAGCTCTACCCCAAACCTGCTTTGAGGTCAGATCTGATGCTGTTGATTATATGCATTTCATGTTTGTTACATCCCTGAGAGAAATTGAGACTCCTAACAATGCCAATCTTTTAAGAGTCCATTCATACGGTGACCACACAGTCTCTTTGCAGAACTGGCCTCCCCTCACTAAAGGTCCATTCCCCATACCTTGCTTTGCACACTATGAGCTAAGCTGTTTTGTAGCCTCCACCAGGTCCTCATCCCCAGGAGGTTTTCCTCTGGATATTCTGTCCTTTTGCTTCCCTGAGTTCTGTTGCTGGCAGGCCCCCCAACTTTTGAAATGAGGGGGCAGAATCTTTTCTATTCATTTCCATGATGGCACCATTTTTTGTTCCCTCCCTCCTAGAAAGCAAGAGCACTTTAACACTGGCTAAGAACTTCAGGTCAGAAGTTAGGTAAACTTTGTTTTAAATCCTGGCTCCAACTTTTACTAAACATGTGACTTTTACTAAACATGTGACTTTGGGTAAGTTCTTAACACCAATTTTCTTTATTTGTTGAATGGAGCTAATAGTGGTATTTATCACACTGTTTTCTTGAAAATATTGTACGATTAAATGAAGATTAAATGTACAGCTTTTAGCACAATACCCAGCACAGAGCTAGCATTCAACATATGCAAGATATTAATATAACACTCATACAATTTTAAGGCTTGAGATATATTTTCTGACAGACTCTAAGTGTCATATTCATTATGGTGTCCCTAGTTCCTATCACAGTGCCCAGCCTGTAGCCTGCTGACTGATGGAATGAAAGCAAGCTGTGGATGAATCCTTTTTCAGGCATAGCACAAACCACTCTCACCCTCCCCCTAGTGGTGATCCAATAAATGCCCCTACTTGGAGATTCCTAACCTTTGCCTTTAAATTGGATGCGTCGGGGACAAAGAGAGAAGTAGAAATAGTTTTTAAGAAGCTTTATACATAAAGTGCTGTGTGAAACCTCTGCACTATTCTCTTTCAAAACACTTAAAGATCAACATTATTTGTCTTGGCTTCTAGCGTCAAACTGCTGTTTCTTTGACAGTGATACAACACAGACCCTGGGTCACATGGGACTCGGTTATATTCCGATTATACACATGTTCACAGAGCCTCCTTCCAAGAAGGGTTCTCTTCCAAGGAGTGTTCATTATATGCTTCCCTAGCCTTTTTGGTGTGTTGCAGCTAACCACTCTAGTAAGAGAAAATAACTAAACCAGAATGATGGAAAGGAGATGAAAAGAATGGGAAGAGCAGTGTGAACTGCGTTTGGAGAGTGAATTCTAGGGAATTTTGAGAAAGTATCATGCGTGAAACAGTAATGTTTGAGCTAATGTGAGACGGAAAGAATAAGTATTTTAAGATAGTTTCCTGTGTGTGGTAAATGGAATTCACCTTAAAATTTCTTCACAAGACTTCAGTACACATTTAAATAGCTTTTCCAAGATTTTTGGAACATCTAAGTGGTGTTTCTTTTGAACAGGATACCTTGTTAAGACTGCCCAAAATGGGTCCTGCTTTCTTTCAGCTTTTATACATACTTGGTCAATGAACGTCCATTGCTATAAACTGGGCTCTGTAGGTAGACCAGTTTCTCTTTCTTCAATACTCTGAACCATACACATCTTCACATGGATCCCTGTATAATGACTTTCTCCTTTGAAACTGCCTTTTACATCCTTATTTCAGCTGCATTAAAATGACTACTTGAAGAAGAAAGCAGATTATTTAGCATAATTCCCCAATGATTAATTCTCTTTCAAGCATAGATTTCCAGTAAAATTGCCTTCCACGCCTCCTTTCCTGTTTTGTCAAATAAATAACTGGCTGTTGGCCTCCACCAATATCCACAGAACAGTAAGGAGTATGGTTCTTTAGGCGACAGTGTTTCTCTACTCTCTCACCTACTACTACCAGTGTGTGACCTTCATAAAATCACAGACACTCTCTACGCTGTTGATCTTCCTTGTTTTCTCTTTCATTTTGAAAACTTTGTATTGGATTTTAAATACATGCTTACTGCAAAAATCTCAAATAATATGAAATTATATAAAGTGAAACGCTTGCTCTCTCCCCACTTCCCACCCTAATCAATATTTCTACTTATAGTTGCTATCTTCTATTTTTATACAAATAATATGTAAATTAGTATATAATTTCTACTAATAAAAATAGCATTGTATGGTATGCATTATATAGTATGAAATTTTCTTAAAAATTAGATCACGCTAAACATAATAACCAAGTTACTTTTTATGTTTTATGTTAAACATAATAACCAAGTTACTTTTTATGTTTTCAAATGGAAATAAAATGGAAATAATAGAAACAGAGGTTTTGTGAGGCTCAAGTGAAATAATGTATTTGAAAACAATTCAACAGTTATAAGAGACCCTGCAAAGATACCATCTTTTTATTATAACTAGGAGCTCTTTGCTCATAGTTTACTCTTTTCATATGGTACCTGGAATGACCAGCTTTTCTTCTTTCCCCTGGTTTCCTGAAATTACCCTTATTTTCTCAATTTAAAGACACTCTTTAAAAAATATTTTACCGGGCCGGGCGCGGTGGCTCAAGCCTGTAATCCCAGCACTTTGGGAGGCCGAGACGGGCGGATCACGAGGTCAGGAGATCGAGACCATCCTGGCGAACACGGTGAAACCCCGTCTCTACTAAAAAAATACAAAAAAACTAGCCGGGCGAGGCGGCGGGCGCCTGTAGTCCCAGCTACTCGGGAGGCTGAGGCAGGAGAATGGCGTAAACCCGGGGGGCGGAGCTTGCAGTGAGCTGAGATCCGGCCACTGCACTCCAGCCCGGGCGACAGAGCCAGACTCCATCTCAAAAAAAAAAAAAAAAAAAAAAAAATATTTTACCATCTCTGAAACCAAGATACATATTACAATAAATATTGTGTTCTGGTTTAATTTTGTAATTTTTTTCTATCTTACTGATTCATAAAATAATGGTATATCTTAGAATGATGGCATCTTAGATTTAGTGATATTCACTAAGTATATATCTCTTCTTCTTTCCTTACTCAATTTGACTACAAAATTGTCACCTTAGGTAAACAACTTCATCTCCTTATGTCTAAGCATCACTGGCCATTAAATGGTGGTAATATTTAGAAGAGTTATCATTTTAAAAGTACCGAAGATAGGAATGCCTTATAGTATAAATTCATTAAGTATGAATTTCATCTTTTCCTGTACCCCTCTAAATTAAATTCTTAATTTCAGGCTGATATTTAAAGCCCTAACCACATCATTGCATGTCATATACTCTGTCCTTCAATCAACCTATATCACCTGCTATTCCACAAAATTACCCCATATTTTCTCAGCCCTGACCGCTGACCAAATAGTTGTCTACCGAAGTCCCACCCAACCCAATTCAGCATGCATAGAATTTTTTTCTGATGTTCTTGGAACAGATGTGATCTCTTTTATATTTGAGCCTCCATAGTAATGTATTTTGCTAAGTACATTTTTTTGTCTTATCCTCACCTCTATCTGCTAGAACTTGCTTCAAAACACTCTCTTCATTACCTGCATATCCCATACAACATCACACTACCTTACATAATGTAAGTGTTCGGTAAATACTTTTTCATAGAAATGTACCTTCAACATTAAAGTCTGTGGTTATGAAGCATTGCTCCCAGGAACTGTAACATTTTCAATATTTCAATCCTTACATAGTTCTAACTTGAATTTGTATTAGTCTTAAAATACATTTCAAGGTAGTTTGTAGGCAAATATTTTCTTAATTCCTTGAAATCCTTTTTCAGAAGAAGAATTTTATGGCTGGGAACAGTGGCTCAAACCTATAATCCCAGCAATTTGGGAGGCCAAGGTGGGAGGATCACTTGAGTCCAGGAGTTCAAGACCAGCTTTGGCAACATAGGGACACCCTGTCTCTACAAATAATTTAAAACTTAGCTTCCTGTGGTCACTGTGCATGCCTGTGGTCCCAGCTACTCAGGAGGCAGAAGTAGAGGGATCACCTGAGGCCAGAATGTCAAGGCTGCAGTGAGGTGATATTATGGCACTGCACTCCCAACTGGGTGATGGAGCTAGACTCTGTCTCAAAAAAAAAAAAAAAAAAAAAAATATATATATATATATACACACACACACACACACACACATATATATACACACACAGACACACACACACACAGGTTATTTTATATTTTAAAGACAATTATATAAATTTTCCAAATAAGAAAATTGAGAAAGGGCAAAATCAATTCACCAATTATAGTTGGTGCTTTGTCACATAAATAGAAATAATACTGAAGACAAAGCTATTTGAAGATCCTGAAATGTGGATATTCATCCAATCCCACCCAAGATAATTGCCACAAATTTTGTCCTGTATAAACTGAAACTGGCTATAACAGATAGAAGGCTTATACAGTTTCTAGCTATTGAAAACAGAAATATAGCTAATTAGCTTCCCTTATTCAATATCAGTGATTTTGTAAGGGAATGGTTCTCTTTATAATAATGATAAACATGCATCTTGCTAAAATTACACAGAGAAACAGAGACCTCCAGTGGCTGAATAACTTCACATAGGGAGACTGTGAACAGCATAAAACAGATGGGAAAGACATAATGGATTATTCACCCAAAAGGTTCTTCAGTCTAATCTTTCTTTCATGGCATGTACTCTAGTACTTCCTTAATTCCAGTCTAAGTGTCTGAGGACAACTGTGTTCTCACCATTATGTCAGGAAAATCATATCCCTAACTAAGAGAAGTTGTTACTAGACAGTTTACCTGGTATTTATTTAAAATTATTTTTAATTATGTTATATAAATTAATTTAAATTATATCTTCCAATTATTTTCTGTGATGTTTTCTATTAATATAGTTTCACTGCTTACAAGCAGTGATACTTAAATCTTTTAAATTCTCAATTGACTTTTGTGAGATAAACAGCAGAGACTATATATGTAAGAAGAAAGTTATATACATAAATATAACATTTTAATAATTCAAATTAATGAGGTGAATGCAAGTAAACATGACAGCTATAAAATGTATTTCTAAAACTAACATAATTCATGTTGATTATGTGATTCCACTTAATTCTGATGTGTGTTTCCAAAGATCAATGAGATATATGCTTTAATGAAATCAAAAGTATAAAAATTGCTTGAAATTAAGCAAAAAGGGTTTTATTAAAGGTCTGAGGATCTTTAAAAACTGTAGGTTCTCTATAGCATGTTAAATATTTCTCCCAAAGGGGAAAAAAAACCATGTAGGTTCATTTTCCTTTGTTCTGTCTCTAATATTAGAGAACCACATAGTTTCACTCATTCAAAGAACAAATAGTTGCTAGATATCGAGGATATAAAGATGACTTAATTAACCTTTTAAATATTCAGTTTTCACCAAACACTAAGTTACAAATTAAGCTTCTTCGACTACTCAACAAAATTCAACAGTATATGTCAAAAGCTTTTTAAGACAGCCCAGTCCTAGCTTAGAGGTTACTTCTGTGTTTTTAAAATAAGGCTGGATAGAATAATAAAATAATGCCTTTCAAAACAGACTTTTCTCCCAAATACTCAAACACATCTCCTTTCCCAAATCTCCATGTTTTGGAGGTTTTCTCTCTAAATACAATTCTGAGGCCAAAAGCATAGGACACACAGTAAAGAGAAGTTTGGTTAATATAAGACATTACATACATTTGGGTTTTTATACTTAAGGTCAGGACACCTGAGGTCATAGCTACTACAAATAGGAGCCATGTCTTTGAACTCACAGTACCAGACATTGGACAGTCATTCTTATGTGCTGTCAGTGAGTGACTGAGATAAAGTTAGAGCATCAATCTTCATCTCTCCTGAACAATCAAGTGGGTAAGTCTGTTATGCCATCTTCAAAGCAATAAAGAAGTGTAATTGTACCAAGTGAAAATTCACATTGTGTAAATCTGAATTGCAGGTGGTATCAGATACATGGGCTGCTTGGTACAGATGGATGCTATCAAAGCATTAGAACAGCCCATTTTTTATTCAGCTATGCTGAGGAGAGAGATTACAGACTTTTAAATCTCCTCTACTTGAGAAATGATTACCAAAACTAGATTACCTTCTTGGGAATCACTGAAGTAAGAGAAGAGAAATCAGCATGGTAAAAGAGTGAGAGCAAGGAAGAGAGGGAGAAGGGGAGGAGAGATCAAGATAATTCATACTCTGTGTAACCTGTTTCTGGATGAGTATGAGTATTTGCCCAAGTAACCAACCAGATTGATAAGCAAACAGTTTGATGTGACAATGTAGGTTCATCAGTTGCAACAAATGTACTCTTTGGTGATGGATGTTGATTTTTTAAGGGATAGGGAAGTAGAACTTTATTTTTTAAAAATCACCAGATGATTCAAATAATTCTCTAGTCATAAAAGTTTTAACTAGAGAGTCAATCAAAATGTGGTCTTTCTAAAAATATTTTATTACTTCTAAAAATGAGAAATGATTTTGCTGCTTTTTTCTCTCTAAAGTTCTTTATAGCATACACATTTGCCATTTCCTTGGATATTTTGAGCTTACTAGTAATGTTTCAGTTCATCTTTTCTGTGAGCCCAAAGTGCCAAATTTCTGAGCTTTGCGAATTGTGAATGAGGACCTGATGTCACATTTCTGAAAGATCAGGATTTAAAAAATTGATTTTTTTCCATTAATATTCCATGTGTTATATTAAATTCAAACTCTCTTGGCTATTTCCAGATTTTGTTATTATAAAACCATGATGTATCTGACTTTCATTATTAAATGAATATTTGATTCATATGACATTTATGAGAAAAAAGAAAGAGCTAAAAAAGAAATTCGTATTGAAAGAAAACATATATAAACATTATCAAAGAAGCAATTTAACCTTCTATTACAAACCACCTTAACTACTTTACCTACCAATGTCACAGATACACATTTTTTTCAGGTTTTTGGTACTTTTATGTGTGTAAAGGCATGTACACACACAAAGGAAATAATGTAGACTAGTAGTTAAAGGTTAGGACTAAGAGAAACTTGTTCATTGATCAATTATCAGATCATGGACAAACTACTTAAGCTGGCGGGAAGAAAGGAAAGGGGGTAAGAGTTGAAAAATTACCTACTGAGTACAATGTTCACGCTTCAGGTGATGGGTGCACTAGAAGCCGTAACTTCACCATTACACAATATATCCATGTAGCAAACTTGCACATGTACCCCTGAGTCTATAAACATTAAGAAAATTACTTAGCCTCAAAAATATGTCAACAGTAAAAGGGATCAGTTGCTGCCAGAGGTGGGGCCAAGGGATGAGTAGGTGAAGCACAGAGGCTTTTTAGGGCAGTGAAAATAGTCTGCATGACACTTTAATGATGACTATCTGTCACTATACATTTGTCCAAATCCATAGAATGTACACTAGCAAGAGTGAACTCTAAGGTTAAATATGGACGTTGAATGATTATGATGTGACAATGTAGGTTTAATCAATTGCAACAAATGTACTCTTTGGTGATGGATGTTGATCATGTGAGAGGCTATGCGTGAGTGCAGGAAGGAGTATATGGAAAATAGCTGTGCTTCCTCTCAATTTCACCGTGAACCTAAAACTGCTCTTTAAAAATAAAATTAAAAGATAAAAATAAAAGGTTGGAGGTTCCTAGATGGCTGAATAGGAATAGCTCCAGTCTACAGCTCCCAGCATGAGCAATGTAGAAGACTGGTGATCTCTGCATTTCCAACTGAGCAAACGGTACACCAGGAGATTATATCCCGCGACTGACTTGGACAGTCCCACGCCCACTTAGCCTGACTCACTGCTAGCACAGCAGTCGGAGATCGAAATGCAAGGCGACAGCAAGGCTGGGGGAGGGGCGCCTGCCATTGCTGAGGTTTGAGTAGGTAAACAAAGCGGCCAGGAAGCTCCCACTGGGTGGAGCCCACCACAGCTCAACAAGGCCTACTGCCTCTAGTTTCCACCTCTGTGGGCAGGGCATAGCTGAACAAAAGGCAGCAGAAACTTCTGCAAATTTAAACATCCCCGTCTGACAGCTTTGAAGAGAGTAGTGGTTCTCCTAACATGGAGTATGAGATCTGAGAGTGGACAGACTTCCTCCTCAAGTGGGTCCCTGAAGCCCGAGTAGCCTAACTGGGAGGCACCTCCCAGTAGGGGCCAACTGACACCTCATGTGACTGGGTGCCCATCTGAGACAAAGCTTCCAGATGAACAATCCGACAAGAACATTTGCCATTTTGCAATATTTGCTGTTCTGCAGCCTCCTCTGGTGATACCCAGGCAAATAGGGTCTGGAATGGACCTCCAGCAAACTCCAACAGACTTGCAGCTGAGGGACCTGACTGTTAGAAGGAAAACTAACAAACAGAAAGGACATCCACGCCAAAACCCCATTTGCACGTCACCATCATCAAAGACCAAAGGTAGATAAAAACACAAAGATGGGGAGAAATCAGAGCAGAAAAGCTGAAAATTCTAAAAACCACAGCACCTCTTCTCCTCCAAATGAACACAGCTCCTCGCCAGCGACAGAACAAAGCTGGATGGAGAATGACTTTGACAAGTTGAGAGAAGAAGGCTTCAGACAATCGGTAATAACAAACTTCTCCAAGCTAAAGGAGGATGTTTGAACCCATCGCAAAGAATCTAAAAACCTTGAAAAAAGATTAGACGAATGGCTAACTAGAATAAACAGCGTAGAAAAGACGTTAAATGACCTGATGGAGCTGAAAACCGTGGCACAAGAACTACATGATGCATGCACAAGCTTCAGTAGCCGATTCGACCAACTGGAAGACACGGTATCAGCGATTGAAGACCAAATGAATGAAATGAAGCAAGAGAAGTTTAGAGAAAAAAGAGTAAAAAGAAATAAATAAAGCCTTCAAGAAATATGGGACTATGTGAAAAGACCAAATCTACATCTGATTGGGGTACCTGAAAGTGACAGGGAGAATGGAAACAAGTTGGAAAACACTCTTCAGAATATTATCCAGAACTTCCCCAACTTAGCAAGGTAGGCCAACATTCAAATTCAGCAAATACAGAGAACACCACAAAGATACTCCTCGAGAAGAGCAACTCCAAGACACATCATTGTCAGATTCACCAAAGTTGAAATGAAGGGAAAAATGTTAAGGGCAGCCAGAGAGAAAAGTAGGGTTAACCACAAAGAGAAGCCCATAAGACTCACAGTGGATCTCTTGGCAGAAACTCTGCAAGTCAGAAGAGAATTCCACATCCTTAAAGAAAAGAATTTTCAACCTAGAATTTCATATCCAGCCACACTAAGCTTCATAAATAAAGGAGAAATAAAATCTTTTACAGACAAGCAAATGCTGAGAGATTTTGTCACCACCAGGCCTGCCTTACAAGAGCTCCTGAAGGAAGCACTAAACATGGAAAGGAACAATTGGTACCAGCCACTGCAAAAACATGCCAAATTGTAAAGGCCACCAATGCCAATGCTAGGAAGAAACTGCATCAACTAAAGGTCAAAATAACCAACTAACATCATAATGACAGGATCAAATTCACACATAACAACATTAATCTTAAATGTAAATGGACTAAATGGTCCAATTAAAAGACACATATGGCAAACTGGATAAAGAGTCAAGACCCATCAGTTTGCTGTATTCAGGAGACCCATCTCACATGCAAAGATGCACACAGGCTCAAAATAAAGGGATGGAGGAAGACCTACCAAGAAAATGGAAAACAAAACAAAAACGGGTTGTAATCCTAGTCTCTGATTAAACAGACTTTAAACCAACAACAATCAAAAGAGACAAAGAAGGCCATTACATAATGGTAAAGGGATCAACTCAACAAAAAGAGCTAACTATCCTAAATATATATGCATCCAATACAAGAGCACCCAGATTCATAAAGCAAGTTCTTAGAGATATACAAAGAGACGTAGATTCCCACACAATAATGGGAGACTGTAACACCTCACTGTCAAAATTAGACAGATCAATGAGACAGAAACTTAACAAATATACAGGAATTGAACTCAGCTCAGCACCAAGCAGACCTAATAGACATCTACAGAACTCTCCACCCCAAATCAACAGAATATATAATCTTCTCAGCTTCACATTGCACTTATTCCAAAATTGACCATATAGTTGGAAGTAAAGCATTCCTCAGCAAATGTACAAGAACAGAAATTATCACAAATTGTCTCTCAGACCACAGTGCAATCAAACTAGAACTCAGGATTAAAGAAACTCACTCAAAACCACACAACTACATGGCAACTGAACAACCTGCTCCTGAATGACTACTGGGTACATAACAAAATGAAGGCAGTAATAAATATGTTCTTTGACATAACATCAGAACAAAGACATAACATACCAGAATCTCTGGGAAACATTTAAAGCAGTGTGTAGAGGGAAATTTATAGCACTAAATGCCCACAAGAGAAAGCAGGAAAGATGTAAAATTGACAGCGTAACGTCACAATTAAAAGAACTAGAGAAGCAAGAGCAAACACATTCAAAAGCTAGCAGAAGGCAAGAAATAACTAAGATCAGAGCAGAACTGAAGGAGATAGAGATACAAAAAACCCTTCAAAAAATCAATGAATCCAGGAGTTGGTTTTTCGAGAACATCAACAAAATTGATAGACTGCTAGCAAGACTAATAAAGAAGAAAAGAGAGAAGAATCAAATAGACATAATAAAAAATGATAAAGGGGTATCACCACCATTCCCACAGAAATACAAACTACCATCAGAGAACACTTTAAACACCTCTACACAAATAAACTAGAAAATCTAGAAGAAGTGGATACATTCCTGCACACATACACAATCCCAAGACTAAACCAGGAAGAAGTTGAATCCCTGAATAGACCAATAACAGGCTCTGAAATTGAGGCAGTAATTAATAGCCTACCAACGAAAAAAAGTCCAGGACCAGACGGATTCACAGCCGAATTCTACCAGAGGTACAAAGAGGAGATGGTACCATTCCTCTGAAACTACTCCAATCAACAGAAAAAGAGGGAATCCTCCCTAACTCATTTTATGAGGCCAGCATCATCCTGATACCAAAGCGTGACAGAGACACAACAAAAAAAGAATTTTAGACCAATATCCCTGATGAACATCAAGGCAAAATTCCTCAATAAAATACTGACAAACCAAATCCAGCAGCACGTCAGAAAGCTTATCCACCATGATCAAGTGGGCTTCATCCCTGGGATGCCAGGCTTGTTCAACATACACAAATCAATAAATGTAATCCATCATAGAAACAGAACCAAAGACAAAAACCACATGATTATATCAATAGATGCAGAAAAAGCCTTTGACAAAATTCAACAGCCCTTCATGCTAAAAACTCTCAATAAATTAGGTATTGATGGGACGTATATCAAAATAATAAGAGCTATTTAAGACAAACCCACAGCCAATATCATACTGAATGGGCAAAAACTGGAAGCATTCCCTTTGAAAATTTGCACAAGACAGGGATGCCCTCTCTTACTACTCCTATTCAACATAGTGTTGGAAGTTCTGGCAAGGGCAATCAGTCGGGAGAAAGAAATAAATGGTATTTAATTAGGAAAGAGGAAGTCAAATCGTCCGTGTTTGCAGATGACATGATTGTATATTTAGAAAACCCCATTGTCTCAGCCCAAAATCTCCTTAAGCTCATAAGCAACTTCAGCAGTCTCAGGATACAAAATCAATGTGCAAACATCACAAGCTTTCCTATACACCAATAACAGACAAACAGAGAGCCAAATCATGAGTGAGATTCCATTCACAATTGCTTCAAAGAGAATAAAATACCTAGGAATCCAACTTACAAGGAATGTGAAGCACCTCTTCAAGGAGAACTACAAACCACTGCTCAGTGAAATCAAAGAGGACACAAACAAATGGAAGAACATACCATGCTCATGGATAGGAAGAATCAATATCGTGAAAATGGCCATACTGCCCAAGGTCATTTATAGATTCAATGCCATCCCCATCAAGCTACCAATGAGTTTCTTCACAGAATTGGAAAAAGCTACTTTAAAGTTCATATGGAATCAAAAAAGAGCCCACATTGCCAATACAATCCTAACCAAAAAGAACAAACCTGGAGGCATCATGCTATCTGACTTCAAACTATACTACAAGGCTACAGTAACCAAAACAGCATGGTACTGGTACCAAAACAGAGATATAGACCAATGGAACAGAACAGAGGCCTCAGAAATAACACCACACATCTACAGCCATCTGATCCTTGACAAACCTGACAAGAACAAGAAATGGGGAAAGGATTCCCTATTTAATAAATGGTGCTGGGAAAACTGGCTAGCTATATGTAGAAAGCTGAAACTGGATCCCTTCCTTATACCTTATACAAAAATTATTTCAAGATGGATTAAAGACCTAAATGTTAGACCTAAGACCATAAAATCCCTAGAAGAAAATCTAGGCAATACCATTCAGGACATAGGCATAGGCAAGGACTTCATGACTAAAACACCAAAAGCAATGGCAACAAAAGACAAAGTTAACAAATGGGATCTAATTAAACTAAAGAGCTTCTGCACAGCAAAAAAAACTACCATAGAGTGAACAGGCAACCCACAGAATGGGAGAAAATTTTTGCAATCTGCTCATCTGACAAAGGGCTACTATACAGAATCTACAAAGAACTTAAAGTTACAAGAAAAAAATCAAACAACCCCATCAAAAAGTGGGCAAAAGATATGAACAGACACTTCTCAAAAGACGACATTTATGCAGCCAACAGACACATGAAAAAATGCTCATCATCACTGGTCATCAGAGAAATGCAAATCAAAGCCAAAATGAGATACCATCTCACACCAGTTAGAATGGCAATCATTAAAAAGTCAGGAAACAACAGGTGCTGGAGAGGATGTGGAGAAATAGGAACACTTTTACACTGTTGGTGGGACTGTAAACTAGTTCAACCATTGTGGAAGACACTTTGACGATTCCTCAAGGATCTAGAACTAGAAATACCATTTGACCCAGCCATCCCATTACTGGGTATATACCCAAAGGATTATAAATCATGCTGCTATAAAGACACATGCACACGTATGTTTATTGCGGCACTATTCACAATAGCAAAGACTTGGAACCAACCCAAATGTCCATCAATGACAGACTGGATTAAGAACATGTGGCACATATACACCATGGAATACTATGCAGCCATAAAAAAGGATGAGTGCATGTCTTTGTAGGGACATGAATGAAGCTGGAAACCATCATTCTGAGCAAACTATTCCAAGGACAGAAAACCAAGCACTGCAGGTTCTCACTCATAGCTGGGAATTGAACAATGAGAACACTTGGACATAGGATGGGTAATATCACACACAGTGGCCTGTCATGGGGTTAAGGGAGAGGGGAGGGATAGCATTAGGATATATGCCTCATGTAAATGATGGGTTAATGGGTGCAGCACACCAATATGCCCATGTATACATATGTAACAAACCTGCACGTTGTGCACATGTACCCTAGAACTTAGTGTATAATAATAAAAAATTAAATCCATAATATCTTTTTTGAAACTTGTAATTTTAACTATCACTTTGATGATGGAAATCTTCCATTTAAGGAAAAAATTATTTTACTGATAATGTAACATGAATTTAATTTAAAAATTTACTTCAAAAAAAAAGAATGAGATATATCCCTGGGAAATGCAATTTTAGAGATGTTTTTCAATGTCTATATTTCATTAATTATTCATAAAGTAGGGTTTTGAGGCAGAAACAATTTTTCCATCATATTTGTAACCATAAAAGATTGAAGATGGATTCATTTTTTTTTTCAACTTTTAAGTTCCAGGGGACGCATTCATTTTTAATTAAGTGGAAGTAATGCTTAAACCATGAATAAAGATACAGATTCATTAGAAAAATAAAATAAAAGTAAAAATAATTTAAAAAGAAAATTAGCCTATATGTGCTCAGTTTCCTTATCTGTTAAATGTCACAATAAAGTGACACACCTATTTATGAGAATCAAATTAAAAAACGCATATAAACAACTTAGTGCATTGCAGACCCATAAGAAACATTAGCATATAGTTATTATTTATTACTGAGGAAGTTGCAAATGAGGCTTTATACAATATTAAAACAACTGTGTCTTTTAGAACAAATTTGAGAGCAAGCTGCCTAGGTTAGGGCAAAGCTAATGTGCAAAAAGAATAATTCAGACCAAAAAGGAAATATTTCAAATGAAAAATCTAGAGGACTTGAAGCCTAAATGAACAAACACCAAGATTCAGTACTCTTTTCCCCCATTCTCTCATTCTTTCTCTCCTGTTGATGACCTTCTTTTTGTCTTCTTTTACCTTGGCTTCCAATGAGACACTGTTCTCTGGGTCTCCTCCCAGAACCTCTGATGATTTCTCTTTTTTTCTTTCTTTCACTCCTGAAATGCATATGATCCAAGTTTTTACCCTTAACATTTTCACTTCTCTTTCTCAACTACCTCATTCCTTTGAACAATCTATTCAATCCCCTGTCTCCAGTTGACACTTCTATAAAAATGGCCTCCAAATCTGAAATCCAGGCCAAGTTCTCTCCTTTACATTTCAGCTGTGTATTTCCAGCTGCTTCCTGAAGCCGTCCACCTGTCCCATCTGCTCTTCACACTCAGTATATTTGCCCCCTTCTCCCTTCATCCAGCTACTCCTCTTGACTTCTCCAGTTTTACTAATAGTGAGGCCATCTTCCTGGGCATCAAGATTTAACATTCTGGTATCCCCTCTGTATTAGTTCCCTCTCACATTGTTATAAAGAAATGCCTGAGACTGAATAATTTATAACCAAAGAAATTTAATTGACTCATGATTCTGCAGGCTGTACAGAAAGCATGGTGGCAGCTGCTTCTGGGGAGGCCTCAAGGAGCTTTTACTCATGGCAGGAGGCACAGTGGCAGCAGGTTCTTCACATGGTGAAAGCAGGCACAAGAGAGAGACAGCAAAGTGCCATGCAGTTTTTAACAGCCAGATCTCCCAAGAAGTCACTCAGTATCAAGAGGGCAGCACCAAGAGGATAGGCACTAAACTATTCATGAGAAATCCACCCCCGTGATTGAATGACCTCCCACCAGGCCCTGCCTCCATTACTGGGGATTGCAATTCACATGAGATTTGAGTAGGGACACATATATAAACTACATCAAGTCTCTCACTTTTTTCTCTTATCCTCCATCTCCAAGTTTTAGCTAAATTCTATACATTTCAATTCTGCAATATATTTCTAAATAATTCTTATCTCTGTTAACACTTCCTCTGTCCTTTAGTCCCTATCAACCTTCAACTGATATTAGAAAGGCCTCCTATGGGTCTCTCTGCCCTCAGAATATCCTCCAGTCCTAATCCACTTTACAGTATACTCTTCCTGCTCACAATTCTGAATAAACTACTTACCTGCTCAAAAACATTCATTAGCTCTTCACCATTATAGAGTCAACCCCCTTTTCTCTACCATTCTCAAGCTCCTATGACATGGCCCATATCCTATTTTTCCAACATTTTTTCCTGCCTACTCTTCTTAATGACTCCTCTACTCCAGCCCAATTGAATCACTTGTTCATTCCAATCTATACTCTGACATTTTTAACATCACAATTTGTTCACACTTTCTGCTGTCTTGAATTTCTTTCCTCATCTCTGAAGAGATCCTTATTTCCATCACATGTGCAAGTAATCTCTCACCCCCTCTGACTTTCTCAAACCATCCACAATTCTTTTGCAATACTTTTCCTTTTATACTTTCTATTCTAGTCATTTGGGTATGTCTTATCCTACATATGAACTGTAAGTCAATAAGGACAGGATCTATAAATTATACAATTTTGTATCCACCATTATCACCAGTGCAGGGCTTTCCACATACTACATCATCAACAATGTATGTTGATTGTCAAAATAGTTATGAAAAGTCCTTCTTTGATCCTGTTAGCATAAATTTAATTGGCAGTTCAGGATCCTATTTGCCTAAATGAGAGTACAGCATCACTGAAGTATTGTATGGTCCTTGCACAGCCTACTGAGAATTACTGTAAAACGAGCAGAGAGACGTTGCCACAAAAATGCATTCGACAAAACCAATAGACACAAGCACAATCTTGGTGGCAAGATGACACAAGAATCAAGGAAATCCCGTAACTATCCTTGCAAATATCTCTCCTCACAGCTTTCAGCTCTAAATGCAGCTATTAATTGGTAGCATCGACAAAATTAATTTGGTAAATCCCTCTGAAGCTTGTTGATTTAAGCTTCCTGTGATACCGCTAGGTTTTAGCCCTTAATTAAATTTATGTGCTGATATGTTAAATCCTTTTCATTTCTGTTTAACCCCCTATTCAAGGAGGTTTTGTTCCAATATCATATCAAAACCTAGCTGGATCACAAAGCAAAGTTTAAAGAAGACTGTAGTTTTTCTGACTTTCTAGTTACACTTGTAGAATTAGAATTTGAAGTCTATATAAGAAATCCCAAATGGGGAAATTAAAATGCAGTTGTTCCTAGGCATCTCCCCGTGCCTGATGGGCTCAACTCCAGTTCTTGTATTTTGATGAATTACATTACAAATTAGCCCTATCATCTCACCATCAAATTTGCATGTTTTATTCCTTCTTTGGAACTTAGAGATTAAAAATAAATTTTAGTTTCTTCCAACATAGTTTCCAAATTTACTACTCCTCTTTCCTTCACATCTGACACTAAGCCAAGCCAAAGGCAGAGTACTCCCTCCCTGGTGATGTCCCTGCTCATCCATCACGCCTTGCTGATGCAATCCAGTTCCATAAGCTGTCTTCAGGGAGCATGGGTGGCCAACAGACGTGAGCCCATGAGTGAATGGAAGAATTGTGTAAGACTCTGTCTTTTGTGTAGGGAAAATGCAAGGACATGTTTGCCAGATCTCCTGGATGCTTTCTGTGGATAGTTTTAATCTCTTCTTCAAATAGAAGAAGTTCTTCCTTTAAACATTTATTTTTACAATTTTTCTTTTTTGTTTTTGTTTTGCACATAAGCTTAATTTATGTGTACCTTTTAAGATCTTGGTTAAAAAATTCTCCCAAAAGAATACTAGCTACATACCAGGGAAATAGATACAGAATGAAAAATTATCCAAAAAGCTTGGTTAACTTCTTTATCCCAACACACACACTTTGTATTAGCAAAGAAACTAAGCTAGACCGAAAATAATCTTCAATTTGGTTTACCTAAATAATTATTCAATTTCCATGTTAATTTTCCTAGTAAAAACTTAATGTGCATTCTCTGTTTTATTTCTAACGTGTTAGCACATCTATAAGATATAGATCTATGTAGATTTCCCTTTCAAATTTCACATTTTGATTATATAAAAATTAAATGATATTTAGAGAGGATATTTGATAATATAAGGTTTTACTTGCACATTTGGTAAGTGTTAACTTTGTTATTGTTTGAGTTTTCTTTTAATAGGCTGTTAGCTATGCATCTGGGAGCCCTAGCAGATGCAATTTCTCCTTCAATAGGGACAAAAAGCAGCTAGATGCTCTACACAGGCATTGGAAAGGTCATCCAAAGCATATTTTAAGAGCCTCTATTACTTTTGCAGGTTTTTGTCACACTGAACCTTGTGCTTGGAAATAAAAAATAAGAGATTTTTGTTTTACTTGTCAAAGCACTCCCTCCTCTAATATGCACAGCAATAATAAGGGGTGGGTCAATTTGCACGAGGAGCCAATGATTTTCTGTAATAGAAAGGACCACAGTCCTAGTCTCTGTCACCAACTTCCTCTCCATAAAGGTCAGGGTAGATTTAGATGGCCTCATGAGGCAACGATGAACAACAAGACTCCTAAAATATGGTTAAAACAAAGGTAGAGAGTGAAGGGAGTGAGCAAGGCCTGGAATGAATCAGGGTATCATCTGTGCTTCTGAGTCTCAGGGTGTGGTAGGCACGAGAATACACCTGGTGGACTTCCACCCACAAGAAGCGTGTTTGACTAAGGCCCCAGCCACCACTCCCTGAAACCTATCCCTGCATTTGTGCCATGGCCACATCTCCCATAGGCTGCTTCCTGCCAATGACCTGTCTCTGGGAGACATGAGACTTCTTTTTGGCTGACTGGCTCGAGAACTCCCCTAAAGTTTTATCAAACCTTCCTGAGACCATATAGAAATCTAGGAGGCTTGCAGCCAACTTTCTCTCCCTCTCTCCTTCACTTGAGGTCAGACTAGCATCACGTTCTGATGACTGGCTCAACTCTCTTCCTACTTCTTTTACATGCAGGCATTTCCTCCTAATAAAATCCTTGCCTGTTTTATTCCATCTTGGCATCTGCTTCTTGGAGGACTCACACTAACATGCACAGTACAAGTGCTGAACCTGTCTTGACCTACTTCGAGTCATTTGTGTCCCAGGAGCTATTAGAATGAACCTTATGAAACTGCCAGCATCCAACCATTGGTGACTTACAAAAATAACCATTTCATGTAGTTCAACCTAATAGTAGTGCAGAATGCTGACAGGGTTGAAACACTGGAGACTCAGTTCTCTAAAGCCCAGAGTTTCTTTGAGACTGAAATAAGAATCTACATTCCTTTTCCTGAGAGGGCTGAATCTGAGATAGTTAGCCCAGTCCCTGAGCTCAGGATAGCTTTGATCCAGGAAATCTGATGCTTTCCTTTGCCCATGTTTCCCTCAGGATACAGCTTGGCTGCTTAATCAGCCTTACTCAATGGCTATTTCCACTGGAGCCCCACTCATCGTCATTACTTACCTGAAAGACGATGGGCATCAAAACGTGCCCTGATTCGCTCCTGTAGGTAGCCTTTGCTTCATGGAAATGCTTTGGCTCAGGAATTGATAGAACTTTGACCTTGAAGGCACTGATAAGTTCGTGGGGAATTCTTTTTAAAATCAGAGGTATCCTAGAAACTGGGAGAGTCCACCTTTCCAGAACTAGGCAGGATTGATTCAGAACTCAGAATGACTGCTGCACAGGGAACTCTGCACCACCTTTCTTGTTTCCAACACAGCCCAGGAAGGCAGCTTCCACTCTGGAGACAGGAACCCTCTGCCACAGCTGGCATACTGAACTAGGAATAAATCAGAGAATTCTCTTCCACTTTCCAGATCACTGAAAATAGGGACTCATAGGAGTATAAAGAAAAATAATGGGACCTTGGAGGGGAATATACTGGACTTCTTGCTCCTATTGGCAATGGTAGTTCAGTCTGGCTTGACTAGGGCATGCAACTTGCCCCTCAAATTCAATATGCCAACTACACATAGTAAAAATGTTAATGTAAGAATTTACCTTTTAATGGAGAAATTAATTTTCACAATTATTAAACCTAAATCAAATTGTAATTTAAAGTATGAAGATTTTGCTATTCAAAAATCTTTATGTTTCTGAAACTTTAGCTTTTAAAATTAGGCAACCACATAACTTTTATTCTCAAATGCTATGAGAAAAGTCTTACTTTTCCTCCAATAATTTCCTTTTTATTAAAGAAGAAAAATAACTTTACATGTGATTAATTTGAGAACTTTAATATAAAAAATAGCCTCCATTTCTGAGCACTTACGGTCTGCTAAAATAAAGTTAGGAACTATTGAATACTTGAGTTCTTCCACCAGTACTGACTCAGTGCTATGAAATGAATAGAATAAAATCACTATTGCTTTTGTGTATGTTTCTTCTTTGTGTATTCTATATTTCTTCTATGCAACTTGAAACACTGCCATATTTTGTATTGCACTTTACATAAACATTTCTCTAATTTATCATAAGCCTTTCATGAACATTATTTTTCCATTGTGTGCACATTATAAGATGTTTAACCCTTCCTTATGTTTAGATACTTAGATTGTTTCACATTTTTTTGCCTCAACTGAACATATAATCATTCTCAAGAGTAGAATTACTGGGTTAAAGATTACAGTAGTCCCCCCACTTATCCACAGGAGACAGGTGGATGGTTGAAACCAGATATAGTACTGAACCCCATATATACTGTTTTTTTCCTATACATACATACATATAACAAACTTTCATTTAAAAATTAGGAACAGTAAAAGATTAACAACAACTAATAAAAAAGAACAATTATAACAATATGCCAGCCTCACTACTTTTGCACTTTGAAGCAATTATTAAGTAAAATAAAGGTTATTTGAACACAAGCACTGAGATACCACAGCAGTCAATCTGACACCAAGACAGCTACTAAGTAACTAGTAGCGTCTACTGGGTGGATACGCTAGACAAAGGGATTATTCACTACCCAGGTGGGACAGAATGGGATGGTAGAAATTCGATCATGTTTCTCAGAATGGCATACAATTTAAAACTTATGAATTGTTTATTTCTGGAATTTTCCGTTTAATATTTTCAGATTGTGGTTGACCAAGGGTAACTGAAACCATAGAAAGTAAAAACCTTGGATAAGGAGGGACTACTGTATTAACACTTTTAAACTCAATATACATCTTCAAATTTATTTTACATTTTTATCAGCAACACATGAATATTCCTATTGGAGACCTTGAATAATATGGAAGAAAGATGTGGAAGATCCTAAGATATTCTTCAGAAAAACATCTTTTCTAACATGAAAAAAATGGCATTTCATTTAAATTTCCATTACCATACCAATAATATTTGACATTTTTCACCAACTTTGTTAAGTAATCTATATCTGTATTATTTAGAGTAACTCCAGAGTTCTTACTTTCAAATGCTCAAAAGTCATCTCTGTAATCCTCTTGAAAATTTTCACGAGTTATTTCAAATAGACAGGCTTAAATAGGACTGTTATCTATTCTGCATCACTTAACTCCTTTGTCTCAGTCTAATTGGTGTAGTGGAATTTACATTAATAAATGAACCAGGATATTTACATAGTTCTCTCCCTCTCTTTGTGTGTGTGTGTATGTGTGTGAGAGAGAGAAAGACAGAGAGAGGCTAATCTTCAATCTTCTCTCAAATCATAGGAATCACTGACTTATGTCACAATCATAAGTCACTCATAACTAAATTTATTTTCCTCTTCAAATTACATTATCCTTGTTACTTCTCACATGTTCCATTTTGTCCTAAAAGTTTCTTACATTATCACCAAATATATAGTAAAAATCCTCAATATTAAAAATTAACACACCATGATTCAAGTTGATTTTTAAATATTTTCTCCCTAATGATGTATGTCTTGGTGAAGAGAATTTTTTTTCTAAGATTAACTTACTCAATTCATTCTCTCCAGATTGTGGATTGGAAGTTGGATGAAACATTATAAATCAATGTGGAAAAATAATTTTGCCAAATTTCAATCTCAATCAGTATCCATCAAAACTTTATCCTTTGGCTGTTTCAAGATATTTGTGTGATATTTTTAAGCTGTTAAAAGTTTATTTATTTTAAAGGCTCAATGGGCTTCCTGGATGCCAAATCACTTTTTTAAAAATTTTGATGATACAAACTAAAATGAATTAAAAACACATGGAATCAATGTTCTCTAAAATATATGTGTTTTCAAAGTTTAGAGAAAGAGGGTGGGAAGAGGTGCTTGGCAGCATGTTTGGGTTTTAGTAAATCCGAAATTTTCGAAAAATTGTTCCAGATGTTGATGAACCCCTTGGTTCCCCTAAGTTTCACCCAAACCTGCTATAAATAAAGATAATTATAAACAGCAATAAACTAAGGTTAAGGCAGTATGTAATGAATGCCATAGGAATCATAATTAATTTGAATTAACTCTGAACTGAATTTAGCCACAGAAAATACAGATGTGGATGGGTTGTAAATACCATTAAGAAAAGTAAAGTTTTACGTACGCTCACATAAATAGGAAAATAAAAACAGAACTATTTCACACATAAAAACCTGACAGCATCCTGGCATTTCATCCTGGCATTCAGAAGCTCTCATTATCTAGCCCAGTGGTTCTTCAGACAGGATGATAAATCTCCCATGGAGGATGTTTGGAAACTTGTGGGACATTTTTGGTTGTCACAATGACTGGAAAGAGCTACTGCCTTTTATTACCCAGTGGCCAAGGACGATTAACATCCTGAAATTCCCATAAAATGAGAAAATATTCACCCAAGTAACCATGGTGTCCCCACCAGTCTCCCCAGCACTCTCTGACCCCTAAATTTGTATCTCACCAAGTTTCCTCACATCCTCCACAAATCACAGCCACCCTGCCTTTGTGTTTTTCCTCTACTGTTCCTTTCCTTGGAATTTTTTGCGTCTCCTCTTCAATAATCCATATCTAGTATTATCTTCCAAGAAAGACTCTTTTTCACTTCAGGTCTCTCCTCTGGAAGACTGACTTCCATAGTAAACTTTTTATCTTCTCCTGAGGTATTTCAATAGCCTCATTCTCACTATTTCATATTCCCCAGTTATATCCAATACAGGGTAGTTTGTGTACACAAAAACAGCTTAATTAACTACTGCTGAACTTTTTCTTATCAAGATTGTGGACTTGTACAGACTCAGCTATAGTTTAACTTTCTTATTTGGCTTTGTTGAAAGAACTCTGCCACGTGTGTTCACATGCACACATATGTGTATGTCTGATGATATAAATATAGACACAGACATAGATACAGATATAGATTAGATACATTCCTATAAACAGACAAACCGTTGACCTCTCATTTAAGGATGGCATTGTTGGAGTAGAATTTGTCCTCTTGGTTCCATTCCTTTGATAAGCACTTACCTCTGATTCTCATGGTTTTGCCTCTTACTAGTTACACTACAATAGTAGAGAATCTTTAGAACCTTGAAGGGCAGCCAGGAAGAGTTGACTTGGAAAAATATAATCTAATACCTCTGGAAGGAAATAATTCCCACAGACGTTTGCTGGAAGATATGAACTATACATCTGGACTGCAGTAATGCTTCAGAATGACTAAGGAGAGTTTCATCTTTCAAGCCAGCGAGAGCTGTACTAGAAAGTATGCTTTCGAATAGCCCTTCACTGGTTTCACGGAACAAGACTTAGGGGCTCAGGTAAAAAATGAATAACTGCTACTTTAATTTAGGGCTGATATCACTTTATGGTGATGTCTAGTACACACAGCCTCCGTCTCAAGAACATGTGACTTTTGAATGACCTCATCCCCATCATGGAGGCTTCCTACTCCTCTGGACCCCTTCCAAGTACCCCTCTTTCCACTGTAGGAGCTCTCACCAAGAGCAGCCTACAGTCCCTCTCAGCCTCAACCCACCTATAGTCCTAGAGAGGGCACAGGATTGAAAGCTCAAAAGATTCAAGATTTCATTTCAGAATGCAAAAGGGAAGAAGTGTACTTTCTGTGGACATATAAGTCTACTGGTAACACTTTCTTTATTCTCTCTGTGAAATAACTGGCTAACATGAAAATGTATAGCAATATAACAATCTTTTATTAATAAAAATGCCAAAAATAACACCATTAACACCATTGCTTTTTCTGACTATGAAAGTATCACATTTATTATTTTAAAATAAGAAATGCACAAAGATGGCAAAATAATTTGGAAATTATTTCTAATTCTACCATGTATAAATTATCACTGAATATTTCAGTAAACATTCATCCAGAGTTTATATTAACACACACACACACACACACACACGTGCAATCCAAAATAGTATTAAATAAGGTATATACACTGCCTTCAATTTAACTTATTACTTATTATGTTATGGACACGTTTCCATGCCAAACACAAACAGAGAAGGTATAACTATATAACAAGTTTTTAAAGCTGCTTAGTATTCCACTGAATTAATGCATCATAATTTATATTAACATGGCCTTACCATCTGGCATTCAGATTGTTCTCAATATTTCACTATCTCATTCACCGCTGTGATCAACATACATACATTTTGGACATTTCTCTAAGTATTTATTTTTAAGAGATAAATTCCAAGAGTGGAATTCCTGACTCTTATTAGAGTAGAAAAATAATTTTAATTTCCATTATCAAGTTCTTCCCTCAAAATGCTATACCAATTTACTCTCCAACCAGAAACATCTTAAGAAGTAATAAATCCTGGGCTTTGAACAATTAATTTACTAGGTTTTTGGGGTTTTTTTTTTTGGAATATAACCCACTTTGAATTTTGAGGGTGCTTGTGTGAATATTTTAGTTGTTTAAAATTATGCTTCTTAAACTGTATTCTGGTTTGCTCTGTCAAGGACCAAGGAGCAAGAACCTAGAAGAGGAGGGTGTGGGAGATGGGTAGAGAGAGGGGAAGTTAACTTTTCTGTTTTCAGAGTTGAACTAAAACAGGGCTTCTGCTTTTAAAGATTTATATAAGCTTCCCTCTGAGCAAGACTGAATACAAATGTTCAAAATCTTTAGTTAAAAATATCTTTCCTCACAGTGCCAAGGAGAAAAGGTAGTTGTTGTTCTAGTTCACTGTCAGAACTGTGGTGGGAATGTAAATTAGTCCCTGTAACTGCGGAAAGCAGTTTGGAGATTTCTCTAAGAACTTAAAACAGAACTACCATTTAATCTAGCAATCCCATTACTGGGTATAGATCCAAAGGAAAATAAATCACTCTACCATAAACACATATGTACTCATGTTCATCACTGCACTGTTCACAATAGCAAGGACATGGAATCAACCTATCATAACTAGGTACCAACCTAGGTACCCATCAACCGTGGATTGGATAAAGAATATGTGGTACATCACCATGGAATACTATGCAGCCATAAAAAAGAACAAAATCATATCCTTTACAGCAACATGGATGCAGCTGGAGGCTAGCATCCTAAGCAAATTAAGACAGGAGCAAAACACCAAATACCACATGTTCTCACTTGTAAGTGAAAGCTAAACATTGAGTACACATGGAAAAAAAGATGAAAGCAATGAACACTGGGGACTGCTGGAGAAGGAAGAGGGCAAGGGGATTGAGAGGTGAGGAACTGCCTACGGAGTCTGTGCTCAGTACCTGGATCATGGGCTCATCCATACCCCAAACCTCAGCATCACACAGGGTTCCCATGTGACATACCTGCACAGACACCCCCTGAATCTAAAATAGAAGTTGTAATGATTAAAAACAAAAAAAGATAAACAGTTCTCAAAAGAGTATCAATTCACCATGACTTTTAGTCTGTGCTCAGTACCTGGATCATGGGCTCATCCATATCCCAAACCTCAGCATCACACAGGGTTCCCATGTGACATACCTGCACAGACACCCCCTGAATCTAAAATAGAAGTTGTAATGATTAAAAACAAAAAAAGATAAACAGTTCTCAAAAGAGTATCAATTCACCCTGACTTTAGGGTAAAATAAAAATTTCTATAAGGGTGACTGGCTGTACCTTTGAACTGTCAATCTTAAATGGGCTGTCATTTGTAGTAATAGTTGGAGCTATTTAAATAAAGGCAAAATCAATAATTTAACTTGAAATTAAATTATGTCAGGTTGTTAAAAGAAGAGCAAAACCCCCTGAGTTTATACAAATGCTGAGATTAAGCAAATGAGGTTATTTTACCAATTCCCATTAATGTAGTTTTGATAATATTAAGATAACAGGAAATGTGAGATTCAACTGTTTCATTGCAAAGACATTAAATAGTCTATCATAGTGAGGCATTTTAAAGTATAACTTTTGCAGAAATAGAGACAAGAGAAGGATACATTCACTCTCTCAGTGAATGGGAAAGAGCAGGCTGAGCGGTGAGTAGCCTGACTGGAGGGAGAGAACGGGAAAAGCAAGGAGAACTAAATACGTGGGACCCCAAACCACAAGACATGAGGTCATTCCTTGAGGTCTAATAGAAAACCAAGGGCTCAGAGTATGTGATAGGGCATTAGGAACTGGACCAATCACGCTACTGTTTAATCTGCCATTTGCATGGGAGTCCAGCAGGGGACTGTCTCTGGCAAAGACCTATGTGTGCACTCTGGGGCAAGTATTGACAAGAGAGGAGAACCACATTTTAGGGACCACAACACTCTGCTTCCTGTTTAAGCACTACTTAATGTTTAGTGCCATGAGGAACATTTTAGGAAAGGAAAAGTAAGTAGCTCTGTTGTTGGAAAAGCAGGTATTAAATAAATTGTTTTGCGAACTCTAGACTGTAAGAACAGCCCCAGAAATGATATTGTATTTGCTTTCAACAACCGAGCATTAACATAGCATGAATCACAATGTGGTAATGTAACATAACACAACAAAACGTAACATAGCATAACATAACATGGTAGAGAACCCGAATTCCTGTGTTTGCCAATTAAGATTCTTTCCTAAATGAAAATTATTCAAAAATCAGTGAAGACTGAATCATCAGCCCCTACACAAACTTGGCTCCACAGTTGGGCAATTCTTGACCCTCTTTGGATCTTAATTCTTTTGTCTACAAAACTAGGGAGTCAGACATCTGAGGAATCTTCCACTTCCATAACTGTCCAATTGTATAATTCCTAGAAATATTCAAATAAGGTAAAATTAGAGACTTTTTTTTAGCTCACAGAATTACTTAACGCCCTATGAAAGGAAATGTGTTTTCCTTATAGCTCCTGGAACTAGACTTTGTCCCAGCTCCATCCTCTGCCCCTCAGGCACAGCAGCTGCAAAAGCTGCAAAAAGTGGCCCGGTTCCAAAAAGCTCTTTTCCTTCTAGCACAGGGGTGAGAATATTCAAGAGCATCTGGAAAGTCTGGTTAGTGTTGCAGTTGCTTCCCAGGGTCTCATGTTGCTTCCTCACAGCAGCTAATGATACCCGCAGAATAAGCATCCAAGATGTCTTCCCACAGTTCACATCCTCTGCTTCATCTGCTCTAAGGGTGTGACAGAGAAATGCTTGCTTTACGATTTAAGTGGCAGGTGAAAACTAGTACTGCTATTTGCCACATACACATCTTTAAGCAGCTAAAAACCAATGTCTAACTCTAACTCTGGAAGAAAATTTCAAGGCTAACATTTCCTTTAAGAAATCAGCAAATATTTGGTTAGCGGTTGGATTATAAACATAGATGTTACGTTGTATCTGCATCCTCATGCTTAGTAACTTGTAATGTTTAGTCAGACCAGTCTCTTACAGTCTTTGTGCAGACTACTGAAGAGATCCATTTCCCTGAAAATCAAAAGGTGGTTGACTTAGAAATAATTCAGTCACTGTGTAGCTGAAGGAAATCAAAAAGCAAGATACCAAAATATTTGAAAAACGTGTTTTACTAGTTTGGAAAAAAGTTAGATCAACACTGTCCCACATGTTTAAATCTATCCAGGAAAATTAAGGGAAGGCCTAGGTTAGATCCAAAAAGCACTTCCTACTGGCTTTCTCATTATTTCTGCAAAGCTATTTGCTTTCTCCACTAGACTCTACCCCTGACATACCTTATGTTCTTCTCTCACTGGTAAAAAACATAGGAAAGGATTTTTTCAATGCATTCACTAAGAGGTAGAAATGGCTGATAAGTTGCAAATGCTTCTTATAAGCTATTCCTCTCTCAACACAGAACAAAACCATAACCAAAGGGATGAAAGACAAATTGCAGAATGCTAGGCTGCAACCAGTCAAAAACAGAGGTTTGTGGAGAAGTGAACACTCCCGGGAGTTAACAAATGATGGTGTAAGTAATTGTCTAACTATCCACAGAATAAAATGTCTTTGTTTATGGTATCAATAATATTCTCTTTTCACCACTAAACTAGGGAAACAGGTGACAGTGACAGAACTAACTTTAAAACCTCAAAGTAATATCACTTCACTGCTAATGCTCAAAAAGTTTTGAGCACAGATTTTAAAGTAAAAACATTGAGAGAAAAAAAAGAAATCTGAGTTTACCTACTACACTGACCATCCAGGGCCACTGGGAAATCTCCTGAGTTCAGAAAATTTCCTTAAACTTTCGGAGTATAAATATGAATAATGTAATGATAATTAAATTGCACTAGTCATCTATTTGATTTGATTGAATATAATGACCAAAAGTTATTCTAGTACAAGTATTTTCAGAATGACTCTCTCAAGTAAACAATTGCCAAGCACCTCAATATTAAACTGGTGTGAGGTCTGGTTTCAATAGAGCAGCAAATAAACAATAAAATGAACACAACTACAAGGTCGTATGTCACAATTTATTTTCTGAGGAAAATAATTAAATTGAACAACCTGAAGGAAGTAGTTCCGTGTTTGTTATTTATAGTTTTCTTTAGGTCATTTAATTTTTCTTAAATCTCATTGGAAGCTTTTAATGTCTTCTTGTACATTGGAGTTGGAGGGAAATAAAATAATAATTACTTAATTATTTATAAAGAAACAGAATGTACCAAATACCATCATTTTCCTTCACATGCTTTAACTGAATTTTTCATCTTATTTTCTTAACCATTTATACAAACATTTGCCCATTTGCCGATGCTCTCACATCTGAATTTATTCCTTACAAATAATGCTTTTCTTTCTTACAACCAGTACAATAAAGCGACTTATGTTAAAGGCATTGTATTTTGATTCTCTTTTAAAAAAAAAAAAGTCATTCAAAATTGTAAACTTAATTTTTATAAACTGATAGTATTGACTCACATTATCGTATTACAGATGCTTTCCCTTGGGGGAGGAAAAGAGCCTTAGATCTAAGATATCTAAAGTCTTTTAGATCAAGAAACACATTTTCTTAAGAATGTGGCAAACCATCATTACTTTATATGGAATAATTTTTCTCACCTAATAACATTGTAATTCCAATACTATACAACAATTCAGTTAAGTACTAGAAATTTTAATGAATGCTAAGGATTGCCGAGAAAAGAAAATCTTTGTTTAAACAAAATAGATTTATCATTAGGGTTAAAAAATATTTATTCCCAACAGCTTCCAACACCTTTTTATTTTTGTTTATTTTTTTAACTTTCTGGCCTTCTTCCATACAGCTTTACTACAGATGGTAAAGCCATAGGGAAAATAGAAGGCTTTGGGTTTGCATTTCAGAGAGATGAACCCAGGTTAAAATTTATCTGTCTCTTCTGCTTCATTACCTACAGTGATCTTGTTTGACCCCAGAGTTAATTTATAAGCCCATAAGAGGAAAAGTGCTGGGTTTAAAAATTCCTGTAATAAAGTAGACTAGAGAAAATAGTAATGGAGAAGAAAATGGAAAGAGTATGTCTGGTAGAAATGAGGATCATTTAACTACTCCCTAACACATCTAATATCAACTACTCCCTAACACATCTAATATCTAACACAACTACCAGATTACTAAAACAATATGGTGACCCTGGCAGAAACTGTATCAAGTGTTCAGATTGAATAATTTAATAGTTAAATTAAATCCCAGATTGTACTTTTAACAACTAAAAAAAGTACATAGTGAAGACATGAAAAAACGCACTTGCATATTAAGCAAATTTGATCTATTCTGGACATAATCTAATTCTTTTTCATTTCCAAAGTGATTCTAAATCAGCACAATGTCTGAATGAATTAGTTCATTTATTACAAAGACAGGTTAGACATGGTAGCAGACATTAAACTATTCACTGACTTCTGGTTCCCCTCGGCTTTGTAATCGCACATCCTGCCCTCATTGAAGTTTACCATGCTATGTGACTAACTCTGGAAAATCAGTTGTTAAAAGAAGAAATTATCTGGCTTTTCCCATCTATTATGATGGAAACTCTATCAATATTGGTTCCTAAATGGCTAAAATAAGTTTCCCCATTACTGCTATCAAATTGCATTGGACAGAGAACATGGACAAGAAATAAACCCTTGTTGTTATAAGCTACAGAGATGTGAGGGCCGTTTCTTACTGCAGCGTTATCTGACCTTTATCAATCACTACAGAAAAAAAAAAATTTTTTTAGATAGAGTCTCGCTCTGTTGCCCAGGCTAGAGTGCAGTGGTGCAATCTCTGCTCACTACAACGTCTGCCTCCCAGGCTCAAGTGGTTCTCTTTCCCCAGCCTACTCAGTAGCTCGGAATACAGGCACATGCCACCATGCCTGGCTAATTTTGTATTTTTAATAGAGACGGGGTTTCACTATGTTGGCCAGGCTGGTCTCAAACTCCTGACTTCGTGATCCACCTGCTTCAGTCTCCCAAAGTGCTGGGATTACAGGCATGAGCCACCATGCCTGGCCTTACAGAAAAACTTTTAAAATCTTTCTAAGAAAATTTGCTCTGAAGCACATTAATATAGTACAGTAGTATAATGGCAGCAGTAATAACTGTGATCTACTAAGACTAATTCTCTGTTAAAACTAATTGGTACTCTCTGTGCAGAATTTTTGTGACAGAATATTGAGAAATCTGTAATTATTTTTTCAATAATAACTTCCTTGCATATAGTAGGCACTCAATAAGTATATAATAAGTAAATTTAAGAAGTGGACCAACTACAGGACATTAATATGTATTTTGGCAAATAACCTCACGTCCATGGGTATCCTGAATCCTTAAATTACAGCATATAAAGAGTATGACTTTTATTCAAATTGATTTAATCTCTAAGCAAATCAATAATACAATAATACATTTCTACTTTAGCTACAGTAATCAACGCAGATTTGAAATATTTTCTGCAACAAAGAATCTCTTTTGGAATTGGACTGCCTTCATCCAAATGCTGATTTTACCACTTTTTTGTGTATGGCCTTGAACAATTATCTAACCCAACTGAATCTTCCCTGTCTCTTTTGTGAAATGTTCACCTCAGATGTAAAAATAAAATTATTTTAAGTTATATGTGAAATGTTGAACCCATTGCCTGACACATACTATACTCTTAACAGTACTAGTTAGATCCTGTTTCATGTGTCAAAAGTAAGATTAGGTTTGGAACTTTCAGTTTATAACTTACAAAATAATTATGTAAACCTTTATGATTATATTCACAATTACCAAATCCTATCATTACCACTAATGAAATGCTCTTCAAATGCAGACAGTAAGCAAGATTTATTATTTTAATAAGAAATTAACTTTTTAGTTTAATAAAATAATCTATCATTCAGAGCTACAGAATTATTAATTTAAAAAAAAATTTTGTGTTTGAATTTGTTACCACAGCAAAAATATGGTCTTATTTAACAAGGGGAAGAAAGACATAAAAAATACACTGAAAGTCTACTTGGATGCAGTATAGTTCTTACAAAACAGAATTTTGATGACATAGCCAAATGAGTCCAAAACATGTGAATTACATTTCCCTTAAAAAATTACATATGGTTCAAAAATAAATAAATATGGAGAGAAATTATTGGGTACAATGAGCTTGGACTTTATTAAATGTCAAATATTTTTTAATTTGTGACATTTGTAAACTTAAAAGATCACAAGCTCATTAAAAATATTTTCTGATGTTCATATACATGCTTAAATTATTTCATTGTTACCTCAATCTCAATAATTCCCACTTGGTTTAAGCCTTAACCATTATAAAAAATAATTTTATCAATTTTTAATTTGCTCATATTTTCAAATTTTGTTCTTTTGCTATGAAATTTAAAACTCAGGGTTTTCCCATTTCAGTAGCTGAAAGTGAGAAAACTCATTACAGTACAAACTGCTGCTGAAATAAAACTCAATGACAACAAACAGAAAGAATGCTTTGGTTTGCAAAGAGTTTTGACTGGATGAAAGAATATAACTGCATAGTCAATAATCATGGCTGATTTTATTGCACCAAAATTTCTTACAGTTAACTCAAGCTTTGCAATGCACCAATCACCCACCCTCTGCCCATGGCAGTCTTTTAATAATTGACCAGTTTTCCAAACATGAAGCATTTTAGCCACATAATACTGATATTACAAAACCTGACCAGTTATTGCCATGCTCAAACCGATAAACTAGGAAGGTATTAGGCAGAACCATACTTATATAACTTTTTCAGCTTATCTTAATCTGCACAGGTAAAGTTTCTGTTATGATTTGTGGTCTTTCATTGGTTCTGAGAGAATAAATTCACTTACAATGATTCATATCATTAAAATGTAGAATAGGTTAGTATATTGTATAAACAGCTTTGATGACAATTGCTATTCTTTGCTCAGAAATAAGTATTAATCTTCTGCCAGAGAATGTAACAGGATGTTAAGTGAGATTTTACTTATTTCTGGAACCAAGGCCAAGGCTTATAGCTAAGGACAATAAATGGCCACTCCATTTTCTAGGTTCTACAAACCAATGACCCCCATATGAGGCTTACTAGTAGAAACATTAAAAGTAATGGCAAAAACCACAATTACTTCTGCACCAACCTAATAATTCAGAAGTTGGGCTTTACAACAAATTCCTACTTTCCACACATACACACCAAAAAATAGAAGAAGACTAAGAGGTAATGGAGGTCAGCTTGACAGTTGGGCATCAGGAGGGGAGAAAACTGTTTTTGAGACTGTTTCATCTGTCCTGTGATTGAGGAAAGTCAGTACATCCCTTGTCTAAAGCCAAGGGAAATAATTCAGATGTGAAGACAGGAGCCCCAGTTGAATATTCAGCCAGAAGTCTTGCAAACAAGAGAAAAACAAGCATGAAAAGACAAAATGATAAAGGACTGTCAGGTGGAGTGGAGGCACCTGAAATCTTTGTTCAAAAGAGATATATTCAAGGGATTCCCCATGTGCATACAAGTCTGACTACTGGCCTAGGGGAGTAGGTGATATTAAAGGCTTCAATCTGTTGAGACCACTGAGTGTAGGGGGCAGAGAGAGATGCATATGGTGACATTAGTTGGGAAACCCCAGAAAATATGAACAAATCTCACCAGGAATCACAAATGCTTAGAGGTGCTGCTTGGAGGTAAGTGTTGAAACCACTACCCATCCAAGCCCATGGGCAACAAATTCAACAGCATCTAACCCAGGGGAAGAGCCAACCTTATAAAGTTAGAACACTTTTGCCTTTCCTCTGTCCCTCCTCTAGCTCTCTTCTTCCCTGGACCCACGCTAGCCTGCCCTAGGTTTAAAAAAAAAAAAAAAAAAAAAAAAAAATCTTTTAAGCAGATAATTAAGAAGGTTTTAAATAAAGAGATGTCAATAGTAAGCACCAGGTTAAGACCATTCTAATAAATGTTTAAAATTGGCTGAGAAGTTACAGGATTTGGCTTAAGATGTTTTAAGCATGTTTCCAGCCACTGGAAATATATATTTAAATAGCACAAAATGGCAGGGGACTGTTACTGAAAAAAAAGAAATATTTTGATTTCTACCAAATGAATTAGGTTCCTTAGAAAGGTTCAATACTAATGGATTTGATTTTCATGATTAACAAACTGAAAATTTAAAAAGATTTAATCCAGGAACTTTCCAATTTTAGGGTACATTAAAATCACCTGGGTCTGTCATCTAAATTGAAGTTTCCTAAGGTCCACCCCAACTCCAGAGATCCAATTCACTCACTCAGTAGCAAGAACCCAGAATCTGCATTTTTAACAACTTAATTATTCAATGCTATATATTTCCCTTTAATCACTACTTTGACTGCATCCCACAGACTTTGAGAAGTTGTACTTTCATTTTCATTTAATTCAAAATAATTTTTAATTTCTCTTGAGAATTTTTTCATTAAACCATGTGTGATTTAGAAGTATGTGGTTGGGGGGTGCAAGCAAGATGGCCGAATAGGAACAGCTCCAGCCTCCAGCTCCCAGTGTGAGCAACACAGAAGACGGGTGATTTCTGCATTTTCAACTGAGGTACCCAGTTCATCTCACTGGGAAGTGCCGGACAATCGGTGCTGGTCAGCTAGTGCAGCCCGACCAGCAAGAGCTGAAGCAGGGCGAGGCATTGCCTCACCTGGGAAGTGCAAAGGGGAAGGGAATCCCTTTAGAAACTGAGACACATAACACCTGGAAAATCGGGTAACTCCCACCCTAATGCTGCGCTTTACCAAGGGTCTTAGCAAATGGCACACCAGGAGATTATATCCCACACCTGGTCCAGAGGGTCCCATGCCCACAGAGTCTCCCTCATTGCTAGCACAACAGTCTGAGATCTAACTGTAAGGCAGCAGCAAGGCTAGGGGAGGGGCCACAGCCATTGCTGAGACTTAACTAGGTAAACAAAGCCTTCTGGAAACTCGAACTGGGTGGAGCCTACCACAGCTCAAGGAGGCCTGCCTGTCTCTGTAGACTCCAGCTCTGGGGACAGGGCATAGCAAAAAAAAAAAAAAAAAAAGCAGCAGAAACCTCTGCAGATGTTAATGACCCTGTCTGACAGCTTTGAAGAGAGCAGCAGATCTCCCAGCACGGAGGTTGAGATCTGAGAATGGACAGTCTGCCTGCTCAAGTGGGTCCCTGACCCCTGAGTAGCCTAACTGGGGGACATCCCCGCTAGGTGCAGACTGACACCTCACATCTCACACAGCAGGGTACACACCTGAGACGCAACTTCTAGAGCAAGAATCAGACAGCAGCACTCACTGTTCAGCAATATTCTATCTTCTGCAGCCTCTGCTGCTGATACCCAGGCAAACAGGGTCTAGAGTGGACCTCAAGCAATCTCCAACAGACCTATAGCTGAGGGTCCTGACAGTTAGAAGGAAAACTAACAAACAGAAAGGACACCCACACCAAAACCCCATCAGTACGTCACCAGCATCAAAGACCAAAGGCAGATAAAACCACAAAGATGGGGAAAAAGCAGGGCAGAAAAGCTGGAAATTCAAAAAATTCAAAAAATCAGAGTGCATCTCCCCCTCCAAAGAGGGATGAACGCAGCTCATCGCCAGCAATGGATCAAAGCTAGACGGAGAATGACTTTGACGAGTTGAGAGAAGAAGGCTTCAGTCCATCAAACTTCTCAGAGCTAAAGGAGGAACTATGTACCTAGCACAAAGAAACTAAAAATCTTGAAAAAAGAATGGAAGAATGGATAACTAGAATAATCAATGCAGAGAAAGCCATAAACGAACTGACAGAGATAAAAACCATGACATGAGAAATACGTGACAAATGCACAAGCTTCAGTAACTGACTTGATCAACTGGAAGAAAGAGTATCAATGATTGAAGATCACATGAATGAAATGAAGCGAGAAGAGAAGTCTAGAGAAGAAAAAGGAAAAAGAAATGAACAAAACCTCCAAGAAATATGGGATTATGTGAAAAGACCAAATCTACATCTGATTGGTGTGCCTGAAAGTGACGGGGAAAATGGAACCAAGTTGGAAAACACTTTTCAGGATATCATCCAGGAGAACTTCCCCAACCTAGTAAGGCAGGTCAACATTCAAATTCAGGAAATACAGAGAACGCCACAAAGATAGTCCTCGAGAAGAGCAACTCCAAGACACATAATTGTCAGATTCACCAAAGTTGAAATGAAGGGAAAAATGTTAAGGGCAGCCAGAGAGAAAGGTCAGGTTACCCACAAAGGGAAGCCCATCAGACTAACAGCAGATCTCTCAGCAGAAACACTACAAGCCAGAAGAGAGTGGGGGCCAATATTCAACATTCTGAAAGAAAAGAATTTTCAACCCGGAATTTCATATCCAGACCAACTAAGTCTCATCAGTGAAGGAGAAATAAAATCCTTTACAGACAAGCAAATGCTTAGAGATTTTGTCACCAACAGGCATGCCCTACAAGAGATCCTGAAGGAAGCACTAAACATGGAAAGAAACAATCGGTACCAGCCATTGCAAACACATGCCAAAATGTAAAGACCATCAATGCAAGGAAGAAACTACATCAACTAACGAGGAAAAAAACCAGCTAATATCACAATGACAGGATCAAGTTCACACATAACAATCTTAACCTTAAATGTAAATGGACTAAATGCTCCAATTAAAAGACACAGACTGGCAAATTGGATAAAGAGCCAAGACCCATCAGTTTGCTGTATTCAGGAGACCCAGCTCACATGCAGAGACACATATAGGCTCAAAATAAAGGGATGGAGGAAGATCTACCAAGAAAATGGAGAATAAATAAAAGCAGGGGTTGCAATCCTAGTCTCTGATAAAACAGACTTTAAACCATCAAAGATCAAAAGAGACAATGAAGGCCATTACATAATGGTAAAGGGATCAATTCAACAGGAAGAGATAACTATGCTAAATATATATGCGCCCAATACAGGAGCACCCAGATTCATAAAGCAAATCCTTAGAGACTTACAAAGAGACTTAGATTCCCATACAATAATAATGGGAGACTTCAACACCCCACTGTCAACATTAGACAGATCAACGAGACAGAAAGTTAACAAGGATATCCAGTGTAATTTTATCTTACTCTGGTTGAGATTTATATTTCTACTCTTTGCAGAAATTTTAAAAAGCTGGATTTCATCCTGTGATGTAGTTTACAACTATATAACATCTAGAAAATACAGGCTGGCATATAATGCTTTGTTGGAACTCATCAGGTATAAATAATTATACTTCATTTGGCAAATGGTGATAGTTCAGCACACCTGTTGATTAGAAGTAGTATAGTACATTCTGTACTTTAGAAATTCCCATAGCTATCAATTACTATAAAGGAATATTTTTGATGTTTACTTACCCTGAAAGATCATATTCAACATCTGGGGTTTTCTTTTTTTTTTTTTTGGTATATGCAGAACATACTTTAACTTACTACATAAGTTGCCTTTAAAAAGTATGACATGATTAATCTTTTTCTTGTTGTGAAATGAGTCTTAGAATGAATTACAAATGTGATTCAGAAGAAAAAGCCTTGACCCTCATAGCTCAATTTTGGATTCCATACAATGAGACATGCTTATAACATTATAAATTTTGACTCTTTAATACTGCAAGGCCAGGGAGAAATTCAGCTATGTAGGGAAACAAGAAAAAAGATGGTTGGTGTAAGGCACATGTGACTTGACTTTTCTTCTTTCTTCTGTCAAGATGATGCAGGCATTGCACAAAATTTTGCATGCAGCATCTCCTATAGACTCAACATGTAAAAAATGTATTGCCTTCAGTTACCCACAAACAGATTAAAATTGTACATATTCAAATTCAGTAAGCAAAAAAATTAATTAATTGGATATAATCATAGATGCCATATCTGGGTTCTTAGTGCTTAAGAACAATTTCTCAAATGAATATAATCCAGAAGCTATATTTAATTTAACACTTTCTGAGGATTTTAATGCCAATTTGGGGTCCTGAAAATGCTTCAATGTCATCCTTCTGAATGCTTATCATTGTACAGTACCTTAGAAAACACTGTGATGCTATTAACATTTATGTTAAATACCTGACAAATAAAAATGTATCACATCACCTCAGAAAGACTGACCATTTATTCTGATGAAGCATTGAAACTTTTTATTTATCTACTTTTACCTACAGTGTAGAAATGTAAAAGTGAGTCATTCCTTTCCTAACAGTGACAGAAAGCCAGATGCACTGCAAAATCACTTTTCTTGACCCTGTTGGGGAGCTGACATTGTAGAAGAATCAAGCAACCTAAAATCCCAGGAGGTCCCCTCACCAAGGTGAGATGGGAGCAAGAACGGTCTCACCTGTGACAGCATGGGAGGAAGATGAGGCTTCCATTCAAGTGGGTTAAAAAAAAAAGTCAGCCAGCATTAGCACAGGCTACCCTAGCAGCAGAGAAAGCTGTAAAACCAAGGAAGTTCCCACACATAGCCAGGCTTCTTTTTTATTTTATTTTTTATTTATCTTATTTTGTTTTGTTTTGGTAGATGCTCACCTGGTGCTCACAAGAAATAGTAAAGGCAAGATAGGAGCTTGGAGACAGACTCCCTCTGTGGTACACATAGTCAAAGAAGAGAAAATCAGCACCACCACTGGCAGGCATGACGCCCTGCTCCTCTGCTTAGAGCCTTCTCTCAAAAGGCTTCAATTAAGCCTCTGGGGTACAGGCAATAAAACCTGCCACCTCCAGCAGGACAGAACCATTCTTCCCTAAAACGATAGAAGAAAACACCTCTATCTCCAGGAGAGGAGCAAAAAAAAAAAAAAAAGTCCTAAGCCCTGAATCCTACACCAGTACTACTAGAGGTCTCCTACCACTGAAGTAGGGAAAGAAAATCTTCACAAGACCTGCCATAGATACAGGCAGAGAATTGGGTGCCTGCTACAAGGAGGAGGAAGCTGCACCCCTAGAGGCACAGGCACCTTAGCATGAGGCTGGACCGGAACAATAGAGACTAGGCCAGAACAGGCCTTCTGCCCTGTTTCCCACCAGTTGAGTGAATACTGACTACAAACGAGAAATGACCACAGTCTACCAGTGGGAGAACGGAAGGAACATGGCCCCCTCTCAGGTGTAGACAAAGAAGGACAGCTGAAAGCTGAGGGTTGAAAGCAAACATTGAGATAAAGTGTGAGGCACCCAGGTCTTCACCCTAAGCACAAGACATTATTAAATAAATTTAAAGACAGTAGCATACTGAAGATAGTCATAGCAACTGTAAAACCCAAACCCAGTTTCTCACATTAACTCCTATAGGAGTTAAGTTAGGAAATGTGAAAGGAAAATAAAATCTTGGGACCCCAATTCACTGTGCCAAAAGCAGAAGATTAAGCTGAATGCTGAGTCATACAAGAAATTGCCTTTCCTTTTGTTTCTTAGCAGCTAGCTAAAGATAAAAAGCCAGATATCTCTACAGGTAACTACTCTATGTTCGTCTTATGTAAACTGCAGATTCCCCTACCTGTTCCTTTTCTCCTGCAACATATGGATTCAGTAATGTAACCACACCCTCCCTCTTTGCCCTCCAGGCTGCTTTTTTTCTTTAAATATTGAAGCCCTTAACATCATCTTTGGAAAAAAGCGTGGACCACAGATTTGTTCCTGTTGTTTTGTATTCCCTTTTCTCCAGGCATGTTCTTAACCTTGGCAAAATAAACTTCTAAATTGACTGAAACCTGTCTCAGATACTTTTTGGTTTATAAAACCAATAACAAATATATATATGGAAGACCCCTGAATATACAGAAATCAAACAACAAATTTCTAAGTAACCCATGGGGCAAAAAGGAAGTTACAAGGGAACCTAGGGAGTGCTTAGTATTGAAAGAAATGAAAGCACAACATATCACAACTTCTGAGATGCTGCTGAAGCAGTGGATCTAAGAAAGATGAAATGTTGGCCGATTGCAATAGCTCATGCCTGTAATCCCAGCACTTTGGGAGACAGAGGCAGGTGGATCACCTGAGGTCAGGAGCTCGAGACCAATCTGGCCAACATGGCAAAACCCTATCTCTACTAAAAATACAAAAATTAGTCGGGCATGTTGATATATGCCTGTAGTCCCAGCTACTCAGGAGGCTAAGGTGGGAGAATCCACTTGAACCCGGGAGGCGGAGGTTGCAGTGAGCCGATATTGTGCCACTGCGCTCCAGCCTGGGTGACACAGTGAGATGCCCTCTCAAAAAAAAAAAAAAAAAGAGTAAAGAAAGATGAAAGGTCAAAATAAATATCTAAGCATCCACAATAAGAACACTTCTAAAAAGAGCAAATTAAACCCATAGCAAAAGAGGGAGGAAATAAAAATAAGTGGTTGCCAATGAAATTAAGAATGAAAAAACTATACAGAAAATCAATGAAACCAAATTTGATTTCTCAAAATTTATGAACCTCTGGCCAAGCTGAACAAGTTTAAAAAAACAGAAGACATATAACAAAAATCATGAAGAGGACAAATCACTACAGACCTCACAAACACTAAAATAATAAGAAATATTGCAAAAAAAGGTATGCCCATAAACTTAACAAGCTAGATGAAATGGAAAAATTCCTTGAAAGATACCAGCTGTTGGAGTTCACTCAAAAAAAAATTAGATAGCCTGGTTAATACTATACCTACTAAAGATTTTGAATTCATACATAAAAATCCTCAAAGAAAACTCCAGGCCTCGATACTTTCATTGCAAATGTTGTCAAACATTTAAGGATTAATGTTAACAATTAGTTTTAAAAGTTTTTTCAGAATACAGAAGAGGAGGAAACACTTAACTCATTTTATGAGACCAGCATTACCCCCAATAATACCATCAGAAAAGATATTACCAAAAAAAGACAAAACAGCAGATGACTATCTCTCATGAGCATAGACAAAAAGATTCTCACCAAAATACTAGCAAATTAAACTCAGCAATATTATATTTTGAACAAACAAACTTTGTAAACAAGTGGGGTTTTTATCTAAGTATTGCCAGACTGATTCAACATTCAAAAAAATCAGATTGGTCAATATCATTAACCACATAACTGACAAACATGATCGTATTATCATCTCAGTCGTTATAGGTGAAAAAGCAACTGATGAAACCCAACATCTTTCTCTAATTTAAAAAAAAAAAAAAAAAAAAAAAAAAAGCCCCCTCAGCAAACTAAGAACAAAAGGTAACTTTCTTAACATGGTAAAGGGCATCTACAAAAATACCTGCTTCAACGTACTTAATAGTGAAAGACAATAGTGTCTCCCTAACATCAGGAACAAGACAAGAATATCTGTCCTCACCAATTATATTCAACATTGCCAACCTAAAATAATCCAGACGCTAAGGGTCCAGTTAAAAGAGCTTATTCAACCACAAAGCACGAGGGTGGCCATCTGGGGAGCAGAGCTACACTGATGAATGGTAAGTAGTGCTCCCAATGTGGAGAAAAATGGGGGTCATTTACATAGGCTAAAACAGAGGTGCTAAACAGAATTACATTTTCCATACAAAAGCTAACATAGAGAGCACAGAGGTCTCTATCTCCAACATTATTTAGCTTGGTTTAAATATGGAATAGAGAGTCTGGTTAATGTATAACATCTCAACACAAAGGTCAGAAAGTAACCGCCATGCACCAAAGAAAAAAAACTGTTATGTGAGTCAGCTTTCAGGGCTTAACTTTTCCCTTGGCATAAACTTAGAAGGTCCTGAAATTTTATTTTAGTTTTATAATATTATACTTGAGGAACTAGACAGTACAAATAAAGCAAGAAAAAGAAAAGGCCAACAAATTGGAAAAGGGGAAATAAAACTATTTCTATTCATCGGCTACATGATTATCTACAGACAAAATCCCAAAGAATCCCCAAAAACCATGAAAATTAGTAAGTGTGAAGTTACAGGACATAAGACCAGTATACAAAATATCAATTGTATGTATGTCTACATATTTCAAATGTGTAATATATGCATATTTCTCCTATTGTACTTTGTTTTATTCTGATTTGTTTTCTTTTAAAGAATCTTCCCACATAAAAATTTAATGCCCATTTTCCCAGCCTTCCAGTTTTTATCTTAAAGAAGAATTAACATTAAATTTTTTTAAGTACTGTTTACAACAGCAACAAAAACAAATAATACTTAGGCATAAATCTAATAAAATATGAATATGATATGCTGAAAGCTAAAAAAAATGATAAATTAGTGATCTAAATGAATACAGAGATATGCTGGGTTTGTGGTTTGGAAGACTCAATCTTGTGAAAATGTCAATTCTCACTAAACTGATCCATAGAGTCAATACAATTCCAGTCAAGTCACAGCACAAGTTCTTTACAAAAACTGACAAGCTGATTTTTAAAAGTATATGGGAAGACAAATAGATAAAGGAAAGACCTATGTATATGGTCAATGAACAACTGAATGTCTGTATGAAAAAAGAACCTGACACTCAAAATAAGTATAGACTTAAATGTAAAACCTAAAATAATAAAGCAATAGGAGAAAAAATTTTGGACATTGGACAAAGATTTCTTAGATGCTACACCAAAAGTATGATTCATAAATAAAAACGATAAATTGGACTTCATCCGAATTAAAAATATCTGCTCTTCAAAATAAATTGTTAAGAGAGTGAAAATGATAGGATCAGAAAACAGATCAGTGCTTGCCAGGGACTGAGAGTAGGAAGAGGGATTGACTATAAGAGGCCTAAAGGAACTCTTGAGGTGTTGAAAATATTCTGCATCTTGATTATGGTGGTAGTGCTGTACGCACTTTTCAAACTTCACAGAACTCTGTACCTAAAGAGAGTAAATTTACTGTGTATAAATTATACCTCTGTATATGACATATGACACACTGCATATGTATGTTCATATATATGAAAATGTATTTACTGTCTATAAATTGTACCTCAATAAATGTGACATATATTAAAACATATATATATAAAATCTATGTTTTGTACTACCTAGTACTTTGAGTTAAATCCATACACAGTGTAGTTTTTTTTCTTTCCAAGAAAATCAACAAGAACAGCATAGCTTTGGCACAGTTTTACGAAGCAGACCAATGGAACAGAATAGAAATCATGAAAAAGACCACCATAACACTATTTATGTTAAAGGTGGTATGGCAGAGCCGTTGGTACATAAAGCCTTTTGTATGAATTTTATTGTGGCAATCTGACATCTGCATAAAAAAGTAAAATTTAACTCCTACCTCATCCCATAACAATAATCAATTTCCAACAGATTATGAATCAACTGAAAAAAAGTAACAACAAAGTTTATAGGGGATAATATCAGAGATTATTCTTATGACTTTTTGGAAGGAAATAATTTTTTAATCAGGACATAGAACATGGTCATCATGAAGGAAAAATTGATAAATTTAACAACAAGAATATTAGTAAATTTTTCCCATTAACAGGCACTATTAAGAGAGTGAATAACCAAGGCACAGACTGAGAGAGGATCCTCACCACACACACAATTAACAAGGGGCTTCTATACTTAATATATGAAAAACTATTATAAAGTAAAATGAATAATACAGACAACCTAATGGAAAAATGAGCAAGAGGTTTCAAAGGTATTTCACAAAGAGGGTATCCAAATGGCCAATAAGTGCAAAAAGGGTATTCAAGCTCCCTAATCATTTGAGAAACTCAAGTTAAAACCATAGTGAGATACCATTTTATACCTACTACCACGGCTAAAATAAAGTGATGGGAAATACCACATTTTAATGAAAACATGAAGCACAAGGAAAGCCTAGATACAGGGAGATGCTATAGCAATAATCCCCAGAGAGATGCAAGTTAAGGAAAGACTGACCTAACAGGCAGTAACAGTGGGGACGGAAGAAAAGGAACGTGTGTGAGAGGGCAAGTAAAAGAATTGCCAGACATTCTTAACTGATCAGATGCAAGGGCAAAGGAGAAATAAACAACGCAATAATGTTTCAAGCAAATAAAGAAAACTTAACCATCATATACTTCAAGGAATTTTTATCTTCTTTCATGATTAAAAAAAAAATGAATTACATTACAATAAACACTTTACCAGGTCTTTATCATACCCAGAAGTATTTCTGTTGTACATGATAGGCACTGTACCAGGGATGGTGTGCATTAGAACCCCTGCATCCCCACATTTATAATTTATTATTATATAGTTATAAGAATAAAATTATAGGCCGGGCGTGGTGGCTCATGCCTGTAATCCAACACTTTGGGAGGCGGAGGCGAGTGAATCACTTGAGGTCAGGAGTTAAAGACCAGCCTGGCCAACATGGTGAAACCACATCTCTACTAAAAATACAAAAAAATTAGCTGGGCATTGTGGTGTGGTGCCTGTAATCCCAGCTACTCAGGAGGCTGGGGCAGGAGAATTGCTTGAACCCAGGAGGCAGAGGTTGCAGTGAGCTGAGACTGCACCACTGCACTCCAGCCTGGGCAACAGAGCAAGACTCCATCTCAAGGGAAAAGAAAGAATAAAATTATTTAAATTATACCAAGTTTTCAAGATCTATTCACACTTATAGCATTTTTGCATATATATGCAAGTATTGATATTGTCTTATAAATCTTTCAATTTAGTCACCAAAACAATATTCATTTTTTATAAAATTTACTAATTTTGTAGACCAGTAAACCACAGCCTTGAATGATCCAATCTTGTAGTATTTTTCTCTGTTGGACTGAAATCAATTTCCCAAGACTTTATCAAGCCTAATTAGAAAGGTTATTAGAGTCCATTCACTTAAATATTTCAAGTCTAATTTAAGATGCATCTTATTTATTTTACGGTAAACTCTGTTTGGCTGTTTATCATTTAAAATTTCCAGGCCACCAAACTCCAAACATAAGATCCAGCTGCTTTATGTCTCAAGTGAATGGTTATTGGTCAAAGGACATGTCCTTAAAGTCAAAAAGTTGAGTATGAGTCAGGCTGAGTCAGAATTTAGAGATAGCATATTATTCCCACTAAACTGTGTTATTCTGATGTTTCGTTCTGAAGAAACCTCCGATAGAAAAATTTAATCTCACTTTTCCATCCTCCTAGTGTCCTTATCTTACTCCAATGTTTCTTCCAGCTTTGCCTTCATCACATTTGCTCTGATGTCCCATGTTCTAACGTCTGAATTTTTCTCTCTCCAAAACTAATCAATACCCTCACATTTATGTTAGGTAACTAGTTAAAGGGTGTGTTAATGATTGATAATATCTTACTGAACACTACTGAGAATGCACTTCCTTAAGAAGAGGAATTCACGAAATTAAAAATTCAGATAAAGGGTATTCTTGGAAACAAAGACATTAAAATAATGGAGTGTTAACCTTTTGTCCATTTAGTCAATGTGTGACCCTTTTTAAGCCTTAAAATTTTTACTCTCTCATTGTCACAATAGGACCAAATGGAGGGGAAAAGACCCTGTGTTTTGGGCTGTAACTTTTGGTTTATTTGACCCATTAGGGGAAAAATAAATCTCCAAACTTTCAACGACACATTAATGCAGGCTCTACTAACCCACACAGGACTAAAATATTCAGCCATATATTGAAAAGCACCATTTTCATCTTGTTTTTCTTCGGAGGGGACTAGATCTCAGGGATAAAAAGTAGAGTTGGTCATGAAGAGGGGTATATGGATGAATATTTGGAGAAAACAATGTCATGCAAATTACAGAGCTCCAATATATTAGCAAATGAGATATCATCAAATCTGAAGGAAAAACTCAAGTTAGAGGGAAAAAAAATTCCAAAAGTTAACTTAAGGGATGCTTTAAGTATTACTGAGAAATTTAAACATCATTCATACTAAAAACTAATCTGAATGTGGAGAAAGAAACATAGACTGGGAGATTCCATCAGAAGCTCTAAATCTTCTCACCAGCTTTCCACATACCCTTTTTACCAATGCTACTATGAATATGTCTGACTTTTATTAAGGAGTCTAGGGAATGTCAATGTCAGCAGTAATACCAGGGACCACCTCAAGCAAATATGAACTGCACTAAATTATTTCTAATTGGGAACATATTCAGATTGTATTTAAAATAGATAAGACCTTCCTGGATTTTTTTCTCTAGCCCTTAAAATTTTTAATCTAGGCAAGCATAAATTGATAGTCACACTCTCAAAGCTGCAAAAAAGCAGAAAAGCTAGAGTCTAGAGAAAAGATAAATAATGGTACCATCAATCTAGACAGTTTGAAAGAGAAAAGGTATTAGGCAAGTAAATAAGTATATTTCAGGCACAAGAAACACGTGCAAAAGTCCAAAAGCATTTCTACATTAAAAACAGGACTGCCCAAGAAAATTTATGGACACAAACTATCATAGGAAATTTAAGTTTTTGTTTGAATTACTCACTTTATTGATACTTTGGATTTTAAAAATAAATATTTGTTTTTATATTAATAAAATATTTCAAAATAGATGAATTATTCATATCAGAAGGGGGAATAAAAAACTGAAAGATAAGGATCAAAAAGAAATTATCAGAGGGAATTAAATCCAGATAGTAATGTAAAGTTTCATATTAGGAAGGAAAAAAACTCAACAATACTGTATAAATATGGCAAAGGCAAAGAAGAAACAAGTAACAATAAGCTCAAGAAAAATAGGTAATGGGACTTGGTCTGAAGATGGTCAACTAGAAGCAGTGGTGATCAGAGGCTCCCATCAAAAAGATTCAAAACAGTGTGTGAATCCTGCACCAGCAACCAAGGTATCCAGATTCTGTCATTAGGACTGACTAGGCAGCTGGATGACACACAGAAAGAAAGGAAGAGCAGTATGGTGCAACAGCACACCTGAGAGCCACGTGGGGCAGGGCCCACACTCCCAGCCAAGGCAGCCTACTACCCAACCTGGGAAACTATGCTTTTTCCATGGAACTGTTCAACCCACGGATTGGAAGATCCCACTCGGGAGCCCACACTACTGGAGTCTTGGGCCCCAACCATGGAGCTGCACAGATTCCCAACACCCACTTGGCTAGAATTAGCCTAAGCCTGCTGAGTTCCCAGGGGGAGGGGTGGCCATCACCACTGCTGTGGCCGCCTGCTGTCTAAGCCATCAGAGCTCCTTGGAGGAGGGGCAGCAGCCAACATTGCAGCTGCAGGAACTCCAACTCAAGCCAGGGGCTCAGGGAACACCCCCTCCACCAAGGAACAGCCAAAATGCCTTGTTAAATGGGTCCTGCTTCCTGTGCCACCCAACTGGGTGAGCACACATCCCAACAGGGGTTGTCAGACATCCTATACAGGAGTGTTCTTACTAGCATCAGGTCAGTGCCTCTCAAGGTCAGAGATCCCAGAGGAAGGAGAAGGCACCCATCTTTGCTGTTCTCCAGCCTCCTTGAGTGACATCTCCAGGTGCAGGAGCAAACCAGATGAATAGGGCCTACAGTGAACTCCCAGCAAACTACAGCAGTGCTACAAAGAGGGACCTGACTATTGAAAGAAAAACAAACAGAAAGCAACAACAACAGCATCAATTTAAAAAGTCCCCACAAAAACCTCCTCCAAGGGTCAGCATCCTCAAAGATTAAAACTAGACAAATTCATGAAGATCATAAAGAATCAATGAAAAAAAAGTACTGCAAACCAAAAGGGCCAGAGTGCTTCTTCTCCTCCAAATAATCACAACCCCTCTCCAGCAAGGGTGCAGAACTGGATGGAGGATGAGACAGATGAATTGACAGAAGTAGGCTTCAGAATGTGGGTAATAACAAACTTTGCTGAGGTCAAGGAGCATGTTCTAACCCAATACAAAGAAGCTAAGAACCTTGATAAAAGGTTACAGGAGCTGCTAACTAGGATAAACAGTCTAGAGAGGAACATAAATGACCTGATGGAGCTGAAAAACACGGCACAAGAACTTTGTAAAGCATACACAGGTATCAATAGCCAAATTGACCAAGCAGAAGAAAGAATATTAGAGATGGAAGACTATCTTACCGAAATAAGGCAGGCAGACAATATTAGAAAAAAAAAAGAGTGAAAAGGAATGAATAAAACATCCAAAAATATGAGACTATGTAAAAAAAAAAAAAAAAAAAACCTACAACTGATTGGAGTACCTGAAAGAGAGGGAGAGAATGGAACCAACAGGGAAAAAATACTTCAGGATATTATCCAGGAGAACTTCCCCAACCTAGCAAGACAGGTCAACATTCAAATTCAGGAAATACAGACAACCCCACTAAAATTCTCCATGAGAATATGAACCCCAACACATATAATCATCAGATTCTACAAGGTTGAAATGAAGGAAAAATATGTTAAGTGCAGCCAGAAAGAAAGGTCAGGTCACCTACAGAGGGAAGCCCAGCAGACTACCAGCAGATCTTTCAGGAGAAACTCTACAAGCCAGAAAAAGTGGGGGCCAATATTCAACATCCTTAAATAAAAGAATTTTCAACCCAGAATTTCATATTCAGACAAAGTAAGTTTCATAAGTAAAGGAGAAATAAAATCCTTTTCAGACAAGCAAATGCTACGGGAATTCGTCACCACTAGGCCTGCCTTGCAAGAGCTCCTGAAGGAAGCACTAAATATGGAAAGGAAAAACCAGTACCAGCCACTGTAAAACACATGAAAACATAAAGACCAATGACAATATGAAGAAATGGCATTAACTAGTGTGCAAAATAATCAGCTAGCATTATGATGACAGGGTCAAACTCACACATAACAATATTAACCTTAAATGTAAATGGGCTAAATGCTCCCAATTAAAAGACACAGACTGGTGAATTGGGTAAAGAGTCAAGACCTATTGGTTTACTGTATTCAAGAGATCCATCTCACATGCAAAGACACACATAGGCTCAAAATAAAGGGATGGAGGAAAATTTATCAAGCAAATGGGAAGCCAAAGAAAAAAAAAAGAAAAAAAAAAAAGCAGGGGTTGCAATCCTAGTATCTGGCAAAACAGACTTTAAACCAACTGTATTAATCCGTTTTCACACTGCTGATGAAGACGTACATGAGACTGGGCAATTTACAAAGGAAAGAGCTTTAATGGAGAGCTCACAGTTCCATGTGGCTGGGGAAGCCTCACAATCATGTTGGAAGGCAAGGAGAAGCAAGTCACATCTTACAAGGATGGCAGCAGGCAAAGAGAGAACTTGTGCAAACTCCCATTTTTAAAACCATCAGGTCTCATGAGACCCATTCACTACCACAAGAACAGCATGGGAAAGACCCACCCCCATGATTCAATCATGTCTCACCAGATCTCTCCCACAACAAGTGGAAGTTAAGGGAGCTACAAGATGAGATTTGGGTGGGAACACAGAGCCAAACTATATCATTCTGCCCTTGGCCCCTCCCAAATTTTGTATCTTCACATTTCAAAACCAATCATACGTTCCCAACAGTCCCCCAAGTATCAACTCATTTCAGCATTAACTCAAAATCCACAGTTCAAAGTCTCACCTGAGACAAGGCAAGCCCCTTCTACCTATGAGCCTGTAAAATCAAAAGCAAGTTAGTTACTTGGGTAAATACAGCCATTCCAAATGGGAGAAATGGGCCAAAACAAAGGGGCTACAGACCCCATGCAAGTCTGAAATCCAGCGGGGCAGTCAAATCTTAAAGCTCCAAAATGATCTCCTTTGACTCCATGTCTCATATCCAGGTCACACTGATGCAAAAGGTAGGTACCCATAGTGGTTTTGCAGGATACAGCCTCCCTTCCAGCTGCCATCACAGGCTGGCAATGAGTGTCTGCAGCTTTTCCAGGCACATGGTACAAGTTGTCAGTGGATCTACCATTCTGGGGTCTGGAGAATGGTGACCTTCTCACAGCTCCACTAGACAGTGCCCCAGTAGGGACTCTGTCAGGGCTCACAGCCCACATTTCCCTTCTCCACTGTCCTAGCAGAGTTTCTTCATGAGGACATCGCCCCCCACCCCCCCACCACAAACTTCTGCCTGGGCATCAAGGCATTTCCATACATCTTCTGAAATCTAGGTGGAGGTTTCCAAACCTCAATTCTTGACTTCTGTACACTCACAGGCTCCACACCACGAGGAAGCTGCCTCAACACCATGTGGAAGCTCCCTTTGAAGCCATGGCCCAAGCTCTATGTTGGCTGCTTTCAGATGTAGCTGGGGCAGCTGGGAAACAGAGCACCAAGTCCCTAGGCTGCACACAGCATGGAAACATTGGGCCCAGCCCACGAAACCACTTTTTCCTCCGAGATCTCCCAGCCTGCTATGGGAGAGGCTGCCATAAAGACCTCTGACATGGCCTGGAGAAATTTCCCCTATGGTCATGGGGATTAACATTTGGCTCCTCATTACATATGCAAATTTCTACAGCCAGCTTGAATTTCCCATCAGAAAATGGGATTTTCTTTTCTATTGCATTGTCAGGCAGCAAATTTTCCAAACTTTTATGCTGTTTCCCTTTTTAAACTGAATGGCTTTAACAGCACCTAAGTCATATCTTGAATGCTTTGTTGCTCAGAAACTTCTTCCACTAGATACCCTAAATCATCTCTCTCAAGTTCAAAGTTCTACAAATCTCTAGGGTAGGGGCAAAATGCTGCCAGTCTCTGCTAAAACATAACAAGAGTTACCTTTGCTCCAGTTCCCAAGAAGTTCCTCATTTCTATCTGAGACTACCTTAGCCTGGACTTTATTGTCCATATCATTTTTTTTTTTTTTTTTTTTTTGAGACGGAGTCTCGCTCTGCCGCCCAGTCTGGAGTGCAGTGGCCGGATCTCAGCTCACTGCAAGCTCCGCCTCCTGGGTTCACGCCATTCTCCTGCCTCAGCCTCCCGAGTAGCTGGGACTACAGGCGCCGCCACCTCGCCCGGCTAGTTTTTTGTATTTTTAAAGTAGAGACGGGGTTTCACCGTGTTAGCCAGGATGGTCTCGATCTCCTGACCTCGTGATCCGCCCGTCTCGGCCTCCCAAAGTGCTGGGATTACAGGCTTGAGCCACCGCCTATTGTCCATATCATTATCAGCACTGTGGGCAAAGTCATTCAACAAGTCTACAGGAAGTTCCAAATTTTCCCACATTTTCCTGTCTTCTTCTGAGCCCTCCAAACTGTTCCAACCTCTGCCTGTTATCCAGTTCCAAAGTCACTTACACATTTTCAGGTATCTTTTCAGCAACACCCCACTCTACTGGTATCAATTTACTGTATTAGTCCATTTTCACACTGCTGATACTGGGCAATTTACAAGGAAAGAGGTTTAATGGAGAACTCATGGTTCCATGTGGCTGGGGAAGCATCACCATCATGGCAGAAGGCAAGGAAGAGAAAGTCACAACTTAGAAGGATGGCGACAGGCAAAGAAAGAGCTTGTGGAGAGAAACTCCCATTTTGGAATACTATGCAGCCATAAGAAACAATAAGTTCACTTCCTTTGCAGGGATGTGGATGAAGCTGGAAGCCATCATCCTTAGCAAACTAAAACAGGAACAGAAAACCAAACACTGCATGTTCTCACTCATAAGTGTGAGTTGAAAAATGAGAACACATGGACACAGGGAGGGGAACATCACACATTAAGTCCTGTCGGTGGGTTGGGGTCAAGGGGAAAGAAAGCATTAGGACAAATACCTAATGCATGCAGGGCTTAAAACCTAGATGATGGGTAGACGGGTGCAGCAAATCACCATGGCACATGTATATCTATGTAACAAACCTACATATTATGCACATGTATCTCAGGACTTAAAATTTTAAAAAAGGAAAGAAATGATGTACAATCACTGAAAAAAAAGGATAACATTAGAGAGGCATCAGATAGCCAAATAAGATAGAGTTAAGTAGGTCTTAGTAAGGACTTTGATTTTCACAGCATAAAATGGAAAGCCAAAGCAGACTTTAGGTAGAATGATGACTGACTTCATTTCTTTTTTAGAAGGATCACTTTAGCTGCTGTGTCGTAATCTGGCTGCATTAGAACAAGGGTGAAAGCAAGACTGTAGTTTGCAATAATCCAGATGGAGGAGGTGCTGGCTTGGACTGAGATAATCACAAAAGAGGCAATGAGAAGTGGTTGGATTCTGCATGTGTTTCAGTGTCCCATCAGGAATTTCTGATGATTTGGGTATGGTATCTGAAAGAAAGGAATCAATGATGTCTTCTAACTTTTTGGCTTGAGCAACTGGAGAATGGAGTTTTATCATATATGGAAGGGGTGGGATGACTGTGAAAATGGCAGGTTTGAGCAGAGGGTGAGAGCAAGCTATAAGTCTGGAGTCTAAGGAAATAAATAATAAATTTGGAAATAAATCAGGAAATAAATAATAAATTTGGAAGTGGTCAGTTGAATTTAAAGCCAGGAACTAAATAAATTTACCTAGAGAGTAAAGTAAATAAAGAGAAATGATCCAGTGACACAACCCTTGGATGGTCTCTAATCTTTGAAGGTAGCAAAGGAGTAAAGGATCCAACAAATAAGGCTAAGAAGGAACACCTGGTGGAATGAAGCAACCTGGAAAGGAAGGTTCCACTACAGCCTAACTAAGGGTTTCACAGAAAGACTAGCTTTGTCCGATGCTTCTAACAGGAGGGTAAGATGAGAGAGTTGACATTTACCCTCTAGATTTGACTAAAGGAAAATCACTGATGACCTTGATAAGGTGAATTTGGCTGAAGTGGTAGAGACAAAACTCTTAATTGGAATGGATTCAAAAGAGAATGCAGTTCTCCATATTAACATTAGGTCAGTCTTACCCAAGTCAGAAATGTAGGGTTAATTCCTGATATTACCCTCTTCACCCTCTAGAGTTAATGATTTGGTGAGTTTTATTGATTCTACTTGTAAACACATCTCCACTGACTTCTTTCCATGACTACTGCCACCATCCAAGACTCTTTTCTAAGCCAACATCATGTCTTATCTGCACTTCCTAGGTGACCCGCCCCCCCGCATCTACTCTTGGCCCTTCTAGTTCATTCTCCACAAACAAACAAACAAACAAAAATAGAATCCTTCAAAAAATCAGATCCAACTGGGTCCATTCCAAGAGGGCTGAATAGGGACAGCTCTGGTCTGCAGCTCCCAGCGTGAACGAGGCAGAAGATGGGTGATTTCTGCATTTCCAACTGAGGTACCTAGTTCATCTCATTGGGACTGGTCAGAAAGTGGGTACAGCCCACAGAGGGTGAGCCAAAGCAGGGCAGAAACTGAACAACCTGCTCCTGAATGACTACTGGGTACCATAATGAAATGAAGGCAGAAATAAAGATGTTCTTTGAAACCAATCAGAACAAAGACACGACATACCAGAATCTCTGGGAAACATTCAAAGCAGTGTATAGAGGGAAATTTATAGCACTAAATGACCACAAGAGAAAGCAGGAAAGATCTAAAATCGACACCCTAACATCACAATTAAAAGAACTAGAGAAGCAAGAGCAAACACATTCAAAAGCTAACAGAAGGCAAGAAATAACAAAGATCAGAGCAGAACTGAAGGAGATAGAGACACAAAAACCCTTCAAAAAAATCAATGAATCCAGGAGCTGGTTTTTTGAAAAGATCAACAAAATTGATAGACCATTAGCAAGACTAATAAAGAAGAAAAGAGAAGAATCAAATAGATGCAATAAAAAATGATAAAGGGGGCCGGGCGTGGTGGCTCATGCCTGTAATCCCAGCACTTTGGGAGGCCAAGGCAGGCAGATCACGAGGTCAGGAGATCGAGACCATCCTGGCTAACACTGTGAAACTCCATCTCTACTAAAAATCCAAAAAATTAGCTGCACATGGTGGTGGGCGCCTGTAGTCCCAGCTACTCGGGAGGCTGAGGCAGGAGAATGGCGTGAACCCAGGAGGTGGAGCTTGCAGTGAGCCGAGATCGTGCCACTGCACTCCAGCCTGGGAGACAGAGTGAAACTCCGTCTCAAAAAAAAAAAAAAAAAAAAAAATTATAAAGGGGATATCACCACCATTCCCACAGAAATACAAACTACCATGAGAGAATACCGTAAACACGTCTACGCAAATAAACTAGAAAATCTAGAAGAAATTGATAAATTCCTGGACACAAACACACTCCCAAGACTAAACCAAGAAGAAGTTGAATTCCTGAATAGACCAATAACAGGTTCTGAAATTGAGACAATAATTAATAGCCTACCAACCAAAAAAAGTACAGGACCAGATGCATTCACAGCCGAATTCTACCAGAGGTACAAAGAGGAGTTGGTGCCATTTCTTCTGAAACTATTCCAATCAATAGAAAAAGAGGGAATCCTCCCTAATTCATTTTATGAGGCCAACATCATTCTGATACCAAAGCCTGGCAGAGACAACAAAAAAAGAGAATTTTAGACCAATATCCCTCATGAACATTGGTGCAAAAATCCTCAAAAAATACTGGCAAACCGAATCCAGCACATCAAAAAGCTTATCCACCATGATCAAGTGGGCTTCATCCCCGGGATGCAAAGCTGGTTCAACAGATGCAAATCAGTAAACATAATCCATCACATAAACAGAACCAAAGATAAAAATTACATGATTATCTCAATAGATGCAGAAAAGGTCTTCAACAAAATTCAACAGCCTTCATGCTAAAAACTCAATAAACTAGGTATTGATGGAATGGATCTCAAAATAATAAGAGCTATTTATGACAAACTCACAGCCAATATCATACTGAATGGGCAAAAACTGGAAGCATTCCCCCTGAAAACTGTCACAAGACAAGGATGCCCTCTCTCACCACTCCTATTCAACATAATGTTGGAAGTTCTGGCCAGGGCAATCAGGCAAGAAAAAGAAATAAAGGGTATTCAATGAAGAAAAGAGGAAGTCAAATCGTCCCTCTTTGCAGATGACATGATATCCAGAATCTACAAAGAACTTAAACAAAGTTACAAGAAAAAATCAACCCCATCAAAAAGTGGGCAAAGGATATGAACAGACACTTTTCAAAAGAAGACATTTATGCAGCCAACAGACACATGAAAAAATGGTCATCATCCCTGGTCATCAGAGAAATGCAAATCAAAACTACAATGGGATACCATCTCATACCCATTAGAATGGCAATCATTAAAAAGTCAGGAAACAACAGGTGCTGCAGAGAATGTGGAGAAATAAGAACGCTTTTACACTGTTGGTGAGAGTGTAAACTAGTTCAACCATTGTGGAAGACACTTTGGCGATTCCTCATGGATCTATAACTAGAAATACCATTTGACCCAGCCATCCCATTACTGGGTATATACCCAAAAGGATTATAAATCATGCTGCTATAAAGACACATGCACACGTATGTTTATTGCAGCACTATTCACAATAGCAAAGACTTGGAATCAACCCAAATGTCCATCAATGATAGACTGGATTAAGAAAATGTGGCACATATACACCATGAAATACTATGCAGCCATAAAAAAGGATGAGTTCATGTCCTTTGTAGGGACATGGATGAAGCTGGAAACCATCATTCTGAGCAAACTATCGCAAGGACAGAAAACCAAACACCACGTGTTCTCACTCATAAGTGGAAATTGAACAATGAGAACACTTGGACGCAGGATGCGGAACATCATACACTGGGGACTGTAATGGGGGGGCAAATGGGGGAGGGATAGCATTAGGAGAAATACCTGATGTAAATGAGGAGTTAATGAGTGCAGCAAACCAACATAGTACATGTATACATACGTAACATACCTGCACATTGTGCACATGTACCCTAGAACTTTAAAAAAAAAATCAGATCCAACCGTGTCACTTACCTGCTTAAAACCTTTCAATGTTTTTCACCAGTCTTAGCTAAGTTTAAATTCCTAAAACACATATCCATAAGTGTAGCTGTTCAACCTCCAGAATTTTTTCCTAATCTTTATGTCTATTCCATGTGGCCCTGCCTTGAAATGATTCTCCTTCCTGGGAATTTGAAATCTAAGAAAAGGGAATAGATACCAGCAACTATAGTTAATTCCTGACCCTACTTAATATAAGGGCCCTAGAAAAAGTTCACAAGCAGACCTATTTGTAATACTTGCAGGGCCCAGGGTAAAAAGTACAAATGGAAAACAACATGCCACATGTTGAAATATGTAAAAGTTATAAGCCAAGCTTACAACTCATTAACAGGAATATATTTTGTCTGCTATCCTTCATAGTGATCTGGAAGCCTAGATTCAAATTTAGAATTTTCACGTTCCTGAAAATTCTGAACCAAATGATTCAGAATTCTACCTGAATTCTTTTTCTGCCAGGTGTTTTCATATGACTCTTTAAGGGCCTTGTGTGCATGTCACTATATCTCTTCTGACTGAGTCCTGTTTATTCATTGATCAGCAGTGTTTGAGAACCTAAAATGCACCAAACAATGTGGTAGAAAATCGGTATCACCTCAGTTTTCGTGTCCTATCTCCAAACAAAACCCCTCAAATGGATGTTTCCAGGGTTTTCACTCTAATGGAAGATTCTATACTGGGGAGTAAGAGATACACACAAATTCCAAAAGTAGGGATGGTAATTTTATAGCAGAGAAAACCAAATTCCAAATACCATGGTGTGATCTAGAGGATGGATGTAGGCTCTGGGTAGGCATTTACACTTGGCCCTAAGAACCCCTTCCTCCAGAGGGAAGAGTATCATTAAAAGAAGGACAAAACAGGACCTTCCAAAGGACAGGGCCTAGGACAAGAATACCTTTTGCTAATGTTTAGTGAAAGTACTACCTATACAATATCTTGCAGTCAAGATCCTTGGAGGTGGTCAATATTCTTATATCAGATAACACAGACTTGAAACCAACAGCAGTAATAAAGGACAAAGAAAGGCATTATGTAATAATAAAAGGATCAATTTAACAAGAAGATTTAACTATCCTAAATATATATATATATGCAGCCAACATTGGAGCATCCAGATTCACAAGTACTTCTAGATCCACGAAAAGACCTGGACAAAACAAAAGTTGTGGGGAACTTCAGCACCCCACTGACAGCATTAGGCAGATCATCAAGGCAGAAAACTAACCAAGAATTTCAGGGTTTAAACTCACCACTTGACCAATTAGAACTAATAGACATCTACGTAATATTCCACTCATCAATCATAGAATATACATTCTTGTCATCTGCACATGGAACATCCTCCAAGATTGACCACATGCTTGGCTATAAGCAAGTCTCAATATATTTTTAACAAGTCAGAATCATACCAACCATACTCGCAAACCAGAGTGGAACAAAACTAGAAATCAATACCCCACACAATTATAGGGCAATTAAACAACTTGCTCCTGAGTGACTTTTGAGGAAACAACGAAATTAAGTCATAAATTAAAAAATTATTTGAAAGAAATGAAAACAGTTACAAAATATCAAAATCTCTGGGATGCAGCAAAAGCAGTGTTAAGAGGTTTATAGTGCTAAAGCCCTACATCAAGAGAGAAAGATCTCAAATTAATGATCTAACATTACACCTAGAGGAGCTAGAAAAACAAGAAAAACTAACCTTAGAACTGTCAGAAGAAAAGAAATACTAAAATCAGAGCAGAACTGAATAAAATTAAGACCCAAAAATTTACACAAGGTGTCAAATAAAAGTTTGTTTTCTGAAAAATAAACAAGATTAATAGACTACTAGCTAAATTAACAAGAAAAAGATCCAAATAAGCACAATCAGAAATTACAAATATGACATTACAACCATTTCTACAGAGATACAGAAGATCCTCAGAGATTATTATGAATACCTCTATGCACACAAACTACAAAATCTAGAGGAAATGGACAAATGCCTGGAAAGGCAACTATGATATAACCAAAGAGGTGAAAGATCTCTACAAAGAGAGTTATAAGACAACTGCTGAAAGAAATTATAAATGACATGAACAAATGGAAAAACATTCCATGCTTATAGTTTGGAAGAATCAGTACCATTAAAACAACCATAGCGCTCAATGCAATCTACAGATGCAATGCTATATCAAACTACCAATGTCATTTAACAGATTTAGAGAAAACTATTCCAAAATTCATACGGAACCAAAAAAAGAGCTCAAATAGGAAAGCAATCCTAAGAAAGAAAAAAAAATGCCCCAGGTATTACATTACCTGACTTCAAACTACACTATAAGTCTACAGTAATCAAAACAGCATTGTACTGATACAAAAACAGACACATATACCAATGGAATAGAATAGAGAACTCAGAAATAAAGTCACAAACCTACTACCATCTGATCTTCAACAAAATTGACAAAAATAAACCATGGGGAAGTGACTGTGTATTCAATAAAAAGTGCTGGAATAACTGACTAGCCATATGCAGAAGACTGATGCCGGATCCCTACCATTTACCATATGAAAAAATTAACTCAAGATGGATAGGATTTAAATGTAAGACTTCAAACTGTAAGAATCCTGCAAGAAAACCTAGGAAATATCCTTCTCGACATCAGCCTGAGCAAAGATCTTATGGCTAAGTCCTCAAAAGCAATTGCAATAAAAACAAAAATTGATAAGTGGGATCTAATTAAACTAAAGAGCTTCTGCACAGCAAAAGAAACTATCATCATGGTAAACAGACAACCTACAAAATGGGAGAAAATATTTACAAATTATGCATGCAACAAAGGTCTAACATTCAGAATTTATGAGAAACTTAAATCATCAAGCATAAAGCAAATAACTTCATTGAAAAGCAGACAAGGGACATGACACTTCGCAAAAGAAACCACAGGTGGCAAACAGACATATGAAAAAATATTCATAACTAATTATCACAGGTATGCAAATCAAAACCACAATGAGATACCACCTTAAACCAGTCAGAATGGCTATTATTAAAAAGTCAAAAAACAACAGATGCTAGTTAGGCTGCAGAGAAAGGGAATGCTTATATACTTTCATGGGAAGGTCAATTAGCTCAGCCACTGTGGAAAGCAGTTTGGAGATTTATCTAAGAACTTTAAACAGAACTACTTTTTGACTCAGCAATCCCATTACTGGTATATACCCAAAGGAAAATAAATTATTCTACAAAAAAGACACATGCACTTGCATGTTCATTGCAGCACTATTCACAATAGCAAATACATAGAATCAACCTAGGTGCCCAACAGTGGATTGGATAAAGAAAATTTGTACCTACATACTATAGAATACTAGCCAGCCATAAAAAAGAGAATGAAATCATGTCCTTTGCAGCAACATGGATTCAACTGGGGGCCATCATCCAAAGTGAAATTAATGCAGGAGCAGAAAAGCAAATATCACACATTCTCACTTATGAGTAGAAGCTAAATATTGGGTATACATGGACATAAAAATGAGAGCAATAGGCCGGGTGCGGTGGTTCACACCTGTAATCCCAGCACTTTGGGAGGCCGAGGCATGCGGATCACGAGGTCAGGAGATCAAGACCATCCTGGCTAACATGGTGAAAGCCCGTCTTTACTAAAAATACAAAAAACTTAGCCGGGCGTGGTGGCAGGCGCCTGTAGTCCCAGCTACTCGGAAGGCTGAGGCAGGAGAATGGCATGAACCCAGGAGGCAGAGCTTGAAGTGAGCTGAGATCACGCCACTGCACTACAGCCTGGGCGACAGAGCTAGACTCCGTCTCAAAATAAATAAATAAAATAAATAAACAAAAAGTAAATGAGAGCAATACCAGCCTGGGCAATATGGTGAAACTCCATCTCTACAAAAAAATACAAAAATTATCCAGGCATGGTGGCTCATGCCTATAATCCCAGCAACTTGTGGGACTGAGGTGGGAGGATTGCTTGAGCCCAGGCGGCAGGGGTTACAGTGAGCTGAGATCGCACCACTGCACTCCAGCCTGGGTGACAGAGCGAGACTCTGTCTCAAAAAAAAAAAAAAAAAATAGGAACAATAGAGGCTGGGTACAACTAGATGGGGGAGATAAGAAAGGGAGCAGGAGCTAAAAAAAAAAAAAAAAAAACAAAAACTACCTATTGGGTACTATGCTCACTACTTAGGTGACAGGGTCATTCATATCCCAAACCCTAGCATCATGCAATAAACTAATGTAATAAACCTGCACATGTACCATGTAAATCTAAAATGAAAGTGGAAATTTAAAAAAATAAATAAAAATAAAAGATTACTGGATCTACCCAATCTGTCCTGCATATTGGTTGTTATTTCCTTTCATTTATATGTTATTTCCTTTCACTGTCAAGCAAAAGAAACTTAATTTATATAATTCTGAAGGTGGCTTTCATGGTTCTGCATAATCTGATTCCTTCCTAGTCTCTAATTTCTCTTCATTTTACTTTCCATGTCACTTACTGGCCATGCAGGCTTCTTTCAGTTTGTCACAAGGGTGAACTTCCTGTCCACCTCAGTATCTTTACACATGGTCCTGTCTCTGTCTAAGCAGATCTCCTCTTGACCTAACCAATACTTTTCTTTCAGGAATCAGATTAAATATCACTTTAGGAAGCCTCTCTGCTCACACCCCATTCAAGCACCACCACATGCTCATCATAGCATGTCTGTCTTCTGAGCACGTGTCACTAGTGGTTAAATTTTTGTCATATTCAAGTCTTCCTGATACAGCCTAAATGCAACCAGGAAACTCTTGTCTATATTATTCATGCTTCTCTCCCTTGTGCAACACATGATCCAGAACAAATGTTCAATGTATATTTGTTGGGTGAACAAATTAATGTTATCACGTGTCTTGATGCTTTCATCCCCCATCAACCAGAACTCAATTTTCTTCTTTGCATTCTATATCACATCTAAGACCTTCCTTCACACCTAGTTTCTCAGTAAATTAATTGTTTCACAGGTACTCTGAGAGAAATGAGCCTCTACCTTTTTTCATCATGTAATAGGTGAGAATTGTTAATTTTTGTGGGTACATGGCAAGTATATCTATTTATGAGGTACATGAGATATTTTGATACAGGCATGCAATACATGATAATCACTTCATGGAAAAGAGGTATCCATCCTCTCAAGTATTTATCTTTTGTGTTACAATCGAATTATATCATTAGTTGCGAGGGTCCATCCTGCAGACCCTGACCCAGCGACAGATGAATAATGTACACTGACACAGATATTATGCTTGTCAGCCTGGCTGAGAGTCCAGGCTGCTTATAGACTCCCAGGAGAGTGCTGTAAAGAGTTGCAACCAGGGGCTCCAACCCGCTGGCCACCCCTCCAGCATTTATTCAGCACACATTAAATGACAAAGGCTTTGAATCAATACCATTAGAGGGTAATCAACCAGGTCACCTTTCCCCACACCAACCCCCTGCCTCCAGAGCACCATCCTGCCTACAAATGATCAAAGGTTAGTTTTAGAACCACATGAATAAACAAGCTATTTAGATAAACTACTATACATTCCTATGTATCAGTGCCCTAAGCTCTCTGACTCCTGAAAAGAGAATCTAGCTGTCTTCAGCCAAACTTTTTATGCAAACCCCCAGGCCTGCCAAGAGGGTTTGTGTTAATTTTACCGTTTTTCCCACCATCCTGACTGAACCCCTACAGTTAGTTATTTTTAAATGTATAATTAAATTATTGACTATAGTCACTCTGTTGTGCTATCAAATACTAGATCTTATTAACTATTTTTTTCAACCCATTAACTATCTTTATCTCTTCCCCGTGCCCCCCATGACCTCTACAATTCCCAACCTCTGGTAAACATGCTTCTACTCTCTATCTCTATGAGTTCAATTGTTTTTATTTTTAGATCCCACAAGTGGAAACATGCAATGTTTGTGTTTCTGTGCCTGCTTATTGTATTTAACATAATGACCTGCAGTTCCATCTAGGTTGTTGCAAATGATAAGATCTCATTCTTTTTTATGGCTAAATAGTACTCCATTGTATATAAGTGCCACATTTTCTTTATCCATTTTTCTGTTGATGGGCACTTACATTGCTTCCAAAACTTGGCTATTGTAAACAGTGCTGCAACTAACATGAGAGTGCAGATATCTCTTTGATAAGACTAATTTCCTTTTTTGGGGAGTATATACCCAGCAGTGGAATTACTGGATCATATGGTAGCTCTGTTTTTAGTTTAAGGAACCTCCACACTGTTCTCCACAGTGATTGTATGAATTTACATTACCACCAACAGTGAACAAGAGTTCCCTTTTCTCTGCATCCTTGCCAGCATTTGTAATTGCCTATCTTTTGGATAAAAGCCATTCTAACTGGGGTGACATGATCATATGCCTATTTGCCATTGTATGTCTTCTTTTGAGAAATGTCTATTCAAATTTTTTGTCTATTTTTAAATCAGATTATTAAAGTTTCATCCTATAGAATTGCTTGAGCTCCTTATATATTCTACTGTGAATCTTTTGTCAGATGGGTAGTTTACAAATATCTTCTCCAAGTCTGTGGGTTGTCTCTTCACTTTGTCGATTGTTTCCTTTGCTGTGCAGAAGGTTTCTAACCTGATGTGATCCCATTTGCCCATTTTTGCTTTGGTCGTCTGTGCTCGTGGGAAATTTTTGCCCAGTTCCATGTCCTGGAGTTTCCCCCAATGTTTTCTTGTAGTAGTTTCATAGTTTGAGGTCTTAGATTTAAGTACTTTATCCATTTTGATTTTTGTATATGGTGAGACATAGGGATCTAGTTTCATTCTTCTACATATTGATATTGTTTTCCCAGCATCATTTATTGAAGAGACTGTCTTTTCCCCAGTGCATGTTCTGGGCACCTTTGTCAAAAATAAGTTCACTGTAGGTGTGTGGACTTGTTTCCAGGTTCTCTATTCTGTTTCATTGGTCTATGTGTCTGTTTTTATTCCTGCACCATGCTGTTTTGTTTACTATAGCCCTGCAATATGATTTGAAATCAGATAATATGATCCCTCTCATTTTGTTCTTTTTGCTCAGGATAATGTTGGCTACTCTGGATCTTTTGTTGTTTCATATAAATTTTAGGATTGTTTTTCTATTTCTGTAAAGAATGTCATTGGTATTTTGATAGGAATTGCATTGAACATGTAGATTAGTTTTGGGTAGTATGGACATTTTAACAATATTGATTTTTCCAATCTATGACCATGGAATATCTTTCCATTTTGGGGTATCCTCTTCAATTTTTTCCATCAGTGTTTTATCATTTTCATTATCGAGATCTTTTTTTTTTTAATCAATTCCTAAATATTTAAGGGTCCATAGGCTCTTTAGTCAGCAAGTGATAAATCCTGCCAGGACTGGGTCCTTCCCTTCAAGGTGTCAAGTTCCCTTTCATCCCAGGGTATGTCTGAAAATGTCGTCTGGAATCTTTGGCCTAGAATAGGGGCCTCAGCACTCTGCCCAATGCCTTATGCTACTATGGCTGAATTGGTATCTGGGATGCAAGACAAAGTCCTCTTTACTGTTTGCTCTATGCTGTCATTTCCTTTAAGCAAAAGGAAGGATTCACTTTCCTTGATGTAACAGCTGCACTGCCTGGAGTTTGGGGAAGGGCAGCACAAGCACTCCCCTAGCCACCCAGGCCAGTGTCTCCATAGGTCATGTGTTACCCTGGTTCTCTGGCTCTGAGTCCAGCCCACCACTAGGAGTTTCCTGGGAACTGCAGTCCTTGTGTCCTAGACTGTCTTTCAAGTTTACCTAAGATCCCAGAGTACTTTGGCCCGCAGTGGTGAGGCTTGGAGAAAAACTCAAGTTCCAGCCACTAGGATGGGTGATTCCTCTCTGGCTAGGGCTAGTCCAAATGTTTCCTTTAAGCACAGGCACTGGCTGAACCCAGCTTGGCTCTGCTCTCCACTATGACAGGGCAACATTGAATTCAAAATAAAGTTTCCCAATTGCTGTGCTCTCCACCCAAGTCCCACCCCAGAATGCACAGATGCCTAGTGCCACATGGCTGCTGCTGGGGGATGGGGAAGGATTGGTGTTGGCAATTCAGGACTCTCTAACTCTCTTCACTACTTCTTCCAGTGATATTAAGTTAAAACCAGGTACTGTTACTGCTCACCCGATTTTTGGTTTCTGTGACAGTGCTTTACTGTCCACAGACAGTTGTTACAATTTGGCATTCCTCCATGGTGGAGGACTAATGGTGTAGGTTTCTATTCCACCATCTTGTTCTACCCTCTAGATGAGAAATTAAATGAGAAAACAAGTACCTACTGTCTTAGTCCATTTTCATGCTGCTGATAAAGACATACCAGAGACTGGAAAGAAAAAGAGGTTTAATGGACTTACAGTTCCACATGGCTGGGGAAGCCTCACAATTATGGCAGAAGGCAAGGAGGACCAAGTCACATCTTACATGGATGGCAGCAGTCAAAGAGAGCTTGTGCAGGGAAACTCCTGTTTTTAAAACCATCATATCTCGTGAGACTCATTCACTATCACAAGAACAATGCAGGAAAGACCCGCACCCATAATCCAGTCACCTCCCACCAGGTTCCTCCCCTCCATGACATGTGAGAATTGTGGGAGTTACAATTCAAGATAAAATTTTGGTGGGGACACAGTCAAATCATATCACCTACTATGCATCAAACTATGTTAGAGAGATTACAGAAACCAACTAAACCTGCTTCCTTGCTTTCAAGGAGTTTGCAGTCTTCACAAGAATGTGAACATGCTGGTCTTCACCATAGCTAGGTTTCCCCTCCCCATCTTTGTCTTTGTATCACTGAGTTCCCAATAGCTGCTGCTATTGGGCCTTCTTGGTCCATATTACCTACACATTCATTTCCACTACACAAAGTGCCTGGACAATGCTATGTGCTAAGAGTGGATACAATAATGGCACAGCTAAGAGCAATTTTAGACCTCTAGATGGGTTGGTCTCATCACCTGTAGATCTTTTTTCCTCATATCCAAAAATAAGACCAGTTATTTTATCTAAACATAGCAGACCACCTTGGATTCCTTTCCCCAGTCTATTCCCATTCATCTTACTCAACCACTGCCCAGTCATGGTTCTATCATAAAGGCAGGGAGTGGAAGGGAATCTGCTTATATAAGATTTCTAGATACTTGGATTCTAGACAAATAAATGTGTGTTATAAAGATATGTTTAGTAAAATCTAGACAAATACTTGCCATAAATAAAAATTACATTCTTAACATCTTCACCATATGATGACTGCAGTCCACACAGAGAAGTACAGGAGATTTTTTAAGGTTCCTATCTTTTAAAATGCAGAAAGGAAGTTATCACCCAAATACAAAGAGATATTTTGCTAAGGTCATTCCCTTCTATACTACTTGTTTAGAAAGACACACTGGAAGGAAGAATATTTGGTTTTCTGAAAATATATGCTTTTAAAGATGCTATTAAACAATTGTTTACCTGTAATGGAAATAAACAGTCAAAGGGAGTATCTTTAATGCTTTCTGGCCTCCTTCATTCATGGCTTGTTTCTCTATAAAAACTTAAATATCTTCATTTTTGTACAAAACAAAACTTATGTTTAGAGATATTGAGAGGAAAAATAAGTTTTCTAATGTAATATATACAATGTAAAACTTTATTAAAATGAACCCATAACAATTAGAAAGGCATTTATTTTCCCCTTTTTACAATAACATGTCCAGCCTAGACTACCTCGAGGTAATTTCTTAATTTACTCCACATCATCACAAGGAATTAAGAAGCTTAAGATTCCATTCTCCAAGTAGAATATCAGGAAAATACTTTTAGATCAGTTTAATAATTTTCTTCTAGTTATAAAATATTAATATTGGCCATCCTTAATTTTTCTCCATTATATTCCACTTATCAAACTTTTCTAGGCATGATATGCTGACACGGGTTAAATTTTTCAAAGAAAATGCTTTAGGATTTATAAATTTCAAAATATTAATATTATTCTAATTGGGGCAAAAAATCTTTAAAATAAAATGTTGACAAGACTGCAGTCACTATTTTTGAAAATGAATATGAGTAAAAAACTACAAATAAGTGTTTTTTAAAAAATTGACTGTAAAGCTTATTTTTTAATAGTTTATCCTTTTTGTCTGCCACTATACAGTATTTTATATTTGACAAATGGAAGATTGATCAATGGCTGTTATAAATAAAACCAGAATATATTTCTAAAATTTTAAAGCCATATAAAAATCCTGTGTATCTCTCTGAATAATTCACAGACTAAAATATTGTACCGAAACTAAGAATGGAGCAAGTTGCTCCATAGGGTGGTTTATAGCTCAGTGCTATTCATAGACTATTAATTCTATTTTATTTTTCAGGGGTGTATCATGAGTTTAGCAAGTGTTTCCAGTAGCATCTCTTATTCGTTATTTATTCATAAGAAGTTTGAGAGTTATCTATTTGGCAACCTTAATAATTTTCTATTTTGAAGCTTTTAGAGACCCCCCAAAAAGGAAGCCTCTTGCATTCATCACTGATCTTTTCTTCCGCCTTGTCCAATGAATAAATAATTATTCTCCCCTATATATTAACTAGGATTATTTTGGTTGCAAATGACAGAAACTCCAATCACAAGTGAGCTAAGTAAAAAGATAAAATTTCATCTCCCCTAACTGCAAAGTCCAGGGAAGGACTTCCCTCAGATATGGCTTGATAAAAGGAATAAAGTAATGAAAACAGAACCAATACTCTATTTCTAGAACTGGCTCTGCTCACCTATATATGAAAACTTCCTTTTTACACAGGCTGTCCCCTCTGGTCAGCAGGTTGCCAGCAGCAGTCAGGGTTAAATCCTCCCAGGTTCAAACCCAAAGGACAAAAGAAAAATCTGTATTCTAGCATGCCCAAAAAACCTGATACATTTCTTTTAAAGTAGCTTAGGTCACATGTCCATGGCTAAGCCAATCACTGTAGCCATAGAACTATAAGGAAATAATTGTCTAAGGCCTTAGGTGGAAATAGAGATAGGCACCCAAATGAAAGTTGGAGCTGTTGGCAGAAGGCAACAGGGATGCTGGGGTGGCAGACAATCACTAGCACCACTGCCGCCTCGGGCTCACTTTGATATTTCAAATGACCCATTCATATGCACAAGTCACTTTACTTTAAAAAAAAAAAAAATGTACTTTCAATCTAAGAAGTAAATAAGTAGCAAATTACAAATGCAAAACATAGTCATGAAGAACATCTTAAGATCCCTCTTTTAGGCCTCAGTCTTTAAGGAAGACAAGATCTTTTGTCAGCATTTCAAGTAAAACATTCATGTTCAAACAAAATTGCTCTCTCCAAAACTACCCAGCACCTGAGGCTCATAGGCCTCTTCACTGAGCTCCACCATCCTCTCACCTCCCATCTAAATCCAGTTCCACCCGTTGAATTGTATTGTCTGCCCTAGATGACTTGAAGGTGACTTCCCTAGCTTATCTTTCTCAAAAAATATCAAGACGGCATAGTCTAGATAACTCCAGCACTCTCCTTCAATTGCATTCCTTTTTACACCTCCTATCTTTGACCCGTCCTCAGTCAGAGAATGTAGATACTCTTCCAAGGCTGGTGCAAAAGTAATTGTGGTTTTGCCTTTTTAATGTCATGGCAAAAACTGCAATTACTTTTGCATCAACCTAATATTAATTTTCCTACTAATCAAGGGAGTGGTTCAGTGGCTAAGAGTCTGGGCTGTAGAGTGAGATTGCCTGAATTCAGATATTGACTCTCCTTAACTAGCTGTGAAACCTCAGACAAGTAGTTTCATAAAAATCCCAAGCCTCCTCAACTTCATCTGTAAAATTAGAAAAATTTTCTTGTCCCCAGCAATCTCATCTAGCTAGCTACCTATTTCCCATATGGTTAATTGAGATAATATAGATAAAATGCTCAGCATCTGCACATAGTAAGCCTTCATATATATAAATTGCTGTATTTTCACTGATACTGTATTACCACCTTCCTTTAACCCAATAGTCTCATTTCTCTGCTCCTCTTTATAGCAAACTCAAAAGAGCTGTCCATACTAACTTCATTTCTCAAAGGGTCTTTGTTCAAATCTGTGTTCTGTTTGCTTTGACTACAGTGTTGAGTATGAGACCTGTGTGCCCACTACCGAGCTAGCTCACCAGCATATTTCCAACCACTTCATTTGTCCTGCTTTGGTCAGGGGATAAGGCCACTCTAGGATGTCTCAGCTCCCCAGCAACAACAACTTTCCTTTCCAAGACTGATCACAGGAAATAAAGAACAGTAGAAAAGGGAGAGACAACCAGACACCAGGGAGAGTCCTGGGAACAGGAACTCACTCAGAGCAGAGTCCACATTCACTCAGCTCCCAGAGTGGTTCTCTTGTGTTCCTCTCCCCAGTTTTTCCCATATTACTTTCTCTCTTATGAGTAGTTATTTTGCCTCTCTTATGAATAGTTCTTTTGCCTCTCTTTCCCTCTTCCCCAGCCCAAGTATTACCTAGTTTCTGAGAGCTCAGAGAACCTCTCTGAATCTCCCTGTCGTTTTAGCCACTGGCCTCTCTTAAAAAATGCCCTCATCTTTGGGGCTGCTTCAGATGCAGGTGGCTGTTGTCTCCACAACAGTCTAAAAGGAGGGTCTGTCAGGATACTACAGAAGAAAGAAATACTTGACATGGATTAATACCTTACAATATGATCCAACCACAATTTGTGTTGTTGTAATTCTTTTTATTGTTGTTGTTCCAACTGATGTTAATATTAGCATCTCCAAAACTCACAGTTCCAACAATGTAGACCTGAAATTTTATTTTCCAGGAAAAAAAAAAAAAAAGAGAGGTAGGTTAGAAAAAGATCTTTACTCTGGGAGAAATAACTTCAGTTTGGTATTCTCTGTTCAATAACCTGTTTATTATCTTTAAACTAATCAACCACTCATTGAATAAATTAGTATACATCTCTGCTGTGAAAACAATGCAGCCATTAAAAGATTGAGGTAGGTCCTGAAACAATCTTTAAGATATTGTTAAATTTTAAAAAGCAGATTACACAATTGCTTGATCTCATTTGTGCTATGTATTTTTTAAATAATTCTGTTTTAATTTCTTTTATATGCCTCTAAATTATGCACTGGCATATATGCATACAAAGTGTTGAAGATATACATCAGAAACTATTGAAAGGCATATGACCTCTGGCAATTGAAACATTAGGTTACAAATACAATAATCACTTTTAACTTAGTTTAATTGTTTGATTTTTTACCATGTATACAGCATTTTATAATATGAAAATAAATAAAATTTAATTATTCAACTATACCTGAAGGTCTAGGTTCCTTTAAAGCACATATAAGTTATATCAGTAAGGGGTACAGATTTATGATTATAAAAACAAAGAAAAACATGGCTTAGTCATGGGAACTTAATCCAAAATCCTGTGCTCAAACTGCCTCCTCTCCGTGCAGGGTCTGAGAAATACATACACACGGAAGGAAATATGTGCACAGAGGGAAATGGCCATCAAGTAAACACCCTACTTCTCTGAGCCTGTGGCCAAGCACTATAAGCTGTGGTAGGCCACCAAGGGACTCCTTATGCCAAGGGGTTAGGAAAGCATATGTAACCTGGAGCCAAAACAACAACAATGGCCTGCTTTGCCCACTCCCTCCCATACCCTCAATCAAATATGAGGTACTCCCACTCTTAAGAAAGGAAGACTAATACAGAACAAGCCAAAGAGAAAAACAGTCAGAGCAATAGTATATTTGCTCACGCCCTGAGCAGAGATAGCTAGTCTAGAATTTTGAGCCCAAAATTGTTCTTGGAAAACAGGCTGTCAATTGAGTGGCCATCAAGAGGAGGCTCCCAAGGGAGCTGAACCCGAAGACAGAGAGAAATCACATCCAGCACTTGTGCACTAGTCACTCCCATTGGCCCTGTGCAAGAGTCTTCCCTTTGTGGTGCGGTCAATGCACTTTCCCGAATCATCCTTGGTCAAGGAATAAGGAAGGTAATCTACACCTGCTACAAGTCAACTTCATGTTTACATTCTACAGAGTATTTCTTTAAGTTACTGTCTGATTGAAGTCACTTTTAAAAATGTATTTTCAAATGGCCATCAATGTATTTACCTTGATTAAATATGTCATCTTTGAGAATTAGTTTGAGTTAAATGTGGCTAATATTCTAAAAGATGACGGGTTATTTTAATCTGGTAGAGACATTAACACTGAGAAACCAACTGACAAAAAGCATCATATCAAATAGAACATCAAGGACTACTTTGCTGAAATAACAACAGCATTATCTTTAAGTGTTTTTCCACACAAGATAGCACTTAAAATGCCCAACCCCCAACATTGTCTTACCACAACACACACACACACACACACACACACACACACACACACAGAACAGAGTCAGAGGGCCAGGCTATGGCATTTGTTTTAAATGTTCACTGGGGCAATATCCAAAATACTGGTCACAGGTATTTATTCATAACATCTTTAACATCTCTGTATTCCAGAATATCAAACATAGTAGATCAGCAATAAATATTCATGAACAAATGAATGAACACTCAAAAGTTAAGAAACTTTAAACCAAAAGAATATTTTTTTCTTTTCTGTGAACCCTGTTTATTAACACTTCTATTCAAGTTTTCCAATCTTTTGTTGTATCTCTCCTAATAATTTAATGGATTTTTAAAATCATCTTCAGAACTGAAAATGTTTCTTGATAAAAATAACAGGTAATGATAAATTTGGGTAGTGTCCCACTTCAGTCCTCCTCCACCAACTGGGTATTTAAGAAACTTAAATAGCTACTACCATTTTGAATTTGCTAAAGAATTTGATGCATATGTTCAATAACTCAGAGTTGAAAATGTATGTAAGGGTCCTTAGGGTCACTTGTCAGACTCTAGTACCCAAAACAGTGAAGCAGATGAAAAGCAACATGCTTCTCAGGAAGCCTGGACAGCGCAGGAGATAAGCTCATAGTAGTTGACTCTTCAGACTCGTGGTGCGGGCCTTGCAAAATGATCAAGTCTTTCTTGCATTCTCTCTGAAAAGTATACCAGAGTGGTATTCCTTGAAGTAGACGTAGATTACTGTCAGGATGTTACTTCAGAGTGGAAGTCGAATGCATGCTAACTTTCCACTTTTCAAAACAGAATAAAAGATGAGTGAATTTTCTGGAGCTAATGAAGGAAAATTTGAAGGTGCCATTAATGAATTAATCTAACCATGTATTCTGAAAACATAACCAGCCAATGGATGTTTAAAACACATAATTTTTTTATGTTCAGAAAAGAAAGATGAAGTATGAAGACTACATACCCAACTGTCATCAATCATAAATGACAAACTTTTATTCTACCCTTTAAAAAAGGAAGAAAAGAAGATGTATATTAAAAATTAACAGTCTGACTTGTTTACACAACCGATACACATGGACACTACATGCCCATTTTCTGATGACAACTCAACAGGTTAAACATAGGCATCTCTGGTTATTAGTTAAGATTTGGGGATTACAATTCAAACTACACCTCAGTGCCTATAGAATCAAATATCTGGTCCTACACCAAGATTAGCTGTAGCAAGGATACTGGTTTAGTTCAGGGTGTAGGATAACAGGGCTGCTGAAGACCATAAAGCCCTGTTGGTGGGTAACCCACTCAGAATGTAATCAGCAAATTATAATGGTTCTCACTTTGAGATGTAGTTGAAATAATGGTAGAAAGATAGACTGGGGTAGAATTACAGACTGCTGTATACTAGGCTAGTTATATTGAACTTTTTTCTGTTGCAATGGAAACCCATCAAGCAATTTTCAGTAATGTAGTGACATAACTTTAATCAGGAGTCAGCAAACAATAGCCTGAGGGCCAAATCTGCCATTCTTATAAATAAAGTATTATTGGAACACAGTCACACTCCTTTATAAGTTCTCTGTGCTTGCCTTTGCTCTATAAAGGGAAAGAATTGAGTAGTTGCAATAGACACCAAGCCTATACGGCCCATGAAACCTAAAATGTTTACAATCTGGCCCTTTACAGAAAAAGTTTGCTGACCCCTAATTTAAACTCATGTTTTAGAAAGAACTTTCATAGCAGAACAGAAATATTAGGCAGAGGCCAAAGAGACTACTTCAGAGATTATCACTTGTGAATGTTTTCCGCAGTTCCAGTGAATGAACGGAGGGACTAGGAAGAAAAGCCTTCAGTGAGAATGAAAATCTTCATTCTTACCGATACCTTGCAAATACCTTATAAAATCTAGGGCCAAAAGAATTCTGAAACACTACTTGATATGGTTTGGCTGTGTCTCCATCCAAATCTCATCTTGCATTGTAGCTCCCATATTCCCCTTGTGTCATGGGAAGGACCTAGTGGAAAGTAACTGAATCACGGGGGCATGTTTCTCCTGTGCTGTTCTCAGGATAGTGAGTAAGTCTCACAAGATCTGATGGTTTTTTTTTTTTTTTTTTTTTTTTTTTTTTTGAGACGGAGTCATGCTCTGTCGCCCAGGCTGGAGTGCAGTGGCCGGATCTCAGCTCACTGCAAGCTCCGCCTCCCGGGTTCACGCCATTCTCCTGCCTCAGCCTCCCAAGTAGCTGGGACTACCGGCGCCCGCCACTTCGCCCGGCTAGTTTTTTGTATTTTTTAGTAGAGACGGGGTTTCACCGTGTTAGCCAGGATGGTCTCGATCTCCTGACCTCGTGATCCGCCCGTCTCGGCCTCCCAAAGTGCTGGGATTACAGGCTTGAGCCACCGCGCCCGGCCAAGATCTGATGGTTTTATAAAAGGCAACTTCCCTGCACACACTCTCTTGCCTGCTGCCATGCCTTTGCTCTTCCTTCACCTTCCACCATGATTGTGAGGTCTCCCCAGCCATGTGGAACTGTGAGTCTATTAAAACCTTTTTTTCTTTATAATTACCCAGTCTTGGGTATTTCTTCATAGCAGTATGAAAATGGACTAATACATTACTTGTAAATTATCTTCTCAAATTCCATAGTCCTTAGCCATCCAGAAGAATTAAAAGTTCACAAAAATGCCTACCTTTCATATCCCAAACTTCTTTCAAGTGCTTATAGTTTGGCCTATTATTTATTTACTTGATCCCTACTAAGTACAAAAGCTGGGCGCATACATATATAAAGTTACCATCCTTGAAAAATTTGAAGTCCATTAGATGGAGTCATAACAGTAAATTCCTAATTTTCAAATAAAGTAGTAATGGTGGCCTAAGAATTGAGGAAATTATGATTTCTTACTTTGTAGGAATACCAATATCAATTAACCAAACAAATCTTCTCTTTCAACCCAAACTGTGAGTCAAAAAATGTCTACATCAATATCCCAACTAGCTTCCTGAGAATATGGTTCCATTTAAAAAAAAAAAATGCAAAATTCCATTTACTTCTAAAGAAGCAAACACTATAAGTTACCCAAACTCAGTTGGCCATGGAAGTTTTTTGGCCCTTAGCACTTATTAACATAATTTTCCATAATTTGGAAAATTGTAGTTTCATAATTCCAAACAGCAGAATTTAAATTTAACAGTTTAGCTAAACAAAGGTATATAAACCAGGCACGGTGGCTCACACCTGTAATCCCAGCACTTTGGGAGGCCGAGGCGGGCAATCACCTGACGTCGGGAGTTTGAGACCAGCCTGGTTAACATAATGAAACCATGTGTCTACTAAAAATACAAAATTAGCTGGGCATGGTGGTACGTGCCTGTAATCCCAGCTACTCAGGAGGCTGAGGCAGGAGAATCACTTGAACCTGGGAGGCAGAGGTTGCAGTGAGCCAGGACTGTGGCACTGCACTGCAGCCTGGGTGAATGAGTGAGACTCCATCTCAAAAAAAAAAAAAAAAAAAAAAAAAAAAAAGGATATGTTTGCCTATCTGGGTGTTTGATTCACTGTAGCAACTGAAATATCTATTTAATTATCTGATTATTTTACTTATTGGTATTGCATAGGCTCAACTGAAATCCTATAGCCTTCACAAATAAAGAAGCATTTGCCTGTGTTTAAAGAAGCAAATGGCCATATATCAAACAAGCTTGGTTAATTATAGACAAGTTTAAAGAATCTGCTCAAATATAACATAAGATTTTATGAAAAATCTACTTAAAACTTCTGCTTCCTACAGCATTTCTTAAACCATCTAAAAACAGTAGTTTCTACTATCTGCCAGGAACACACACGCACACACGCACGCAAAGTATAATTTTTTATCTATTTTTTTTTTTTTTGGAGACACAGTCTTGTTCTGTCACCCAGGCTGGAGTGCAGTGGTGTGATCGCAGTTCACTGCAGCCTTGACCTCCCAGCTCAGTAGATTCCCCTACCTCAGCCTCCCAAGTGTCTGGGATTAACATGCACGCCTCCACATCCAGCTAATTTTTTTACTTTTTATAGTGACAGAGTCTCACTATGTTGCCCAGACTGGCCTCAAACTCCTGGGCTCAAGCTACTCACCTGCCTTGGCTTCCCAAAGCACTGGGATTACAGGTGTGAGCCACTGTTGCCAGCCTACATTGTTAAAATAAACATATTCTTAAAATAAGCAAAAAAAATTAAACTATTTAAATATTTCAAATAAACATATTGATACATACCATATGATCAGAAAAGTACATAAATCTTAAGTTTGCCAGTGAATTATCACAAAATGAACACACTTTCAGAAAATCCATGGAATGTAGGCAATAGTATCCCCCTTTAACAGGCAAAGAAATTAAACGTTAGGGAAATTACGTAATTTGCCCAAGGGTACATAGCTGACAAACAGAAGATGCAGGAATTTGGAACAGACCCCTGGAGTTACTTGGAAAAATACTACAAGCCCTACCCTGCCAGACGAAGATGCACAAAACACCATAAATGACTTGCACATTTGCTGGTTCAATTCTTGCTTGCATTTTGCTTGCTTGTGCTATGCCAGATCTGCAAGTGAACTCAATTTCTAAACGTCTCATTCTTTCATTCTTCACCACCCAGGCCTGATTATTCTTCTCCATACAGGTCTGATGTCCTGGCTTCCTGATCTCCATCTTGTTCTTGGCCACAATCAACTACTGACTCCCTGGTCTTCATTTTCTGGCTCCCAAATCACTGACTTAATTCAGACCTGGACATCTGTCTGGCACTTTCCTGACCCCCTGCCGGCCCAACCCAATCCTGCTATTGCCCACACAAGCACATCACAGACACTCCCAGGGGAGGGGTTGACATTTCTCACTAAAACCATCTCAATCATTCAGATCATTTGCCAATCAGGCAACTCTTCTGCTGCTGGCTTTCAGGGCCACTCCAGAATTAAGCAATACATTATGTTTACTAGGAGGAGAGGAGTTCCTTTCCACCAGTGGATCACATGCCAGTGCTGTATTAGCCATGACTACTTTCAGCACGACCTATTCAATTTACTTATTTAAGACAATATTCACATGTATGTGGAGAAAAAAAAATTATTGTGTCAATTTCCTTTCTGCCCTCTGTTTTGAATTCTCAACTGACTTTAATTAATTAAATGTGTTAACATCATGAGTTTGGCCTCAGAAGCTACTTAAATGTCTTGAAGCAAAGTGAACTAGACACGTCTTCTTGCTGTCATTAATCTATAGAACCATGCAGGTCCTGTGTTCTGGTGCCATTTGAACATTCTTAAGCCTAACACCAAAAATCAAATCAAAATGTACTCAAGGTTCCCCAGACTGCCCATTTCTAAGAAAAAGTCAATACTGACCTCAGCATACTCATGGTATAAGTCCCTGGAGGGTACTTACAGCATTAGGATTAGTGGTTACTGAGCAGAGATGCCATCATTGTCTTGGCCCAGTTTAGTTTTCAATAACTGTCTGAGATAAACCCACAATCCAATGACCAGTATTAAACATTCAGAAGAATCTCTAAGATTTAAAACAAAAGATATTCTAACCAGAATAGAAAATATAAAATTTCTATTAAACACAGATAAAAGATGGGATCTGAATTATAAGCAGGTTTAGTAGAAAAGAGAATATACCACAGGCAAATCATAATACATGTGCACTAAGCATGTTTGTCTAGAACATTTTTAAGGTTTACAGACCATTATTCTATGTTCCAAATAGGTCACTTCATGGTTATTGCCACTGAGTGACCATTCATAACTATTTATCTATTCAAGTATGTCATGCATGATACTATTCACAGTGTATCTATTCATTGTCCCAAATATCTCAGTTCTTGGAATGTGAATCTTCAAACACCAAAGGTGCATTCAGTTAAGGCTATGGTACGGGTATAGATGATGAGAACTGGAAGTCAGACAAGGCACTGTGCCATAAGATATCACAGTATAGGATATATAAATCAAGAAGAATGAGTACTATACTATTTAGAATACATAGTTTTCTTTATGTGGAATGGTTTAGGCTGTTTTGGTTATATTTTCTCGGTTTTCTGTAAGACATATGTAAAGCTTTGAATAATTTTTTAAACATAACAATGGGGACAGGACTCCTTATTCAATAAATGGTGCTGGGATAACTGGCTATCAAGATGCAGAAAATTGAAACTTTTCCCCTTCCTTTCATTATATTCAAAAATTAATGTAAGATAAATTAAAGACTTACACATAAGACCTAAAACAATAAAAACCCTAGTAGAAAACCTGGGAAATACTATTCTGGAGATCAGCGACATCAGCCTCGACAAAAGAATTTATGACTAAGTCCCCAAAAGCAACTGCAACCAAAAAAAAAAAAAACTGGCAAGTGAGATTTAATTAAACTAAAGAGCTTCTGCATAGCAAAAGAAACTATCAACAGAGTAAACAGACAACCTACAGAATGAGAGAAAATATTTGCACTCTATTAATCCAACAAAGGTCTAATATTCAAAATAGATCAGGAACTTAAATTAGCAAGCAAAAAAAAATAACCTCATTAAAAAATGGGCAAAAGGACATGAACAGACACTTCTCAAAAGAAGACATATATGTGGCCAAAAACTACATGAAAAAAATATTAATCATCACTAATCATCAGAGAAATGCTAATCAAATCCACAAGATACCATCTTACACCTGTCAAAATGGCTATTACTAAAAAGTAAAAAAATAAAAACCTGCGAAGAGATTGTAGAGAAAAGCAGTCACTGCAGAAAACTGTGGAAATTTCTCAAAGAACATAGAACTACCATTTGACCCAGAAATCCCACAACTGGGTATATACCCAAAGGAAAATAAATAGTTCTACAAAAAGAAGACACATGCACTCGTATGTTCATTGCAGCTTCAGAATAGCAAAGACATGGAATCAACCAAGATGCCCATCAGCGGTGGACTGGATAAAGGAAATGTGGTACCTATGCAACATGGAATACTACACAGCCATAAAGAAGCGTGAAATCATGCCCTTTACAGTAACATGGGTATAGCTGGAGGCCTTTATCCTAACTAAACTAATGCAGGAAGAGAAAACCAAATACCACTGATAAGTGGTAGCTAACATTAAATACACATGGGCACAAAGATGGGAACAATAGACAGTATAGACTGCTTGAAAGAGTGGGGAGGAAAGCGTGGTTTGGAAGACTACCTATTGGGTGCTGTGCTCACTGCCTTGGTGATGAGATCATTTGTACACCAAGCCTCAGTGACACATAATTCACCCATGTAACAAATCAGCACATGTATCAGCACATGAACCTAAAATAGAAGTACAAAATAAAATAATATTTTATAAAAAGATACTTGTCCATTCTCTAATTACCACAACCCAGGCCAGTAGTGATAGACATATTTTAAGAGAAAATATACTTTCTGTCCTCTCAAATCAAAAATTCAGTATTTATTCTTAGAACAAAGGCAGATTTATCAAGCTAAATGTTTTAAATACTATGTCAACCACTAAAACTCTGTTCCCTAAGATGGTGTGTTATATTTATCGGTTGGAAACTTCCCCACAACAGCAGTAATTAGTTAATTAATTAATACAAACTATCGTGAGAGTTCCTAGTTCTTTAAAGTTAGACTTCAGAGTATTTTTAGTAAATTACCATCAGCAGTTCCCTCTAAATCTTGGGAGCAGAGCTTAACTGCTGAAGAGTGCCAGCATCTGGAGCACTAGCATGAGGTTTTATTTGATGTCCGTTATTATTCAAAAAGAATTTGTTTATAAAAGGAGAGATCCAAACCATCAGAGGCAACAAACAAATGCTCTGCATGGCTGAGTCTATCAGTTATCAGTTCATGATACCTTTAGAAAACTCCTTTGAAGATCCTCAGGCACTGCAAATTTCACTTAGTTCTGCTTTGCTATTTGTGCCAGAAATCACAGGTTCAGAAATGGAAAATGAAGAAAATGTACTCCAGACTCTAAAACACACATGCAACTGCATCCATGAGGTGAGCCCGAAATAACAAAAACCATCTCTTTATGCTGGTTTGAGAGCTTCATCTCTGTGTTTTAGGTTAATATATAGGCACCACAGACAGCATAATTGATTTAGAAAACATTGAACAACATGAAATCATAATAACCAGCAGGATGTGCTGGAATAAAACCTCTAACATGTAAATGGTAACGTCACCTCTTACATCCCCAACATCTGAAGTGCAATTTGTCATTAATTCTTTATTAAGCCCTTTCATTTATAATGTGACTTCTAATTGTGATTAATTAGCAAATTCAAGCTCCTTCCAAGTGAAGTTAAGTGTGTGTAATTTAGAGATGGTTTCAACATATTTCAGGGAGAAAATTTTTCAAAAACATTCACTGGATAAAGCCTGGCATCTCGAAACCCTCACCAATACCGGAGTTAGCGCTGGTAGCAGGTAGAATAGCCCAGATATCCACAAGTCCCTCCCCAAAGGTCCATGGCAGCCAGTGGTAGAGTCATTTCCAAACAGCAGGCTTCTACCCACTAGTAATCTGACAGTTTCCTCTGAGGAGAAATAAGAGGCCTTTTAATTATCAACAGAAAACAAAGCGTTTTCATTCTTATGGTCCACTTAACCTTAATTTGAATGTATGAATTCAGTATACATTATAAAACTTAATACTCTTTAAAGTATAGAATGCAATGAATCTATTCATCTAGGATAAAAAGAAGCCTCCAAATTATATGTGACTTCCCGGAAGATCTTCCACTAAAAATGAAGCTTCCACTTGTTTGGCTTACTAATTAATAAATGTATAAATACATATATGTATATGTATTTATATATATTATTATTTATATATATATAAATACATATACATGTAATTAGTAAGTTATATAATATATATGTATATATTAGTAATAATATATATGAATGAAACCATCTCTATACATTTTAACCCAGAATTTGAGAGCCTTTAAAAACATACATGTGTTTTTATGTGTTCTTTAAATATTTCAAATAAACATTGATACATACCATATGATCAGAAAAGTACATAAATCTTAAGTTTTCCAGTGAATTATCACAAAATGAACTCACTTTCAGAAAATCCATGGAATGTAGGCAATAGCATCCCCCTTTAACAGGCAAAGAAATTAAACCTCAGGGAAATTAGGAATTTGCCCAAGGGTAAATAGCTGACAAACAGAAGATGCAGGAATTTGGAACAGACCCCTGGAGTTACTTGGAAAAATACTACAAGCCGTATATATATATATATAATATGTGTTTTATGTATGTTCATATATATATATGTTTTACGTATGTTCATATATATGTTTTTAAAGGCTCTTAAGTTCTGGGTTAAAATAGCTAACCTTTGCTGATTGTATTATGACAGACTTGTCAACTTCTTTCCCCTACCTCTTTGCAAGTCTATATTATAGCCAGTCTCTTTCCTTAAGGTTAGTTTAAATTTCTTGTTTTCCCCCAGCTCTCTCTCTATAATCTTCAGTTCTGAGACTCTCACTCCCTGAATATGCCAGCTTTCCTGCTCCTTGTCTTCAAACCTGCACCCTGGAACTTCATGGAGGTTTCCACCTCATATTTTCTCCCCAGCTTTCACCTCTCTTCTTGCTCACTTCATTGCCCAGCCTGCCAGATCTGTTGTTTCAGATCCTCCTTTGCCATAGTCCTCAACCCCTCAATCTCTTGTCCCTACCTCACAGCATGATTCCAACCCTGGGTATTAGGGACTGAATATTTGTGTTCCCCCCAAATTCACATGTTGAAATCCTAACCCTCAATGTGCTGGTATTAGGAAATGGGGCCTTTGGGAGTTATTTAGGTCATGAGGTTGGAGCCCTCATGAATGGGATTAGAACCCTTATAAAAGAGACCCCAGAGAGTTCTCACATTCTTTCCACCATTTGTAGATACCATGAGAAGTCAGCAGTCTGCAACAAAAAAAGAAAGCCTTCACCAGAACCCAACCATTCTGGCACTTTGATCCTGGACTTCTAGCCTCAAAAGCTGTGAAACATAAATATTTGTTGTTTAGGCCCCCAAGTTTATGGTATTCTGTTATAGCTGTGCAAACTCACTAAGATAATTGTTCTATGAAATAACGTTTGAGTTCTGGTAAATATTTCCTCCTTACAAAGTACATCTCAAGTTTCTTGACTATGCATATACTGGTTTAGTTGTTCTACAAGTGTTCTTTAAGCTTTATCATGTCCATTACAGATCTCTAAAAGTCATATCTACCTATACAAACTAATGGAATAGTAGAGATCAGCAGCTCATTATGACAGCTTCTGATTGGGTTAGTTTCTGCAAATATATCCTTAAGATCATTCGAAATTAGTTTCTGCAGATACATCCTTAAAATGGTGTATCACCCAAGGACAGGAATTATCTCAAATCTATAAACTGATCATTAGATATAATAAAAATTAATTTTCAACAAATATTTATTCAATGCTTATTGTATGTATGATTTGATAACAATGGAAAATTTAATCCAGTCAAGGACAAAAGATATATACACATAAAAAGATAATCTATACTTTAAGGTGACAAATTTAAGAGCTGATGACTGACAATTATAGGCACAGGACTACAGAAAAGGGGGCACAACCACATGCTAAAGTGGTTGAGAAATACAGTATCTGAATGGGGATTTGAAAGTTGGGAACAACGCTCAAACATAGGCAGGGAAAGCATGAAGCATTCAACCAAAGGAAATGGTTTTCAAAATTCAAGGAGTATAAACATATTTAGGAGCCTGTAACTAGACCAGTCTGGCTTAAATACAGGTTTAATTCAACTTGTAAAAAAGTGCTTAGGGCACCTACAGCAGCCCAACCCTGTTCCAGGTGCTGGGATATCACTGTGAAGAAGTCAAACAGGCTAGAGGGGGCTCCGCTGCTCATGGGGCTTCCAATCCAGTGGGTAGAGACAGACAATCAGTAAGTACACACAAAAAAGAATGTCTTATGGTGGTAAGTTCTGCAAAGAACATAAAATAGGAAAATAGAACAGAAGTACACAGAACTCTAGCTTAGACTGGATAATCAGGGAAGATATCTCTGGGGAGATGGCATTTGAGCTGAAATTTAAGTGACTAGAAGGTGCCAGTTACATAACGCTTTGGAGAAGCAACGCTCTAATCAGAAGCGATGCGAAAGGCAAAGCCATGGGGAGAATAAACTGGAGTGGTCTGAATAAAAATAAGACCAGTGTAACTGGAGCACAAATATCAGTGGGGAGGATGGTGGCAGAAGAGGGGAGCCCCGTCACACAGGGCCTTGGGTCTGGTCATCAATGTAGACTTGCATCTACTTGACATAGGAAGTCACTGGAAGTTTTAAGAAGGGGAGTGATATAATCTGATACATGTTTTTCAAATTCCTCTTTACTTGTGGGAGTGGCAATTTTAGGAGAAAATATGAAAGCAGTAACACATTTATGAGGCTAAACAGACTGAATTTATTTTCCATAGAGGCAGTTCATATTGTGAACACTAGCAAAAAATTGAGAAACTTTTTCCTGACTGTGGCCAACCACTGACCTTTAGGCAACTATGAAGTTCAGATGTTTTCTTATAATTTACATGGTATATGCTACTGTTTTTCATCCAGTGGACTATAAACATGGAAGTTTCTACATGCACAGTTGATTTCACCATTCTGGTGATCAAAAATCTATATGAAACCATCTAACTCTGTCAAAAAATCCATTATCTCCAACCTGTTTTGCCCAGTTTTTATGACTGACTTGACCAGGGTGTTATGTCCATAAGCATTAGCCAGACCTGTGTGAAAGCGGACAGAGCAGTCACCCGTGATCCACATTGCCAGGATTGATGCAGTGGCTCTTTCAGGGCAGCTTGATCTTGAGTGCATAGCTGACAGTCCAGCACATGCCCTACCCTGCAGTCTACCAGCTTTGAAATTTTTCATCCTTCCCTTCCCTTCCTTCCTGTATTTTCTGTCCATCTTCAAGCTGTAGCCTCTACTTCTCTACATTTCGAAAGTGAGTAGAAAGAGAATAGAGATCTCTCAAAGAATCATACTGGTAGAAAAAATATATATATATTTTGTGTGTATATATATATATAGAACCAAGCTCCAACAGATCCACGTACTTGATTATTCCTAATAGTTCACAGCAGAAATATTCTGCCATGAAACCCAATTTAAAGCAACTCAATTCTAGGCCAGTGTCACTAGGGCCCAAATAACTCAGTTTAGTTTTGTAGGATTATTATTTGGAAGGGATTCCAAATAACACAATTTAGTTTGTGTGTATATACATGTTTTTGGCTACCTTTACAGATAAATGACCAAATGATAGTCAAAAGAAACAACTTAAGCACCTTTTCCCTAGACTTGTATAAAACTTTTTGATGAAAAAAAGTCCTTATAAATTATGCATTAAAATAATCATGAAAACCATATTTCTGGCTGCATAATATTGTAAAATACAGTTATCTCTCTAAATGATACCTCTTTCACCTGTAAAATGACCATATTAATTATTCCTTTACAGGGCTTTTGAAAATGTTTGCATTTCTATGCTTTGAAAACATTAAAATGCCATATAAATATTATTTTATATCATGAAACAGTAAAGGAAAATAGCCTACTAAATATGTATGTTTCTATATAGCCCCTGTGGGACAGACTACCTTTTAAGTAGAAAGGTAGTTTGTCCCACAGGGGCTATGTCACTTCAAATTATTCAATTAACTACAGTTAGTTCAGAAAAACCTATTATGTGGATAGCCTCTAAATGGCTCCCAGTGATGCCCTGCTCCTGGTTTTCACATGTCCTATGGAGCCTTCGCCCCTTGTATATGGGTTGGACCTACTGACTCACTTAAATAAAATATGACAAATGATGGGACATCATTTTCAGTATTAGATTTTTAGAAGACCCTGGCTTCTGGCTTCTTTTTCCCCTTCTTTTGCTCTCTCAATTCTTTACTCTGATGGAAGTCAGCTGCCATGTTGTAAGCTGCCCTATGAAGAGAGGTCAATGTGAAAAGGAACTGAGAAGGTCTCTGCCCAGTAACCAGATAGCTAGTGCAATCCATAGTTAACTTTGTCCATGGAAT